>NC_135751.1:31292500-32492500 GCF_041903045.1 Epinephelus lanceolatus
TTTACTAAGTATCAGCTTTGCTATCTCCTTTTGTAAACATTGCATCACTGTTTCCGCTTCATACAACTGTCACCTCAGAGAAATCCTGAACCGACTCCATTGTGAGCAGTCAAACAAATGTTATGACACTGTAACAGCACCCATGGAGATTTTACTGAGGGGCATAGTATTTTCTAATTCAAAGCTGTAAAGCCCAAATTATACTGTTGTCAAGGTGTGAGGGAAATATAGTAGAGCTGTGCTGTGCTATACAAGAGTAATAGTGTTTTCTTTTAGTGTCAAAATGACAATGCAAGAAAAACAGGTTACAGCTTTAACAATTACTAAGAAGAACTTTTTTTTTTTACCTACATCCATTCTGTATGTTATTACAATTGCACGACCTAAATGAATGAACCACAACAGTTCAAGCAGGTCAGAGTTTGTGCAGGACAGTCCCAACATGTGGGTGATTTTTAGCAGGTATGCATGCACTAAGAAAGAGACACCTCTGACAAATGTAATAAGAGGTTTTAAGACCTACAAATAATTTAGATTTAAAGGTCCAGTGTGTAGGATTATGAAGGATATACTGGCAACAAGGGAATTAAATATAATAAGTATGTTTTCATTAGTTTATAGTCACCAGAAAATAAGCATTGTTGTGTTTCTGTTACTTTAGAATAAGAACAGTATAGGGAGCGGGTCCTTGTCCATAGAGTTGGCCATGTTTCTACAGTAGCCCAGAACAGGCAACCCAAAAACTGGCTCTAGGTACAGCCATTCACATTTTTGCGTCACGTTTTTTTACTGGTTAAAAATCACTGGGTCCATTTGTTTCAAAGAGGAAGAGACCTCTGCGGTTATTTTGCTCCTGGTAAAAACTTCCTGAGCAAGGGACACTGAAGGAATCCTAACTGGGAGTTCATGCATTGTACATGGGAGAAGTTTCAGCTCGTCGCAATTGGTATTCCTCTCCGCTGGATGCCACTAAATTCTACACCCTGTTCCTTTTTACTTACAGATGCACTAAACCAATTGGGTGTTGGCCAGTATGTGACATTTATTTTCAATGTTATAATAAAATGTAGTGTTTCTATAACATTAATTCAACGGGCCACAGCAATCCATGGCCTTATATTACATAATAATAAATGCAAGTTTCAAGCAGTGTGGTATACAGATTTAGAATGTAGTACAGCGAGAGCACTGGTACTGGATTGGTACATAGCCTGGGTTTAAGTATTGTAATTGCAGCAAGACACAAAAAGTTCCATCTGTGCCTTTCTAGATGTACTATCATCCCAAAAAATATGAGCCAGCTGTCACTCCACTCAGTGAACACACTCCACAACGTGCCACATCACGATGTCATTGAAAAACCATCAATAATATCCACATTATGGAGACAGCTGTCTGTAGGAATTGACATCACCTGATTGACTGTAGCACTGCCAAAAAATAATTGCAAGAGCACAATGTATTTTCCGTGATTTCCTCTGTGACAGATTGGGTGTACCCCGCCTCCCGCTTTGAGTGCATGCTCAACATGAATGAATGGATGGATTTTCCCTTTAATGTCCCACATTGACGTTTAGGCCGTGATGCTGGCCCTCTTGTAATGCAACGCATCACAACCAAAGAAAAACATGGCTGGATCTAATCCCAACAAGAATCATATTTATCCTGCAGTACATGACGATCTGGACCTTCCTGTGCTGCAAAATAACTTCATTATGACAGATTAAAGACGGCCCTGAACGAGACAGCTGCCACCTCAGTGAGGGTCTGCGTCACCAACCAGCAGCTAGACAGCATCACAGCTTGATATGATATAACCAGGCTGATACAGGAGGTAAGCTAGCCACAGTGTTAGCAGGGCGAGGAGTTAGTGGTCAGCAGCTTGATGTCGGTGGAAACCTCCCCCCGCCTTCGCCTCGCATCCCTGGCAGGTGTGTGAGCCGTGACCGACTCAGCTAACACCCAACACCGCTTCTCTAAACACAGCCTCGATGTTGTCATTTCTAATACCGTCACACGGATTTAACGTTTGGCTAAGCTAGGTGGTAATTAGCGTTATAACAGTTAACGGTAAAAGACATTGATGTCAGATGAAGGAGCTGGTGTAGTTACCGCTGAAGACCATGGCCGCAGAGGCTCCCATCACAGCGAAGAAAGGCGAGTACTCGGGGCTCTCCTCAGACATTCTCGCACTTTTCTCGGGGCGATACAGCGACAAGGCAGTCTAGCTTCTTTTCTTAGGCTCTCCCCTTTTTTCCCACCGTCGGCTTTAGACAGGTTAAAACACTGAGAGGGGGCGACAACGTAGCTGCCAGCAAGAACACCGGTGTAGAAGAGGAAAATGGCGAAACGGAAAAAGTCACGTGACCAACCATCTCGGAAGAGTCCATTGGTGTGGACACGGGGGTGCTCGACGCAAATAAGCTTTAAATATCCAACCGTTGTTGTTTATCGCATTGTAAAATATAATTTAGCAATCATTATCATTTGATAGTAATTTTACAGTGATCATATGCCACATCAGTGTATAATACCACAATATATCATATGAGTAGTTTGATAGTGTTTGTATTGTGGTATGTTCTGCTGCAAGTGCATGACTGCAGTTGAAACGCTAGTAGTCACTACATGCTGGCGTATTAATTATTAGGTATCAAATAGATAGTAAAATCGACCATAAACACTGTGTTTTACTCTGTAATTTAAAAACACGACAACAAATAAACAAGCTTAATATAGAGACTATCACAAAGGACGATAACAGTGTCAATATCCAGCACACATCCATCCTACACAACCATACAGCAGCATGTGTTGTATGTTGTTTCCACCATGCATTAACCTGGCATGAAGAGGTTAATTTATATCAACATTAGACTTTCTTAACCTGTCAAACAGCCTAAGATGGCCCTGATTGAGTGACCTGAGGACACATCTCGGAGCTGCCTTTGTCAAGGTGACAGTGAGTCATCTTAAAGGACATGTCCCCTCATAATTCACCTCAGATCATTTGTATGCCTCTTTAGGGCAGATTTTGCTTTGAAATTACATTTCACCAGATCCAATTTTACCTTCTTTATGAATTTAGTTTCCTTACATGTATGTGAGTTTGTTGTGACCTACATATTTTCTTATTGAGGTTTGTATCCTGAGACCACCTCTGGATGGAAGGATGTTTTCTTTCTGCACAAGAGCAGCATGTATTGATCTTTATCCTTTAATATTAATAATAATAATGCACTCTCATGCCTTTTTTACCTTTAAAGTTCAGAAAAGAATCTGAATTTATTTTCCAGTGTGAATTAGAAAATGGTCGGCAGGCCACCCAGCACTCTATTGAGGGCCAGCTTGGGCCCACGGGCCACAAATTAAGAATCACTGCTCTGCATCATCAGATTGAATGAGAGGGATTTGCCTTGGTGAGGTGTGTCAGTAAAACTTGCCTGACAGGGAAAGCTAAGTTTTAATGTCACTCCAGCTCCAATTCCCAAGGGATTTTATAAATCCTCGAATGGGGTCTGCATTTCATTTCTTATATTGTTATCCAGTTGATGCTGTGGTCTCCACCCAAGGCACCAAAACAGGACAGCACCGTGACATTCCCCCAATTATTTATTGTCTGTATACTCTGGGTGAAACACTCACACTACCAGGTGACATGCACTATATGTACATGTACAGCGAGGCAGACACTGCATGGTACAATAACATATTTTAGAGGATTAAAGATGAAAACACTCAAATGACTACTCATGTAAAGTTTTTCACTGCTCATCACTCCGTCAGGCCTGTAACTGGTTCGATTGTGTCATGAGAATGTACTTAAATCTTATACAGGAATGAAAAGTGAAAACAGAGCAGACAGCTGAAAATGTGCAGCACATGCACACATGACTGTCAGCAGCCTCTCTGCCGCATTTCATAAAGAAAAGCTATTAGTTCTGGTCAGAGCTTAATCATGTGACCTGTTCTTGCTCCAAGTACAATCATGTTCTCACACAAAGAGGAGAATATTGACCTTTATGGGAAAAGACAAAAAATAACTTGAGATTTCAGATTTCTTTAAAAACACATGAAAAAAGAACATTAACAAAAACAATATAGGTAATAGAATATGGAAGGAGGCTGAAACTCTAAAATGCTTATCATGGGTCTCCCATAGTTTTTATGAAAGCAATCAGACAAAACTAAAACTGCAATTTTGAATACAAAATTAAGTCATTATCACTAAACAAAAAAGTCACATACGAATATGAAAAGTAATATGAACCCAAGTAATTACAAACACAATAAACAGGTAATTTACAAGAAAATAAATGAGAGTAAACCTCACCTAAAACCAGTTTTGTGTTATATTTTTTGGTGCTTTTTAAATACTGACAGGGACTGACCTGAGACTGAGACTTTGTACACGGATTCACAAATGTGACTTTCTTTTGCTTTGCTGCCTGTGTTTTTTTGAAACAAGTTGAATCATTTTAATAATGCAGCAATAAAACTGTTAGTGATTGGACAGATTACAGAATATGTGGTATCATCCTACTCAACTGGAAATCAACAAAGCCTCCCTCATTTATACAATGGATAAGAGGGATTATGAGTACTCTTAGTTAGTACTCTTAATTAGAAAAAAATAAGATATTCATCAGGAAGATCTAGAGTTTTTTAAAATATATAGGAGCCCTGCCCTATGCTTGAGTCAAACCTTAATATCATACTGATGCCCCAGTGAGATGAGACAATAAAGAAAATAATTTACAATCTGACTTCAAACTTGCATCATGCACACATTTTTTTTTCTTCCCTGTTTGTCTTGTTGTGTATATCAATTTATCTGTTTGTATTAACATGTATTAACATGTTAATACAAACTCTGCTAGTTTAATGTAGATACATGTATGTTGACCTTGGAAGGGACCTTAACTGTGACTCTACACATTTTCCTCTGAATAAAAAAACAAAACAAAATAAAGTCAAGTAAGTAAAAGTCAAGTCAGTAAAAAAATAAACAACTGTGTTGTAAGTTTGTCCACAGCATGAAGTTTAAGTCCATTTTTTGTACATAGCATAGCTGATTTCCATTCAGACAGAACGGAAAAGACAGTGACAGCAAAAATTTTATTTGGAAATAGTTTGTTAGACTGATTTAATACTAGAAGTATGTATATATAAATCAGGAGCAGCTTTATCAATCAAACTCATCAGACACACACAAGATTCCCGGAGCTGTGCCATACACCCTAAATGTTTTTAAATATTACTATAATACCACTTTTACACAATTTAACTCTCTGAATTTAACTCACAAAACTGATTTTGTGTTCTATGACTTATTTGTTTTTCATGTAGTGTTTTATTTTAATTATTTCTATTTTCAAATAAGCCATGGCATGTCAATTTCGCTGCAGAAGAACACCTTCTGGAGCCATTTTAGTTGTAAGGCTTTTTCATATTATATTTAATTTTTATCTAAAAAAAAAAAAAAGACATTTACAAACAGATTAACAAACATACCTGACCCACATACCAAAAAAAAAGTCAGACTTGACCGAAATAAACACAAAATTTAGCCTGTTACATAAACAGAAAGAAAAAATGGCTGAGAATAACAAATTTTACTTGTAAGGCTGAATTTAATTTTCCCAAACAGATAAATACATTTTTAGATGTTTGAGGCAGCCAAATATAAACTGCAGGATATCTAACTCAGTGAAATAGGCCTATTGAATATGCATATGGCCTTATAATTTTAATCTGCTGGCTGATTTACTGACCAGCCAGGGATTCCATCTGGATTTCTCCCTTCCTCAAAATGAGAGCTCCACTGACACATTTAATTAATTTAATTAAACAATTATAATTCATGATAAATTACAAACTGAATCTGTGAACAGTTTGTTTCAACACCATTATGACCCATGCATCAGCTGATACTCAGCAAAAAAAAAGAAAGTAAAAATGATGCTCTTAATTCCTCTCCTGACCACTTGATGGCGCCAAATCTAATCTCAGCACAGGTATTGAAAGGCTTTGCTCCAGTAGTGAATTGTGACATTTCATCTCTATTGCTGCCTTGTTGAGATTTATTCCAACAGAACAGTTATGAGGTTGTTGTTTTTTTTGCTGTGATCTATGTCTTTAGCTGTATTACAAACACCCTTAAATGAAGCAAAGGCTACAAGGGTTGGAGGGTTGGAACTTTGGTTTGTTTTAGCTAAGGTTAGCGCTTTTTTGCCTCTCTACAAGATCTTTATTTTGTGCTATTACCACAAAATTACATACTCTACCAATTTATTTCTCCCAACACTGCGTCAGTTCATGCATCACCATCGTGCACATACTAAACTCATATCCAAATATGTTTTAATTTTACAGTAAATTCACTTTGTTGTTAAGGGGGGCATATCCCTCCAACTTACCCAAACTAATTACTTTTCTCATCTACATTTCTTTTAAAGGTACAGTTTGAAGGATTTACAAGGGTATACTGGCAGAAATTAAATACAATGAGTTTGTTTTCTTTCTTTCTTCCTTTCTGTCTTCGTTAGAATGAGCTGTTTATATCAACATAAGGAGAAGGTCCACATCCACAGAGATCACCATGTTGCACTGCCATGTTTCTACAGTAGCCCAGAACGGACAAATCAAAGACTGGGTCTAGATAGGGCCATTTTTGTTTTTACATTGGCCATTGTAGTTAGCAGCCCCTCTGCGATAGGAGCATTTGAAAAACACTGATTTTGTTTTTTGTTTTTTAAATGTGAAACTGCTTTATTCAATGCATTTATCATTTTTAATCACCTGGTCTGTTTGTTTTGAAGGGGAGGAGACCTCTGCGGATAGTTTGGCTCCCAGTAAAAACCTCCTGAACAATGAACACTGAAGGAATTCTAACCGGAAGAAGTTTCAGCTGGTTGCAATCTGCAATCCTGACCAGTAGATGCCACTATATCCGCCTAAATCTTACACACTGAATCTTTTAACAG
Organism: Epinephelus lanceolatus; assembly: GCF_041903045.1. Lineage (NCBI taxonomy): Eukaryota > Metazoa > Chordata > Actinopteri > Perciformes > Serranidae > Epinephelus > Epinephelus lanceolatus. The sequence goes on from NC_135751.1 coordinate 31,299,487, forward strand.
TGATGGAGGAAATATTCAGATCCTTTACTTAAGTCGAAGTATTAATACCACAGTGTGAAAAAAAGTGTTCCCAAAACAGACCTGCATTGAAAATGTTACTTCAGTAAAAGGATGTAAGCATAATCAGGAAAATGTATTTAAAGTATTTAAAGTACTAAAAGCATAAAAATGTCTCCTGTGACTGCTACATTATTATATATTGTATCGTTAGATTATTAGCCTATCACTTACATTCATGTAAAAGCAGGTTTATACTGTTGAGCTCATTTTTAAAGTATTTTACACTGGACCGCAACAAATAATTTCCCTTATAGATAAATAATAATATATTTATTTAAAAAGCGCTTTTAAAGCAGAGTTAAAAAGTGCTTGACATGTCAGACAAGACATGAAAACAACTTTTAAAAGAACTGATAAAACACTGAGGAATTCAAAGACAGTCTAAATGCACTTAAAACTCAAGTAATATCAGGAAAGGCTCTTCGATAAAAATATATTTCAAGAAGGGACTTAAAAGAAATTACTGATTCAGCCGACGTGATTTCCTTGGGCAGATTGTTCCAGAGCCTCGGGGCCCTGACAACGTTAAGTCCCCTTTAGTTTTCAGACCAGCCTCTGGAACAGACAAAAGACCTCTGCCAGAGGACCTCAGAGTAATATAATATCGTGATTATTTTCTTAAGTAATGGATTTGAGTGATTGTTTGGTTAGTAAATATTTTATTTACCTAATATCTCTATCTATATAAAGACTAACAACTCATTATGTAGTTGCCATTAATTTTCTGTCAATCAACTAATTATTTCAGCACTACTTGTATATTTTTGAGTACAGCAGTTTAATTCATAACAATGTGTCATATTTTAGAAGCTATTTATATGATCTGTATAAAAAAAATCTTAAACTAGTGAAGTCACTAAAGCTGTCAAATACATCTAGTGAAGTAAAAAGTACAATACTTCCCTCTGAAATGCAGAAGTATGAAGTAGCATGAAAAGAAAATCTACAAATTTGTACTTAACCACAGTACTTAAATTAAGGTAGTTAGCTACACTGCACCACCGCTTTTAAGGTATTTCAATAACTCAAGTGTGTGTTGTGTGAATCAGAGTGAAGGTTTCATACAGTAAGAAAAAGAAAACTGAACACAGGTTACAGACACACTGTATTTTAATGAAAGATTAGGTTAAAATAATACACTTTAATGAAAGAAGCAGACATTAAAAATCACCATAAATATGCTACATAATCCTAATCACACTTTTGCTCTAACACAACTGAGTAAATGTATCTGTAGGGGGCAGCTCCATGTTAGGCTATTACACAAACACATGTAGGATAGATCTCAACAGCATTAAGTAAAAGTGAACATATCTCAACTGTGCAGTGGAAACTGTAGATGTGAACCCCAGGCTTAATGCTTCTCAACGCCGTCCAGCTCAAGACATCTCAGCATGCACACACACACACACACACACACACTAAAAATGTATACCTACAAGCAGAAACACTCATACTAGAGATTTAAGAATTCTTGCAGGAGACTTTACCGGTTTTAACGTCACCAATTCAACATCCTGACTGCCTTTAGCAAAATATTAAGTGTTACTGCTCTTACCATAAAAAACAAGAATTTCACTGATAAAAAAAACAAGCCCTCCCACTGCTCTGAGTGTTCCCCTTCCCTTCCATCACTCCAAATAATCTACGGGTTTAACAGGCCTAAATACTTCACTCAGTTTGTGCCAGATATGTCTAAATGTGCCTCTTAAACTCAAAAGGAAACCTCAAATACCTGTGTAAGAGGGTCAGATTATTTGATTTGCACTGGCCTCGCCCCCGCAGGGCGAGACTGTTTAGCGGTCGCTGATAAGGGTTTCATCACTCAAACACACGCTTTAAAATCCAACATGCACACGTGCCTGTGTGACAACATCCCCCAGTCGTTCACAAACAAACCCTGCACTCATTCAGTCCATGTCCCAGCACAACTAGCAATTGGGATAGCAATATCAGCAAATGTGTTGTCGTTGTGGTCGCTGGAAAAACATGAAGAACAGAAAAAGATAAAGGCATCACATGCTATTTCTTGGCGAAGCCGTACGAAGTGAAAAGTGTGGCACAGCGATGGCTCGTACACGGGATGAGGAAGCTACACTGGAACCCTTTAATGTCAAGGGGGATGCAACTTTTGAAAAAGTCATGAAGAAAGATGAAGATTTTTCCCTCTCAGTCCCAGCCGTTGTCCTTTATCATGTGGGACAGCTCGATGATAAACTTCCCCTCCTTGTACTTCTGACTCAGCTCAAAGGCTTGTTCCTGCAGAAGGGAGGCACATAAAGGTTATTACAGAGCGGATTAAAGTTTCCTTTTCACAATGAAAATAAATGGATTCACACTGGGGATTTATGTTTGTAAATGAGGTGCCAGAGTGCATTAAAAAGCATCAAAATAGAGCTTGTTTATAAAAAAATACTGCCAGGGGAAGATCCCCCGACAGAGGTCCAGGCTAATTATTAACAGATTAAGTATTAATGTTTGTTTATTAACTGGCCCCTGGCTGCCTGTTATGTTGCAAAAGTCCTGGTGTCCTTACTGTACATGCAGCTGAGCACTAGTTCCATAAAAAACATGCACACACTCTAAACGTGTCACGTCATGTAACTGTTTAACTATTTCATTCACTTCAACTATGACATTTCAAGGCTGTGTCTCAATTCAATACTATGTTGAATTTGGAGGTAAATGATCTCTTGTACTTGAAACATCTGCCAAATGAGTACATTTATTTTTTTCCTACAAAGCATTGTACCTAACTTATAGCAGTGGTTCCCAACTGGTGGTTCGCAATCCAAAAGTGGGTCGTGGGCCCATTCTGGATTCTGGACCACAAGTGACTCGCAAACGTATCAAGTTTGTAAAAAACACACTTTATTCTGAAGTGCAGTGAATTTCTGGCAAGGAGCTTATATTTCAAAAGGCCATTTCCTGCTGTAGATTGAGTGACTAATGAACAGAGACAGCAAACTAGCTCCATGACATGGCCAATCTCAAGTGTGACACTTAATGTATTGAACTGTGTGGATCTCGAACTGATGACTGAGGAGAAATCTGGACCCTGGGGTTGGACCAGTTGGGAAACACTGACCTATAGTATGAATATGAGAGTAAACGAATCTGTGGTTCAATAAATGCTTCACATCTCCAGTAGTGTTGGGCAGCTGGGCCGATGGCTGACAAACATTGACCACGTGGCCCTAACACTATGTCAACACCAACACAAGGGCAGTGGGGACGTGGGTTTGCACTGACACTAATGGCATTCATTGTACGCTTAAATAATAATAATTCAAATTTACCAGAGGTGCAACTGCAGGTGAACACAAGTATACAAACATTTCACGGCTTAGAACAGATATTTATGTATTTTAAAAAGGCCTCAGGGTCCAGATTTCTCCTTTGTCATAAGTTAGAGGTCCCACAGTTAAATGCATTCAATGTCATACTTGCGTTGGGTCATGTTGTCGAGATAGTTTGCTGTCTCTATCAAGTAGCTGTCTGCTAGTCACTTACTCTACAGCAGAAAACAGCACTTCAAAATAAAAGTTCTGCACTAAAAAAATCAACTGTACTTAAAAGTAAACTGTTTTTGTTTTTTATACAAACTTGACACATTTGCGTATCACTTGCGGCCCATTCAGAATGGATCAATGACCCACTATTGGACTACAATACACCAGTTGGGAACCATTGTTTTAAGAGTGTCAGCCTGAGAGTGCAAAATGAAGAATGGGTTTATTGTAATTATTATGATAGCTCCTTGTGTCTGACAAACAGATTGTTCAATCACTTCACAATTACAATCATTTATCGCCCAGTGAAAGCATGTTTTAATTTAGGCACAACCATGACAATTATTTTAGTATAACAACAATGATATCATTGTCCATAGCAATGTTTCACTGTATTCATCGTCGTGTGCCAATTTGGTAGACACTGACCAACCCTTGTCTCCAACATTTCAAAATATTCATCATAAGTACCCTATTTTCTCATGGGAATTTTTTAAAAAAAAAAGTAGTCTGCAACAACATTGTAAAACGTGTAAAGCTCAAAATTATACTTGTGCATTATGGGGTTATAGCTACAGTGTAGTTGGCATGGCTACAAAGATACCACAAGCAGACTACAAGAGCTGTTACTGGTCAGGTTGGGCTGCTTGTGCTCTCTCCTACAAGCTTCTAATGCAGGTACAGATTGTTGATAAGCGAAGTCAACATTAAGGAAGATTAAGAAAGACTCAAACTTCTGCTTTTCAGTAAGAAACATCTAGCAAAGCCATCTCCACTGCAAATCTGCTCAGACTAATCGCTGCGTCACAGTGAATGAATTAAAGTAAACACGGCAAATATGCGGCACATGACAGAACTCACTTAGATGTAACGGTAGTTTTCTAAGTATGTGCGTAGCTCACTCTATATCACATGGTAGATGAAAGAATGTAAACTCAGTTAAGGAATAAAGGTAAAACAGGACACAGATCTGATCACTGCGATACATCCTGCTAATGTTACTGGAGTGCCATCAACAGCTGAAATCTGACGCTGAAGTGTAAATCAAAACCTACACCAGGTGTCAGTGGTGGGGACGATGTTACAGCTCTTGTCAAACAAAAAAGCAATTTAACAGTGACAAGTCAGCATTTTATTTGCAGGTACTTACATATTTCCAGCCCAGCGTGGTGTGACAGTTTTCACAGTAGATGTCAGCGACTGCATGAAGTCCTGTGAGCAGCAGCCTCTCCTCCGCAGGACCACAGCCGACGTTCACCCTGAAACCAGACACAGTGTCGTCAAGCAGCAGCTCCACTCTGATTCACAGAGTGCTTCACAGTAATTAAACTACTCTCCTTACCATGCACTAAGGGGCTACTGTGAACCTAAACAGTAAAGGACCTACTGTCCTACATTTCTCCTTTAAGGGAAAAAAAAAGACTCAAGTTCATGAATCAGTCATGGGAAGGCTGCAAGAGCTCCACAGAAACAGATCATCAGCATCTATTCAATTTAAGCCTTCTATTTAGATCAAGTGCTTGAGTTATTTAAGGGGCTCCCGTTTTAGGGTTAGAGCCTGTGTATTTCTGACCCACTAACCCAGGAGAAGCGAGACTAAAGTGAACTTCAAGGTTCACTCGAGAGCAAATCAAATTATCTGCTGGCCGTGTGGGCTGTGCAAACATCTGTGATACTGGGAATTTGTTTTCAGAGAAAAGTAGACTATAAAAATGATGCAATTATATGCTGGAAAAACAAAGATCATATTTCATTCACATGTTTTTGTTTCAAAGACCCACAGTTCAAGCCAAAACCCAAAAATACATATATTTCCTCTAACCTTTAGTGCTATGTAATCAATCTAGATTGTTCTGGTGTGAGTTAAATGTTGGAAATATCAGCTGTAGAGATTTCTTTTTCTCATGAATATAATGGAACTAGAGGGCACTCAGCTTGTGGTGCTCAAAGTGCCAAAAAAATACATTTGAATAACTCAAAAGCAATGTCTCTTTCCAGAAATCATGACTGCTGGGTTACTCAAGATAATCCACAGAATTTATTGTTGACAGGTTCTATTTTCTCACTACTGAACTAGACCCGTCAACTGTATAACCACGAAGGAGGAAGCGTGCATCTACTCATGGACAAGAGACTTGTATTCATGACAGCGCGACATGTAAAATTTAATGGCGTCCTCCTCGGCTGAGCTATAAAATTAGCTAGCTCCATTGTGCTAGTTGAGCTAGCAGAAGATGCATGCTTCCTTCTGAGGGGTGATATAGTTCATGGATGTAGTTTGGTAGAAAAAATAAAGTTTCCAATGTGAAAATGCTCACAACAAGGTCTACAGATTATCTTGGCTGATATCTCCAACACTTGACAACTTCCACCAAAACAATCTAGACTGACAAACAGCACTACAGCTAAGAGAAAAAACAAGTATAATTAATTTGGGGTCGAACTGTCCCTTTAAGGACCCACTTATCTAATCTGAAAAAATCTGATAACAAAGTAGGGCTGATACAAGGAAACATTTAAGGAAAGTGGTTTTCAAAACTGAATTTTAACATTTACTGAAGTCCCTTTTTAGTGATCATGGAAATAAAAATAAGATTGGAAATCTAAATTAAGACTAGCCACTTGTGTACATTCAATGTGCTGACATGTAGTAATATTTAGAAATCAAATACTCACACAGAGTTGAAGAGGTAGGCTCGGCCTTGACTGCCTTGGAATGACTAGAAGATATAGACAAAAAAAAACAAAAAACGAAAGACATAAGAAAAAAATGCTACATGTGTCCACTTGTAATGTGGATAAAACACATGATATTAATTGTATTTTTATTTATTTTTTATTTGCAAAACGACTTCTAACTTTGGGAAACCTGTTTTTTCAGTCCAGTTTTTCCTGTCTTGACACATTTTAAACTAAGCGAGAGCCATGAGGCGGCGTCATAACCCGCCTGAAATGATTATTAACAACAAGAGTGGCAGCGCACTGACCTTGGAGATGAGATCGTCATGGTTGGCCAGATGGGCGCGGCAGTGCACACAGCTGTAGCGCCGGTGGCAGGAGTCCAGGTAGGCCTGGAAAGTCTTGGCCTTTGTGAGCTTCACCATGTCTGCGGAGGAAGAGGGGAGGAGGAAGTAGGTTGGTAGTTTGTTGTTGTGCATTTGTTGGTGATGCAAGCACTCAGTCAGGTTATGACTCCTAACACCCTTTGGTGAACCACTTTTTGTCTTGAATACGTTTCCAGATGTCAGTGAGGAAGTGAAAGATGTGAAACACAGACAGGTTTCACATTAGCTTTCAGTTATCTGATAATAGCGATAAAACACTGCAAAGCTAACCCTAAACAACCTGACCTGACCTATATGTCTTACACAGGGTATCAGACAGAAATTAAATGCTTTTAAGACCTTTTAGAGATCATTTTTAACTCCATTTAAGACTGATTTTGGACAACTTGTCTTTTTCTTGTTCATGCACTGCAGGTAAGTATAACGTTAAGTAGAATATATGTGGTTCTGTGCAGACAGTTAGGTGTTATGTGGAAACAAACATAACATAACATTAATCTACATTTACCAACAGATAAGTGCAAGTATAAAGTAACAAGACATGACTCATTTGGCAAAAAGAAAATAAAAAATAGCTATATAAAATTTGATTTTTTTTTTTTTTTGCGGCAATTAAGACTTCATAAATTCAAAGACTAAGATTATTTAATTACTTTTAAGCTCTAAAAAAAGTTACTATTTAAAACTGAACTGAAAGTGAAACATATCTATGCTCTCTTAAAAGCTAGATTCCAGTACTAAGGTTGTTTTGCAGAAGTGCATGGTGAAATAACTATTTTTGTCAGCGGAGTTCATAAGTTTCACTTTCAGTTCAGTTTTAAATACCAATATTTTAGTCAATAATGCATGTGTTTGGAAGCACTGAGCATACAACTGGATAAATGAGACTTGGATTACCCTGCACATGGTTTGATATAGTTTTGCGGTCTCCGGCTGAAGTATTGCTCTTAGAGATCACAATTGACTGACTAACAATTTTGACCATATTTCACAGCATTTCAGTTTACCATGATTGTGTTAATCTTCATAATTTCAGCATTTCATCTATTTTTTCCTGGCACAAATGGGCCAACACACTGGGCAGATTAACCTATTTAACATCACAACCAGCTTCATTAGTCAAGTATGTGTACATATGCAAGGAATTTGGCTCTAGTTTTAACTTGCACTCGACATGCCTAGGCTCAGTTCAAAAAATATTTTAGAGGACGACAGAAGTAGAGAATGATACAGCTAAAAACAAAGACAACAAAGATGAGCAAAGACAGGTACAAATTAGAGCTGGAACAATTAGTCAGTTAAGCGCAATTTGATTGTTATGCTTTCCTTACATTATAGTAAAATAATATCTTGGTTTGCAAATGTTGGTGGGACAAAACAAGGCATTTGATAATGTTACCTAAGGCTCTGGCATATTTCTACAGGCTTTTCTCACTGTTTTCTAATATTTTGTAGCACTTTGGAAGCAATTAATCCTTAAATCGAAAAATTAATCTAGAGATTAATTGGCAATAAACCTAATCAGTAGTTGCAGCCCTTGTAATCAAAACGACCAAAAAACACAGAACTATTATACACAAGAAAGTGCAATGGGCCAACGCAGCACTTGAAAGATTAACCTATATTAATGAATGATAATCAGCTTTATTGGCCAAGTATGTGCACATATGCGAGGAATCTGACTCTGTTTTTATAAGTTGCTCACAGTGTGCCTACACAGTTTAAAGAACAATTTAGAGGAAGACAGAAGTAGATATACAGCTACAAACAAAGACAACAAAGCTAAATGAAGATGAATGAATGAATCAATCATTTGTCATATTTCGAGTGATATTTTCAGTTCCCTTTATGTGAGGATCTGCTGCTTTTTTTTCATTATGTGTAGGTGTTCTATCTTTCATGTTTTTTATTGTGTTGTTGTTTGGCTGTAACTTTTTGCATGCTGCTGTCTTGGCCAGGTCTCCCTTGTAAATGAGACGGTTGATCTCAATGGAGCTTACATTGTTAAATATGGGTTAAATAAAATAAATAAATGTAATACGTTGGGGATTTTGAAATCAGAGCCAAAGTACTTTTTTAAACCACAGAGGGAAACTAGGACATGTTACAGTTGCTCTCACTGCTCTTTTACTGTATATAGGCATAGAGAAATGATAAGAAAACAGAAATATGCAAGTAAAAAATGTGCATTATGCTACAATATATAACAGAAATAAGAAATATATGACAACACTGAAATGTTGGTTGGACAAAACAAGACATTTGATAGTCTTCTGGTGTTTTGTAGACCAAATTATTAATCAAACACAGAGCTACTATATACAAGAAGGTGAAAAAAAAGGTGTATAGTGTGGGACAATAACTGAATGGCAGCCCTAGTAGAAAACATGCAGTGCTCATATAACTTGTTATTGTTACTGTGGTGACACGTATTGTTATTTATTAATAAAAATCAGTTGTGGTAGGTTGGTTCGGAGGAACACAGTTTAACAGGCAGCTTGCTTCCTGGTTAATAAAAATAGGTAGCACAAACAACCCTGGCCTCGTCAGATGCAATCAGTTAACCCAAATTCAAGCCCCTGCAACGTGTGCTGCGCCATGTACGCTGCGTCCAACCCTGGTGACCGTCTGTCAGTGTCTATATATTGTCACAAACGGCCTGACACATCTGTCAGCTGCAGCACAGATCGGCCACTAGCTCCCTGACCTAGCTTACGTGTTAGCTAGCGGGCTAGCTCCGCATTGTCACAACACACAGCAGCTAGATGCGCATTGCAGGATATTCCCCGGTGTACGTCGACTCACCTGATAGTACAGAAGCTCCTCGGAGTCTACACAGCGGACCAATGCGGCTGACAGCCGAAAAGCATCTATTTTAAGCAGGGTACTGTTGTGGGCAGCAGGTCGGCTCGGTGCAACGGTCGACCACGAGCGGACGGCTCGGACAATAAAGACAACACACACAGCCTCTGGTCGCTGCAGCGTTTACCCGCGTCTCTCCTTTGAATGTGAGCCCGCTTTCAAAAGCTCCTTCGCGGCCTTCGTTGAAACGGGAGCTGGAGTCCGACAATGCTGGCAGGCTGACAGGATGACTGCGCTGCGGCCCCGGCGGGAGAAAAATGTGGTTTGTTTATGAAAACACGCAGGAGGAAGTCTGAAGAGTGCAAAACAAATCCCCGTCGACCAATGGGAGGCGGCGGGTGACGTCTAGAATGTGGGTCAACCAATCAGATTCGACTTCACATGAGCCCTTTATGGCTATCAGTTTGATTGTTGGTACAGTCTCATAAATGCTGCTGGTGGGTCATTATCACATCCTGCTGGTGGATTTGGGATAAAAGTCCTTTAGACTGGCTGCAAACTGATCAAACGTGCACAGCGTAAGGAACAAATATTTGTGGTTATGTGACGAGACTCAGGAAACCTTCAATATCTTTGACAAGAAGGATGGGGAGGGGGTTTGGTTGTGGTTTCTTGATTTATTTGTATGACTGTCTTGGAGCTGTGTGTTTTCTTCCCTATTATATGGTAATGGTAATCTGTTTTGGCTCTTGTTAACAATTTTCCAGGAGAAATGCGCATAATAAAGACAAGGCATTAAATTAAAAGTAAAAAACAAAACAAAAGGAAAATAGAAAATGTAGACTGAAAAGGTGTAGTTTAAGCTTGTTAAACCTACCCTTTTCACTTAGCATATTCTCATGAGTATCTCATTTACTACCACGCTTGTTATGCAAAAGAATAAACAACAGAAAAGTCATATAAACATATGCATGAGCAGATTATGAGACAATGGGGCCTTGGGCACAGATATGCAAAAGGCCCCACCACCTCTTCTACATAGGAACAAGATAAAGACTTTGTGGTAGTTTTTCTTTTTTTTTGCTGCATCTTTTTGTGGTTTTGTGGTCATTTAAGCATTGTTTCCACCTAGCAGTGCGGTACAGTTCAGTTCAGTGTGCTTTTTTTCAGGTTCCACTGTGAAAAGTTGTGGATGGTACCAATGTGACCGTTCTGTACCGTCCCCATTTCTGGTCACCCCTCTGTTGGGGTACCTAGCACACAGATCTGGTGCTAAAAAATGGAGCTGTGAACACTGCAGTCTGTTGATTGGTCAATAACGTACAGTCAGTCTGCCCAGGGCAGAGTTGAGGTTTGTTTTGAGGCTTATGTAACCACTGTTTATACCATGGAAAGTTAGTAGGCAAAAGTAGTTAGTAGGCTATAACAATAAAATGAAAGAATGTTGTGCTGCTACTTGCAGCAGCTTTAAACTGAGAAAAAAATAACTCATAATAATGATTCACTGGGCCGACTGCCGGCAACTTTTAAGGTGAAGTGTCAACTTGTAATGTTACTCAATGTATGAGTTGATGTGAATCCATCATCACACCTTAGATTTCAACTTTGATAACAACTTTGACCATCACTTTAGTTTTTATATGACATACATTTTTAGTAATGAGTGGATCTTCAAGCATTTATATATATTAATTTCAACTGGGTTATATGAACTGCATATATTCCAATCCTAACTTTGAAAAAAAAGGCCTGTGAGCTCCAGCAACACTAAACCCCTGAGCTTTCCTGGGAAGGACTAAATGCAAAAACCCGCTATTTTTAAATATCCTATCGAGAGAGACTCTCACTGCAGCCTGTTTTATTTTGTTCTGAAAATGTCTGTGTGCAGCCTCGTTCTGTGGACAATAAACGAGGTGCAGACTCCCCTCTGTCACCGGTAATGAGGAAATTCAGTGAGTGATGGACGGAGCAGTGAGTGACAACAACCCCGACCACATTTAAGAGTAGTTTTGCTGTTGTTAAACGTGGTCCCCAAGTAATAAATCAATATGTCAAACACTTTTCTTCATGATTTCAATGTAACATGGCATGACAGATTAATCTTCATATTATCATTTTGTGGGTAAACTATTCCTTTAATGTCAATAATTTACTAGATTCCCCCAAATACTATATGTAATATTATGTATTATGGCAGCAACAGCCCTGTTTGTGTGATTAAGAGCCTAACTTCTCTGCTGGGTCACTAATTCAGACCTTTGCTCTTTGCATATCTACTGTATTAAGACTTCGGTCTGCACTGATCCACTTATATTCCATTAACCCATTTGTCACACTGCAAAGCACAGCCAAGCAGGTCAGAAAAATACAGCCTTTGTTTCGCCAACAGGCCGGTTGATTATTATCACAGCGGTGTGGCTGGACTTTAACCCAAGCCTGGGAAAACAAGGACCCAGGTGAGGCTAACTGCACGTACATTAGATGAGTGACTGTTGAACACAGATGCAAAAACACAACCTAGATATTAATAACACTGCACTCACCTATATGGATATTTGTAAAAAGTTAATTCCTTTACTTTAATTTCCAACTCCATGTTTGAGTGCTCTTCATTGTAATATCGCACAAAAGAATATAAAAGCATAAACTGAAGTGAACTGTCCCAGATCATTTATTTCATAAGCACTTACTCAAACCAGTCAAATAATGTCAGAAAATAACAGACACAGTCAAAACAAAGTCACGTTTACTCTCTTATCATGAGAAATGGGTCGTCAGGTGATATGGTCCAGCTGGTTAAATATTCACTCCAACTGTAAACACTTCTGCACCGTCGCAGCGCTGCTTCCTCTGAGACTGATAACTGGAATAAAGCAAAACTCCTGACTACCAAAAAATATGAATGCCATCAAAATTTCACTTGTTTTAAACAGAACAATGACTTGACTCTGCCACACAGCTACTGTCTCATTTCACTCATCAACACAGAGATTAACATCATAAGTAGAGCTCTGAGTCACACACTAGAGAAGGTGATTCCTCCCATAATCCATCCAGAGCAAGCTTTTTATTAAATTACTCACTGTGAAATACATGCAGTCTGTTTAATTTAATACAGTACTCATCTAAAACAGCAAACAGAAACCACCATAATGTTCCTTGATGAAGAAAAAGCAACAACAGCTGGGATGCAACAGCCGCTGCACCACCTCTCCCACTGGTCACATCACATGTCTGGGGATTCAGATTTCCCCCAGGCTGACAGAGCTGTTCAATCTAAACTTCACCCCACTGCTTATAAAAATAAATGATGATCTCCAATGCTGGATGAACTCACAAATATCTGTTATGGGTAGAATAGTTATGTGGGATGTCAAACATGCGGCCCATGGGCCAGAACCGGCTGCCAAATGGGCCAATCCAGCCCACTGGATGAATTTGCTCACCTGATTTTGGTGCAGTTGTGAAGGCTGAGAGCTGCCAGGTGTCAGGAGTAAACAGTGAGAAGCTTCATGTAAAATACTACATCAGAGGTTTTTCCACCCTGACCAGAATACAGTTGTCTGAAAAACAATGAATACTAAACATTGTGCAAAATATTGTCAATTGTCACTTGTTGAATTGTGGATGATTGCCAGAGCTATCTGTCACTCAAAATCTTGGGGAGAAAATTCAGTGGGAGCAGAGTGTGTGATGATGTAGGGGTTTATAGTGGGGCAGACACCCTACATCATTGCATGGTCACAGGTGACTTTGTTGGTATAACGACTCATGCTAAAGCACTTGTTTTTCAGTACAATCTCAGGCTGTGTATTATCTGTATTGGATTAACATTTTCTTTACATTAAAAGAAAGGGGGGAAAGTTTTGGTTCATTGGCCACTGTGTGTGGCCAATGAACCAAAATGAGTTTGACAACCCTGCCCTAAAATGAATTATTTATCCCAGTGATTCCAATTCAACCAATTATTACCTGGTTTAAATCATTAGACTCAAATCAACATCATCATCATCAAATATTAAAGAACAAGACACAAAGGATCACATTGGAAACCCTACAACAACCTAAAACTGAGAAAATGAGGGTGCTGGTGGATCTTGCTGGCCCTCCTCCAACCCAAGAATCTGTCACACATGCACAAACACACACTAAAACTGAGTGAACTTGTCTGCAATTACCTCTCCCACAAAAACATAATGGTTGTCGACCGTAATTGTCCCTCACATTTGTCACCTTTTTGTCCCAGAGCACTAATAAAGCATTTTTTGATTTATTGCTGAGAAAAATAAATGATTGTTTCTTTAAAGGAATGCTTCACCCACAAAATATCCATTTCTACATCAGTTACTCACCTGATGTTACACTGAATTTATGAAGAAATTTTTTTCTGTGTTGCTGAGTTGCACAAAAAGAAAAAAAAAAACAGGGAAATTCTTGAAGTTTTTGAGTAAAAGGGATCCACTTTTAAAACCAGTAAAACTATATCAAAAAACTTGTGCAGTATAATCCAAGTCTCATATATCAGTCGTACACCCAACACTTCCAAAACACATTTTTGCTTAAACGTCATGATTTAAAACACTTTCAAGTACAAGCACACCTTAGCAAGTGTGTGTGTTTAAACTCTGCTCATATATTCTATTGAAAACGGCTCAGAGTCCCGCACTGGGTACTCGATGGGTAACCTGCAAAAAGCTGAGCAATTTGTACATACGTACATACAGTATAAATACATGGGTACAAGCACGGGTAAAAATGAACTACATGCAGACGGGCAGCAGGTGAGAACAAAAATATATTTATTTATTTTTCAGAATAAAACAAATGAAAAAGATGTGCAGTATATGTGTAATATTTTTACATCTTTTGACATCACTATTATCAGGCTGCAATACCTTTTATTTTAAAAATCAGTGACACAAGTTGACCCTTTGAATCCAGCCATGAAACTTTGCAGTCTGAGGATGAGGTGGCAGCCTACATCGAGTTCAAGACATCTGAGGAGGATCCTTTTGAGTTTTTATGGTGGTGGAAAGAGCATGCTAAAATGTTTCATAACCTGGCAGCGGTATGTTTTTGCCATCCTGACATCGAGTGCAGCCAGTGAAAGATTTTTGCAGGATTTGTAATTCAAGGATGAAGAACCCATCTTAATGAGAGTCGGGTCCTGGGACTTGGTGGGACTTGGGTGCAAGTGGTGTGGTTTATGGCAGACATAATGGCTAATAATGATAAGTCAGGTCTGGCACTGAGCTTTACAGGTATGGGTGGGTACAGTTTTTCAAAAATGGACCCATGCAGGACTCTGGCATGGATAAATGAGACTTGGATTATACAGCACAAGTTGTGTGAAAGTTTGCGCATGGGTGTTTCCAATATAGTTTTGCTGTTGCTAAATGAATTTTTTTCATGGCTTCTACAAAACCTCGGGTGAGTAATTATATCAATAAACAAAAGGTTATTTTGTGGTTGACGTATTCCTTTAAACTCTGGGCTGTGACAAGCTGTGGGTGGAGGCTGTAGAAATGACCTAAGTGCAGATAATTTTGTCAACAGTGATAAGCATTCAGATTGAAGAGTTGAATGCATGGTGTTTAATAGTTAGACCAACAACTCTGACTAATCTGGGCACAGTGGGAGAAATAGATCTCACACTTCTTGTATTTATTTCTCTTTTACAGTCTTTTCCTTACAGAATCCTCATTCATCTGACGGCTGCTGTTTCTGAGTTAATAATTGTGGTCATGTGAGGGCGTGTTTGGGGTCAATCCTGACTCCTGTTTCTGCAGAGGTAGCTTGAGAGAAGAGTCGGGTAGTCACTCATCACCCCTGTGGCTCCCACTTCAAATGCAGCCTTTATGTCTTCATCTTCATTGCACACAAACAAATGCACCTGGAATTACAGATACAGTGTATGAATCAATGGTAATGAGCTGTTCAGAGTCCTTGAGGCCAAACAGCTCAAAAACATAATTAAAATTGTGTTATCTACATCTCAAACATTGAAGAAATAAAGCTGAGTTAAAATCAGAGTGATCTGTCTCCCTGTCATCCTTCCTGCAGTTTTGAGTAACAGTACATGCTTTCACCATCAAAAAATACAAACCCCGTTGTCCTAAATTTGGAGAGTGGCAGTTGTCTCAGATTTGACAGCCAGAATACAGCTGACATCAGCATAAAGTAAGACCTTTGAGCTCAGAGCACTCTTTCAGACGGCAGTGTGGACAAATGACAGATATAAATGCCAGTAGCACTGAGATATTCCCTAATGTTAGAAATAAACTTGAAGGACAGTTCACCCCAAATCAAAAATAAATATTTTTCTTCTTACAAGTAGTGCTATTTATCAGTCTAGATTGTTTTGGTGTGAGTTGCAGAGTGTTGGAGATATCGGCTGTAGCAATGTCTCCCTTGTCTTGAATATAATGGAACCAGATGGCACTCGGCTTGTGGTGCTCAAAGCACCAAAATATACATTTGAAAAACTCAACATCAATGTCACTTTCCAGAAATCATGACCGGGTTACTCAAGATAATCCACAGACCTTGTTGTGAGCAGTTTCAACTACTTTTTATTTCCCTAGTGAACTACACCTGCCAACCGTATCACTTTGCAGAATCAACCGTGCATCTACTGCTCGCTCACCTAGCACCACTGAGCTAGCTAATGTAAGGCAGGTTTCTCTCTCCTGTTTTACCTATAAACTAAGTAGTAACTGAATTAACTATCAGAGGGTTGTGAGTGAAGTAAGAGCACAGGGACAGCTTCTCTGTGTAACGTGATCCAATTTACTGTCCAAAAAAGAACGTAGGACAACTGAAATTGACAACAATAGTGGCATCTCACATCATATATCACTCTGCCAAACTTTATCATGTCTTTCATTACCTGCATGTAAGGTGTGCGATATTGAATAGCTCCAAATTTAAAATATGTAAACAATATATGAATGTAGTTAACATTAAATTATGTAGATGCAAAATAATGAACAGAGAGTAGATGTACACTTCCTTCTGCGCTGTGATACAATTGGGGAGTGTCGTTCAAAAGAAAATAATTCCTTACATTAAACTGTTCACAACAAGGTCTGTGGATTATCTTGATTAACCGCATCATGACTTCTGAAAAAGACATTACTGTTGAGGTTATCAAATGTATTTTTTGGCGCTTTGAGCACTACAAGCCGAGTGCCATCTGGTTCCATTACAGTATATTGGAGAGAAGACAGACATCTCTACAGCTGAAATCACTTGGCAGCTCCCACCAAAACAATCCAGATTTATAAATAGCACTGCTGGTAAGAGGAAAAATATGTTAGTTTTTGTATTTTGGGGTGAACTGTCACTTTAACTTAGCATTATCTTACACACTGTTCATTAATATGTGATGGATTCCTTAATATTAGGGGGAAAAAATACATAATTTTTTTGACTTTGTATCAAATATTGCTGAATCATGGTGGAAGCACAGATATTTCAAGTTATCCTGTTATTCCAAATTCTTATATGTAGAGGGAAGTTAAGTGATAGGAAGTTTGTCATAGATGATGAGGACATCCCAACAATTAGGGAAAAGTCAGTAAAGAGCTTAGGTAGGTGGTACAATGTAGAGTTGAATGATAAGGAACAGGTGGTGAAATTTAGAAAAGATGTGGCTGAAGGATTGGATAGAATAGATAAATCAGAACTTCCAGGAAAGTTGAAGTTGTGGTGTTTGCAATTTGGGCTATATCCTAGGTTAATGTGGCCATTGTCAGTTTATGAAATTCCAATATCTGTTGTGGAGAGAATGGAAAGGTCGGTTAGCTCCTACATTAGGAAGTGGTTGGGCGCTCCTAGGTGCCTAAGTAGTGTTGCATTGTATGGAAAAGGGATACTTCAGCTGCCAGTATCTAGTTTAACAGAGGAATTTAAATGTACCAAGGTCAGGACAGAGCTCTTGTTATCTGGGAGTAAGGACGTGGTAGTTAGGAGTGTGGTTCCAAATCCAACCAAGGGGAGGAAGTGGAACCCAAGATCGGCAGTTCAGGAGGCAGAGGCAGCTCTTAGACATGCAGAGATTGTAGGTAATGTTCAGTTTGGCCGGGGAGGCCTGGGGCTTGGCTCAGGTAAACCGGTATGGAATACAGCAGGCCTCAAAGATAAAAGAAAGCTGGTTGTAGAACAGATACGCAGACAGGAAGAGATAGTAAGGGGTGCAAAGGTAGTGGCCCAGGCTAAACAGGGACAGTGGTTGAATTGGGCAAGTGTAGAGAAGAGGAAGCTTAGTTGGAGGGACCTGTGGAGTATGGAGGAGAATCGTATTAGATTCCTGGTAGGGGCTACATACGATGTGTTACCAACCCCCCAGAACCTAAAACTGTGGGTAAATGAGGACCCATCATGCCCATTGTGTTCACATACCGCAACTTTAAAGCATATTTTGTCAGGCTGTAAAGTTAGCTTGTCACAAGGCCGATATACATGGCGACATAATCAGGTGTTGAAATGTTTAGCTGCAGGTATCGAAGGGAAACGAAGACAGGTGAATTCAGAAGGTGTTAAGGATAGGGGCTTAGTAATTCAGTTTGTCCGTGAGGGAGAGAAATACAGAAGGGATAAGTTAGTGAGGAGGCAAGGGTGTGGCCGCCTAGAAGGTGCTTGTGATTGGGAAATGCAAGTAGATTTAGGGGGAAAGCTTGTTGTTCCTCAGGAAATAGTCTGTACCAGGCAGAGGCCTGACTTAGTGTTGTGGTCAGTGAGTCAACAGATAGTTTATTTCATTGAGCTGACAGTTCCTTGGGAAGACTCAGTGGAAGAAGCCTATGAAAGAAAAAAGCTTAGATATGCAGACTTAGGAGCAGAAGCTGAGCAGCGAGGATGGAAGACTAGGATTTGTCCAGTGGAAGTGGGGTGTAGGGGATTCATAGCAAGATCAACTGTCTCACTCCTGGGGGAACTCGGAGTGCGGGGACAGAATTTGAGGAAGACAGTGAGGGAAATGTCAGATGAAGCAATTAAATGCAGCCAGTTTATCTATTACAGAAGAAATAATGTCAGCTGGGGGCCAGCAGGGGGAACTACTAAGCAGGGCACATAACTCCTTGAGATCAGGTGGAGAGATCCACTTCCTGTCAGGAGAAATCCAGGAAGAGGAAGTATTTAAGTGTGGGAGTGGCCTATTGGAATCCATTTTGTTTGAGGCCATGCGGCAAGGTGAGTGTGCTTGCTGATCCTGTAAGTCCAGTTAGCTCCTTTAACTTTAGCTTATATTGTAGTTATGCTATGTAGTGTGTGAAATAGAGTATGGTGAATGTGACAGGAAAGCTAGTATCAGCATTGCTTCTGCCTGGAGCTCGCATGTATGGAGCCTGGGTTTGGTTGAAGATGGCAGTGCTGTTTGGGCTGAGAAAGCCATGTGTAAGTAAGAAGGAAATCCAGGAAGAGGAAGGTTATTTAAGTGTGGGAGTGGCCTATTTGAATCCATTTTGTTTGAGACCATGCTGCAAAGTGAGTGTGTTTGCTGATCCTGTGAGTTCATTTATCTCCTTTAACTTTAGCTTACATTGTAGTTATGCTATGTAGCGTGTGAAATAGAGTATGGTGAATGTGCTAGTAAAGGTAGTATCAGCATTGCTTCTGCCTGGAGCTCGCATAAACGGAGCCTGGGCTTGGTTGAAGTTGGCAGTGCTGTTTGGGCTGAGATCACTGTCCAGCCTCCTGGAGGTGTCATTGTTGTGAGGGCTCGTCCTGGGGAGGTAGACTGTACAGCCTAACCCGGCGGGGGAGTGTGATAGCCTAACAAGGCTTCCTTCCCTGGGTCTACCTCCTCTGTGGTAGTATAGGTAAGGTAAAGGAGGTTGTTCGGTTAGTGTGGGGAGCAGTGAGACCTGGCATTAGGGGAGTGTCTCTGGGACGCCAGGGATCACTGTCTAGCCTCCTGGAGGTGTCGTGGGACTAACTAGACGAAACACCGGTGAAAGGAGGTTCCCACCCGATGACCCCAAAGACATGTTAGTTATCACTGCTCACGGGTCTGTATAGTTAAGCCTTGCCATAATAGCTTATCGTAGGGCTTAGGAGGATTATTCACTGAGTGCTGATCCCTTTTTTTTTTTTTTTTTTTTTTTTTAATTAGAGCACAAACTTCTTGTGTTTATTTGAATATATTTTTTTATTTTTTTTTACCAGGAATGTGGGGCTTTTCTGGAGGGAACCGCATCCTTCTTGTTTTTGTGTGGATGATGAGGGGGAGAGCTTTTCTTAGTCACTACCTCAGAATCACCCATGAGTGTTCAAATACGCTCCCTCAGCAGCTGACAATGCTACGACATATGACTGCAACTGTTTTCATGCTCAAACTATTCAGTGACCACTCATGGCCAGATGATGGAGGTGACCTCATCCCATCAGAGATTACTCACATCAGGACAGGGGTGATGCAGCCTAGACATTCAGAGAGGCTATGCGAGTGTTACTGTTCATTGAAATACTTAAATGTAATGGGCATTTAACTATTAAGTGCTTTGGTAAAATTGAGTCTTACAGATGATGCAGTAACAAGGGAAAAAAACCCTTCTTGTTTTTGCAGATGGGAATTATGATTTGAGGTTTTGCACTGATAGATTCATGACGAAATCTGCAGGTGAAGGATTTAGGAGGCTAAATACAATTCAAAGTCACCCAGCGGAGGTTTTCAACACCAGTGGCTCAACATAACATTTATTTTTTAAATGGTTCATATTTTATTTGAGTTTACAGATGGTTTATCAGACAGGTCATGAACCAAAAACCCTCTGAGTTTGCATATTTATTTATCTATTTTTTGTAGGTTTCCTTTTTTTCACTCTCACACAATGTTTACATATTTATTTACCTATTTGTTTATGTAGGTTTTCTTTTTTGCTCTCATTGTTTGCATATTGATCTGCACTGACGAAGGATATAGTAACACTGCATTTCAAAAATAAAAATAAAGTTTAAAATAAAGAAAATATAGAAATACTTTAACATAAATACATATCAAATAAAACAAAAATAACTAAAAATAGATAACAGTTGATAAAACAAAACTGAAACTAACTATAGAGCTTCCCCCATAGCCATTGTCACTCACACTTATCACATAACCCTATATCCTATCATGCATCCTCACACACCTCATCTAAAAACACTTACTTACAGCAGAGCAGTGTTTGGATGAGGTATGTATGTGGTTTCATACCTGAATTCCCCGGGCTGCCAGGTGATTAAAAAGACTCTTCCTCATTGTTACTCTGTAACGAAAGCATAAATTAATATATGAATAATTCAGTTTTTACACAAACAATAGTAAAAAATAGTCCAGAATTTACTGATATATAAACTGTATCATAATACTCCAAAATGTTGTTATTCTGCAAAAAAAAAAAAAAAAGCATCACCCCATGTACTCTAATGTTCTCAGTAAGTTTTTTTTCTGGAACATGTTACTGGTAATGATTCTCTCATGATTATTTTAGATTCCTACAGCAACACAAAGTCAGTCAAAGGAAGGCTGCAACGGAAACTTTACTCACTTTTCTATCAGGGAGATGATCAGTGGGTTCCTCAGGACGTGCTTCTTAGGAATGAACGTCCTTCAGCACACAAAAACAGAGAGAAAAACAAAAGACGCATCTGTACTGTGACACATTCATCTCACACCAAACATAAGATTAGAGACGAATAATCTTAGAGGATAAAACCAGATTAATGTATTAATGGCCTGCAGCCAAAGAGAGGGAGGAAGGATTTACATGCATGAACACACACACATGGACTCAACATGCAGAGACACACACTCCTGCAGGCACACCTGTTGATGATGCGTGGCAGGTAGCACTGCACTAAACTCTCTCCCAGTGGCACAAAGGGCAGCAGGCCACTGTAGAAGAGAAGAAGAAGCAAGACACCTCGGTGCACAGTGAAGCTGTACGGCATCGAGTCATTCTATGAGGAAGACAACAGACAGACAGTCAGTCAGACAGAAACAGTTTACAGTTTTATTCCTGCTCTTCAGATTAAGCAAAAACAATATTATAAGAGGCAAAAATGTAATACTGTCTGTGTATTAACTGTAAAATGCTGCACAAGTAGCTCTGTCTCCCCCAGGTGGTCTATGTACCGTTTTGCGGCATTCTCTCATGATCCTGCTGTTCACAGAGGCCCAGACAGTGATTTCCTCCCTGTTGTAGCGTCTGACCAAGTCAGACACCTGCACACAGACAGGAGAGTCACAGATGAAATGTGAAGGTGGTGATGGTACAATGAGATATTACGGTGCATCAGCCTACTTTTAGAGGTTAAACAAATGCTCACAGGTAGGAAGTATTGGCTTCAAAATAGACTATGTTTATATGTTGGGAGTTTTAAAACAACAACAGTTTTAAAGTTTATCAGATTACCTTTTAAAGCTTATTATTAACAGATTATTTTAAATATAGCAGCCTTTTATCACATGCTTGGTTTAGCAGTTGTAAATGTATTTATCCTCTGTCAAATCAGTGCAAAATGTGCCTCTTTAACCGCAACATATGTTAATGATTTTTATGTTTTGTTTTTTTTTACTTTGACTTTAATTTTAATTTATTTTTTATTTGTTTTATTTTTCTCTCTTTTTGCAAAGAGGAATATGGTGATTACTTTTTAAAAAAATGATACTGTCTATTAAAAACCAAATAAATAAATTGGTTTAAAAAAATCTTAATGTCTACATTAAAAGTTCTTCATAATCCTTTTCCTGCTTATCTTACAGACATCCTATAGACTTACACCCTTCTTCTCCACACTTCACACTTCTCCTGTGTGCCAAGTGTGTAGGACAGGGGTGTCCAGATTTTTTAAAATGGGGGCCAGATTAGAACATGTGAAAATACCTGGGAGCCAGCTGCTTCTCGCATCATATGGGTTATTTAAAAATAATCCTGTACAAATGAGACAAAGCAAATGGTTCGTCTTTCAGTGAAAAAGAATTCCATTTTCCACCGCTATAAAAGCCACAGCCCTCACTCTCACTTTATGCTTCTTTGCTGTAGGGCTGTGTATTGGCAATAATCTGGCGAAACGATATGTATCAAGACATGGGATTGTCTGCTTATCTGGGGCCAGGTCGTGGGGCAGCAGACCAAGCAAAGCATCCCAGACGTCCGTCTCCCCAGCAATGCAAGGCAATATATTGTGGTATTTTTTAAATATAATTTTAGGTAAAACTGTCATAAAGAACACTCCTACAGGAGCATAAAATCTGAGTGGAAAAAGTTTACTTTTTTAATGCAATCAGAGCAGTAACATCTGTAGTTATTACAGCCCCTGTAACACGGCAGCAATATGTTGTTATGTTGGAGTGGGGCTGGACTTTGGACAAGCCTGCTGTAGGAGAATTATGGTGGCCGACACGAAAATGCATAGTTTAGAGCCAGTGTTTGGTTTATCCATTCTGACCTACTGCAGAACAACATGACAAATGCCATGGACGAGGACCTGCTCTGTATGTAGATACAAACAGCTCACTCTAAGGTAATGAAAAAACAATAATTCTTATTTTCAGGTCATAACAAACTAATGAAAACATAGCAATGACTATTATACACCATTTGTGCAAACAGATTTCCCTAAATCCTACACACTGGACCTTTAAATCTCATCATCAGAGATAATCTTGACATTTGATTGGGTAGTTGCTGAGCATCACAAAAGCATGAACACTTTCATACTTTGGAGATTATCTGATATAACTGGGAAAGTGCTGAAACTGCTCTGCTAAGTACCTTTTCTATCAGCTCCTTGTTGTTCTCCTTAATCTCAATGCTGACAGGCGTGTCAGGGAACTTCCTGAACACGTCCTCCAGCAAAGCGAACTTCCTGTCTGCACCGCTGCTGTAGCGTCCTGGAGGAGGGAGGGGTTGAAACTAAAGGTTACACATACTCTTGTCGATGCGCGCGCACGCACACACACACACACACACACACACACACACACACATATTACTGACCGACTTGTTCATTGTGTGGCTTTTTGTTAATGATTGAGAATATACGAATGAGAGGAGAAACTCACCTGTGTAAAATGTCACCTCCAGTTTCTCCTTATACAGAGGCATATCCTAAAAGAGTTGATTAACAGTTGTATTAAGACATAAAAATATACTATTATGATATTGCTTGTGATTACCTTGAAAACAACATGCATCTTGGGATTTTCTTGGTGTAATGCAGTGGATTTGCTGCATATGACACAGTTGTATGCAAAGTCAAACATTTACTTGAAGGTAATCCGATACTAAACATTTACTCTGTAGCAGGTTTTTGTGTGTTTTAATCTGTTACAACACATGACAAAGTATGTTTATGGCATCAGTTCAGGGGCCTGTAGCTCACAGCAGCATTAATAAGGTTAGTTGAAAAACTGCAGTGAAAACACACAAAGAAGTAAAAGATGCAGTTCCAGGTTTTACCTAATATAGTAACTTGCTCGTTTAGAAACCTGCTGTGTGAGACATGGCTTCAAGGGATCAAATTTAAAGTGTGCATTTGGCTTTGCATGCCACTGTTTCACACATTGCAGTTAAAGTGGAGCAGATGACTGACTTGAAACATAGAGGCTTTGCTAATTATATATGTTTGAAGCCAAGATGAGAATCTCATGCTCTTGTTTTATGAGACAGACCCCGTCCATGCCAATGTGGTGGACTAAAGAAAATAAGCAAGAAAACCACCATTTGTTTGGCAGGAGCTTGTATCACAGTGTGACCTTGTGACCTTTTACCTAACCAACAGACCTGTAGGATCCGTCTTCCCACCTGTAGATTGAGTGAGGAGATGGTGACGTCGTGGCCGGTCTGCCTCAGCAGATTCTCATCATGTGACACCACCACATGTCCATCGCGAGTCAAGTGACAATCCATCTCCAGCATCTGTGTGCCCTGTTCCACCGCACTGCAGACAGAGGTGCATATGGAGGAAAGATAAAAATGAGAATGCATGCATTTGTTGCCTGCACAGAAAGAGATCTTTCTGCTGTTCCTGCCCTCTGAACTGGAGCCAATCTCTTAAAATGTTGTCCAAGAAAATGTCCAACTGTGAAAGGATGTAAGAAAATTCATGTAGCAAGTACACAGTGTTGCATATTTACTGTTTTTTATGAGGCACAAATCTTGCAAACATTTTGTGCAGCACATCATTGGGTGCATTTTTAGGCAGCCCAGACAACCAGCATCTTTGATATCTTCATTACTAGGATTTATGTTATGCGGTAAGTGCATATTTTTGCAGATAGATTTCCAAATAATCTGTTGTTAAGCCTAAAATCTCACAGTGACAGTTTATTAGACAGCACTCGATGCTTGCAAATGAAAAGATGCTAAATGTAAATTGCCTGACCTAATCCCTCTTTTATGACATATACTGTAAAACATATCATAAGGCTGGATAATTACTCACATCACAGTTTCTGCCTGATTAGAAAAAAAAGATGGAGTCAGAGTAAACTTGATCGTGCTCAGTTGGTCTTAGGCCTGTCCTCAGTGGGGGGACCATGCAAAGGCTGACCCTTACATTGTCACAGCTCAAGTTTCTGGTCATGTTTTTATTTTTTAAATTTTACTTGCACTTTGAAACTCACTACTTATCTTGTTTCAGATCGGTTCACTTCCTGCCCCTGTGTGTTTTCCCTCCCTTTTGATAACCTCACCTGTGTCTGATTGTCTGTCCTATCCTGATTAGCCTCACCTGTGTCTCGTTATCCTTCCCCTCACCAGAGTATTTAGTGTGTGTCTTGTTTTCTCTCAGTGCCTTATGTGTCTAGCATTCAGGCCTTTTGTTTCCCAGTGTCCCTTTTTTGGCTTTTTGGCTTTAGCCTGTTGCTTGACTCTGCCTCTGCCTCATCCCTATTGGATTTGTTTGCCTCCACTGATAGACCATCTGTGTTCCCAACCTACCTTTTGACCAGTAAAGTTATTTTACCTGAACTGTCTCCAGAGTCGTTTGTTTGAGTCCACTGTCACGTGGTTTACCATTTGTTACATACATGGGATCACATACAACAAGTTACCCACTGACTTATATCACTGACAATACAAGCTTTGTGTATTTACATGATAAATTAATTTACTGTCATCATTTTAAACTTGTCATCTGATTCCCCACCTCTAACAGTTATTGTAAAAACAGTGAGTCAGATGTGCAGAACATACTAAAGATGAGAAGGGAGCTACTGACTTGCTAAGTCACCAAAAATAAAGGGCTCAAAAAATAAATGTCAGGGAACAAAGAGAACAAGAAAACGAAAGGAGCAGAGAGGCAATGGCCAAATTTCTGGCCAAAAAAGTGTGACAAAGCACCAAGCGAAGCTAAACATGGCAAAGGTGGGGAGCTAGGCAGACTAGTGATCAACACCCACTGTAGCTAGAGTGAATGTCATGCCATAAGGTGCTAAATTATGCTTCAGAGTTCAGCTAAATTTTGTCAAGAAAAAAATTGTGTGGCATTGTGATTTTATTAAATGGTACATTTGAATATTCCTGCATACTGGGGTCCCATAGCAGTCTTAGAACTGCATAGTTTGGGTATGACTGGAAAACTGAGACTTGTGGATATCAATAAGCCCAACTGTATTCATGTATAATGATGATTCCCTGTAGTCAGACCATTTAAAATTGCCTGTCTGTGGTATTAGAGCTAAGGGTGGATGGATGTCGGTGATGCTGGAGTGGGTGTGAAACAGGGGCCCAATTTGGAATGCTCTGTCCACCTATCTGTAATTCCAAATGGCTGGCTTCCACAGTCTCTCTGAAAAGTCCATTTTGTGAGAGCAGCAGCTCACCACTTGAGTTTGGTACTCACTGTGTGAACGCCCCCATGGTGCTCTCGATCCTCTCTCCACATCCTGGTGACAAACAGAGGAGTCAGGGTTGATGATGGCAGCAGAGCAGAACCAGTCAGCACACTTAGCTATATTGTGGCTCTGGACTGACAGATTTCTGAAAATATCATCACTGTGTCTACTGTAGGTAAGGAGGACACAGTGAATGGTGATCAGACAGCATGCTGTGAGTTCCTCAGTTTTTAAACGTGTGTTAAATGTGTCTGATTTTTCAGTAGCCAGAGAAACATTAAGCCACAGTGTTGGCAATATTGGCTGTAGAGATGTCTGCCTTCTCTCCAATATAATGGAACTAGTGGTTCCCAACTGGTCAAGCCACAAGGTCCAAATTTCTCCTTAGTCATTTGTTTAAGGTCCACACAGTTTAATACATTCAGTGTCATACTTGCATTTGGCCTTTTTGTCAAGCTAGTTTTTCTGTCTCTGTCAAGTAGGTGTCTGTTAGTCACTCATTCTACAGCAGAAAATGGCACTTCAAAATAAAAGCTCTGTGCAAGACATTCACTGTACTTAGAAATAAAGTGTGTTTTTTACAAAGCTGACATGTTTGCGAGCCACAGAATGGACCCACGACCCACTTTTGGACCACAACTCACCAGTTGGGAACCACTGAACTAGATGGCATCAGGCTTGTGGTGCTCAAAGCACCAAAATAATAATTTGAAAAACGCAACCTTGATAAGAGACCTTGATACAACATTGGAGGCTGATCGGTGCTGTTTCTGCATCAATGGGCCCAAAGAACAGGAGCTCTGGAGACTTCCGCCGGCCAGGCCAGCTCCTTCCAGTTTAGCACTCCGGTAACTTGAATGGAGGTAAAAATGCCTTAATCTTGTGGCTCCTCTAAACTTTTCAAATGTTACCGCACCAAATCCTGATAGTGAAACGAGTCAGTTTTCAGGTGTTGAGATGCTCAAAAAAATGTATCCACTGATTACCAGATGTCTCTTTCCCAATGTAATTCTATGGGAAAAAGTCTTTTTGGGCCCAATGGCATCATGCGATGAACCTGGAGGTTGTAATTCCACTGTTTGGCCACTATGAAAATTGGATTCAAAGCCCGGTGCTCTTCCTGGTAGTACTAGGTGAGCCAGCAGTAGATGCACACTTCCTTCTGCACAGTTGTATGGTTAGCAGGTTTAGTTCAGTAGAAAGAAAATAGTTCCTAGGCTACATAAAACTGCTCACAACAAGGTCTGCAGATTATATTGAGTAACTTGGTCATGATTTCTGGAAAGAGAAATTGCCGTTGAGTTTTTCAAATATATTTTTTGGCACTTAGAGCACCACAAGCTGAGTGCCATCCATCCATCCATCCATCCATCCATCCATTTACATCCGCTTATCTGGGGCCAGGTTGCGGGAGTAGCAGGCCAAGCAAAGCACCCCAGACGTCCCTCTCCCCAGCAACGCCTTCCAGCTCCTCCTGGGGGACCCCAGGGTGTTCCCGGGCAAGATGAGATATGTAATCCCTCCAGCGTGTTCTGGGTCTGCCCCAGGGCCTCCTACTAGTGGGACATACGCAGAACACCCTAACAGGAGACACCCAGGAGGATCCTGATCAGATGCCCGAACCACCTCAACTGACAACTTTCAACGCAAAGTAGCAGCAGCTCTACTCCGAGCTTCCTCTGGATGTCCGAGCCCCTTACCCTATCTCTAAGGCTGAGCCCAGCCACCCCACGGGAGAAACTAATTCTGGCCGCCTGTATCCGTGATCTCATTCTTTCGGTCATGACCCAGAGCTCATGACCATAGGTGAGGGTTGGGATGTAGATGGACCAGGATATCCAAAGCTTCGCCTTCCGGCTCAACTCTCTCTTCACCAGATCCCTTATATTAGAGAGAAGGCAGACATCTCTACAGCCGATATCTCTAACTCATGGCAACTCACACCAAAACAATCAAGACTGATAAATAGCACCACAGGTAATAGGAAAAATAAATATTTTTGATTTTGGGGTGAACTGTCCCTTTAAACACCAAACATACCCCCATCTATCTCCTCAGTCTAAGTGAAACTGTAAACACAGTGCTGGTCACCCCCTTACCTCCTCTGTGTGAGATGTGTGTGCAGTAAAAAGCGGTGCGTTTCTTCCTGTGGAGAATGAGCGGGTTCTTCAGCAGGTACAGAGAGGTGAGAGTGTATCCACCCAGAGCTGGGAGGATGAAGTACAGAAAGCCGCTCATTCTTCCGCGCAAACACATCCAGTGAGCTCCTGAGTGAGTCTCTGTCACATGGAGAATGAACAGAAATCTCCAGCAAAAAAAAAAAAGTGATCAAATAAAACGGTGCCAACAGGTGTGTCGTTCAGCAAAAGATAATAAAGCCTTTAAACAATCCCCCTGTTGTGTAGACGGATTCAAAGGCTTCACTGAAGACAGCCTGCTCTCTGTCTTACTTTGAAGATAAGAAAAAAACTGGACAGACGGGTAAGACCGAGGAAATTCTTCTTCCTACTGACTCTCGAAACCTTCAGAGCTGTAAAAAATAAGTTAATAAAGCACCAGCCCATAACCCAGAGCTCACCTCCACGCTCTCTCTCTTTCTCTCTGGCCTCTCCCCTGCCTGTGGCAGTACTATTTCACTCTCTTTACACTGCTTTTGTCCAGCTTTGATACTGGTGGTTTTGTGCATGTCACACCTGGGTACATCTGCCAACACTTAAAGGATTTCTTTTATACTGATTCATTGTTTGCAGTGTGAGGTTGGACATCAGTACCGCAATTATGACAAACAATATTATATGACAAATGAGCAGTTGTTGGCATCTATTGTCATTTCCAGATTTAGTCCCAGTCTCATTTGATCTTGAGCACAGACATGTTTGTAGCTGATAACAGAGAAAGACAAAAGGCCTCAGTGGGAGGGCGGCCGGTTTCTTGTAGCCTGTGTGTATTTGACAAAAGGGATGTGGCGTTCTCAGATATGTAAACTCAACTCTGACCCACACAGATAGAAATATGAAAACAACTCCATGTCTACAGGCATGCATGCTCGCTATACATACAGTACAAAGTCAGCAGTGGTGTATTGTTCAGGGTCAATAGCAAAGCTGGACTGTGACAAACAATGGAGCTCGCTCTGAAATGTTTCACCAGAAGAGAGAAATCTATTCACAGCAGTGCAATGTGGCTTCCAGCTTTTTCTCACTTTTGAATGTGTCTCCCTTTACATACAAAATATAAGTAAATTCTGTCCTGTTGGCCTAAATCATGTTGGCCTTGTTTTCAGGTAGATTTTCAGCCCACAAGGAGACAGTGCTGAAGTCATTCAAATCATGGCCTAGGACTCTGGGAATGTCAGGGTCGAACAGGGTAGCCGTGCTCAGACATGTTATATGGGAAGGTGGGAAAGCTGCACAGCTGGGAGAGCAAGTTGGCTTTCATGATGAGATGCCACAAAGTTATGTTCATTCCCACGACTCTCAGGCTTGAAGTTCACTTCTGAAACCGGTTTGAAAAAAATAGTTTAGACTGGTCTGCAGTGTGAGGCCAGACTTGGTTTAAAAAACACGGGCCAAGCCAGAAGTCTAGGCGTAGTCATGGACTTAGACCTGAATTTCAATAGCCACGTTAGACTATTACAAAGTCAGCCAACTATCAGCTCTGACTTTCCATAAATATGTCAAGATAAATTATGAGAAATGACAACAGCCTATTGAGCCCTGACTGAGCCTAAGAAACAACTGAAAATAGGTTGATGGTACATGAAGCTTTGCAAAAATAGAGCTAGTATGAGCAGGTTTTCCAGAAAGTGACAAGTTACTCAGGTCATTTGCACGGAGTGAGTTAGGACAACTTTACCGGGAAAAACTGAAACAATCTGATGTTCACTTGTTCGCATCATGTCCAGTTAGGAAGAGGGGTCAGCAGGATTTGAAAAAATCTATCCACTGATTCATACTTTACTGCTATAAAGGTGTTTTTACAGGTCACCCTGAGCTGCAGCTGCTTCAGAACGCTGCTTGAATCATCACTAAGACCAGGGAAGTGGTTCACAACACTCCAGTTTTGGGGTCTTAACTACGACATCCTGTCTGTCAGAGCACTGATTAAAAAATACAACTGCTGGTTTACAATGCAATGACTGGTATAGAGCCAAAACACATTTCTGATCTTTTGCTGCATTATGGACTGTTGTCTTGGACAAGTCTGCTTTGTGTCCTCATAGTCAAAACTAATTATGGAGAAGCAGCATTTAGTTTTTATGTGCTACATATCTGCAGCAATCTCACACAGAACTGCAGGTCTGCCGCAACCCTGTATTTTTAAAATCAAGGCTGAAGACTTTTCTGTTTGCCTCTACCTTTTATTAAATCGAATATTTCTTTCTTTCATACACTGCACTGTAACTTTTATTCTTGTATTTATACCTGTCTTATTCTGTTTTAGCTTTTCATTTTCTATTTTCTTGGCTTATCAATGACTGTTTTTAAATGTCCTTTTATAATGTGTATCTTTGCACTTTGTAAGTAAAAACACTTTGAATTGCCCTGTTGCTGAAATGTGCTATATAAATAAACCCGCCTCGCCCTACTTTTGCTCTGAGATTTAAGTCTGTGAGCTAAGAGCCATGATTTCATGGTTAACAATCAGTGACAACTGCTGAAAAGCATTTCCGAGGTAACAATCAGTGACATCTGGTGGCAGTGAGGATCTCATCATTCATTCTCATTTGTAAAACTAACCTGACTGATGAGCGTCTGCAGCTACATGTTTGCACTGTGCTGAGAACTTGTTTCTTGTTTTTCTGTTGTTACACTCTTGTGGTTTATTTTCCCCCAATAAGTGTTGCAACTGTTAAATCTGTGGGTTTAGAAACTTTCAAATTGGGGGCAAGACTAGGGTTCAGTTTCATAGAGAGGGAGCACATTGGGGGAATAAGTAAATATGTTATAACTGTTTTTGCTTTACTGTTTCACTTTGTGGTTGTTTTGCATCATATTTGGTCATTTTATGGTCGATCTGCGTCTCTTTGTGATTGTTTTGCATTACTTTGTGGTCATTTTGTGCTACTTTGTCATTGTTTCAAGTCATTTCGTGGTTATTTTGTGTCAATCTGTTGCTGTTGAGTCATGTTGTGGTCATTTTGTGGCACTTTTTCATTGTTCCTAGTCATTTTGTCTGTTGCTTTGTCCCTGTTTTGAGTCATTTTGTGTCACTGTTGTTGTTTCTAGTCATTTTGGGTGTTTTGTTTCATTTTTTGGTTGATATGTGGTCAGCTTGCATCCCTCTAATCATCTGCATTTCTTTTTTCTCTTTTTTGTCTCATTTGCATGACGTCATGCACATGCTTTATGTCTATCTTTAGTCTATTATTTTTTATCTAAGCCACAGTCAAAGTCTGTCACAGAAAGAAAAAAAGACCACAAGAAGAAAAAAAAAAAACATCCACAAACATGTGTAACAGTATCAGGAAATTTTATTTTATTATATGTATATAATTCTGTTTCTTTGTTAATCGTTTAATTCATAATACCCATAGAATATACAGACTATAACCCTCAATAACTCATATCTCTTTGACAATCTACTTATATCTTCTTTTAAAATAATTCCTTATAAGATCCTGGAGGGGAAAATCAAAGAAAAAAAGGTTTCAGAAAGATTGAAAACACTGCCAATAATAATCACGCCCATAAGAGAAATAAGGAAGAAGAAAAAAATACAAATAAAAACATCCTAATTATTTAAAAAAATGATACAACTTTAACTCCCTTTCATGTAAAAAAAAACAACAAAAGAAAAAAGAAAGAAAGAAATACAACAACTCACCAATATAACAATAGCAATAATAAGAACAGCCATTTAAAAACAACAATATCTGGAAACAGGCCTCGTGACGGACAGGCCTTTAGACTCATCGATACTGTGTGAATGTATATGGTGTGTTTAAGTGCAACTTTTCACAAACACACAGGTACACTCCTCAGAAAGAAGTGCGTGTGTGAGTGCGTCAGGAGGATTGCAAAAAAATGTGGTCCTCTTGGTTCGTTCCCATGGTTACCCAGTGAGATGTTTGGTCTGGTGGCAGGTCGGTTGGACAGAAAGAAAAACGAGCGAGCAGGGCCTGGTTGACTGGTGACCAAATATACATATGAAATACATACAAAACAAAGAAAATCTTACAGATGTGAAAGCACAGGTAACTGCAGGGAGAGGGCCCGAAACACACAGGACAAAAAGAGTCTTGGCTTTACTGATGAGCAGATACACAAACACTTGTACACACGCATAAATTACTGCAGACGATCCATGAGCTTTAACACACACAACGCAGGCGAAACTTAAAGCTGAAAAGGGAGGATACAAGACGAAAACAACCTCGCAGGGGGAGAGAGAGCGGCTGGAAAGACAAAGTGCAGGCGTGCTGATTGAGTTATGCAAGTTTCCTGCATGTATGACCATCCATGATGTGTGATCCCAATGAGATGGGGGTAATTATTTTCTGGAGGAGGACAGTGGCAGCAAAGTCAGTGATATGAGTTACCAATCCCACTGTGGAGAAGCAGACAGGGGAGGGAGGACTAGGAGGAGGAGGAGGAGGAGGAGGAGGAGGAGGAGGAGGAGGAAGAAGGGGGAGGCAGCCCTTTGAGTAAAGCGTGGTGAGAGTCGGGAAGTTGAACAAAAGGATGAGTATCACCACATGCACCAAAAAGCCTCACACCGATCCCAGAGTGCTGGCTATGGCTTCTGAGAAAACAGCCTTTGATGCCCGTAAAGACAAATCAATGATTTTTGCTGTGAGAGGGCGAGGCCAGTGACATCACATCACATCACATCACAGGCCTGCCCTGAGAGAGATAACGAGGATCCAGTGCATGTGTTGGTCCATTTTTTTGTTTGTGGGGAGGAGGGAGGAGGCTTCTCTACTGGTCCCAGTGCAACAGGCAGAGATTAGTGCAGACTGAGCTGAGCAGTTAGTACAGTCACATCCAGAACAAAGAGAGGAGGACGATAAACACAGACGTAATACACATGCAAAGAAACATGAGAAGCCATCTGAGGAACAATGCAGCCTTGAATCACCCACATTGAAGAGTAAACATCCAGTATGTTAAGCGGAAAGCACACAGGCGAAGGAGAAGTAAAATGGGTAGGGAGGGAATATATACACTGTACAACCATGGAGTGATGGTAGCTGCTTGGCTGTGCACTGAGCCAGAATAACTGTACAGCACTCTGACATTCCTGGGTTTGACTATTATGTTGCCGATTATGCTGCATTCACGTCATATTGAAGTTATCACTAGAGTTGTTACAATAATGATACCAAATTGATAGTTTTAGAAATGCCTCCAATACTGCCTAACATGCTGCATCAGCGAGTAAATAAGTCTATGGTCTGATCAAATACAACATTATCTATCAATAATCTAGCAAATTTACATGCTCAGAAATCGGAAGGGAAGAAATGGTGTTGAACTTTTATCAAAATTACAAAGTTTCTGTCTTTGACATATTGTTTACGTCTTACATCTTTTACTTCCAAGTTGTAGCAACAACTTTTCTGAAAGCTGTGATACTTACGACTTGTCACTTACTAATATAGGAGTGCCCGAAAGCTGAACAAATATGAATGCCTCACATTGGCCAAAAGCCGTCGTTCCTTGTGATTAAATCAAAATTTTAAAAGGATATGGTGTTCTATAGTCAGCGCAATCAACTCTAATCATACAACCGTCTCGATGACGCTTGCAAGTTGTTTCTTTTCAGCTCTGCCGTCCATCCCATATGACGTGAACGCGGCATTCATCAGCGACACCTATGGTTTTCTCAGTAGTCGTAAAAGAGGTGCTGTTCTTGTAAAACTCCACAGTTTTGCGAGCTGCAGCGACACGACTCCAGATATTCAGGACATTTACATTCAACACTCACATCAATGAGCCGGAAAGATCATTATCTGTAAAAAGGGATGTTGGAAAGTGCTTTTTTTAAAAAATAAACTGGCCACTTTGAATACGTAAATTTGTTTAGATCTGGGTCTTCGCCAGCCTGCGCACATGTTTGACTCCATACTGTTGTTTTATAATGCTGCAACTAACGACTGTTCACGATTGTTGTTAACAATTATTTTCATGATTAATCGTTTAGTCTATAAAATGTCAAAAAATGCTCAACACACTTTCCCAAAACCCAAAGTAACATTTTCAATTTGCTTCTTTTGTCCAACCAACAGCCCTGAACCAAAGACTCTTCATTTACGATCACAGATGACAAAGAAAAGCAGCAAATTCTCACATTTCAGAAGCTGAAACCAGCAAATGTTTGACATTTTTTGATCTACTAATTGATTAAACGACTAATCATTGCAGCTCTATCGTCCTGGGTCAAGCGGCAGCAAATAGAAACACAGTGCAAAAACAGCACGGTGGGATGGGATGTCAATCAGGCCCCATTTTCCAGAATACTGTATGTGTTATCAGACTTGGCCTTAGATACAGAGGATCCAGTGACATTTAGGATCAAGAGGAGAATGTAATTCTATACAGGAATGTGATGCTGACACTGGATCTGCTATTTGATGTTGTGTTTTACAGAAAAGGGTGTTGTGAAGCCAAATGTAGATGATACAGTGATGTTATACCAGTGTCTCACATCAGTATTCTGGCACTGCTTGCTCTCTGTTTCATGCAATTTGGGGGAAAAAAAGTCTTGCACAAAACTTACATTAAGTCAGGTGAAAAAAAAATGTTTTGATGTGGCACAGAGTAATATGAATGTTCTGGAAAATGGGGCGTAGGTATCACTGTTATCTGAATAGGAATTATGTTGCTTTCTGTTTGTTCCAATCATGTCGCACCTCATGAATATAACCAGCTTTCCACAAATGAAGGGGGAGTTCAGTTTGTCTGCCCTTTTATGAGTTATAGGTCAAGAAGTGTATTATTAAACTCCGATAGATATTCCTTAGTTGCTTCCCAGCCAAGTTTCCTGCATCTCTCTGCCACTTTGGTTAATTTCAGGAATGCATGCATTCATATGAACATCATACACAGTTTTGTTTGTTTTTCGGAAAACAAAAACAAAACAAAAGAAAGAGCAACGACAAAGAGAACTTTAAACCTGCCAACATGCCAGTAAAAACACTGAATGCTCAAAATTCAAGTGTTCAAAATAAAAAAACTGCAAATATAAACAGATACGACTCTGAATTGATCCGAAAACATTCAAACAACGGTGTACAAACAAAAACTGCGACGAGCACACTTAAAGAAAAAGGGGAAAAAAAAAAAAAAAAAAAAAAAAAAGCTTTTATACTTTTGTATATACATACACCCGATTAGCATCCCCGTTCTTTTAGCCCTCGATTTTTTTCAGGTTGTAATTTACATGGAGCAAGACAAGAGAGTTATGGTGTTGGTTAATACAGTAGTTTATATGAGAGGGAGCGACAGAGAGAGGAGAGCTCAGACAGACAGATCAGCGACAGGTGCAGGAGAGGAGGAACCGGGGGTTTGATCGGGACAGGAGGGGGGATAGTGAGTTACTCTGGATGGGACAGGATGAGACAGGATTTTAACGGGAGAACAAAATGTGAGGTGAGAGGAGGGAGAGTCCAACATGGACAAAACTGAAACAGTATGAGTACAACAGACCCTACCACCCCACCCAACCACAGAAATCAAAGTTAGACTTAGCTCTCTTGCAGTAGAAATGGAAAGATAAGCAGTTAAATGTTCATTTCTTGTTTTCTCTTTTTGTTGGTTTCTTGAAGATGCATTTTTCTTTTTGTTTTAGCATGTCATTTTGGGGTCTTCTTGTTCCAAGCCTCTGGGTGGCTTTGTCACTTTAGGGCTGAAAAAGGAAAGGAAAGGAAACGAAATGCATTTAGATCCACTTTGAATTAATGAATATTAAATGGTAAGTCCAGTTATTTACAACCTGGACCTATTTTCCTATGTTTTATTATATTTTAGTAATTCGTCCAGAAATAAGCAGCAAAACAGGCCACATGTAACCACTTGGGGCATGTTTGCACCATAAACATACGTCCACTTTAAGTGTTTGTTTTTGCTACTGACAGGCTAAGATTGTTATTTTAAGTGTCTTAAAACATTATGGAAAGGATCACTCCAGAGACAGACATTTTTGTTCAAGAGTAAGATACTTTTTGTTTAATTAAAAACAGCCCTCAAATCGCCATCTCCAAACCAACTAGACTCCATTTTAATGAACAGCAATTTAATCATCGTAAAACACTTTATTCAAAGTCGACAGAAACAAAATAAAACTCACAAAAACCATCTTGTTTTGTCTTTTCACTGCTCCAACAATCACCAACTTAATTAACTTGGTTGAAATAAACCCTTAATACACCCTGTTAGATGCATAGGGTTAGATGTGAAAATATGCTGGCTCTATACACACCAAAATTAGTTTTTTTTTTTAAGTGGAGCCTGGTTGATTTGGCACATGCCTCTCTGGGGCTGTTTCTGGTGAAACAAAACAGATCTTACTCTTTAACAGAAAGGTCTTTCTCAGTACCGATCCTTTCCATAATGTTGTCAGACACTAATAACAATCTGAGCCTGTCAGTAGCAAAAACAAACACTTTAAGAGGATGTACACTGACAGTGCAAACATGCCACTAGTGTTTACACTGCAGCCTGTTTCATCCCTGCTGGCTGCAGCACCTTCGCTCAATACTGGACCAAATAAGGTTGTAAGTAAGGTTGCAGCAATATACTGGTTTCAAGGTATACCCTGATATAAAAGCTGATTATATGCAGTTATCGCACCGTGTACATTTGCTTATCTACAATACTGAAAAAAGAAATCTCATACTGTTGCAACCCTATGACTCACCTGCTCACCATAACGTAACAGAACACACCCAAAATGTTTACTACAGTGACATAATGCATTGAAGACCTACAGAAAACTACAGCCAAAGACATCTGTACCAACAGGTATCTCTGCTAAATCTATCATGAACAATATATAGTTAACTTGGGTACTAAATTAAATGGTCATCTTTGCTTAAACTTGGAAATAAATAGTTGTAAGGTTGTGAGTGAGATGATGATGATCAACATGATTAAATAAACACCAGAATGGATCCAACCGACATAACGTCTCTTTACAGATCGGTTGTTTTTGGGCTTCCTGCTTTGGATTGTATTCTTATTAAAGAGTGAAATGTTATCACAGCTGACAGGAATAATAGTCAAATTTAAGTCTCCAAGTTGCCCTAAATTTTTATTTTAATTCCAAGTTGATATTTTAGAGATGACCCTGCAAACATTACCTTAGTATTTGAAATAAAATGTCAATCTCAATTTGTTTCATGTCCAAAAAATAATAATTTGTACATTTATTGACATTGAAATGCATTCACATGCCTCCGACATCCTGCTGACAAACACTAACTGGAATGACAGTTAGTGACAGAGCCTGAATTTATAGATATATATAGCAATTCCTTAACACTTAAACATTTCCAGAGTCCACTTTTCAGATCAATTCTCTCACGAGACATGAAACACTGACGCTGAAAATTATGCATGCTGATAGCAGTAGGACATTAGGACTGTTCACTGGACAATGTCACTCTGTAACTGCGGATTTAATTTTTAATTTTATATACTTTATTAATGCCCGAGGGGAAATTCAATTTTACACTCTGTTGTCAATTACACACAGGTCTGAAAGACACACACATGCACAAACTGGACCTATACATACACTAAGTGGAGAGATCTCAGAGTGGGCTGCCCATGACAGGCGCTCCGAGCAGTTGGGGGGTTCGGTGCCTTGCTCAGGGGCACCTCGGCAGTGCCCAGGAGGTGAACTGGCACCTCTCCAGCTACCAGTCCACGCTCCATATTTTTGTCCGGACGGGGACTTGAACAGAGACCCTCCGGTTCCCAACCAAAGTCCCTATGGACTGAGCTACTGCTCTGTAGAATTTTGTCTTCATAACAAAAAGCCTGAGACTTTTAACCATTCCAACATTTCTGATGAACCTACTGTGCAACCTTTATTTTCCTTAATGTAAATTTAAGTTAATATAACTAACAGAAAAGGTAGTTTCATGTTTCTGCTGACTCTAGGTGCCATGTATGCACAGCTAGCATAATCTTTCAACTGTGTGACAGGGACAGTTGAGGTCTGGTGTGTCTGAATGAATGCATGAATGGCATTTGCTCCACTGACATCTAGTGGTCTCACATCACAGCAAATTCTATTCAGAGCTCATAAAGTATAAAAACAACATGGGGTGAAACAAAGTAGGGTGGTCCACTTTTGACTGATGTTGCCGTTCTCTTTACCAGAACATGTTGCTGATTTGCATCAATTTCTTTTCAACCTCACCTGTGTGTTTCCGTCACTGCAAGAGGTGCTTATATACGACACCAATCATCACCCCAAAATAGTTTATAACGCATGAATGGGACAAACAATGGCACAAAAGACATAATTTAGTCTCTTATTATTCAGATAAACTAAGAATTTAAACCAGGAAAACTAGCATGGTATGTAGCTGCATCATCAGGGGGAGCACAAGGAGAGGCGAGGAACTTAGCCTGACCCCAAGGTATCAGGTAGGCGTGTGATGGACAAATACTTAGGACATAAAGATGGAAACTTAATGTGCTTTAGCCACTGTTGTTCAGTCTGATGATGTGAGGTTGACACTCACACTAGGAATATCTTCTAAAATATATTTCATGTATTCATTTTGCGACCTATACCAGCAGAATGTTGTGTTGCTGTGACTGTGTGTGTGTGGTAACTGGCCTTCTTCACATACCTGTGTGTCTCAGGAGCCCTGGTAGGTTTCCTGGAAACGAGCCGTTTCCTCAAAGATCAGTTCCTTCAGCTTCTCCTTGGGAAGGTCATCCAGTTCCATGGAGAAGGTGAAGGGCTCCTCTGCTACCGGCTACACACACAAACACACACATTATAAAGATTCAACTAAAGCTGGAGAGCCATTTCCTTAAAATCTACTTCAAAAAATAAAAATATCTGAATGAAAATGGTACCTACAGGTCTCCCTTTTCGGACATAACCATGCAGTTTTGGGCAAAAACCAAGCAACTTTTTTTCATGCAGCATAAGTGTGTTATTTCCGCCTATTGTATTTAAATATTTCTGAATACCTGGGTTCCCAAACAGTCTTGGAATTGCATAAATGGGGTATTGGAAAGTTTAGACTCTTATGGATTTAATAAGCCCAATTTTATTCATGTATGGTGATGTTTTTCCACACAGTAGTCATTTCATTGTAATGAGACCATTTCTTTGAGACAGACATCACGGTATGGAATGAACTACTGTGACCTCTAGAATAATCACAGCCTCGTGAAACTTTACAACCATAAACTGGAAACCTCGGGCATTCAAAGGATGCTTGGCTTTCATGCTTATAGTGACAATAAGAGGGTTTCGCAGCAGTTTCAAGAACATAATTGCTTGCTATCCAATCACAGAAAAAAAAAAGAGTTTTTACAGATATCTCTGAATGGCTTCAGTTTCTCAAACTATATCACAGCATGGATTTTTCTGAGGTGTTATATAAGGTTTTGTTGTCTTAAAGTGGTATTTTGGAGGATTTTTGACAATTTTTTATCCATTCTTAAGTGGTGGAAAATCTGGATAGACACCTAACCAAAACACACATCTATGACTTGAAAAACTCAACACAGTGCTGAGCTGCATCTCAAATTTATCTTCAGGTTCCCAGCTTTCACATGACGAATACCATTTTTATGTGGCATATACTGTTGACCTGCTTTCTGCCCCTAAAGATCCCCTGGCTCTGCAAGTTTATGGTAGGCCTGGATGTTGGGGGTGGAGTGTTAGAGGTTAAATGCAGTTCAATGGAAGCTGTAATTTTCACAAAGTTTGCTGTAAAGTGTTTTAACAGCTACGTTTAAAAACTGGAAAAACCAGTGAAGAAATCCACCACTTTAACTTCTACAGTCCAGTACTAGGATTCAGTTAATGCTAACGTAAGCTGAGATGCGATTACATTCTTTAACCTCTCGAGCTGAACCACGGAGCGAACGTAATACCTTCTGCATTCCAAACACAGCTAAGAGGCTTCCCAGCACAAAGCAGGAAAACAATTAAGTCTTGGCTCATGGTTAAAGAACATGTTTGAATGAATGAGCCCTTCTGCCCCCAACATTTGTGAAAAACTCAAAACAAACCTTTTTTTCATGTTGTCGTTATGTTTGTGCAAATTCCTCTGGAGAGAGCAGTGCAGTTTTAAATTTTAGGGATGCACTGATATTCACCTTGTTGACTGCAATCATCCTATCAGCAAATATGATGACATCAACCGATGGCAGCGGCTGATGTTTTTCTGTTGTGTCACATCAATTTTGCGTAGTAAAAAAAAAAAACAAGGCTCAAAACTAACAGCATCCCATCATCCCGGGGACAATATAAAACATGTTTGGGACAAACAGAGACCTTCCTTGGGACGCTGTCGGGAGAAAAGAACGCAATAAACTCACTGACAGCACCTCAGGAGACACACCTTATTCTTTCCCTGATAAAGCTAGACTGTGAACACCAAGTCCATGTTGACATCAGCAGGAGACCTAGTTATCTTAAGCAACTGCTAACAGCTAATGAAGGCCCCACTGAGTTACATTATGATGCGTTCAGGCTCTATTTAGTGAAAATAAGTGTTCGGGGAAGGGAAATTTAACGTTCTTATGATGGATTCAAACGTATTTTTGTAAAATTTAGCTTTTGACGAGAAACTTGAATAAATAGAGAAAAGGCAATGACATCATGGCACATTGCATTCTGGATAGTAGCATCCATACTTAAAGATGTGCCTCCTCAATAGAGACAAAAAAAACAAAAACAAGAGTAGATCAGTCAAAGAGCAAGTGCAACATTCCCTACAAGAGAAGTTGATCATTCTATTTAAGCTGTACAAGGATGCAAAGAAGCGCTACTGTGCCATGTTAAAAGGAAATAAACAGTCCCAATCTGTAACAACTAGTGATGCGGTCAGGCGGTTTGGGTAAGCTTTAGCAAACAAGTAGCTTTATCATTGGCGCTGCTGCACTCGGGCTTTATGTTATTCACCTTTTGAGCAGAAAAATCAATTAAAATCTGACATATTTAAATCTCTCTCTGGTCATAATGTCCAGACTGCACTTCTGTAATGTCAAGTAAACAAAGCACTGTACTGGTCAGCTGTGCGCTAGAGATCATACTTAAGACTTAGTCACTTAAAAGATGGCTGAGTACTTGCCATCTTCTTTAGTTTTTACATTTAAATAAAAAAAAAAATTAACATTTACTATTGTGATATTTTCTAGAAATGACATACAATATAACCAACAGCAAGTAGATTGATATTATAAATGGTCATGGCCAGAAACTTTCAGCTCCGGTTTGCAGGTTTACAGTTCAGGTTCAGGTTGATGATTTACAGGTCGGGCAGAGAACAGTTATGGCCTCTGATAATGCAGTAAACGTTTAACATTTCACTGTGTTTTCAAACTGGATAAAATATAAACTTAACTGAGTAGTACTTGATCTCTACCGTAACTACCGTGTCTTAAAGTCTCACAATGCTTTGCGCTGATCTCTACTACTCTAGTCACGATCCTATTCTCTATACAGTTGTTTAAAGGAGTAATAAGTTGATGCACAGCAATATAAGATAGATATCTGAGAGGGACTTAACATAAATTACATCTAGTAAATAGGCTTTTAAAGCAGGTATTTAAAATAAATAGGCCTACTTGTTCTAATGTGGAAGAACATTATTTTAAAGGTTTTTTCATGAATGTGTGTGGTTTAATTTGTGCTGATTCAAAAGGTAGTGTAATGAAGGGCTGAGTGACGTTAAAAACAGTTCAATTTCTTTGCTTCCCTGGCAAAAAAGGGGGAATAAATAACAAAAAACAAAAAACAACCCACTAGCAATTGGCCAGATTGTTACCCTAAACATCAGTATCGGCCCCAAATTTCACAATTGGTGCATCCCTAGTTTTAATATTGATAGACTGAGAAGGCACTTATCTTAAAACTTGAATCTTTAGGCTTCAGAAAAGTAAAATAATTCATAAATACCTCATCTGTGGGATCGTAGTACTGCTCCAGGTAAGGATGAGCCAGGGCCTCCTCAACGCTGATGCGCTTCATGGGGTTAAAGGTCAACATGCGGCCCAGCAGGTCCAGAGCTGCGTCAGATTCATCAAGAGCTCCAGTTAGTTCAATCAACCAAGCTGTGCAGTTTCTTTTCCTTACAGCGGTATTCATTTCATTTCACTGTCAGTGATACTAAAACTACTAAAGATATATAAAAGAAAAAATATTTATATAATTTTTTACTTATTTTTCCATCACTGTATAGCTGGATCTTAAAAGAAAAACACACATTTTAATATACAAATCAAAGTTAGTTGATAAATATTAATGTTATGACAATTCTGTAACGTGATATTTATTATCCCTTCATTCAGTGTTCTAGTTTGAAGCACCAAACTTTACTGGCTCCTTCATGCTTATTGTGAATTTAAACAGAGAAAGTCCACACAACAGCTTTGTACAGATGATCTGACAAAAGGATAATTACACATTAAAAGCCTGTTATATAAATGTTCTTCAGGTCTATAGGAGGCAGAATATGACTGTTTAGTGTCAGCTACAGGAGACCATAACTTGTACAATGGTTCTATTGACTGGTCACTGAAAAAAAACCCCCCCAATGAACAGTCACCAGTATGTTTGTTAGTGTGACCACACAGCGGCATCTGCTGCCAATTACGGGCCATACAGAGCAGCTTCTCCTCCTACTTCCCAGATTAGTATGTAGGTTGTTATTCTAAATTTAAACATCTTATTTTCTTCCCTGACATTCTAAATTTACAAATGAGTAACACGTAGCACTGCCATACCTTTGGAGTCTGCCTTGTAGAGAGTTTCCCAGGGGATCCTGTTTTTATGAGGCAGAGACTGCAGGTAGTTCCTCGCCTTCATGTTGATAATGCAGTTCAGATCATCTGGAGATGGAGAGCCAAGGATGCCTGCACACAGAGGAGAGCGAGGGA
The DNA here is from genome assembly GCF_041903045.1 of Epinephelus lanceolatus. NCBI lineage: Eukaryota > Metazoa > Chordata > Actinopteri > Perciformes > Serranidae > Epinephelus > Epinephelus lanceolatus. Next base: position 31,342,838 of record NC_135751.1, read on the forward strand.
ATATGTGTCAATATGGCTACTCAACTGATAGCCTATGTCAGGAACAGGGTGTGGCTGTTGGGGCCTTTGCTCACTGGGGGTGTGACTAATAAATGACAAACATTTTATTTTATCTAACATTTATTTAAACATGTAATCTCACTGAGTACCGGGTCTCGTTCTCAGGAGAATATCAAAACTACGCAAACCGACAGCTGCTATACAACAGTTGTGACACTCATTCAATAAAAGGTTCTAATGCGAACAGATTCGCAAGCAGCGACAACTACCGGGATCGTATTGACCCAAAGAAACGTCTAGCAGACTGTGTGAGGTAAGCTGTTGTATAGTCGAAGCAACTGTAAGCTATTTTATATTTTTTAGTGAATTTGAAGTTCCCTCTGGCAGACAAAGTGTACAAGACTAGGCCTTTTGTTGTGAAAGGTCAGAACAAAGGAGTGGATATGGTATGCGCTGCTTTTGTTATGGTTGAAAGAAGTAATTAAGTTTGCCATCCTGGTTTGGAGTATGGAGCCTTCATGTGGTTGTTTTACACAGGGATGCAAGGATTTTTGTTGGTCGACACGGAAGTTACCGTCGCCCTGGTTCTCTTGTTAGGGTTTGTAGCAGAAAATAAGTTCTGTGGCAAACAAATGTTTGATACTTAAACATTTTATTCAGCAAGATAATCTTTACAAATGAACACCACCAGGATTATTGAAGTGTAGATGCAATAGCTAGAAGTAAAAAGCTAACGCTAGGCTTTAAACAATCTGCACTACGGTCGCACGACTTAACGTTGCCACCACACGTAAAGCTGTGTTTGATGCGATGATTTTCTGTAGACTCATTAAAACACCTGTTAGCAACTGCCTTTTTTAGACACGTAAAGGCTTCAGAATTCACAACTGGGGAATTTACTGACGTTATTTTATGTCATAGAAGAAAACGTTAAAGTCTCTAAAGCTTGTGTTCACCACAGACCTTATTTCAGATGTCTAACCAAAAACCCATTAAAAAAAAAACAAAACTAAACCTCCGCCTACTGTTCAACTGTTCAAATGACGGAACTTTCGAGAAGTGCGACTTCAAATATTTATAGTAATCTTATTGCACTTCAGACCCCTTCGATATTGGGAGTGAGGGGAGCCTGGAGTACAGATATGGGAGGGGAGAGTCTGACTGCAACTAATTTTGACCCAACCTGCATTAGATGCAAGTTTGAATCTGCATCCTCATATCATACATTTTGGGCCTGCCCCTCAGTGGCTAAACTGTGGGAATAGATATTAAAATGTCACTCTGATAAACATAACACAAATATCCAACCCTCTCCATGTATTGCTCTATTTGGAGTTTTACCAGTGAGCTCACCACTGTCTAAATCCCAGCATGGGGCAGTAGCCCCAGCAACACATACCGCAAGAAGGGTTATTTTACTAAACTGGAAATCCCCTGACACTCCCCCATTAAGACACTGGGTTAGAGACCTATTGATGTCTTTGAGCTTAGAGAAGATCAGATAGTCACTTAAGGGTAAAACTGACCTGTTCTCAAGGATTTGGGACCCCTATAAAGCTTACTAGCGAATGCTGCCTTTTAACTCCTCACAATTTTTGACTGTTTGTTTGTCTCTTTCCCTCTCTCCTCATTAGAATTCATTTATTATTGTTTTTGTTTTTCTCTGTATTTTGTCTTGATAACTTGCCAGCCATGTATTAGGTTGTTGATTTAATATCCATGATTCACCTCTAACAGTGACTGGATCCTGTGTCTTACGGATTGTAAGACTGTCTCTTTTGTTGTACTCATGATTACTGTCTGTATCTCAAATTACCCCTCAAGGACATTAAAGTTTTACCTTACCTTACGCCACAGAATATAGCCAACAGCGAGTAAGGTGTTACTAGCGATGGTCATTTACCAGAAACTTTCAGCTCTGGTTTTTGGGTCAGGTTTGGGGGTTTAATGCATAAGTTAGCTGGTCACAATAGGCTGGGATGGTGCAGGTTTTAAAAAACCCTTACCTCCACATCACTAGCACAAGCTGTTTGAATTGGTTAATTATCTTAAGAATAACTGAGCAAACAAAGACCAAGGAAAAACACGAGAAAATCAGAGTGAATGCAAATGTGACTGATCATCCTGCAAATAAAAATGACTGATGAAGTGCTGTAAGTGACTTCACAGTAGGGCAGCACAATGTATTGTGAGCACAGACAAAAACTGTAAATAATGACTAGTTGTTCTTTTATCTCAGACATGTGTTAGGATGTTATATACCTTGACATGTTTTGGCGGAAACTTACGCCTTCCTCAGAAGTGTCACTTGGTGGTGGTTGTGACGCGTCTTTATCAGCTGATCTGTCAAATCAGCTGATATAAGGGAGGCATGACCACTTTTGGCAGCTGATAAAGACGCGTCACAACCACCACCAAGTGACATTTCTGAGGAAGGCGTAAGTTTCTGCCAAAACATGTCAAGGTATGTAACATCCTAACACATGTCTGAGATAAAAGAACAACTAAAGTCATTATCAGAAACTAAAGACATAATTAACACCATTGAACTAAAAACTGTAAATGCCAGAGAGGAACTGGTGCCTAAAAAATAATTGCTGTCTGGCAATATTTTGGATATAGGAAAGACGATGTGGCAGAAGCACAGGTACTGTGAAAGTCTGAGTAAAGAGCTGAACGCGCATTAAAATCTGTTTAACTTATTGTCTATTTTATTCCTGCAGCCCTGCTTCATAGTGTTAACATCTTGTAGAAATGAGTGAAAACTCACCCAGTATGTGGTTGAGCTGGTCCAAGTAGTGTTTCCCAGGAAAGATGGGCCTGTTGGACAACATCTCAGCCAGGATGCAGCCCACTGACCAGATGTCAATGGACTTGGAGTAGCCCTGAGACACAAACGAACATATTGTACATACAGTAAACAAACCAAGGCCCTGATCAGACAAAGAGCTTTTTAGCAGCCTGGGCGGCTTTTTGTGATGGTTTTAAATGAGAGTGAAGCATTTTGCTCACTGCTTTTGCACTGCTGAACACCTCGTATTTTTCCATTTTTGGTGCCTCACGTGTTTTGCAGGAGCACCCTGAATGGCTCCAGTAGAAAAAATTCAACTCAGAACAAAAAAGAGCTCTATGTCATCGGCCTTTTTTCCCCCCAATGTCCAATCAGAAGGATTGAGAGTAGTGGCGATGACAACAAGTGGCAGCGTACATGGTCTATGTTAAACTAACGTTAGCTCACTTTTATCATCGCCTGAGGCAAGCTGCAAGACAAATCAGGGCAAACTGTAGCTTCAGCTAATTTCTAACATTTTACCAACCATAATTGGACCCAACGATTGACAGCAGATTGTCAAACTGTCACCTACTCACTCTAATATAAGCCTTGAACCAACCATCATCCAGACGAGGCAGAATGGATCTCCATTTCTCTCTGTCCAGTCCCCAAGTGACCGTCGCCTGTCCATTTTTCATGCAGGTTTTAAGGTTGCAGCTCTGTAGCTGCAAAAAGTACTCTGTCTGATCGGAGCCTAACAAATCATCCAGTCCAATACAGAATCCACATCAGTTACTCACACAAACACACACATACTTACCTTTGAGTTGAGCATGATTTCTGGAGCCCTGTACCAACGTGTAGCCACGTACTCAGTCAAGAAACCTGTGTGGTCGTGCTCGGGATCGGCTATACGTGCCAGGCCAAAGTCACAGATCTGAAGATGACACAAAAAGTCAGACGTCAGAAACAATATATTTATATCAGTCAAGCCCCACACGCATTAAGAATATGAGAGTAGGTAAAGCTGAGCTAAGATTTTCCTTCAACTGGAGAATCCACTTCAGATACAGCTCTACCAGTTCCCATTGTTATGCCTCTCTGAAGCTTTATTGCTCCTACTTTACTTTCTAATCTTAAGGCCTGAACTTCTACATTATGTTTGTGTGTAATTAAAAAACAGATTGCAGGAAATGTGGGGCAGGCAGTATTCCACTAGAGGGGAGGAATCATAATATCGGTTTCCTATTTATTTGCCTTTGTTAGCTGAGTGGATCAATTATTTTGAATCTACTTTAGTACTACATTATGAATAAACACAATAAAGAAATATTTTGCTGCTGGAAAGATGATCTTTTAATAAAAATGAGGCTTTCTATACAGTAGACAGAGGCGAATACTTTTGAAATTGGTGCTATATGAGAGAGAAAAAGACAGAGAAAACAGAGGGAAAAGGACTGTGGCATTTGCTTTTGCCCAAGAGGTAGAAAACCTACAATGACCAGAATGCACAGCGCCGCACCAGACCAATAAAAGCTCCCGCTGGTAGGTGATGTAATGGAAATGCATCCATTTGAAATGGTGGCCTGTTTGATCGGAGTTTGGTCTGAGTTTGAGAGAGAGATAGAGGTGGGTCAGTCTTTTGATCCACTTCTATACTCTTTGAGTCTGTGGTGGTGGCACGAGTGGTGCAAAATGTTTCATCTGGTGGGGAGGGGATATCTAGGCACTGGTGAGATGGAGGAAAATTTACAACACTTCATTTAGACATACTACCCACACTGTTATGATACAAAAATGGTTGCAAATCTGCGATGTACCCTTCTATGTAACATCAGTGATACAGAGTCACAGATGTAACAAACATCTATCCTGTAGAGGAATGTATCAGTAAGTAGCTGCAACATGTGCTGCCTTTGTTCTCCACTCCTCCCACATGATCAACTAATCCAGGGATTGATGGCTGTGCTGCTAAGAGTTCACAAGTGTACTCTGAAGCTGTACAACCTGGCAAAGAGCGAAGAGAACCCTGATGGCTCATATCAATGTGTTTATAGTGGCTTGTTTTAGGTTCTGGTAAAAAGACCACCACTAGCGAATCATTGCGGAAACAGAGTGAAGGAAATGAATCATCATTAATCTGCGATGCTTAAGACAAGCTTTCTTTCAACTTGTTTGCTGTGCACTTTGATTTTAAGTTGCGGTTTCCTATTTTCCGGAATGCATTTTAGCAACCAATGATTTGATTGGGCCTAGAGCACTACCATTTAGCGTAACAGTCTGTAGATACATCTTCACAAACATAAAAAGCAGTGGCTGTAAATTATTATTATTATTAATAAATGTGGCTTAAATTTCAAATAATCCCTGTGAGCAAAACCCTAAAGTTTCAGGTCGCTCTGAATACTCTGTTTCCAACATTTTTTTCTACCTTTGAGACAAGGTGACATCAGATCATGACACTGCTACATGAAGCTACCTGCTATAGCGTCAAGGAAACAGGTCATCTTGGTTGCTAATGTTGTTAATTTCTCTCGAATTTCAGATCATATTCCTGCTGGAACAAGTCCGCTTGTACTAAAAAGGTTTTATTGGTCATTTGTCATGGGAGAAAGTGCAGCTGTACACACACACACACACACACACACACACACACACACACACACACACACTCTCCAGCTGCAAGTACACGGCTGCATGTAGCCACACGCTAACGTCAGGTAATCTTGGTTGCTGATGTTGTTAATTTCTCCCTGATTTCAGATTCCTGCTGGAGCATGTTTGGTTGTGTTTAGAGGTTTTTATTGGTGATTTTTCATGGTAGAGTGCCACTATTTTTCATTACGGTCATTCCCCAGCTGCTGTGACGGTGAGATGCGCAAGATCCGGAAACGCTGAGCAATCAGAGCGGAGTGGGCTTTTTCGGGAGGGGGGCTTACACAGACAGGTACTAAAATGACTGTTCAGACAGAGGGTAAATACAGGTGTTCCAGCACAGATGGCCTGAGGAAAATAAAGTGTGCTTTGACCATTAAAGCAGGTAAAAATGTACTGATAGAAACTCAAAATACAAGTATAAACCTGAAACCATCCTGCAGCTGTATTGTGTTAGGGAAAGACGCCTTTGGTCTATTATTCTAAGGTACTAACACCTAACTGGACAATAAATATTCTTAAAAAAAATATTCTTTAAAAAAAAAACTGTTTTGATCCTAATTAATACACTCCAGAAGTATTTCACTTATTCCACCTCACGTTGGGCTACTTAGCTGCAAAAATAACAAACATACCCATTTGAGAACAAAGCAGAATCAGGAAAGGGAAACGCCTCAAGCGTTTTTTTAACAGCATCACAATCCAACTGTGAGTAAGTTAATATTGAGTATCTGCAAGTATCAAAGTTGATTCAGTGCTTACATTTTTAAAGTGAACCATTTACTGCACAGTGAACAGCCAAGACAAGCAAGAAAGGGCTCAGGTCAATTCATCACCCATATCCAACATTCCTAGGATGCTTCCTCAATCTTGGTGAACGCTGTAACTTGCAAGTGGTACCAATGTTTAAATAGACATTGGATTCTTGTGTAGGACATTTTTTTAGATAACTGAAAATAATCATTTGGCTTGAATGCACCATCTGAGTGTGGGAGAATATCCTCATTTTAACTTCTGTCCCCAAAAGTGTACCAGCTACTATTTTTGTATCACAGAGAATGTTTAACATCTATACTAAGTTTACCACAGATAAATGCAGGATTTCCACATAACTCCATATGAAAGCAAAAACATGCATGTGTAGTTTTCCTGTAGGTTTATGTGCAAACCCCACCATAACCTAAAATAACATTAAAAAAATCTAAATGTCTTTTTTCTGCTGCCTGAGAAAAATTAAAAGTAGATACAGTACTCTAGTTAATACCAGTGATGATGATTTATGTGTGTGTGCTGACCTTGAGGTCGCAGGTGGTGTTGATGAGCAGGTTGGAGGGCTTGAGGTCACGGTGCAACACGTTGGCTGAGTGAATGTACTTGAGGCCTCGCAGGATCTGGTAGAGGAAGTAGCACACGTGGTCGTTGCTCAGCCTCTGGCTCTTCAGCAGCTTGTACAGGTCCGTCTCCATCAGAGTCTGCACGATGTAGCTGGAAGGATGGACAGGTCAAGGAGGACAACGGCAGGGCAGAAAGCATCCGCTGACACCAGGAGAAACATAAGGACGACTCTGAGAGTGATTTCTAATGTGTTGTAAATTATTCAGCAACAGAAGTTTATGAATAAAATCAAAGCGGGAGCTGCTGGACTGTATTTGATATTACATTTGCCCTTTTCAAATTTCATGTGGTTCGACCTTCAGCTTCAGGGTGCAATGACTTCTCTGTCATGTTTTCTAGAGTCTTGTAGGGAAAACTGAGACTTGGTCAGCTTGGTCAATTAGGCGCAATAACTGTGGTGCAATAATTTTGTTCCTCAAATCTTAACATTAAACAACTATGACACAACAACTAGCAGCTAAAGTATGTAGCGAATCATTTGAGAGTTATCCAATCATTAACACATCTGATACAGACAGTCAAAAGTGCCCTAGTTGGGGCGGCAGTAGCTCAGCCCATAGGGATTTGGGTTGGGAACCGGAGGGTCGCCTGTTCGAGTCCCCGTCCGGACCAAAATATGGAGCATGGACTGGTGGCTGGAGAGATGCCAGTTCACCTCCTGGGCACTGCCGAGGTGCCCTTGAGCAAGGCACCGAACCCCCCAACCACTCGGGGCACCTGACCAAAGGGCAGCCCCCTCACTCTGAGATCTCTCCACTTTGTGCATGTATAGGTCCTGTTTGTGCATGTGTGTGTCTTTCAGACCTGTGTGTAATTGACAAGCAAGAGTGAAAACATTGAATTTCCCCTCAGGGGGATTAATAAAGTGAATAAACTTAAACTTAACTCAACTTGTACAGAGGGTCTAAAACGGCTACACGACCAGTGAGAAATATCCTTCTGCAGGCTTTTGCAATACTATTAGAGCGTACGTTTCTTTAGCTGAGCTAGTAGCATAGCTGTGGGAATGGCAATAGCAATGACAGTCAGTTGGTCCACCACTTTGATCCTGACTTAAATATTTAAACAGCTATTGCATGGACTGGTACAAACCTTGGTACCAACATTCATGATTCCCAGAGAATTGTAATATCTTAGCGTCACTGTACCCAAATACAGCCTCACAGAGCCACTTGCATGCCATGTCATATTCTACAGGTTGGAAAGAGAGGATGGAGAAGGAAACAATAGAGAAAAAAAGAGCATGCATTGGGCTCATTAGTGGGTTCATGCTTGTTTTTCGGATAAAAACAAGAATCTGTAAAAACAGAACAAAACCGTGCAGGTAATCAGTGTGAACCACCATCTTGCTACAACTGTTTACTTCAGTTGCAGAACGCCCTGCGATGATTTCAATGGTTCAACTCAAATCTGGTAGAAACGAGGGCAGGCTGGTTCACTAGATAGCACCAAGGTTCAAAGAATCCTGAATAGAACCAGCTCAAGAACCAGAGCTTATTTGGAGCTTTTCGGAGTTGGTGCCATCCCTTGATCAGGATTCAGTCAACAACCCAATACAAAAAGTGGAGCAACTAAAGAGATCAAGCAAGTAGGGCTGCCACAATTATTCGACTAATTGATGACTAATCGACTATTAAAATAATCGGTGACTATTTTAGTAGTCGACTAATCAGTTTGAGTCATTTTTCATAGAAAAGTACTATGAAAGTACCCCAAAATACTCTTACTGCAGCTTCTTACGTTCAGATATTGGCAGCTTTACACACTCTCCCGTGACAGTGAACTAAAACCCTTTGGCGTGAGTATGAAACAAAACATTAGATGACGTAATTTTGGGGTTTGGGTGAGACAGGCCGACATTTTTCAACATTTTAACACATTTTTCGATGAAATGATTAGTCGACTAATCGAAGAAATAATCGACAGATTAGTCGACAATGAAAATAATCGTTAGTGGCAGCCCTACAAGCAAGAAAACCAGGCCTAAATAATACATGGACATCATGCATTTTCTTTTCCACTGTTTTAAGTGGACAAAGCAGCTTTTCACAGAAAAACTGATGGAGTAGCAGCAACTCACTGACCAGCAGGGCCACAGTCCACTGCTAACTGCTCTGCAAATCACTACTGTCATTCAGAAAGTCTGCAAGAACTGACCTGAAAAATGCATGTAAATGCTAACAGCAGACACGTTGAAACTTGTCAAAACACTCAACTGATCAGTTTTAGATTGTGTTAAATTAACAGCTTGACTGGGTAAAGCTGAGACTAAATGTTTGGAGAGTTAAAGCTCCAGTGTGTAGGATTTAGGGGGATATATTGGTAGAAATTAAAAATAATATAATAAGTATATTTTCTTTTTGTGTGTAATCACCTGAAAATAAGAATTGTTGTGTTTGTTACCTTAGAATGAGCTGTTTATGTCTATATAGGGAGCAGGGCCTTGTCCACAGAGTCCACCATGTTACACGCCCTTGTTTCTACAGCAGCCCAGAAGAGACAAACTAAATACTGGTTCTAGATAGGGCCATTTGCATCTTTGCATTGGCCTCTGTAGTTAGCAACCAAACAAACAAATTTTACTGGTTTAAATTACTTGTTTTTGTTTGTTTTGGAGACTAAGAGACCTCTACCGATAATTCGGCGCCCGGTAAAACAATCATGAATGGCGAACACTAAAGGAATCCTTACCAGGAGTTCAGGCTTTACACGGGAGACGTTTCAGCTGCTTGCAACCTGCAATCCTCACCACTAGATGTCACTAAATCCTACACACTGCTCCTTTAATTTAATTTGTGCCTGGACAACAGTGCTTATTGTATTTCTTAATGGTAAAATCATCTAAATGACTTTTAATGTATTTTGCAATCACTTTGGTTCCAGCATCTATTAGACAATGCTACTGGACAAATGAATAAAAAAATCAATGTACAAACTGTAATTTAAAGTAATTATCAGTTACACCCAGCACCTCAAAACAATTTTGTTACCGTTTATATTTCATATATAGCCGAAACAGTAGCTTGTCCAGCCACAAAAGCCACAACTGTCTCAGTTTTGCTCCTTATTAACTGTTCCACTGAACTCCTGCTCAAACCAATCTTGGGGCTCTACAGTAAGGCTTGAGTATGAGGACTGGAAGCTAGATTAATATTTCCTTGTTTATTTGTTTGCTGTAACCTCACCACGCTGACACACTGCCTTGATCATTTCTAAGTCAGGTGTACTCACGACAGAAATCTCCCACACACTTGAAATGAAAAAGCAGAGCTGTTGCTCCTCAGAAGTCACTGTACACTGTTGTGTTGCAGGTTGTTGAAGGCAAAATGACTGGATGTTTTAATTAACACCTTCTGAGTGTTACACTTATAGTAAGTGCAGCACTACATAAATAAAAATAATGCTTTCAACTTTCAGGTTTGATTCAATCTTAATTTGGGGAGTAAGTGACAGATGCATGGCCCCTCCTGTAAAGCATTAAAGGATACACATCCCTCATGTTGTCAATGTGCCGTGCCCTGAGAATGTCGTTGATGCCGATGATATTCTCATGGTGGAAACGCAGCAGGATCTTGATTTCCCTCAGTGTGCGCTGGCAGTACGTCTGGTGCTCAAATGGGCTGATTTTCTTGATGGCTACACGCTGGCTTGTCACGTTGTCCATAGCAGAGCTGGGTAGGGTGGATGGGGAAAGAAGAAGCACAAAACAGGTCTCATATTACACACTGACTGTACAATTCACGCACAATGACGTTATCAGAAAATGGGCTAATACTAAGCTCCAAAAGGGCGTTGCAGACTGTCTCCACTGCCAAGATGCACACATCTTTTTGCTGTGATTTGTTGTGAAGTACTGTAGGTGTATGCCTGAGTGTAGGTGCAGTGTCAGTGTGGTGTAGGTGTGGAGTAGATGGAGGCTGAGAGCAGCCGTGAATGGTGCATTTCTGGGACCCTTGAATTCACTGTCCCTTTGCATGGGGGGAAAAAAATCATCCAAGCTCGGTTTTTACAGAGACACTCAGCCTCAACAGGAACAACGGTTACATCACATCTTCCCTGTTAGTAAAGGCGTTTTTTTTTCTTATTGCACAACACACTGCATAAACTGAGTAAATTCACATGCCTGTGTGCTGTCTGCCATGGCTGGAATACTGTGACATGAACAAACAGCACTGTATGTTGGTTAAAATCACATCTCTACACTTGGATAATAATCAACACGCAGTTTTGAAGTTAGTGTAAATCATAAGGTTAAACTATAATTGGTTTTCTTTCACTGTACAAACCAGAGGGTGTTGCCAATGTTTACAAACACCAAATGCTGCAAAAGTGGAATCACATGCCCCGTGATGACAGTGACAAAATAACACAGTGCTGACACACTTCTGTTTGGAGATGACAGTGATCCACACGGCGTGTCTTGTTGAAATGTCTGTGTGGGCCCAGCTCTCATGCTACCGTCCACTTTGCACTGACACGCAGTGCTGTCACATCTGATTCTGTTCACAGTTCACCCTCGATTGCGATGACTTGGCATTGATGTCAAGTGCAACAGGGTTGCTTAACATGTCCACACAGGGCTGTAGATCTCACACAGCGATAATACGAGGAAAGGCCTTGCTTAAACTGATAAATCCCACTCGTATCCTCTGCAGCAGCTTTGCTGCAGGCTAACAATCAGAATTTAAGCAGAGATCAAGGTGGTTGTGAGACTGTTGCAGGACGTATGACATGGATGTAGCGATAACTAGCTCACATTTGCGGTCAAATGCAGTCTGCAAAAGATTTCTCGTCGGATAGCAGACTACGTCCTGCGCAATCACTCTCAATCTTGTTTCCTGTAAAGCTCATAGCCACGCCTGTAGCCAGTCAGCTAACCTGCTAACCACAACATGAGCTACCTTCAGGTTTAACAATGTCTGAATATTGGGCAGCAGTTTTAAACACACACATCAACACCGCAGTCACATTTACTGGGCAATGCTTGTTGAATACAGCAGCTATGGTTAGCTGGCTAACGGAATTTGCTAACAAACAGCTTATGTTAGCTAGCACTTTTGATTTAGACACTACGGTGGCCCGACAGAGACGACAAGCACAACTCACCAAACCATTCCGTACGCCCCCTCCCCGATGTAAGACAGGTTCGTGTAGCGGGGGCCAACATCAAACATCTGGCCCTTCACGGACTCGCACGCGGGCTTGGCTCCCACAGCTGCGGGCGCTCCATCCTGCGCAACCGGGAGAGGCGCCCCGGCAGCAGAAGCGCAGTTGGAGCCTGCGGCCCCGACCGCTGCTGCAGTGCTGCTCGAATCCGCCATTCTTCCTCTCCAAACCGCTCCTGCTCTGTCACTGTGTTTCACCGAGGGACCACCGACGCTCTCAGCACGGATTAACGTTTGTCCGGAGCTTTAACCGAACGGATTGTTTGATTGACGGAGCAAAGTGACTCGATCAGGGCCCTCTCTACTACCCGAGTGTAAATGGATTTCGTGCGCGAGCGCGGATTTGGTCTCAGCACCGAGCGTAAATGCGCGTGCCAAACTACGGTAATACAGGTGCGTTAGATATGCTTCCCAGGGTGACTTGCTCGGGCGGAGTTGCGTCAGTTAGCTACAGGCACCGCCTGGTCAGCTCCAATGTTACAGCGAAACAAGCGCAATCTGCAAAATAAACATGCAGCAGCAGCCACGAGTGGGCGTGCCGAAATATGTTGCATGCTGCCTGTTGAGACAAGAATAATAGACTTTATGATCAAATACTCATTTTATTCATTTGTTTGTGATTATCCACCCCTGTATACCACCAACTGACGTCATGACGTTATGCTATCGAACAGTTCACCTCCTGGGCACTGCCGAGGTGCCCTTGAGCAAGACACCGAACCCCCCAACCGCTCAGGGCGCCTGACCAAGGGCAGCCCCCTCACTCTGATATCTCTCCACTTTGTGCATGTATAGGTCCTGTTTGTGCATGTGTGTGTCTTTCGGACCTGTGTGTAATTGACAAGCAAGAGTGAAAACATTGAATTTCCCCTCAGGGCGATTAATAAAGTAAATAAACTTAACTTAACTCTTTGTTTACATGTATAAGGACTTTGGTGTATAGCACTGTTTATGTAATGAAAAACATTATACAATTATTATTGTTTACAATAAACAACAATATATCCTCCTGAGACCCGAACCTTTGTGCATTTTTAATTTCTCCTTGCTAGTTGAGATCAGTATGACCTGATAAGTATAAAAAACTATACATTGTCAATGATAATTAAGTCCCAATGTCCTCAAGTGAGTACTTCCTAATCAAGACTGTCTTAGCTTGTTACTGTTGCTAAAATTGGTCAGATTTGTTGCCATATTAAACTACAAACTTCATTAATCATGAATAAACAAGTTCAACCCTAAAAAGTGATCAGGTTTTGGACCTTGTCCACTTTAGTGTCGGGATTGGCTGCAGGCTGACTTGGCACAGATGGCTGCCATTTTGTTTTTACATGGATTAGTGTATTGTGGTGGCACAACAAAAGTGTCCACAAACGAGGACAGCAGGTCTAAGTTAAGTAAAATTAAGTATAAGGTCAGGTAGACCCAAAATGTGATGTCCTCATATGAGGACACAGGGTCTCAGGAGGATATGTATTATGCAGCCTTATATTTTATATATTTTTATGTTTGATCTATTTATTTATTTATTTTTTTTTACCTTCCCACGAAGTTACAAATATTGACTGACTGACTGACTGACTGACTAACTAACTCAGTTGTTAGATTTTAAAAACTTCCTCTTGGATGATTTAAATTTGAAAGTTGAAGATCAAATCCTGGAGTTGGAAAAAGCTATGGCTTTTTTTTACTCTTGTTTGGTATGCTGGTTAGTTGGTGCAAATTGTTGCAAATTTTATTTTTGCAAAATTTTACATGAAACATGTAGAATTTTGATGAAATATCACTATTTTACGCTTTGATTTGTCTTGTTTTTTTTCTGAGTGAAGCATTCCTCCCACATAATCTGTTCAAGGATTTCTGAAATTTACAAATCCAATGATGATTCCTGTTTTCACAGTTTCTGGTCAGCAGGTTTGGATAGAGGCATGTTTTCTTTAAAAATCTGTGCTAAAATAAATACAAAATACAGCCATTTAAAGCTGTATGCCCCTCCTCTTAGCCAAAATAAACAACATAAGTCCCTCCCCACTGCTTAAAAATGATTTAATATGCCTCCCCTTTTACACCACCCCTCCCCTCTTATAAATAACGAACAGTCCCTTAAATATATTGACATTAATGTATGAGGAAACCTGTTATTATAATTGTGGGCTTCCACCTAAAAGGCCAATGCGGTTTTCCACCTCACAACAGACATTACAGCAAAATAGATACTGACTAGGTGGGTAATTATCCTTTTTCAACCCATCAACATCTGATTGTTAATTTAGCTTCATTGACAAAAGGAATTTACTAGTTTTTAAATGAAATATTTATAATTTAGATACACAAAACAGATGCAACAAAATTGTGTTTCTTGTGTCTAAGTTATAGCTATAAAATATAGCGTTATATCGGTTTCAACCCATCTATGTATAATATTTTTACCTTTATTGTGGTACACTTGAATGTTATCACCATGGAAACGAGTGCGACTGCCGTAACCACACCCCATTTGTTGGCGTCACCGCGTCGGGTGGAGCACTTCCTGGTTACTTGGCGCTGCGTGTTGTGGTTGTTAACTACTGATTTATTTGTCCAAGGAATGGTACATTTTCTTCTGCGACGGGACTGGCTCGGTCGTCTTCGTCTGGCGCTCACTCTCTTCGGACTCCCGTACACCGTGTGCTCCCCCGGAGTTAGGTATGGATGGTAGACAGTAACGTTTCTTATATAGATTTAACCAACGTTAAAAACTGTGACTATTTGACATTATAGGACAGTTTCAGTTTTAAGCTGACACTATACTTGAAAGTGGTCATAGGTATGTGCTGCAGTAGCTGTTTCTGTCAAAGTCCTTGATCAATGCCTGGCGATATGATTGAAGTCAATACTTAAGTAGACATAAGCATTAGCTAACTGTTTATTGTCGTTGTACTGTATTTTAATGTTGTTTATATGCAAAAATGATAGCCAGGCTTTGTTTCCTTTTAATATGATAATAATATGAAACGTTATGTCGTGCAAAATTCAACAAATCATAGCTAAACCATCATGCAACAGATGTGTATTGCAGTATAATTGCAGCTGTCCTGCTGTTCTGGTATGATCTGCAAGTGTTTGGTTTCCCTCTGAATTAATGTGTTGCCAGCTTATGTCAGAAGATTAATGCTGCTATCACTTCATTAGGAAAGTGTTTCCATTATTTGCAGAAGAGCCAGGGGAGCAAGGAGTGCATGTGGGTGGTGGCCGGCTGGGACCATGCTGCTGCAGGGAAGGCAGAGCGCGCCTTACTTACTTACTGGATTTCCATGTCTCATATTTCCTCCCTTGCAGGTCTGCCATCTCCTGCTCGTCTTCTCACCCTTTCAGAACCATCAGACCCATCAGTGCCAGTTGCTGTCACCTCTACACGACCAGTGTCCGGACAATGCCTTCCTCAGCAGCGCCTCATGTCAAGTCCAGATGTCCTCAGTATCCAGGGTCCAAAGTCAAGCGCTTACTCGTGCCTGATGACAAGGTGGACTGGAGTCAGAGCTGGCCGCAGTATAATCCAGTCTCCCACACTGACCCTTCAGTATTAAAGAAGCCAGCATGGGCGGACCCTGATATTGGGTGAGCAGTAGGTTGATATGTATGTTGGTAGTTACCAAGTAGTTAGGGTCTTGGCTGCTGTGAGATATTCTGACTGTTACACATGCTGTTTGGTTTCAAAGCAGCAGCTGGAGATTTTTCACGCCAGTTTTGATGACTTTTGCTCGCAGCTCTTTCTCTCCAAAGTTCAACACTGTGGACGGTGTTGTGGACAGGACCAGCTTCGGCGGCACCTATAAAATAGAAAAAGGAAAGCCACTGTAAGTTATAGAGAAATTGTTCTTACACTCTCAGTTGGTTTTGCACAAAAACAGGTAGTTCACATCTACAGTCAGTGATTTACATGCCTCATAATTAGAGAGTAGACTCCAAAAGAGAGTTAGAAGTAACAAGACGATGTATATTATATCAGATTTTATATTTTTGATGGCTAATGACATAGCAAACTCTTAATGTTAACTCCAAATGTTACTTTCAGTAGCAGCAGCTGCATAGAGCTGCCGATGGGGATGATGATTCTCTCTAGTATTAGCAATCCTTTCACATTACATTAGTCATTTCATTAAATGTTAATGTTAAAGATGTTGCTTATAGGAATACTTCCACCATAAAATGACCATTTGTATTTAATTTACTCAGCCCACGTTACCTTGAATTTGTGAATATGTTTAAGCATCCGTTTATAAGCTCTCACACAACTCAACAGTATTATCCAAGTTTAATTTATCCAGTCGTATGCTCAGTACTTCCCAAACAGACAGTCCTGTTTGACTGGGAACTGAACAGAAAGTCAAACGTATCAATGCTCCCTTCAGAACCAGACTTCATTGACAAGAACAGTAATTTTACCTCACTGAACGAGGGAACTGCTGGTCTACTGCTGCCTAGATCGGTAGTTTGTTTGTGTTTGTGTTGTTGTGTGACTTGAGGGAATCTGAACTAACCCTTTAAAACACCAAAGTTACGCAGTAATGCAAAAAATTTGATGAAGGCAGCAGTAGAGCAGCAGCTCCCATGTTAAATGAGGTGAAATTATTGTTTTTCTCCATGGAGTCTGGATTTGAAGAGAGCACAGATAGGTTTCACTCTCCAGTAAGTTCCTGGAAAGGGCTATCTGTTTGGGAAGTACTGAGCATAACATTGGATGAATAAGACTTGGAGTACTCTGCATAAGTTTTATAAGCTTGTAAATGGATGTATTGATATAGTTTTCTATTGTTAAACCTGCCCCCCTTTTACTTCAATCCATCAAAAATATTTGCTGTCTTTTGGTTTCTTTGTTTACTGTGGAGGCATATGCACAAAAGGTAACAACGGGTTAGTAATTTATATACCAATGGTCATTTTGTGGGTGAAGTATTCCTTTAATGAATATTTAACAGTAATACACATGTCAGGATGAGAAGCCAGAGCAGGACTGTGATCACTTCTTCTAAAAACTAAAGAGTTTAATTGGAAGCTCTACAGTGCTCTTTGTGCCCTTTTCTGATGATTTTTGTGTTTGTAAAATATTTAGATTTTTGTAAACGTATGCTCTTAAAACTGCTCATAAAGAAATACTTTTTACCCATGTAGAAATCCTCGTGGCCGCACTGGGGTGTCTGGTAGAGGTTTGTTGGGACGATGGGGACCCAATCACGCAGCTGATCCCATTGTCACCAGGTAACTTTTTCTTTACTTTACACATCGGTATCATTATCACACTTGCTGACCATAGTTCATTACTCAATTTAGTAACATAAAAAATTATTCAAACGGGGAAAACCCAGTCAATAATTCATTACAACCAGGCAACGTAAGGTTCTTCCAAAACATGGTATCACTGTATCAGAACAGTTGTCTTTCATGTCAGAAAAATGGAGAACTTTATGCACTTAGCAGTTTGTTTGTTTTTTATAAATGCCTGATGGTCTAATGTGTGTCATCGTCTGGCAGATGGAAAGTAGATGCCAAAGGAGCAAAGGTATCTCACTCAGTCTCCAAGCGGCCTATCCTGCAGTTTGTGTCCATCAAGAGGAAAGACTGTGGGGAGTGGGCCATTCCTGGGGTTGGTGGCTTTTATACTTCTTTTACAAGCTTCATTGATTAGGGTGTGCCTATTATGATTTGCTCACAGCTATTCAAGAATGCTCAGGGACAATAAAAAGAATTAAATGTTAAGACATGGACAGGTTTGAGTGGTTTCTGGTATGTAAGGTGTCACGGCCATGTGACTTGCCTGTTTATTTGTGTGTGTGTGCTTGTTTTGTAGGGCATGGTAGATCCAGGGGAGCAGGTCTCTCTCACGCTGCAGCGGGAGTTCTCAGAAGAAGCGTTGAATTCGTTGGCAGTCCCGCCAGCAGAGACAGCGAAGATCAGTGAACGCATCACCAAACTCTTCAAATCACCAGGGTTTCAGGTCAGCAGTTCACTCACTTGTTCACTGTCACATTTTATTCAACAAATGCTTCCGTGAGGGAATCAGAAATATATTTTTTTCTTCCTCAGGTCTATAAAGGCTATGTGGATGATCCTAGAAACACTGACAATGCTTGGATGGAGACAGTTGCTGTCAACTTTCATGATGACTCAGGTATCGGTAATGGAGAAGAATGAACCTCATTCACCAATATCTCTCTAAGTTTATTCTTAGTTTTCTTTTCTTGAGAAAGGTCTGAAGAAAAGTCTAAGTAAATGCCCTGAGAAATCTAAATATAAGTGTCTAAGACTACATGGCTATATTAATGCACAGAAAGTGAAAATAAAAGTTGAGAGAATTAAGCACACAGCTGATCAAGTAGGTTGTGATCTCAAATCTGAGGCCAAAAAAAAAAGCCAAACACAGAAGAGAGACTCTGACCACCTCTCAGTCTTTGCAAATAGATCTACACGGTCCTGGAAGATGCATTCCCTCCCCCAGGGCTTAATCTGCAACATCTTGCAGCAGCAATAAATCTGCCACTGTGCAAATAGACCTGGAATGCAGAAATAGACCTACTTTGGGCCTATACATAACATGATCAATCACTAAGTATTGGATGGCACTGAAATCAAACGGTAAAATTAGACAGCGCTGATCAAATATAAACCAAGATTCTGTTACTGCGTTGCTGATATCTGGCCTCAAATGTTTTCTGAAGCACATTTTAGCTGGCAGTTTAAAGGCACTTTGCATTACTTTACCCACTAGTGGGAGTGTTTATTGGTCTTGTGCAGCACAGTGCATTCTGGTAGTCAGGGGCCTAGCACAAAATTCTGGACCCTGTTCACAGGCTTTGTCTATGGACCCATCTGTACATCCACAGCTATTATTCATTCTAGTATCTCTGTGGGCTCACCTCACATGAGGGCCTTGAATACCACAGCCCACATCATGTAGCACCAATTTCAAAAGTATTTGCATCTTTCTACTGTATAGACAGCACAGTTTTATGACAAGGCTGTCCTTCCAGCAGTGAAATGCTTCTTTAACAGTTGGTGAATGAGGCCCAATGTTTTTTTTCCCTTTCTAACTATCCAAACCTTGTTACGGTTCTTGAAGTATTTTCTCTCTAGTGGCAACAAATGGGGTTTTTGTAGGACAATGACATATCTCATATGTCGTTACCGTAGGCAACAGTGTGAGCGAGCTGCCGCTCCAAGCTGGCGATGACGCAGGACAAGTCCAGTGGGTTGATGTTGACTCGTCCTTCCCGCTCTTTGCGAATCATTCCCATTTCCTGGAGCTGGTTGCCAAAGAGAGGAAAGCTCACTGGTAACTAAAGACGATGGACTCTGACATGTCGATGAAGGAAACATTAAGAGCCATGTGTGCTGATGCATTAAGGATGCATGACACCTAAACTTTTGTGAATCTTCCCTTGCTAATTTAAACCCAATAATCATAGTCATTGAAAGCCTAATATGCACTCATACGTATTCCCCCTGTACAATCTACAGCAACATTGTGACTGTAGGTTTAGATTGATATAGCAAATTGTATGAAATGAATGTAACAGCAAGTTGAAAACTTTGCCACAGAGGTAATGGCTCAGCCCATGTACGAGCTGCAGAAAATAAAATGAAAGAGAAGAAATGTACATTTTCATAAAAAAGATTTTGATTCATTGCTTGGAAGAAGCTTAACATGAGACTGTAGAACGCAAGATGCTACTGAGTGGCACATTGCACTATTTCTGTTGGCACTAATTATGATAATTTATTCAATGTTAACAAGGATCACATTAACCCAGTGTGATCATGTAAGAACAAACACAATGAGCTGCCAAACACATACTACATTAATTTAAGTGTGATAAGGCGTGGGGGCAATCAAAATGAAAAAGTGTCGACTGACTTTGATCTTTAGATGTGAAATGAATATAAAGATGTGGTGGAGCTCCACACACAGCTGAACAGTGTGCTGAAGCTGAGCACAGACAGGCCAGAAGCTGGAGGACAAACATGTTTTCAAGTGGCAACAGACAGTGGAAGCAAAGGCCATTTCACACTCGACAGCCTGTCTTTTCCAAAACGTTCACATCAGTACGTGTCATCTCACTGCTGTGCGTACTTTGCGATGAATTACGCATTAAATGGCTTGTATCTGTGAGGATTCATGACACAAAAACTAACACATGGACACTTCTGTTATCAGAAAGCAGCCAACAACAGAAAAACATTTCTTAAAGGGACAGTTCACCCCAAAATCAAAAATACATATTTTTCCTTTTACCTGTAACGCTATTTATCAGTCTTGATTGTTTTGGTGTGAGTTGCTGAGTGTTGGACATAACAGTCAGAGGTTCACTTCCAGCCACACTCTTGTTCCTTTCCCACAAGTGCCTTTTTGCCATCTTCACTACAGCACACAGATTATTAATACCGCCTCTTATGAAATCTGTTAAAGGGACAGTTCACCCCAAAATCACAAATACATATTTTCCCTCTTAGCTGTAATGCTATTCATCAGTCTAGATTGTTTTGGTGTGAGTTGCTGAGTGTTGGAGATATCAGCCATAGAGATGTCTGCCTTCTCTCAAAGATAATGGAACTAGATGGCACTCGGCTTGTGGTGCTCCAAGCGCCAAAAAATACATTTGAAAAACTCCAGCAATGTCACTTTCCAGAAATCATGACCTACTTAGGATAATCCACAGACCTTGTGGGCAGTTTCATGTAGGAACTATTTTCTCTCTACCGAACTACATCTGCCAACTACATCACTGCGCACAAGGAAGTTATGCTAGCTCACCTAGCACCACAAGGCTAGCCAAGGAGGACGCTATTAATGTTTACATCTCGCGCTGTCATAAGCACGAGCATCTCATCCATGAGTAGATGTACACTTTCTTCTGCGTAGTAATACGTTTGGCTGGTGTAGTTCAGTGGAAAGAAAATAGTTCCTACATGAAACTGCTCACATCAAGGTTTGTGGATTATCTTGAGTAACCAGGTCATGATTTCTGGAAAGAGACATTGCTTTTGAGTTTTTTAAATGCACTTTGTTGGCACTTTGAGCATCACAAGCCGAGTGCCATCTAGTTCCATTATCTTTGAAAGAAGGCAGACATCTCTATGGCTGATATCTCCAACACTCAGCAACTCACACCAAAACAATCTAGACTGATAAATAGCACTACAGGTAAGAGGGAAAATATGTATTTGTGATTTTGGGGTGAACTGTCCCTTTAACAGATTTCATAAGAGGTGGTATTAATAATCTGTGTGCTGTAGTGATGCCAGAAAGGCACTTGTGGGAAAGGAATAAGAGTGTGGCTGGAAGTGAACCTCTTACAAGAACAACTTATTAAATTAGGTCCACAATAGTTTGATGTAATGCCACAATTCCTACAAGTCCTTTTTATTTGCTCTCACCGCTGCTCAGGCTACAACATTTGCCTGCATGACATGATATTCAAAAGGTGCGATACCAGCAGCTGTGTGTGCTGTTCAAACGTCACTAAAATACAGCAGCTGCCTTATATAGCGTAATCTTAAAAATGTTCACACCTATGCAGATGCACATTCAGCTCTGATAGACTTCCTGTGCACTCAGGCTACTTACCAGCTCCACAGGAGCATTTACAGTCGGAGCACTAATAACATTTATTGTTGCAGGAAGGGCGAGTATTTCCCAGTAAGATTGCCCCAACTGTACTAATTCAAACTGGCAACCTGCCAGTCACAAAATCCTCTAACCTTTGCCTTCAAAAGTTTTCACTGATTTCTTTTCTGCCTCATGATTTTGGCTTGTGGTTAGTACAAGAAAAAATAAATAAATCGTAGGAGGAGTTATACATGAGGCTTTGCTGATTTGATTGTCTGTATATGCTATAATGTGAAGATGAACCAAGAGGTGTCCACTTACTAAACTTGCACTGAAAGTGTCTGCTCTCGTGTTTTTTGTTATTCATTTGACTCACTTGAAATTGTAAATCAGTGTGAATTATTAAGTTGATTTTGCACTTTCCCCATAAAGTATGTGCTCGTCTTAAGGATTATTATACACTCTCCACTGTATTTATTGTCTTACTGTACACGTAACATCAGCTGTCTTTATGTCTCGCATTAGGAGCCGTCATCACATGTTTATGCACATCTTGAGACCTCATGCATTATGAAGTGCTACAAAACCAATAAAAATGAAATTATTTCATTTTTGTTTGATCTTAGGTGATCTACATCAGTGTCTAGTGTGTTTCTCTTCCAGTTGTGAAAAGGTACATTTTTCACAGCTAAATAAAAACTATGGAAAATTACATTTCAATTGGACAAATATCTGTTCATTGTACATTGTGTACTGTCTGTGTAGTGTGCACTGAGACTGCTCTTCTCACCAGCTGGATACAGGCCAAAACACTCTCTGTAGGCTACTTCTGTATAATGGATGGTCATGTTTGTAATGATTTACTAAACTGTAATGTTTTCCCTGAGTGGCCTTGAACCACACAGATACTTTCCTCAGACAGCAGCAGGATATACTGCCTCATTACATATGGAATATGTAAGGTCAATTCAGTCAGACAGGCAAGGAGGTGCAAAAGATTATTTCAAAGTTGGGAACATTTAAATTATACACTGTATTTGCATGGTGTTAATGGCTATGTTTTCAGGCCATGCTCAGTGATGAACACATTATAGCAACATGGATTTAATTTCCAGACATAGGACTTTAAGTATTTCATAATCTTAGGGTAAATGGTTGCCTGTAAATTTACTGCAGCCATAACTGCATTAGTGCAGCAGACAGTCTTACCAAGTCTTGAAATATAGTCATGACTGTTGAACAGGACATGAATCTTTATTGCACTTGTTTTTTTTTTCTTCTTACAAACTTACTTTTATCCAGACTCCCAATTTCAGATGCTGATGTTTAGCTTCAGACAATAAAGGCACATCCATTTGTTTTTATAGGCCATCCATTCATTTAAAACAGTTTTAAAATTGTATTTATTGAGGCATTATATTCTTCTTGTTATTTTTACTTGTTTACTTATTTTTTTAATGTTTAGGTTATGTGATTGCAGAAAAAAACAAAAAATCAAGCAAAGTCAAAGTGGCCTACATTAACTCAGTGGAAGAACTACATTACCCAGAAGCCTGTGCGACAAAAGCCGCTTTCGCTGACGACGTGGCCGGTGTACGTCTCAGCCCCGTGTTTCAACGGACCGGGGCGATTCAAATAAGGCAAACCGGCTTTGTTCACAGCTTGTTCAGAGATTCTCCTACTTCAGCAAGTCTCTCCAGAAGTTTGATACCATCACAATGTCTGGGAAGATCAAGAGCCGGAGTGCCGCTAACGCAGAGTCGATAAGCGGCGGGGTGTCCTGCGATGAACGCATCCTGAGGGATTGTCATCAACTGTACACGGATCCCGACAGTGGTGAGTTGGCTGACATATTTTGCTGGACACAAACCTTCGCTGGAAATCCATTCAACATTGACCTAATTGTCAATATAATAAAGCTAGCAAACTGTTTGCTGACCGGGGGTTAGCTAGCTAGCTTAGTAAGTTTGGAGACCTTATCCCTGCTACAGGGGGCTAACCGTTAGCTAACGTTAGCTGTTAAGCAAGGACTTTATGAATTGGCTGACGTTGTGCAAGCTAGCATTAATGCTAGTTTTAACAGCCAGCTGCCAGTTAATTACTGGTGAGTCAGCTACACGATAACAGCGTTTTTGCAATTGTACCTCATTATAAAGTGAGTTTTGGTTGGGGTCAGTTTACAAGAGTCCATCTAGGGGCGTCGCTAGGAATTCTGGGTCCCCGGAAAATTAATGAATGAATGAAATTAAGTACCGTGAACGCACTGTCAGCTTTTTTTTTTTTTTTTTTTTCCAAAAAAAAGCAATAAATGCTTTTATTAATGAAAATAACTACTCCTACAGAAGTGATTGTGGCCCTTCTCCAGCTCCAGCCCAGCTCACTCAAGCAGCAGGTCCTGACTGCCTGACCTGAGTCCTGCAGGTGCAACCACAGCACCATGATGGCTCCAGTCTAACTTGATAGGTGTATTCTTTAATTTACATAGAAAAATAAAATAAAAAATCATTGTGTTTTTTCCAGGCTTGATCACAGTCGCTGAATCTGTTGGTGTGAAGTTGCTGCCTCCCCGAAAAAAGATCACTGTGATGCTGATGGGCAACCACTCTGCTGGGAAAAGCTCCTTCATCAACTGGTAAGTATGTTGTAAGAAAGGATGTCCCAGTGTAGTTTACAGAGAGCAAGTCTGCCCACATTAAGCAAACATGATCAAGATCAAGATTAACTTTATTGTCCCACAGTGTGGGAAATTGTCTTGGGCCCTACACCCATACTGCAGCCATAGAAATACAACATACAACATAGTACATAGACAAATCAACATTATACAAAACACAAAAGAGATAGATAGATAACATCACATGCTAAAAATACCTCTACAAAAATGCAAATCATCATAATCAAATTCCAGTTCTCTATCTGCCATTGTTTTAAAAGCTTTACAGACAGAGGTATGAATGGTTTTTAAATATGTCGAGGCTGCAATGAGGCACTCTAAAGCTCCTACCACAGGGCAGCAGCTCGCACTCTGTATGCAGAACATGAGAGGAGTCATTGATGATCTTATTGGCTTGACTTAGAGTAGCTTGCTCAAAAAAATAGACTGCAAGGAAATGTGCTCTTTGACACCTATTATTTTCCAGTTTGTATTTTAACTGCACACAGAGGTTACCAAACCAAGCTGTGATACTGTACCTAAGTAGGCCCTCTAACAATGCCTGATAAAAAATTATCATAAATTTTTGATCATCACCATGAACTCTCAAAGTAAGAAATGCAACTGTTGTTGTAATCTGCTGCAGAGACTATCAACATGTGTGTTCCAGGTTAGGGCGGTGTCAACAAAGACTTTGAGATATTTATATGATGGGACCTGTGCCATGGATTGGATGTGGATGACATCACAAAGTGACAAACGTGACAAAATGTTCTTGTCCAAGCCTGTACAGCTGATTTTGTGTGTGTCCTTGGCACTGTCCTTTATGCAATTTATTGGAACATTTAGCTGATAAATGCAATCCATAATGCATGTGATCTTTATGTCAGCCAATACAGACTATTGATTTTGTAGAATAGTATAGTTTTAATTTATTTAGCTTGGACAGTGGACAAAATATTTATCCTCCCCTGGTGCATCACTAAATTGTTTGTTGTGACCTGTTTTTTTTTTGTTTGTTTGTTTGTTTTTTTTTGTCAGGTATGTCGAAGAGCACATCCAGCGCACTGGAGTGGCTATTGAGACCCAAGGCTTCAGCTTTGTAACAAGTGGGCGCAAGAGAGAATCTCTCACAGTAAGTGCAACAGTACAAAAACAATAAGGTGCCATTTGTTGTAAGTTAAGTTTATATTCACAAGGTAAAGAAAGTGTGAGCGTGACGCCTACTCCATCCTGTCCCTGAATAGCACCCACATTGAACGTCTTACAGATTACAAATACCTTGGCATCTGGTTAGATGACTAGCTTTCATTTAAAACACACGTGCTTAAGCTCACAAAGAAGGTGAGAATTAAATTGGGGGCATTGTACAGACTTTGGTCATGCTTCTCTTTAGAAAATAGAGGGACAATTATTCAGCCTACTATAGTCTCAGATTATGGCGATATTTTGTATATGCATGCAGCTCAATCCACACTAAAATCATTTGATAGCGTCTACCACAGTTCTCTCTGTTTTATTACTGCGGATGGTTTTATAACTCACTACTGTGAGCTATATCAGAATGTGGGATGGTGTTCTCTCACTGATAGAAGGGAAAACATTGTCTCCTTTTTGTTTTATAAGGCATTGCTTGGAAAGATGCCCTTCTACCTCACTTCTCTTTTTAAAATCAAATCCATCTCTCATCAAACACACTCACAGGGATTTTTATCCCTTGAAACTCCTCAGATCACTTCAAAGTTTGGTAAATTAGTTTTTTCGCGGCAAATAAATGGAAGGAGTTACAACAGGTATTTAAAGTAGATAGGTATGTGTCAGTAGGTTATATCAAGTATATGCTAGATGATATGGTTGTTTTACAGTGTTCCTGCTTTGGTTAATTGACAGACATGCTTTTCTACATATTACTGTTTTTGTTGTTGTTGTTGTTATGTATCCGTCCTTTATTGCAGACTCTATTCTTAATATTTAACTTTTTCATCTTTATATGATTGGTTTTTATCACTGTTTATAATTCTTGATACATTGCTGCTACTTACTTGTTTTTGGGTTTTTTTTAAAAATATTTTTTGGGGCATTTTTGTCTTTGTTGGACAGGACAGGTAAGCGTGAAAGAGGGAGAGAGGGGGGGGATGACATGCGGCAAAGGGCCACAGGCTGGATTCGAACCCGGGCCGCTGTGGCAAGAGCCTTGTACATGGGGCGCCTGCTCCAACCACTAAGCCACCGACGCCCCGCTACTTATTTGTTTTTATGAACTTTTTCCATCACTTTATTGCAATTGCTATCATATATTTGAATCCCACTAGCCCGTTGAATGTGAACTCAAGACATTGCTGTAAAAGAGCTTAATGCACAGTCAGTTTTCCCTGAATAAACAGTGGTTTATTGATTGATATTTGGTTGAGGGAGAAGTAATGTGAAATTCAAATGGACTTGTTACATCAACTTGAATTAGCTCCTCTGAAGTGTTTTCAGTTCTTCTGGAGATCCTGACACCTGCTTCACAAACTATCTCTGACAAATTTGTTTCTGTTTTTCTGTAGGGCAATGCCACCCTTCATCTATATCCACACTTCAAGCCTCTGCAAGAGTTCAAAGGTGAGATTGCTGCTTGAATCACAATCCCTCCCTGTTCTATTCTAAAGAGTTACCACAATGATGCACTTTGTCCCCCCTCAGGCTGCCACCACACTGATCCACTCCCAAATTCCCGGCATTTTGATGGAGAGATTTGCTGATTTGTTGCTTGGCGTAGTTTTTCTGCAGCCTGTTTAGGACGCAGCTACAGCACAGATTGGATCAAAGTGGCAGCACCCTCACATTTTTATCCTTTGAAGACACTGATACAGCCCCTAGTCTTATGGAAAAAAAACAAGGATCAAAAAGCAGAAAGCATTCACATTACTATGCTGCAATTTTGTTAAAGCCAAATGAAGGAACTTATTTGAAGCATGATGAATTTAATGCTCAGAGATCTGTACTGATTTGATCACTGATCTGCTTGAATTGATATCTAGGTGTTTCAGAGTACTTGAGCACAGAGATCTGCACGTCGCGACAGAAACGGTTCAGCCTGGTGACATTTGTGGATTCACCGGGGCTGGTGGACGGTGACATGAAGTATCCCTTTGATGTGGACCAGGTTATCATGTGGCTGGGTGAGTGGCCACTAAATGACCTTGCTTGTTGTCATACTGTAGTTAATAAGGGTCCCTAGGGCTTCTGTGGCAGCTGGTGTTATGACACCGAGTTATTTTAAATGGCATTGTAAAAATAATACAAGTATAGAGGAGCAGTTCTGTTGAATGTGTGATGTCTCCAGTTAAAGTGAGATACCAGCCTCTAAAGGCACCAGGCCACGGTTATTTCTGCCACAGTATTTGTGTGCCATTAGTGATCTTTTGTCAGGTTGGCTACTGATCTCACCACTTCCTCTGCAAACTAGCTTTGATTGCCTCAAAGCAAACTGTTTTGTAATCATCTTTCTGTGGAATTATATTGTCACAGTGTGATGAAACCGCACAATGATACTAATGAGCAAGTAAAACAATTAAAGAACTTTATACAATCCTACAGAAAAGTTTAATGAGTATCACTCAGGAGTTCTCGCTCTGACATCAAACTTCCATTACCATACGTTTTAATATAATAATAATAATAATAATAAGATTTAATACAATAGACATTGTGTAAGAATCTGTTGTGGTGTAATGGTCCTTCCCACTTTCCCTCTCAGGTGATCTCTGTGACCTGATTCTGGTCTTCTTTGATCCCATGGGTCAGGCTTTGTGCAAGCGCACCCTCAACATAGTGGAGAGCCTGAATGAGAAACATGGAGATCGTCTGCGTTTTTACCTGAGCAAGGCTGACGAGGCTGGAGGAGAGTCGGACAGACAGGTACGCTCAACAACAGCTCACTTTAAAAGCCCATTTTTTTAGGACTGTCATCATTCTTCATTCTTCTGTCATGTATAAGAATTTTAAAAACAGAGGAGGAGGAATAATAACCTAAAATAGAGCATGTCCTCTTCATGTTAAAGTGTGTGGGTAGTTGAAAGCTGCTGTCGAGTGTCTTAACCAATGCAGGTTTTAAAGTATGTATGAGCACAGAAGTAGGGCTGTAACTCACAATTATTTTTCAGATTAAATGTTTTGTCTATAAAATATAAAAAAAAAAAAAAAAAAAAAGGTGAAATATTGCCCTGTGTAATTTCCCAGGTCCTAAGGTGACATCATTTCATCTGACCAACAGTCTAACAGTCCAAAGCTTTTTAGTTTGTTGTCATGTTTGACCAAAAGAGCATCAAATACTCATATTTAAGAAGCATGAAACCAGTAGATGTTTGGCTTGTTTTGCTTTAAAAGGATTAAATTTGATGATCAGAACAGCAGCCAATTACTTTTCTGTCCATCAACTAACCATAA
The DNA here is from genome assembly GCF_041903045.1 of Epinephelus lanceolatus. Classification (NCBI taxonomy): domain Eukaryota; kingdom Metazoa; phylum Chordata; class Actinopteri; order Perciformes; family Serranidae; genus Epinephelus; species Epinephelus lanceolatus. The sequence goes on from NC_135751.1 coordinate 31,371,493, forward strand.
ACTGACTAATTGTTGCAGCTCTTTTCAGAACACATGAGTAAATGAACATTCTCTCCCATAAAGTAAAGTCCGTTTGACCAGAATTATTAGCCATTGTCTATATCCACTCAAAAGGACCTATTTGTCTTTTTGTGTCTGTCTGTCTCAGAGAGTAATGATGCAGATTGTTCAGGAGCTCTGCAAGCGACCAGGACTGAACAAATGCGGTTTTGACATGCCCACCATCTACATTCCTAATCCAAGTAAGGTAAGGGTCACACTTTCATTGAGCTTCAGGTGATTGTACACTGTTTATGCTCATGTCTCTGCTACCTCAACTTGTTCTTTGTAATTCCAATTACTTAAAGGTTAATATAAACATAATGATGGGCGCACATTGTAATTTGTTGTCTTTGTTCACAGCCAAGTCGCTGTGTGAACCAGATTGAGGAGGTTTGTCGCACCGTCGAGAAAACCATAAACCAGACAGTCCAGAATACACTCAACTCCCTGGAGAAGGACTGTGAGATTATCAGTGAGGCCATCACTGATACACTCAATAATGACAGGTAACACACAGAAACAGTTTGTGCCTCAGAATGCAGTATAGTTTCATGACCTGACATGCTTTATTGTTGCACTACTAAAAAAAATTATGTTCAGTGTTTAACTTGATTGAAAAGAAATGTGTGCTAGAGCCAGTTGAGGTCACTATCTTTGCACTTTTGTTTCATTGACTCCTATTCATCCCGACTGTAAGCGTCATCCTGTGCAGATATTTAATCTTACTGAGACACACGCACAGTAGCATCAGTCCATGATGCCTTCAGAGAATAATCCGACCCTCTGCTCTCACAGGCAGACCGGTACTAAGAACCGACGGGCGCGCTGTAAGAGCTGCTTCCTGACTCTGCTGGGCTTCACTATCCCCATGGCTCTGATGGCCTTACTGGTGCTGGGCCTTCTGTCCCAGGAGCTGCTGGAGGCAGCTATGGGCCGTGAGGGCAAAGAGATGCTCTCACTCTACCTGGTGAGTGTTCAAGGGAGTGCACCACACGCTGTTGTTTTGTAGGCGTTGCACAATCGACATAAAGCAGACAAGTCTGATTTTTAGCTGCCCTTGTAATCCACAGGCTCCTGTAGTGAGAGTACTGGAGTCCCTCTCTGTGGAGCAGCAGCTTTACGGTTGTGGCGGGCTGGTCCTTCTCTCCTTCCTCCTGCTCATCATCGCACGCTTCTCCTTCAGGTAGGACAGCACCATCATCTGCTCATCTACTGTTATTGTAATGTCACCATTTTCATTCACTGTAATATATTTTATTCTACATGAACTCTCAGTCCTAATTTACCCTTTGCTCTAGTGCAGTTTCATCTGCACAGTGCACGCTTCAAGTTCAAATGTACATACTTGACAGTTGAATTTTTAAGAAAAAAATGCCTGTATCCAAGCTTTCATAATGTATTTTATTTTATTTCATGTTATTTATTTTATTTTATTAAAAAATAAGAAAGAATCAAATAACAAATTCTCTTTAATCTTTTCAACCTTGTCACTGTCTTGAAAGGGATTTCTCTGTCCGTTTAAGAGAGTATTCTCTAGAGTTTGTTGCTTCGATGCTGCCTTTGCTTTAGTCACCTGAAGTAACTGTATTCCAATGAAGGTTTAAATTCGTTGCCGTCATTACGTTGCTGTGCATGAAAGCTTCTTGAGTAAAAACACTTGTGTGACAGATGACATGAAACAAAGGATCAGATTGGGCCCAATATAGCCGACACCAGTCAGTAGTACAGTTTGGTACATAAACTACATTTGTACTGTATGTAGTATCTTTGTATCTGAGATTGTTTTGGTGTCTATTTTCTCTTGCCCGTGGTATTTTACAGGTTGTTGTTTTTTTTTACTGCAGCTGTGACACTTTCATTTCCCTTTGTGGAATCAAGAAGATAATCTATTAAGCAGCTGCATGTGATTTGGGCTCTCTGTGATTTTGCAGCACTGCTCATGACAAAGAATAAAAACAAACTTTCACATTTCTTATCAAACTCCCTTCAATTCTTTGCAGCACTCAACCAACTCTGTCAGGCAAACAAAAAAGGCAACTGCAGGAGAAGCTGGAGTACGTCCAGGAGGTGGTCAAGACCAAAAAGGTATTACATGTGTGTTTGAGTGTGACTAAAACGGTACTAATAGAAATGCATTATTGGGATTTTAAACTGTCTAATATTTGCCTGTAGAAAAAGCTGTATGAAGATTACCTCCGTCAGAGTGTCAGCGATCAGGACATGGACTTGTAAAGAAAGACAGTGATGCACACAGCGATTCCACATCCCCACACTGATGTCGGACCAAATGAAATAAAAGCTTTGCCAAGGTTTCACACCAGCCGTCATGTCACTGACCACTAGATGCTGCATACTGTGGAAGTGTGCAGATGTACATTTTAAGCACATGGTACACTTGTAGAAAAGCTTTGGTGCTTTGGATACTGTAAAGTTTGTTTACGTATTAGATGGTGTTACCTCTGTAAATGCTCCAAAACCACACTACCTGCAGATGATTAGTGTTTGGAGATGACCTTTTGTTACTGATCACTTATTGTTGTAAGCATTTATATACATGTATTTTGTGCCTCTGCACCAGTCAAATGAATTCAGGCGTATACCACTTTAAGATATTTAAACATTTTCAAACTATTTATAATATTTCTTTATCAGAGAAATTGTATTTTGGTTAAATGGCATATAGCACTGGTTTACATGAGTCACTTTGTATGAGTTTCCGAAGACTTTCACCAGCATTTTTATACAGTACTCTGGCTGCTTGGTATCATGAAGTTACAGTTTGAGGTATTAATCCAGGTCTCATCATGAATGTCTGTGAAAGGTAATGTGTAGAATATTCAATTAACCACACAACTCTTGTTATTGAAGTAAATATCCAGCAATCGAACATTTTATCAGTGAAGTTTTTGTACTTTCCTGTTCTATATTGTGACCATGTTTTAACTACAAATGAATTAAATAAATAGTGTTCAATATACTGTCGGAGGTTCCTTATTGAGATTAAGGCCCCATCTACACGCATGCAGATATTTTTGTAAATGGATATTTTTCTCTACGTTTTGGCCTCTTTTCCATGTGTAAACAGACAAAAACAGATTGATTGATTGATTGATTGAGGTGAAGATTTTTTTAAAAAAAAACAAACAAACAAACAAAAAAACCTCCAGTTTATCTGTGTGGACATGTAAAACAGAGCATTTGGGAAATGGTGATGTCATCTCCTCAAAGAGCATGTGCTAGAAACAAGAGGGGTCTAGATGCAGTCTTGCAGACTACTCACTTCACCACAAGAAAGAAACAAATCTTAAGAGGAGTGCATTTCAGGTTTTAGTTGTGCATGTAATCATTTCTTTGTACTTCTAAATTCCTTGACTCTCCGGTTTGAATAACAAGTCAGGTACCACCCTGGAGATCTTAGATACAGTCTCTACAGAAAATGTCTGCCTCTAGTGGACTGATGCCTTTACAAAAGGCTTAGTGCCACATTTTGGGATATCCTTTGTTTTGATTTTCATTAGGTGGGAGTAATGACATGATGCTCTGCCCAAATCCTGTTTGAAAATATCTGCATTTGAAGATGACAGATGATTATTGATTATGTGTAACCATACAAAAATGTGTGTTGTTTGGGAAAAAGTGTTCTGAAGTCTCCACATCAGAATCAGAGTAAGGTTTATTGCCAAGTTGGTTTTCACATTCAGTGAGTTTGCCTTGATGTTTTGATGCCTACAATTAAACTTTTTAAAGGAAATAAAAACAAAAGCAAGTCACACAAAATTACAACGGAAATGTGAAAATACACTATAAAATGGTTATAGTATATCTGCAGGGTGTCTTAAATTCAATTTTATAAATATTTGGCCTTAAAAGTCATTAAATAGAATTTGTGAGGTCTTAATTGCCGCTAACATTTTATCTAATTTCATTCATCCATCTTTTAAATTTTTTTGGCAAAATGACTCAGTATCTTCTGCATAAAAGTCCATATTTCTGATGTTACACACCTTTAGATCTACCACTGAACCTTATTCTGTTATTTTACTTTATAATTGCACTTATATGTTGGCAAAATGTAGATTAACCCAACTGGCTTTAACAACCATATTCCTACATACCTCTCTCTGCACAAGACCACATGTATACTACTTACATTTATACTTTCTTTAAATGTTTGATCAAGCAAAATATGATTTGTCCCAAAAATCGGTCTCAAGTTTAGTTAAAAATGTCTTAAAATCATAAAATGTAAGACCTTATTGTTATGTTTTTCTGTTACCAAATTTCATTCAGCAATTTGGATGTATGATGACATAGTAGCAAAGTTTCATGTTTTTCTTTTTCAGGGATATTAATCTTGCCTGAGAGCATCTGTCACAAATATCAGAGAGGTTTGGATAGATCTTCGATAATCTAGCTTTGCTAAAATGGATCCTGTGAAGAATTATCATGATCTGTTTTAATTTGTAAGATTGTACCTATATTTCTTCTCCTCTTCATAGTTTTGTTCTTGCCACATCCGTTTGACTGCAGATGAATAGGGGCAGGATGCATGCCATCCTCAATATCACATTTCTAGATGAAGAGATGAAAATCAAAGAGAGGCATGTAAGAGTATCAGGGCTGGAAAATGAAGTTGGATCAAAATAGACTCGCAGGTTTGGCCAGAGCATGTAAATGGAAGGATTCTGCTGTAATCACAGGTGAAAACTGTTTATAGCATGTGGTTTCCAGTTTGGTGAGAACAGTGATTTCAAATCTTTTGTTTTTAATTGAAAAGCAAACAGAGGAAACTATAAATCTTGTAGTCATGCCTTTGTCAAGCAAAGGAAGCAGGTGCAAAAGGACTGCTGCCAACAAAACACTGTTTTCCAGTTTCAAGGTTATTACCAAGCTTGACTTTTAGCATCTCTGTCAAACACTGCCAAGTGAAATAATTCACAGATGAAGTTTATGAATCACTTAAATAGAGTTCTGCTCTTTTCTCTTATAAGAGGGATGATTAACCGCAAAGTGAAACATTATGAAGTCCCTCTAACATAACTCTTATATTAGTTTAAGGTGTTGAACACATGATATCATGCACATACAGTATGTTATTACATAATCTTTCCTCTGTGAAGGACAACAGAGGACTTCACATCATATCAACATGCAGTATGAAAAGTGACCTGCTTGCCAAAGCTGATAACACACAGCTGAAGCTCATTGTGCACTGGTATGTAGCACTGTGAACAGAACAAACAGATTTCTGTGCTGACAGTTTTTTGTTGAATGGAGGAATTGCACTGGAAGCACTGGGAGCCATGACAGAGCAACACAGCCACATCTTTCATTATGACACAGAGGCCAAGAGACACCATTTCTGATCAGCAGGTCCTTCCTCCTGCACACTGCCTCCAAAATGGGAGCTACATTTGAATTATATCCTACATAAACTGCAGGATAATCTGAAAAAAAGAGAGATGTGATTTGCCGTAATATTTGGATTTTTCTTCTCAGTACATTCCTCTTTAATTTTGAAAAGGTAACTTGCAAAGGGTATATATCAGTGCTGGGAGCAGTAATAACATACCATTCACGAGGACCAAAATATAAAATAACTTAAAATTGTCTTCCTCCACCAGAGGGTATCCTTATTAGAGAGGAAAAAGTCATTTTTCAATACCTCCATATTGCTTTCATCAAAGAGGTTACAATAGTGTTACAGTAATTTTAAGTTCTTCTCTTATATATGTCCAAGAAAATTGAGAAATGCATTTTTTTTTATCACACACTAACTTTTTTTATTTTTGACATTAAAAACTTGAAAATTTTCATATATGATAATAATATATAGGCTATTTTGTTTCAACTGCTGCAGTTTACAGTGAGTCCACGAGACTATCTTGGAGAATTAAAGGATCTGTTTCAAAATCACAGTGCCCCATCAGCAAAAATAAATAAAGATTAAAAAAAATAAAATAAAAATATAAACTAATAATAATAAAAAATAATAAATAAATTATTATTATATGCTGATCAAATAATAATAACAATAATAATGATAACAAAAATAATAACAATTGGTGGGCCATATAAAAAGAATTTATTAATTTTTGTTATTTATTATTATTATTATTATTATTATTATTATTATTATTATTAGTTTATATTTCTAGTTTTATTTTTGAACTTTTTTATTTATTTTTGCTGATGGGGCATTATGATTCTTTAGTAAATTATTATTATTATTATTTTTATTTTTATTTTTTTTAAAGATCCTTGAATTCTGTAAGATAGTCTCAAGGACTCACTGTAAACTTCAGCACTTAAAACAAAATAGCATATATATATATGTGATCATTTTCCATTTAATGTCGGAATTAAATAACAAAAGTAAGCGCGTAATTAGTAAATATCAGCTATCGTTCTTTAATAATAATGAAAATAAAAATAAAGATAGAAATAAAAATGAAAATAATAATAATAATAATTATTATTATTATTATTATAAGAGTAAATAATGAAATACAATAATAAATGAATGAATGAATGAATAACAATACATAAAACAAGAAATAAATAATGTTACAGTATATGGTATATTATTTTTGTGACGTACAAACTGGGGTTCAGTGACCCCCAGCGGTCATCAAACAGTGGACATGATGACAGGATGCCTAATGTCCAGGGAGTGGCAGCAACTTAAACCAAAGCTGTGGTCACTTTTCTTGGTATTTTAACCTCCATAAAATCCGGTCAAATCAGAAGCCAAAGCGCATAGGGCAAGGCACTCGTGAACAGGAAGGAGGTTGACGTCATTTCCGCAGGCTTAAACCGGGGAAAGTTGTTTCCTGAAGTTGACACTGCGCTGATCATTTCCACACCTAAACTCTGCTGCTTCTACAAAATGACTCCGAAAGGTTTCCCGGATTTTTGATAGATATGTTTTTTATCGTCAGGTGAAGTCTGTCTGACGAGAAAATGAGCTCCAGCGGTGAAGACACAGGTAATAAAAACTGCAGCGGTAAACTTTAATCTGCTTTACGTGTAACGGGATTGGTTGTGAGGTGATATGCTGTCACCTTTACAGTTTGAGTTTTTAGTATACAGTAATGTAAACTTGTTGTTTGTCTGCACTGTGACTGAAACCTGTTGATTGTGAAGCAGCTGTGGTCAGTAAACCGTTTAACGGCCTGTTAGCATCGTTGACCATAGAAATAAACAGGCGCTGCTAGCCGCTAGCTAACACTTTAGCTTAACTAAGTTAACTGTCAAAACTGGGGTCCAGCACCTTCTATAAACCGCGTTAATTCCGTACACGAGCTTAGTTTCACTTCCTTCATTTGCTAGTATCATAGACAGTGGTGTGACTACTGTACCAAGTCATATTTGTCACAACAGATTCTTTTCTATGTGCTGCAGGTGGCTTCATTAGCAGTTTAGCAACTTTAGGTCCCATATCATGTTAAGTGTTTACCCGTTTGCTAAAACATGAGCAACAAGTGTTACTGTCAAGTTGTCGAACATAAGAAGACAGATCCTCAGCTGTGCTTTGCCACATTAGTCAAAGAAATACAACGAAGTGTGTGTGTGAGTGTGAGTAAAGTCTCTACATATAATGGGAGCAACAGTAATCCTAATGTTGTGTTCAGGGTCCAGGAGATCCAGGGCTCTGACAGCTAAAAAAAAAAAATAGGCCTACTTAAAGGTCCAGTGTGTAGAATTCAGGGCATCTATAGGCAGAAGTGGTATATAATATCTATAATCATCTGAAAATAGGAATTGTTGTGTTTTCATTACCTAACAATAAGCTGTTTATATGTACATATGGAAGGGACCCTCCTCCACAGAGTCTGCCATGTTGAGAATGGATAAACCAAACACTGGCTCCAGATAGGGCCATTTGCATTTTCATGTCAGCCACCATAATTTTCCTAAACGCTTGGTACACAGGAGAGATTTCAGCACTGTAACCTCACTGCTAGATGCCACTTAATCCTAAACTCTGGACCTTTAAAACAGATATTAAATTAAATTGCTGATTGATTAAAAAAAAAGTGAAAGGGATTTATTTCAGCCTTATATTATTTAATAAATTGAACATTGAACTTAACACAAAATACACATTAAACAGGATGACAGTTACATTTTAAAGTGCAGTTTTCTACTGATATTCTCTTTTACAGTGTGTTTATTGTGCAAATTGAAATCACGATGACAATGAAGAAAAGATATATGGTACAGCCCTACTATATGCATTGTATTGTGTAATGCATTCACTTGAGAATAATGGCTTGGTCAACCCCCAGCTACTCAGCCCCATCCTGGGCTTCACTTGCGATCTTGTTGGCTGTGACTCCCACTCGCTGCACTCAGTGGGGGCAAATCAAAGCAGATTTTTTTTTTTCTCAAGTGAATGCATTACGCTTTTGTAATTATCACATCACCCAGACACTGAATATTAAGATAATAACTTAGAAAACTGATTTTATTTCATCTCCTGTTGTGGTCTATTTGACCCCAGATCTAAGCATGAACAGTAAATTTACATACTGTACATGTCTTTATCTGTGATTAACAAAAGGAATATATATGTATTGATTTGTTCATGCATATAACATATGAAACAAGAAATATTTTCTTATGTGGTGCCATGTCAGTGCTTTATAATTATCCTGTCACCTTCATTAAACATGTAGTTTGTGGCAAACCAGTAAAACTTCAAAACTTTTCTACTTATCGGGTTTTAATGAGGTCAAAAGAAAAGCAAAAAGATATTTTAAAGACCAAAGTGGTTAGATTTCCAATTATTATCACTAGTTTTAGACTTACAGCAGAGGAATCTTCCTTAAGTTTATTTACCAGTTCACTCATTTGACTCATTTATAGATAAGCTTCATTCTCTTCATTGATCTCCCTCTGTACCAAACAATGTGATCAGCTGGTTATGCTCCTGTCATACACTCAAACAACTAAGAATGTTGTCAGATTGGGTCAATCATGGACTAATCCTTGCTCATAAATACACATACACACCATTACACGACTGGCAGACTTGCGTGCAACTTTCAAACAGCTCTATCAGTCTACTCTGTGCACAGATAACAAGGATGACATAAACATGCTGTAGTTTTACAAAAGTGAGTGATGCAAAGAATTTAGAGCTGCGTCCTGCAAAGTTCCCAGCACATAGATCCGTGACATCAGATTTCTTTCTTTTTATCGTATAGTTACATATTTAAAGGTCTTGTCTGATAGCTAGTAATGCAGATTCCTTTTTGTTGCGTCACCTCACTGTTTCTCATACTGGTGTGATTCCGGCCCTACTGATGCAGACATCCTCAAAATAACATAATGAAGGCAAAACACACGACAACCTGCTGTTTATCATTTTTCAGTGGCGAGCCTGCAGGCCCAGCTAGCCGAGTGCCGAGCTCAAGTCGAACACTGGCAGGGCGTGGCGACGATCTGCGAGCTGAGCAAACAGGAGGAACTGGCAGAGCTACAAAAACAATGTGATCAAGAGATCCAGTCTCTCCAGGAGGCTCTCAGAGGTCAGTATGTGTGTAAGTGTGGTTGGCTGTGCCTTCATGTTTGCATGTGCCTGATAAGCACGGTGAGTTTGTTACAGTCCTTTTTTGTCTAATTATATAAGGTTAAGTATTTTTTATATATTTCTTTCTTTTGTAAATCAGAGCCTAAATAATTTGGATCTCCTTTGGATATGTTTTAACGATAAAACCTGTTAAAGATGATACTTTTAAACTGTGAAAAATACCGATACTATGTTTTTAAGGGATTTTTTTAAAAAACCTGAACAGCTCTAGGTTTTATGATTTTCTTTTTTTGTTCCTTTGTGTAGTTTCTAAACTTCCAAATGAATTAAGTAATATTAATTACAATGTTGACTTTCAATCAATAGTATTAGTTTAACATTTAATACAAAGGTCAGAAGGAACTGACTAAAATGTTGGTATGTTGCCAAGCTATTCAATAAGGTGAAAGGTCAGAAGAGGAGTGGGAAACATTGACATGCTCCTTTTTAAAACAATGAAAGTTTGCAATGGTGTTAAAACATACTATAACTAACATATTGTTAACAAAATAGGAAGTAACATAAAATGCAGCTACACTTTTTTAAAGGTATTGTGAGCTTTTAATCTCGGCCTTTTAGCTAAACCAAATATTGTTCATCTGTCTGAGTAAATTGTTTCATTATTATTTTATTATCCTGTCGTGTTTACAGAGACAGCAGCACAGTATGAGGCCAGGATATCTGTTCTCCAGTCTCAGCCTGTGGAGTGGAGAAGAGCCAGTGGGCAGAGCATGGTCAGTGTTTAATGTTGTGTCTTTACTCTTGAATTGTTCCCAATGTTCTGGACTTAATCCCAGCTTTTTTTTGTACCTGTCAGATGAGTGGAAGGAAAGGCAAGATGGAGGCAGATGAAATGAATAGAACACACACAACCAACAGCCTGACAGATGCCGAGGCCACGGCGTCACCAGACAGAAACTCACACCAATCAGCGGAGCTCGACACAGTGGCGGAGGGAGAAGGACCATCGCTTACAACAGAAGGGTATTTTTCACTGCGGCACTGTGACTCGGCCTCGCTGTCGTCGTTCTCCTTAGACACGCCGTCTCTGCCCAGAAAACTCAACGCACAGGACGACACTGACTCTCTGCTCTCCACTGGAACTTTGGTGCCTGAAGCCATCTACCTGCCGCCGGCCGGACACAGACTGGTCACGCACAACGACTGGGATTCACTAAATGCTCAGGTATAGATGTAAAACTATGATATGAGAGATCAGGTTTCTTATATGAAAAAAAGAATATTCACGCCATTCCATGGGGCCCATACACATGTCGTGTCTTTCACTTCCTGGAAAACGTGAGGTCAGGTGCTGGGTGCTACACTTGTGCTAAAAATTGATTTGACAGCGCAAAAATGCAGCATGTGTTCAGGCCCTTACACTTAAATCTGTGCAGTTTTTCTGATTATAGCAAGATTTTGGTCCGACTAAAATCTTCCTCATAGACAGATGACTTTGTGGCGTAATGACGTGACGGTGTGGTGTGTTGGGCAGGTGTCAGAGCTGCGAGTGGAGGTGAGTCGACTGCAGGCTGAGAAGGAGGAGCTGGAGAAAGAACTGGACACACAGACCAACAACACACACAAACAGGTGAGCAGCACTGCTCTGAGTGTGGGTACACAGCACATACAGTACTTCACAATAAAAACAGAGCACATTAAAACACGGGGAGAATCAAAGAAACACCAAAAACTAAACATATTTATAAGTCGTAAAACATAAATGCAATCACAGAGAAGACATTTTAAAAAAGTGGGTTATGAAAGTGATTTAAAAGATGAGACAGAGTTTGCAGCCCTGATCTCCTCAGTGGGGTCCTTCCAAACTCCAGGAAATCTGACTGCACAGGCTCTATCACCTTTGTGAATTAATTTGGACCTTGGAACAACAAGACACAATGCATCTGAGGAGCTCAGGCTGCGGGAATGGACAAAGGTCAATTAAAAATATGATAAACAACTTGGGATGAGGCCTTTCAGTGCTTTGTACATAATCAATAATCTTGAACTCAATTCTAAAAGTAACATGTAGCCACTGTAAGGAAGCCAGGATCAGTGAAATGGGATCATGTTTCTTTGCTGTAGTCACGGTGGCAGAGTTTTGGACGAGCTAAGGGTGGAGCTAAGGATTTGCTGATGTCAGAGAGTAAGGGAACACAGTCGTCAGATCGACTAGTTATGACAATATATACACGTTAATTTTTTTGTTTGTGTGTGTGTGTGTTCAGGTATCAATGCTCCAGTCACAGGTCCACACTTCAGAGGCCCTTCTCCAGGATCTGCAGAAATCTTTTAGCCAATCACAGAACGCTGTCCAGAGTCGGCTGGTGAGTGATGTAGATCCTACAGAGTGTGTGTGACTGTGTCAGGGATAGTCCTTAAAGAAAAAATTCACCATTTGGGAGATACACTTATTTGCTTTCTGCCCAAGAGTTAAATCACTACCAAGCACACATCTCTCCAGTAGTTATGAAGCTGCAGCTAGTAAGTTTAGCTTAGAATAAAGAGTGGAAATCACTCGACCACACATACAAAAACGCAGTGTGAAAGCAAGTTGCTTGGAGGTACTTGCCTTTGCACGGAGCCAGGTTAGCACTTCCCCCCCTTTGTCCAGTTTTTATGCTCAGCTAAGCTAACCATCTGCTGGCTCCAGCTACATATTTACAGTATAGACACAAGGGTGGTGTTGATCTCTTCATCTGACTCTGCAATAAAGAGAATACGTGTATTTCTTATGGTTATTTCAACCATCTTGATTAAATATGGAAAGATGCCAAGAAAAGCAATAAAGATGTGGCTCTTAAATTGTATTTTTGCCATGAATGTGTAACCCAGGTGCATGATGACTCACTCATCCACCACACACTAATTTAGCCAACAGTAGTCAATTGATTCCCAAAGCAAGACTATATAATTACCCATAAAGTAAGATAAGGTTTATTAGTGCGTTATTCAGTACAAGTAGTTGTTCAAACCTGTATCTGTGTGTCCAGGCAGAGCTGTCCTTTTCCCAGAGGAAGGTGTGCAGTGAGCTGTCCAGACTGAAAGGAGAGGAGGTCGAGGACCCTGAGCAACCAGACTCCAGCTCATCATTCCCAGCAACACTGCAGGTACAGTTACTGTTCTGGGTTTTTATTTACAGTGCTGCAGCACGGAATCAGTTTTCTTAAGACTCATATAAACTTGTATCGTAGCACAATGAGTAATTTATTTGACACCGTCTTGTCTCACATCTTGTTGAATGAGAATAATGAGATAAAGAGTTTCACATAGCATCATAAAGGGAACAGAAACCAGTGAGAAGCTTGTTTATGTGACTTCCCTTTAGTTAGTTGCTGCTTTTCTTCATTTCAGAAAGTTCTTGGGATGACTGTAATTGTCTGAGCCCTTAGATTGTATGTTTGTCAACATTTATGTGTGGACAAAGGTTTAATTTTGTGACCAGGTTGTCACTGCTCTGTCTCTGGAAGTACCTTGACCATCTGTTGGTAGTTTCAAATGTTTATTTGGTTCCTTCAATGTTATACTATGCAGGAATTGTCAGTTACTGTTTTTAAACACATCATTCTAACTTGGCCTCTTCTCCCTACGCTGCTTATTACACTGCAAGCTACTGTACTGTTGTGAGAGTGTTACATTTGTTCTAATGGAAAAACTGATCTATTAGCAAGCTAACAGCTGGTCTTCAATACAAGTTGTGAGATAGTGTTTGTGTTTTGACACCTTTTATGAATAGTAATGCTACCGCCTCATTGCTGCACAGCTTTATTGCAGACAGTTATTGTACTGTATGTGCCTGCTTGTGGTGTCAGTGTATGTGTGTGTGTGGTGATTTTTGACCTGTAACCTACAGGGGGCACACAATGAGGAGCGTCTCCGCATCGAGATTGTCAACCTGAGGGAGCAGCTGGACACCCGGTCAGAGGAGAACGGTCTGTTGATTTTATTATTATTCAGGGCAGGTTTGCGACACTGACTGCTGTGACACTGACACATGTTTTATTTCCTCCTCCCTGCTCCCACCTGCAATGCTGATCATCAGAAGTTTTAGAAGGTGAGTGAACAGCTCATGCTTATTATTAGTCTGGGAAGCCAATTAGTAGGTCTTGTGATGGATGTAGATGCACAGTTCATTCAGCCTTTTTCTCACATTTAAAATTTTTACCCCCCTTGGTGAGACCGAAACTGAGAAAATGAGACCAACTTGTAATAAACTGTATTTTTTCTTTAATTATAATCTGCTTTGTTTGTGTGTGCAGTGCAGCTTTCCAGTCTGAAGACGGAGACAGAGAAGATCCAGGCTCAGAAGGACCACTTGCAGGCTGAAGTGCTGGCCTGCCGCACTGAGCTGGAAGCCCTGCGGGTGGCACTGTCTCATGTGCAGAACACCAACAAGGCCATTGGTAATGATAAAGTAAGTCCAGTCTGTTCAGTTACTGCTGATGCTTCACACTTTTTGTCTCAGTGACATCTGTAGTGCTGTTATTTGTACTGGTGCATACAAGTCGTGTGAGAGTTTGTCAACGGACGTTATGGTATAGTTTTGCTGTTAAACGTGGAGGCCTACGACTTAAATTCATCAAATGAAACCCAATCTTGTCCAAGATTCTACAAGTTTACATTGTGAATAGTATAAATGGTGATTTCCACTGCTGCTATTAGAGTAACTTTTGTTGATACTCCCACTGTGAGTCGCTTAAGTAATACATTTTCAAATCTGTTTTCTTGTGACTGTCAGGCGGCCCTGCATCAACAGTGTTTGGAGCTGCGCAGCCAAGTGATCAGTCTGCGCTCCCAGGTTGACACCAGCCAGACAGTACAGAGGGACTTCGTCCAGCTCTCCCAGTCGCTGCAGGTAAGAAGCAATAGACGGCTGTAGAAGTCAGCTTGAGTGGAGTAGGGATAGTGAAAATTGGAAAAAAAAAAAATAGCTAAAACTTTTTCTTGCTCTTGCAGAAACTGGTACAAATTAGTTCCGTATTTTATCATTGACATATTTATATTTTACTGACCCCTCTCTCCCCCTTCAGGTGAAGCTGGAGGTAATTCGGCAGGCGGAGACTATTGAACAAGTCAAAGAAATCCTGGAGGGGGGAGTCAGTAAAGGTGGTTCCCCGCCTGCAGATGCCTCATGAGTTACAGAGTCACACAGGAACCAAAGAGCAGCCCAAGATAAAACAGCAGTGACCAGTAAGGACCAATTAACCACCACCACATGAGACACTGTCGTGACCACTGGGATATCACAGCCGGTGCTGTGAGCACATCTAACATTTGATGGATACTCCTACAGAGACATTATTTATCTGTTTGTTTCCGAGGTGATGGTTCGGTGTCAATGGCCGATACTGTTGCTTAGCGACCAAAGTGACGTTCAATTAACCATGAGGACGCTTAACTTTTTTCACGCATTCTTTTTCTTACATCCAGTAACATGTTTATTCCTCTACTAATACACATGAAAATGTATCTGTTGTTAAAACTGACTTGACTCCAGCAAAACACTCGACATTCCAACACTTGACTTTTCACTGTATCAGTAATTGATATGCAAACTACGCAGTTATCTTTCCATGCAAACACTTTTTTGCATCTTCTTTGTGAAGGAGGAGCTCTAACAGCAACAGATCACAGTGCAATAATGAATAATAGAGATACTAAGTAGAAACTCTCCTAAATTAACTGCATTTCAGATGCAATTTTTATCACATACTTTAATTTGTTGTCTTTTTATTTTAATTAGCATCATAAACTATTCCTGTTCTCACCACAACCATATTAGCTTCTAAGCTAATTTACGGATGTGGATTAGGAAAGAAGCTAAGAAAATAATCATGAAGAAATGTGAATATGTAACATCATGTCAGTTTGTTTTGTGTTAATAATACATATTGAGAAGTAAAAGTAGGCTGTCAGTCTTTTCTTCAACCTTTGAGTTCATAATCAAATACTCTGATAAAGTTTCTCATCACTGGGCTCCATGCAGAGTCACTTACAGGTCCAGTGTGTAGGATTTAGGGGCATACACCGGCAGAAATGTAATATAATATTTATAATTACGTTTTCTTAAATGTATAATCACCACAACCTAAGAATTATTGTGTTGTCGTTAATTTAGAATGAGCTGTTTATATGAAGCAAGTCCAACTCCATGGAGTCTGCCATGTTGTTTCTAGAGTAGCCCAGAACAGACAAACAAAACCCTGCTTGGCTGCGTCCGCCACCGTAGTTCCCTTAAGCCCAGTTCAGACCAAGGGTTTACGACAAGATGCATTGAAACAGGCAACTACAGAGCATCTGCCAAAGCTAGCGAACACGCCATCTACTGTCATTTTGGCTTAGCCAATGGACTTCACTACAAGTCGATTGGCTGTAGAAACAGGTGACGTGCTTTATGTTCTAAAACCAGCCGCCAATGATTTGATCAGCTGAGGTACAGGTGACACATCAGCCAGCTTGAGTCGAGCTCCGACCGGCCAGTTCACACCGCTGCAACTTTTCTCTGCAATGTTCTAAAACAGTTTCTTCTTGTCGCAAATCTTTGGTCTGAACTGGGCTTTACATGCTTGGCACACGGGAGAAGCTTCAGTTGGATGCACTCTGCAACATTACCGCTAAGGTGCCGCTAAATCTTGTACACTAGATCTTTGATGATGAAAAAGCAGTCACAGGAAATCTATAACATGGATATGCACAGTAATATATTTCTTTACACTGTCTAATTTAATAAAATAGATTTAATATACTGTATAATTTGGTTATTGCCTTTTCACCTATTTGGAAATACATGTATGATCTTAAAATTCATTGCAAAACACAGCTGCTGCAAATTCAACCCCAGGTTTTAAAAACCTGAATAATGTAAAGAGTTAACAACACTGATATCCAAGTCTCATATTCTTTAATACATATCTTTATTCTTTAAGAATAGAATCAACACAGAATAGTTTTAATAACTGTTACCTATATATTAACTTCAGTACATACACAGAAAAAAATATTTTGCAGCTTTCTTTTGGTGTATTTTCAGATGGCTTATGTGTTTTTCTTTTTTATTCATGCCACTAGATGTTTTGATCATGTCGAGTGACTGTTGGCAGGCTTTCTTTCAGTGGGAGTGCTCAACTTTTTCTCTCCATCCTCTGTGTGTCAGCTCTCTCTTCTCTTTTGCTTCAGCCGCTCTCTGTCACACTTTGCTTTTAGACTTTTCCTGTAGAGGAAAGCACAAGCCTGTCAGCTGTGAGATAAAGGCAGTGTACAGAGTAGCTGAGTAGTTAAATGCACTGAGTGAAGAGTCGAGGAATAGTTTCGGGACATTTTAGGAATATATTAACTAGATTTGTTGCCCAGAAGTAGCTAGATGAGAAGTCTGACACCGTTCTGCCGAGGCTACATGCATTCATGCAGCATCCAGCTAGTTTAGCTTAGCACAACCAAGCTGCTAGCCAGTCTCTGTCAAAGTTAACAAAATCCACCTTCCAGCACCTCTAAATTTCACCAAATATCACACAATATTCCGTTTGTTTAATTTCTACAAAAACCAAATTGTAAAAATGAAACTTTGCACAACAGAGCAGTGCAGGAATGAGTCCTAAAACCTGGAAATGAGCTAGGATTTTAGCACTCCTGGTTCCTCTTCTCAAAGTCATTGGGTTTTTGGTTAGATGCCTGAAAAGAGGTCTGTGGTTAGTAAGTTTAAGAGACTTTCACATTTGTTCTATGACATAAAATATGTCTGTAAATCCCAAACTTGAGAATGTTGAAGCTTTTAGGTGTCTTAATAAAGGCAGTTGCTAACAAGTAGCTAAATAAGACTACAGAATGTCAACACACTGAACACGGCTTTACAGCCTTGTTGTGGTGGGGACGTTAAGTCACGTGACCACAGTGTGGTTCGTTTACAGCCCAACGTTAGCTTTTTACCTCTGGCGATTGCATTTTGGCTTCAAAAATCATTAAAGTGGTGTTTATTCTTGAAGATTATCTTGCTGAACAAAATGTCTGAGTATCCACAGCTTATTTTTTCTGTAGGCTTTTTGAAGCAGCAACCTGGGCTTAGCTAACTTCTGCATCGGCCTGCAAGAAAACGTCATCTCTGCAGCACCCTATTTCTTGGCTGGGACCATTTACTTCCTGGGGTTTTCGCTCATTGCCTGGCAGCTGCTCAAAGACAAGAAATAGTCTGATGCAACACCCGTAAAACAGGAAATTGTAATTTCTAGATTTCATTTTTTGCAGAAATTGATAAACTCAATACATTCACTAACCCATCCATCCACCTGTTTCCAGCTTGGATGTGTTTTATAGGCAAGACAGTAAACTAGCAAGACAGCAACTATTTTCATGTATTAGTCCATTATCAAGCCTATTACCAGTGCCGCATAGTGGGAAAAAGATAGCACATTTGCTAAATTACCGTGTAATATAAAAATATATACACATATAAATTCCAATTATACTCCATAGAAAACATTATGTTTTCTATAGTCACAACAGCAACTGAGCATACACAGTCTGTTCGAGAAATGATCAGCAACATTTTGACCTTGTTGGCAAAATGCACAATATTAATTTAATCACAATGCACAAGTAAGTAAATGCAAAGTCATAGCCTGCTAGCCGGCATCTTACTTTTTCTACTTTCAGAGGATCTACAAGCCCCTTGAAGCAATGAACTCAAGTAACAATATCAAGCTGCCAATGACAAACACAAACTATGCAAATACCACGTATGATGCTGAAACCAATTCATGACAGATACACAGCCGAACTGTTCACAGCTTCACTCAGGATCCAAATGCATTAGTGCAGAAAGATTTGCATGACAGAGACATACTGAACAAAATATTCATGCACGATGCAGGGTGCTTAAACCTTTGGCATGAGTCAGGGGAATACCTTGTTTTGTTACAGGAGTATGGAGGAGGGGGGAACAGGTTTAGACTGGATTGTCAGGGAGGGAACAGTGAAAAAGTGCATCCAAGGAGAGGAAAGTTAGATAAATGTCATCGGAGTAAACAGATGAGAGGAAAGAGGGTGAGAGATCATTAAAACTGTCAGGGATAAGAAAACAGGGAGATAAAATACATTCAAAGGTATTTAATTAAAAGGTATATTGTTACTTAACACTTGATTAATCAATTGTATATGTATATTCTTTAAAAATTAATATAGATGAGTCATTGATGGCATAAGTTCAAGTTCAAATGTTACAGGACGAAGATAAAATTGTGTTCTTTAGATGTATACACATGTATTTTAAAAGTAGGTCTGTGATCTTGCAAATAATCCTTAAAATCATCCTAGCTCTGCCTTAAGTCTGACGAAGCCGCTTCAAAATGAGTACACATGTTGTGGAGGTTATTTTTAACTCATAAACCTGTAAATAGATGATCACATTTGTTTTTTGATTTTCCAAAAATTTATACACACGCACATGATAATGAAAGAATAAAGGACGTGAACAGGCCACATGATCAGCTTACCCTCCAGATATGTGCGAGCCACAAACTTGAGAACCTCATCGATAAGGATGACTGGGAAGGAGAGCTTCAGCACCATCATCCACTGCTCCACATTCAAGTGCGTGAGCTTGAAGATCATCTGTGGGCGAGAGCAACGCTGTGTTAAAGCTGCCAAACTCGACACACAACTTTCAGTAAGAAAAAGCTGCATATAAATGATTGAGATACTAACATTAATGCTAATGTGACTGTTCATACTCTTTTTGATACATCTAAAGAAGAAGAACCAGTTAAATGTATGTGTTATTCTCTAACTGTGACCAATAATGAGCTTCACCTTGAGTAGTATAAAGAGACATCTAAAAACAATTATTATTTTGTCACACCATTTAGGAGTCCACCAAGGCCTCACGAAGCCGAGCAGCTGGTTTGATTTTGCTCCCCCTTAAAGGAATACTTCAACTTCAAATGACCATTCGTATGTCAATTACTCACCTTGTGTTATGTTAAATTTGTTAAAAAAAAAAAATGTTCTCCATGCCTCCACAGTGAACAAAGAATTACAAAACTGAGAAAAGTCTTGATGATTTGAAGTAATTTGAAGTCACCTGATTAAACACTTGCACATATATACATACATATATATATATATATATATATATATATATATATAGCTGTAACTTGGATGTATAATCCAAGTCACAGCTATCCATTTCAATGTTCAGGATGTCCCAAACAGACAGCCCTTTTCGGGAACTTAATGGAACATGAAACTTAACTATGCTCTCTGTCAAACCAGACTCCATTGACAAAAACAGTAATTTTACCTTGCTGAACACCGGCACTGCTGGTCTATTGGTGCCTCGATCTGTAGCTTGTTTGTTCAGATTCAGCAGGGTCACACAATATCACAAACGCTTCTTATAGCCCTATTCGCACAGGACTATTTAATCTGCGGATGTCACGTGTTTTAGAAATGATCCCCCAGTGTCTATGTTTCGTGCGGTGCATTTGCACAGGATAAGCAAAGTTTGTATTTTACTCAAATTGACATTATCCCGGGATATGATACACACAGTTGTTTGTAACTCCACTGTACACAATGCAGAAACATAGCACCACTTGCAGTAATGAGCAGTGTTAACCTCCTTTTTTATTTTAAACAAACAGAACTGATTTTGCCACACATTGCTTTTGAGATTTGGCTCTTCTGATTAATTGGAGCTTGCTTTTTCTGCAAATGGGTCTGCATGCTGTGTAGCAGGATGAGTCTCCTGCACCCAGAGTGCTGCCAAAATTTTAATTTGTTATTGCCAACGAAGTCTCCGTAATTCTTGACCAGGAAACGGAGCACAGAGAAAACAAAAAATATGAGACTAATATTATAACACTACCACTGTGTTTGACAAAATATAGTAGGCAATTTTTATGTGACAAATTACAGACATGGCAGATCTGCACAGCATTAAGATCACAGATGACCTCTGCAATTATTACATCACCTAATCACCAGAGGTTCCTAAGGAAATATTAGACCTGTGTGAATAGGGCTTACGACTTGCATTCATCAAGACCATTCTGTGTTTTTGGATTTTTCGTTCACCACCAAGGCATGTGAGAAGAATAAAGTCATATGGGTAACTAATATACGAATGGTCATGGGGGGGTGAAGTATTTCTTCAGCTGCCACCTCTGTTAGTAATTTTGGCGACACATCATCTGTAAGTATAAAAGCAATGATAATGTGAGAGAGAACATGGAGGTTGTTGGAGAGGCAGTGTGTCTGAGGGAGGAGTAGAGGGAGATGGATGTTTGTTGTGGAGAAGAGGGCTGTGGTGCAGGAGGCCAGACTCACGGGCAAGGGGTCGACGTAGATGATCATGAAGTGAAGGGACATGGAGAGGCTCATGGCGGCCACCAGCCAGCCGTTGCTCCAGGGGGGCATGCGCACCAGGGACTGGTTCTCAGACAAGCTGGTGGGGGAGGGAGGAGGAGGAGGAGGAGGAGGAGGAGGAGGAGGAGGAGGAGGAGGAGGAGGAGGAGGAGGAGGAGGAGGAGGAGGAGGGGGGTGGGGTTGGTTGGGGAGGCGGAGGGGTACGTTAATGCAGACTGAAAATGTGTGAGGGCATATGAAAAAGTGTGTGTGTTGAGATGAATGTAGGAAAATAAATGTGTACAAAAGGATGTGAAGAGCTCTGACACATTTATGAGGTAAATATTGAAAGACAACCCCCCCAACATGTTGTGTATTGTGCTGTTATAATCACACTGACATATGATCCTGGTAGTCTCTGTTTTAAAAATCTGACCGTGACTGTTACATAGTTTTAAAATACTCCATTAGAAGTGAAAATCTTGCATTTGAAACCCGCATCTGAGATAAAAGTACAGGAGTATTTTTAGCTTTTGCAGCTGGGGTAGGCAGTTTCATTTGGTGTCATTGGACCAATTCCTATGGTAAACTATAAGCATGTTGTAATTTAAGTAGTCTGAGAGAAAAACTAGACTTCTGCACCTTCTCTTGACTCTGTTTTCAGACTCTAGAAAAAGGAAACTTTGAGCCAATCACTGGTCATTTCTGAGAGATTGCGTTCCTCCTGGCTGTTCTACAAATGCAGATGTGCGTGCACTTTCCTACTGTGGAAGCCTGATTAAATGGCAGAGAAGCCTGCAGAGAAAGTTACTATTCCAGCATTGGCAGCAACTGCCTACACTGCAGAGCAACCCAAAAAGGAAGACAGACTTATCAAAAAGACTCTAAGAGAGAGTCTGACAACAAACAAAATAAAAAGCAAGTCAGTATCAGTTAAGCTTTTCAGAGATAGAAAGGACATGTTGCCAATATTTTATCCTTCTGCTAAGTGGAGCAAAAGGGTCACAGCTGTGGCTTCATGTTCATGTTTATGTAGCTAATGTTACATAGAGCCTCAAGTCACAGCATGTTCTCTGCCTCACAGAGACCACCTTGCCAGGAAGAGAACGGGCAGCAGCTTCGGAGACAGACCCCCAGTCAGTGGCTGCATCCACATCCAATGGGACTGGTGTCCTGGCAGATCAGTAAACTTCCTGCTGCTGCTGCCCACCAGCCTGCTGTGACTCCCGGTGCTGGGGAGTTTGCACTGGCTGAATTCGAGGTGCTACAGCCGCCAACCTAAGGTCTGTCACTCAAGCTGCTGCCTGCTCTCCTCCAGGGGAAGCAGTCCACAGTGGTGGGGAGCGAGTCAAAGGGACGGTGGGTTGTATCATTTGAGAGGGGCTGAGCAAATGCGCTGCATTCAACTGTGCAATGAAATAAGATTAAATAAATAAATGTATTGAAAAAATTGGGTTACTGTAAGAAGCATGGGCATATGCCCAAAGCCACCTGGTGGGAGGGGCTTTGGACAGAGAGTTTAGAGCTGCAGAGGGGTGTATTTCAAATTCTGCCATATTTTTTTTTTTTTTTTTTCATTTCCAAATTTCTGCCTACCCCAGCTTTTAAAAGTATCATAAGTATGAGTATTCATTTTGCAAAAAAAAGTGGCGACCGATATGTAGCAGAATAGAAGTACAAATTGTCATCAAAAGGGAAAAACTCCAGTATAAGTACTTCAAATTTGTACTTAGGTCCAGTTCTCGAGTACCTAATTACTTAACACCACTGGTTAGAACATATCGTCTGTTACTCATTAAACAGTGTTGAAGGAAGTGCTTAGCTGTAAGTATGAGTTCACAGTGCAGTCAGACCTGTTCAGAGCGTTGCACATCTCGATGGTGACCAGCACAGACAGAGCCATAGTCATTGGGGGAGCAGCCTCAAACACCTCGCAGTGGATGCCAGCAAAGTCCTCGTTTTCATCGCTACACTGCATGAAGTGTGACTGACGGGGGAAGATGGAAATATAAAGTTTGGCACAGTCTCTGGGAAGTTAACATCCTCTCAAGAAGTTTCTAGTTACAGCAGGTGGATAGAGTCCACTGTTTGACAGGCTATAATTGGTAGGAAAAGTTCACAAACAACAGTGTTGAATACTTACCAGCTGGTGGAAGGTGATCATTGGGCCATCGTCACAGTACAGGAACCACCAGGCAGCTGCTGCAACAGTGGCGGCACCAACGTAACCTGGAGGAGATGTTACCGTGTTAAATAAGAAGTTTATATCCAAAGTCAACATGCGGATGGTTTACGTATAATGGCTGCCGGAGAGTTTTCATTGGTGTTGTTAAAGAAATAAGTGTTAATTTGGTGCATGATACCAAGAAGTTGGATGTGTTACCATGGCAACAACATGTTCAGATGAAAATTACAGATGCTTTTGTGAACGTTTGTGACTTGTAGTTGTGTAAGTGTTCTTTAAAAGACAGTATTATCAACCATCATGGGAGGCAATTTTAGACTGAAGGAAATTGCTACAATACTGAAGTGCTTCAACCACCAAGGGATGAGGGTTATTTGCAGCACCAGTAATAATCCAACCAACGTGTCGTACCTCCGATGGCCAAATATCTGAAGAAGAGCCAGCCAGAGATGAGGGGCTCTTTGGGGGAGCGGGGGGCTTTGCCCATGATATCCAGGTCAGGGGGGTTGAAGCCCAGCGCTGTGGCAGGCAGACCGTCGGTCACAAGGTTGACCCACAGCAGCTGGACGGGGATCAGAGCCTCGGGCAGACCCAGGGCAGCGGTCAGGAAGATACTGAGGGAGGGAGTGTGGGAGAGGGGAAGCTGAGCAAATTATTTTCTCAGTTTAAACACAGTGTCTCCTCCTGCCTGTCACACCTCACCTCCGCCTGTACTTACCAGACGACCTCGCCTACGTTGGAGGAGATGAGGTAGCGGATGAACTGCTTCATGTTGTTGTAAATGGCTCTGCCTTCCTCAACAGCGGACACAATGGAGGAGAAGTTGTCGTCAGCCAGGACCATCTCAGAGGCAGACTTGGCAACGGCAGTGCCAGAGCCCATGGCGATGCCAATCTCCGCCTTTTTCAAGGCGGGGGCATCGTTCACTCCATCTCCAGTCTTGGTGTAAGGTGGAAGAAGATAAGTTATTGTATTTGAGTAACTATATTTCAAGTCAAATGGTTTCATTACATTTTAAAGGGGACATATTATGCTTATTTTCAAGTTCATATTTTTATTTTTGGGGGTGGGGGTTCTAGAACATATTCACACATTTAATGTTGAAAAAACACTTAACTTTCCTCATACTGCTCCCGAATTCATCGTCTGTCTCAGACACTCTGTTTTAGCACCTGTCTCTTTAAAGCCACTCCCATGATAGTCCAGTTCAATCTGATAAGTCAGTGATTTCAGGTCTGCCTTATCAGTTGTTTTGCCATGAATATGTTAAGAGAACTGGATACAGCTTTGGAGGCAGGGCGCTGCTGATCAGTGGCGCATGAACCCAAAAGAGTTCGACTTGCAGGAATAAAATTACCCAGATCTTCTGCATCACTGGGCCCACACAGCAAGCGCACTGCAGACTTCTGCAGGCTGAGCAGCTACCAACCAAGATTAAATGTTCCTCCGATATTAGCATGTAGCTACATGTAACACTGTAGGCTACAGAATAAAAACTTGGAGTAGTGTGCCTGGACCAGATGACCATATGAAGAAGTTTGTCACAAGTTGATGTCAGCTTGTTTCAAAAGCAGAAAAAAACAACATTGGAAACGGCTCACAGGGATTACTTTTACATAGGTTTACCTCATTATTAAAAACTTAAACCACATTCAACCCGAACATCCGACACTGTAACACGACATATATGACACAAAATAAGCATAATAGGTCTCCTATAATTCCTTCCTCTCACCATGGCAGTAATCTCATCAAAGCCTTGCAGGAACTCAACGATCTTAGATTTGTGGGACGGTTCCACTCTGGCGAAGCAGCAAGCTTTTCGGACAGCGACTTTCTGTTCGTATGGAGGTAGGTCATCAAACTCACGGCCAGTGAAGGCCTTGTCAGTGACATCCTCATCCTCACTAAAGATGCCAATACGACGGCAGATGGCCACAGCTGTGCCTTTGTTGTCACCTGGGGAGACAGGAATCAAGATTTTATTGTTTGCTTGTTTGTGTCTGCGATGAGATTAAAATGCTGAGTGTGATACTGACCAGTGATCATGATGACACGGATGCCAGCAGCCCTGCACAGCTCGATGGAGCTCATAACTTCCTTACGAGGCGGGTCGAGCATGCCAACACAGCCCACGAAGGTCAAGTCAGTCTGGAGAAAAGAAGAAAGTCACCAGTGAGAGACTGTATGTTTGTACAATATCACACACATATGTCTTTCATTTCTGCCTACATGTTTCTTTATCAGTCTCCCACCTCATAATCTGCAAACTGGGTGGAGTCCTCCAGGTTCATCTCCTCCTTCTTCATCGGTGTGTCACGGGTGGCCAGAGCCAGACAGCGGAGGGTATCGCGCCCGGTGCCCCACTCCTTGATGACTGACATGATGTGGTCTTTGACTGGGCCAGTCAGGGGCACACGGGTGGTGCCCACACGAACGTACGCACAACGGTCAATGACACCCTCTGGAGCACCCTGTTGACAGAGTTAAGATACAACATCATTGTCAGTAATAGTATATGTGACTTGAATGACTTGAACACAGTTTAGGCCATTTCTTTCAAATTTAGAGGTAATAACTGGCATGGTTGTTTTACTATAATATAATTTCTGTTTAAAGGGTTTTACAGAGTCCCTAAATTAAAATATTTTATTTTGCTAGAGGCATGTCTCTAAGGGATGATGTCTGAGAGGCAGTCTATCAGTTTGGTTTAGACTGAAATATTTTAACAACTATTGGATGGGTTGCCAGAGATCATGACCCAGTTACTCAAGATAGTCTGCAGACCTTGTGAGCAGTTTCATGTAGGAACTCTTTCCTTTCTATCGAACTACACCCACCAATGGTATCTCTGCAAAGCAGAAGTGTGCCTCTGCTCATGTGAACGCTAATGTCAAATCACTGTGAGGCACTTGTCCATACCAGCGAGGTGAGCTAGTTAGCTAACAGTTACGTACAATTATCTGTGTTATTATTCCACGTGTACAGACATACACAGCAAAAGTGCAAAGGGCACGGCACCTAGCCATGCTACGACTGCTGCTGACTTCACAGCTACAGGCAATTGCAAGCGAGAGAAGACCAGAAAATTATCTCTGGTGCAACTCAGTTTTGTACAATATATGTAGTACGGGGTCCCTGCTCAGTCTCTCTGTCAGCTAAAGGGTCCTTGGCCTGGAAGATATTAAAGACCCCTTGTCCAAATTATTCCCAGCCATCAGCACATTGTTCACAGAGCTGCCAGCATGGCTGTAGACTCTTTGTGTACTCTACTTCTTGTGTCCTACACTCACTTTGACAAACATCTTGTTTCCTACAGGGGCCTTGGCAGACTTGGCAGGAGAGCAGTAGACTGACATTGACTTTCTGTCTCTGGAGAACTCCAGGGTGAACTCCTTCTTCATCAGCTGCTTGATCACCTGTGAGAAAATGAAGGAAAAGAAGGTGAACTGGAGGAAAACAGGCTGAGCCCAGCATCTCTTTTAAGCCAGTTTGTTTGCACTGATTAAACCTGCAACAACTTTTTTTGTAACCACATGGGGGCAGTGGACATTAACATATTATCACCTTTTAAGTTGATGGACTTGTGATCATTATTATCACTATGGCAGACCCCTTAAACATACCAGTAGTCTTTTGATCCATCCTTTTATATACAAAATATTGATTATCACCACTTTAAAGTTTTTGGGATGGATGTAGTCGCCAAACACAAATTTAAAGCTGTAATATTTTGGGTAACACTTGCATCTGTGTTTCACTAAAATGTCTTTCTATACAGGATAACACGCATACTGTGTGGAATCTTTTGTAGACTTACAGAACAGCAAGCGTTTGCCCGTTCCACCTTGGACAGGCCGCGCACTTCAGTGTTGAACACGTTCATCTTCTCCACCAAACAGCACAGTGCTGTTTCAGTGGCCTCACCCACTTTCTCATAAATGCCCTTGGACTGCATCATGGAAAAATAAGAAAGAACAAGCATACATGTTAAGCTGGCAGTGTGTCACATTTAAAAATACTTGACACAAACACAAAGTTCTCCTGAAAGCTGCAGACCTCGTTGTAGTCCAGAGAAGAGTCATTACACAGAGCGCAGATGGTGGCCAGTTCAACCAGTCCGTCAAACTGGCCGCACTTCACAGACATGCCATTCTTTGTACTGGTAGGAGAATATTCACAAGAATATTAAATCAATGAATTGTTTAGGATTGGGTTATGGTGTTTAGAACACTTAACTCTTTTGACACTTACACTTCTCCCTCAGGGGTGTACTTTGAGCCCGAGATATCAAACTGACCGAGGGAAACATTGTCACCATCGACTTTATCGATGATGAACATCTGCATGGAAACATGTCCAAAAAACACATCTGCATTAGATCTGCTCTCATTTTCAGTCACACGTCTGGATTTAAAATGAATATATCTGTGTGACATCACACCTGTGAGTGTGAACCTACCTTAGTTACACACATCTGGTTGGTGGTAAGGGTACCAGTCTTGTCGGAGCAGATGACTGATGTGCAGCCCAGGGTCTCCACAGAGGGCAGGCTTCTGACGATAGCATTCTTCTTGGCCATGCGGCGCGTTCCCAGAGCCAGGCAGGTGGTGATGACAGCGGGCAGACCTGCGATTGTGAGTGAGAGATTTGGCAGATAGGTATTAAATGAAGCTGTTGCTGGAGGGATTTAGGTAATTTTACCTCGCTGAACATGGGAGTTGCTGGTCTACTGCTGCCTGGATTAATAAGTGAGTTTGTGGTATTGTGTGACTTTCGGATCTGAACTAACATGGTGTCCACAGCAGTACATTGTCTGACTTCTGTTTCTCTGCATTTTGCAAGTACTCGAGTACTTGACAATAATTTGATGTGGGTACTTGAATATGGAAATTACCTTAAATGCCCAGCCCTAGCAGAAACCTGTCAGGTGATGTGGGAAAACATTTTTAAGGACTTGGGAAAATAGCATTTTGATGCTAAAACATATGTGAAAGGGTCGGTGTTGTTGGGGGCTTTATGCATGTTTTAATATAATATTGCTGTGTGTTTTAGACCATTTATTTATTGTGTTTTTAATTGGCAGTGTTGTTTGGTTTTTAATCAGAAGTTTTACTGGATTATGTTTTTAGTTGAGTGATTATTTTGCATGCGGTGCTGTTTTTCCCACTGCCCCTGAAAAAAGCAGACACTGACCAAACCTCGGGCAGCAATCAGGGCGACGAGCAACAGGTTTGGTGCACAGGAAGTATAAAGGAGAAAAGCGGAGGTACAGAGAGGAGGGATGACACAACGACCACGACAGCAGGTGCTCGACGCAGTGACGCAGCGAAAGATACCGGAGCCTGAAGCGCAGCAGGCTGTACCCATTTGGCGAGAATACTCCAGTCTGGGTCAGTAGTTTGACTACCACCCAGGAAAACCGTGAGTATTTTTTTGACCGTGTTTGTGGTGGGTACTGGAGGGCCGGCTGTGGGACCAGGCAAGTGGTGTGAACTGGGGCTGGTGTGCCTCTGCGTACTGGTTCTTGTTTGTTTCCTTCCTCAGAGTGACCGGAGCAGAGGAGGAAGTGCCACAGGACGAGGAAGGCAGGGCATTGCGGACACATACATCGACCAGAGTTTGAATGTTGGTATTTGAATACATGAGGAACACTACTGGAGAGCTACAGAATGATATAAAAACATAACAATAATAATGATAATTATAATAATAATAATAATAATAATAATAATAATAATAATAATGTGCCTGCCCTTTAAGAGAAACTTCTTAGAAAGACCCAAAGAACCAGGTGTCTAGAAAGTCAGATCTGATCTGTCTGTTCAAAACCACCTGGGCTGTAAACCATCTGTCACTGGGCAAGCTGACAACAGTGGTGGTCCCTGCACAGCCCTTAACACATCAGCTGGAACACACCCAAACTAAGGTATTCCTGTTGGAGGGGGCTGCTACAAGCCATTCAGTCAGATGTCTGTTCAGATGCTTGGCAAAAATCAACTCTGACAGTGGTGTGGGTAAGGTCTGGAGGGTGTCCAGTTTAGTGACATTATGGTGGCATCTGTGTTTGCAGATGATGTTTTCCTTTTGGCATCATCAGAGGGTGCTCTGATGAGCATTGGCACGGTTTACAGCTGGCTGTGGTGTGACGAGGAGGTATGTGAGCACCTCCAAATCTCAGACTGTGTCTGGCTCACAATATTAAATCGTTCCCATTCAGATGGCAAAAACGTTTCTGATTCAAGTGTGAGAATTTGATGGTTTTTAGGGTCCTGATCACAACTAATTGTAAACCAGAACAATTGTAGCGACAAAGCTAAGTAACTATGCCGACTGTTAATTATTGGCCAAACGTCTTTCCAACTGTCATCTATTGTTGGAGTTGGGTAGTGGCCAAAAGAATCATATCAAGAAAAAAGGATTATTTGGCTTCCTGTCTGGGACAAACAGCTGCTTCTCCAAGTTAAGAGCCAGATACGCTGATTCAACCACCTGCTGATGATGCTGTACATCAGTATCAGAAAAGGCAGGCTGGGCAGAGATCCCAGGCCACACCAGGACACATGGAAGTTCATCTCCCAGCTGGCCTGAGAACAATGTGGACAGTTTGGACGATAATCCTGAAGATAAAAGATGTCTGGGCTGTTCTGCTTGCCTTCACCTGTCACCAAAACCACCAAAAAAAGAATGGAGGTGGATTTGCTTATTCTCACTTCAAAACTTAAATCTTCATCATAATAAACATCAACAAAACTGGCAAAGTCTAAAGTTCAAAATACTCTGCTGATTTAGCTTTGCATTCCTACAGTGACAGAGTGCAACGCGTCACACTCTGATAACCATGCCCACTGTAAGGAAAGCTATCAGTGCCACAATGCTAACAAAATCCCTGTAGCTAGCTAAAAACATTAGATATCAGCATGTCATGTCATGGCATCAGGATTGTTTTAGCACCCTAAGTCTACCAGAGAGGAAAAGTTACACTAACAAACCTAATATTGTTGGGCGAAAGGGTGGTAGTGTGGCTGAGTGATGTAAGGTGCTTTAGGTCTTAATGTGTAAAAGCTGAGTTTTTTGGTTTTGCAGTTTCTAAAAGCTCAGTTATGGATTTTTTACCACAGTGGTTCTCAAATGATGCCAATCCAGGTGTGCTGTGGGATTTTGTGATAACCATTCATTATTTTTGCAATATTCTACAAAAAGTTATGAATGAATTTTTAACTGACTGTATCAGTATATTGTGCGCACCCATTTTCCTAATAAGGAGGCAAACTGTAGCAAAAAAAAAATCTAATTTAATTTAATAAACCTTCATAGGGAAACTATTTGTCACCATCCGTGCATGGGAATTCTATGTGTGTGACACATCAAAAGCCCTGATTGGCAGCCAGTGTGAGGGATGATAATTAAAAGGAAAACAGCCTGAGGACAATGGATCGCTTTATTGTATGGAGCAAATTACAACAAAGCACCAGCAAAGACAAGCTACCACTGAAAGAAAAGAGAAAAAACACTGTCAGTAGACAGTATCGCAAGATTGTTCCAAAGATTCTTCTTCGTTGCCAAAACCTGGCGCCTACATTACCCACAATGCAATTTGACTGGCAACAGTTCAATCAGAGATTCAGGTGTGTTATGCTAGTAGCGGCTAATGTAGCCTCGAGCAGTGTTAAGGAGCCTACAAAGATCTGGTAAGGTAATTTCTTTCTAACTCCAGTTTTAAACTTGTAGTTTTGAGCCCCAAATGATGTTGACTCAAGTGACATGAGGCAATTTATCAGACTTTGTGTTGCTCATTCTGGAGCCACGACAGGTTTTAATGCAACTTTTTAAACATATGCAGCAGTACTCCCCAAGACCTGCAAGCAGACTTTGATGAGCACAACTGATCCAGCTCCTCCTTGATAAGCTGTATGGTAATATTATAATGATCAATCATAAGCCAGTTTTTAATGGAGCGTCAGATAGATGAGCTGCACGAGATGAATCTTAGGTATGATAATCTTCTTGGAGAACAAAGTGGAAGTTAATCTCAGGGGCTTACCTTCAGGGATGGCAGCCACAGCCAGAGCCACAGCAATCTTGAAATAGTAGATAGCACCGCGGAACCAGGAGCCTCCGTGGACGGGGTCATTAAAATGGCCAATGTTGATTATCCACACAGCCACACAGATGAGGGAGATGACCTGGAGGACAGACAGTCAGACAGATGTATGAGACATTGGCTGTAGATTTTGTTTTGTATACATATTAAGCCATTTAATATAGTATTATCTCATTTTTTACTAATGAATAGATAAATAAAAGCTGTCTGCGGTGATACGGTGTCAGATTTATTTTTCTGCCTCACGAACCTTGGACAGCTGCTCTCCAAACTCGTCCAGTTTCTGCTGCAGAGGGGTCTTCTCCTGCTCAGTAGCAGCCATCTGGTCACGGATTTTACCGATCTCAGTGGACACACCAGTTGCAATAACAATGCCAGTGGCTTTTCCTGCAGCGATGTTGGTACCCTGAGCAGAGTTTTAAGAGAGAACATCATATAGTTAACATTAGTTGGTCAATCTGGACTAAACAGACTGAGATTGAAATTTTGACTGAAATTAGTGTTCCCCAGAGGATGAATCCTTGGTGACTTTCATGTAGTGCCAACATGAGGTTGACATTTGTGGTGAACAACACATTCTAACTTCGACTTAGTTGCATATCGACGTTTAATCATGGACTTTCCACGTCCAGATACAACGTGAAAGGTTCCCTGGGTGCGTTGGTTGTTGATGTTCTGGGACGCTGTGTCAAGTTCTGCCTGTTTACATGCATTGTCTTCTTTCAAGGTACACTTCCGTTTTCACAGGAAATTCACCGTTTACATTCAGCCTCTTTCAAAATCAACACACTATGTTGGTTAAACACCAGGAATTTATGTTTTCTTGCCTTCAACAACACTCGCATGTGGTTGGGTTTAGGCAACAAAAGCACGTGGTTGGGTTTACGACAAAAGAACAGGGTTTGGCTTTCTTGTGGGACGTGAACACTGCTGCTCTCCCAAATAAAAGTCTGTGTTTCTTGGACCCATACACCAAAACTCTGGGCTGAATTCACAAAAGGATTGCGTGGCTTTTGCGGCCGCTAAACCGGTAAAAATGGAGCAAACAGATAGCCTAATGTTTAATTAACAAAGCACGCGCAGAGGGTGAAATGCTCCACTAACTGCGCTGCCAAGCAGATTGTGTCTCGGTGCTCCGGTGTTATTTGCACGTATTTAAATGAGGTAATATGCATATATTTGGCGGAAAAATTGCCCCTTTCTATGCAAATGAGCCTCATTGATAAACAACGTCTAATTCACTAACACCAGCGCTAATAGCCACACACAGTTTGAGTGAAGTAAATAACGTCTTTAGAAAGCTGGTGCAAACTGGGCACTCCTCTGTGGAAGCCTCTTGCCCAGACTTTCCAGTGATCGTGGCAGCAGTGATCATCTGTTAAATCAGTCTGTAAATAATATTTTGACATTATTATTATAATCATTATTACTTCAATGGCATCCGAAGATATTGATGCGTTGAACAGGTGACAGTCTGCGGTCGTTCTCAAAATGCACTTCTGTCACGCGCTTCAAAAGCAACTTTCAATAATTTATTTTACGAAACGGGGGAAACAAACGTGAACAAAAACGGTTCAGTAATTCACATTAAATTCAAAAGATATCAAAAAACAGCTACAAGTGAGAGGGAATAGTGATAAAGTGGTCAAACTTGGTCAAATCCACAGCCTCAACCCATCCGACACTGTTACACTGACTCACCAGCAGACATCACTACATGAGGGTATACAGTATTCAGTACTTTGCCAAACACTTACCATGCCATGCCATGTGGCTAATTGCAATCAGGGGCAAACTGCACTCAGCTGCCAAACTTTGTGGGCATGTTTGCGCTGGTACATCATTACCGCAATATCCTTTGTGAATAGGACGTTAAGACAGCGCAAACTGCAGGTGCAAGTGAAGTGCAATTCAAGGTGCTATCAGCGGCCGCAGTTCATTCTTTGTGAATTAGGCCCTCTGACTTTTGCTGCCTTAACTTTTGTCAGTGTCCAAGCACCAAATTTCGACGACTTTGGATTGAGACCGGGTTGTGGTGAAATGTCTAAACAAATATTGGATGAATCGCTGTGACATTTGTTTCAGACATTCGTGTACCTCACAGCCTAACACAGCTGCTGGCTTAGCTTTAGACTCTTTAGCTGGTTACTGTTTTCCACAACACACACATATATATGGGTGTACTTTTATTAGGCAGGAGGTCATCATTTTGGAAAAAGTTGTCACCTCGTCAGTTTCTAGCTGTGCAGACAACTGCTCGGAAAAGCGGAAATTTAAGAACATTTTCTTTGTGACATCAACACACTAAAATGCCTAAGATGTGCTTTATGATTGGTTATATGACTGAATAGACCAAAAAGCCAAGTGTACAGTTTTACATCATACCAGCTGGGAAATCGTGAAAGAAAAAGAGGCTGGCAACCATCAAACAACACTTATGTCTGCTCTACCCATTTCGTAAGTGAGAATAATGATGATGTACATGGATGTGTGATCAGGCAGTGGTAGGCTACACGTTTGTATATTCAAGAGATGGCCATTTCTTTGGGTTGATGTCTCACCGGGCGGTTGTGGCTCAGAGGTAGAGTGGGTCGTCCACCAATTGGAAAATCGGGGGTTTGATCCCTGGCTTCTCCAGTCCATATGTTGAAGTATCCGTGGGAAGATACAGAACCCCAAATTGCTCCCGATGTTCCATGTGAGAATGATTGAGTAATAGATGGCACCCTGTACGGTAGCCTCGGCCAACAGTGTGTGAATGTGTGTGGACAGGTGAATGTGACTCAGTAGCATAAAAGTGCTTTGAGTGGTCAGAAGACTAGAAAGGTGCTATACAAGTGCAGTCCATTTACTGGTCTGCAGTGGTGTTGTATAGGCAACTTTTTGCTCATATCTCCTCCTAAAATGACCAGAAAGGGCTTCAAAAGAGTCAAACTCCGTATTGGACTCAATATGCTTCAATCAAAATGTAACTCAGGGTTGTGAAATTAACATCAAAAACTGAGGCTCGCTTAAGATTTCGCTGTGCACAAACCAGAGAATACATTTCCCCCAGAAGACGACGGTGATGATCTTGTGACGTCGTGTTGACTTTGGTCATTGGTGGTAACTTTATTTTATATGTTACATAAGAGTGGAAAATGAAGAGTGGAGCGATAAAAGAGACTCACGGAGAACAGCATGTTCTTCTTGTCCTGGTTGACGGCTCGGGGGTCTGGGACGGCATCGGTATGTTTAATCACACTGACAGATTCACCTGCAGGAGACACAAGGTATGGTTGGGGTGGTCAGGTAAGGAAGCAAAATAAAAAAAGATGCCATGTTTGTTTGAGAACACTGACCAGTAAGAATGGACTGGTCCACACGCAGGGTTGTAGATTTGATGGAGATGATCCTGATGTCAGCAGGCACTTTGTCACCAACTAAACACACAGAGAAATACACAAAAAAGTGAATCATGATGGTTTTGTTTACGAGCCTTTCTGCAGGATTATAGCACATACAGCTTCATATCAATCTGACTGCAGCATTACAGCAGGATGGATGGAGGGAGGGAAGGGAGGGGTTGTGGGGTTGATTGACTGGTTTTAGCACTCTGGATGGATCGTGTTGTTGTTGAAAACTGATACCACAGTCAGAGACAGAGGGAGAGGGAGACCTTGGGGAGATCATGAAATGAAAAGAACAGGTGTACAGCAAACAGAGGGAGAGGGAGAGACAGAGGAGTGAGTCCGCCCGTCGATATTAAGTGTATTTATACTCAAGCTTGTTTTTTCCTTCCCGCAGCAAGTTCCTTCAGCTCCCCTCCACCCCTTTTTTTCTGCGACTGCCTTAAAAGGGCCCGTATTCATTCTCAAGGACACCGGGAGACATGTACTCACACACACACACTCGTGCATGTGACTCTTTGAAGTGTATGAGTGAATGAGCCGAGACGCTTGACTTGTTCTTTATGTGGAGTCAGGAGTCAAACAAATAGCAAAAGTCATCTGTTTGAAATCATCTCAAGCTCGGAGTGTAACATTATAATGTATTCTGAGACAATCATGAGTTCATAAAACACTTCTTGTCTGGATCCAAGGTTGAGAAGTCCTTGATAAGCCACAGAGATGAGCTTTGGCTTAGTTATTAGTATGTGCTACATAGTTAAAGTGTGTCCTCAATATTGATACAGTATATTCTTAATATGTAGTAGTATCCAGTATACTCCTTTGAGGGACCCTTTACCTATTTTTGGGTAAACTGACAACCCCTGACTAAGTGATTTATTCATGTAATGTCTTGGCCAGGTCTCCCCTGGATAGAGATTCTTGATCTCAATGGGACTTACCTGGTCAAATATGGGTCAAATAATAATAAGAAAAAAGTATAGCATGCACAATCATACTTTTATATGCTACCGTTGCAATTTAAAACTGTCCATGAACTGGACTTTGCTCGCTAAAATTGTGTAGTATGAAGAATTTGGAAGATATTTTCTCCTCTCCTGTATTACACCACTGAAGTGAGCACACAACAAGTCTTATCCTGTGGGGTTACTTTCAGGAAATTGCCCTTGACCTTTAACCCTGTGTGGCTTCAGTCAGGATAATTGTTGACTGCTCTGAGTCACATTATTGCACTGAAATAACAGGATTTCCTGTGCAGCGTCCGACACCAAGTATAGATATTCTTTGACCCTGAAGGTCTCTGCAGACACCAAATTACAATGATTCTGACTGTTCCTGGAGCGTTTTCAGTGTGTTTCACATGCAAGCAGGTAAAGCTGTGAAAAAAAAGCCCTTGAGTTTTGGTGATCTTACCGGAAACCTCCACCACATCAC
Organism: Epinephelus lanceolatus; assembly: GCF_041903045.1. Taxonomy (NCBI): domain Eukaryota; kingdom Metazoa; phylum Chordata; class Actinopteri; order Perciformes; family Serranidae; genus Epinephelus; species Epinephelus lanceolatus. Next base: position 31,407,561 of record NC_135751.1, read on the forward strand.
CAGGAACAATCTCCCTGGCCTTGATTCTCTGCACACTCTTCCTGTCTGCACGGTAAACTTTGCCCATCTCAGGCTCGTACTCCTTCAGAGCCTCAATGGCACTCTCTGCATTGCGCTCCTATTGCAAAAACACAAGCAGAACGAAATATAAAATATAGTAATTTTAGTACCAGAACATCCCTGATAAAGGGGGATTAGACAGACAAAATACATTTTTAGGAGTTAAACAAAGAGAAACTCAGATAATCTGCTTCAAAAGGACTGTGAGGGTTTGGTTAGATTTCATTGACACTGTTGGCAAAAAAAGCAAATACATACAGAAAATAAACACAGAAACTGTTTTATGTTATATTCTGGAGGACCCCGGTGCTCATAAGAAAAAGAAAATAGGTTTTCAGGGCTTTAAAATGTTTATTTCAACCATATATTTGCAGCAGTCCCTAATTTTTTGGTACTTGCTGTCATTTCCATTTTTCCAATTTGTTTCAGCTGAATGTCACAACTCCCTGGAGTTAATTAGAGGGTTATTCAGATCACCTGTTGCACAGGGTGTGGAGACTGGCTCCTGATTAGGAACTGAGAGCAGCTTGGTGCACTTCTCCTCTGGGCCAATGGGGGTGTGACTACGTCCTTTCTTCAGGGCTTAAGAGTGGGCGTTCTGAGCCATAGTCGACCTAATGCACACCTCATTTTAGCACAATGCTGTCAGCCAGACACTCTGGTCTCTAGGCTTTTTTTTGGGCAATGTCTTTGCTCTTGAGATTTTATCTCCAATTAAATATTTTTTATACTGTGTATCTGAAAGTGATTGTCAGGCCTCTCCCAGTCAACTGAAATCTGGGAAATCAGCACTGCCACAGAAAAGTCTATATAATGGCATGTGTGGTTAACCATCCGATCAACCCATAAATACATTAACATAATCAGCATTTCAAGTTGTTGAGAATGTGAAGTCAGTACATACATCTGAAAAGAGCACAAAGACATTAATACATCACCTGAGGGGCGGGATGTGAATAGTTAAAGTTATAACTGTTTGACATCTAAGAAATCTTCAGTGACCACCTATATAGTGGTTGCAAAGGTGTAGTTTATTTTTGTCAACATTTGGAGGGACACATTAGGCAGGGGAGGTCTGAGGGTCCTACCCCAAGAAATTCTAAGCATCAAACACTTCCTTTCCTGCATAGTGGATTTTTATGCACCAATGTATGGTGGAAATGTCATGACACTTCCTGCTCCAACTGTGCATATTTCATTAATCGTCTTTCTGTTTGATGGCCAATTGCAACCATTGTTTTTGGGGGGTTACATACTGCCACCACCTACTTTAGCAGAAGCATAGTTGTGTCAATGAGTTGCATTCTAGTTGGGGAGGCTGTGGCTCAGAGGTAGAGCAGGTTGACCACCAATTAAAAGATAAGCAGTTTGCTCCTCCAGTCCGCATGCCAAAGCATCCTTGGGCAAGATACTTAACCCCAAATTGCTTCTGATGGCTGATCCATTGGTGTGTGTGAATGTGACATGTAGTGTAAAAAGCACTGTGGTCTGTGAATGAGGGCACAGTCACACATAAGCGAATGCAGGCTGAGGTGATGAATATGGGCAGTGCCGGATGTGACACAAAACCAGCTCAGCCAGCTTGCTAATAAATACAACGAAATATGATGTCATTGGTACATTTTCTATTTTCTTGTGTTCCTTGCCTGTCTCCCAACTTCCATCCAGCCAGGCAGCATTTCTCATGTGGGGCAGTTAGTATTTTACATGGCCAATGTCAGACAATATGAGCTGAGTAGACAAGGCAACAATTAATGTGTCCTCCAGACAGCTAATGACAGTCAAGCAGGTCCAACCACACATACTTTTTGCTATGGGCTGAGGCTGCAACAAAATTGACCTGCACATGATGCAAAGATGCAAATTTGATCCACTCACATTGAAAGGAAGTACATGGGTGGTGAATTTTCACCAATGTTAATTTCGCACACGTGTGACCAAGCCCTGAGTGTGTGTGTTTGCAGTATATGGTGTCGGTCTGCTGAGCAACAGGTTGATGAAGTGAAACAGGCCGATGTTCAGTCTGTGGTTTCTTCCAAGGCTGCCCTCGACCGCCTCAAAGTGTAAAGCCCAACTTATGCCAGCCGCCCTCCCTCCCTCTATTCTCCCCCATACCCCCCATGTGTGAATCCTTGTGCATAGTTTCCAAATGACTGCCGCAGGGTTGATATGAACCCCCCCGACCACCACCACGGACACATACAAACACATACACACACAACCCAGGCCTGTGGTAACCCGATCGTCCCTCTGTATTTTTACTGTGGATTGTAACAAAGCAGACCGCAGTTTGAGCCTTCAAGGGTCCCAGTCCTCCATCACCCCCCCTCTCCACCCCTCCACTCGCCCCCACTGGCTTAACCTTTCCCCTTTTCACCTCTGGCTGACGTCAGACCTCTCATTCTGGACTCCCTCGAACTCTTGAGCTCTCATGTGCTTGCTGTAAAGGACACGGGCTGCGAGTTGAACAGGCCGTCCATCGTGTGTGATTTATTGTGTGTGACTGTTACTAAGTATAAGAGTCTATTTAGGTGTGTGTAAAAGACAGCATTCAGGGGCAGGTATGTGTCCTTGTGATTGTTCCTCTGTGTATGTGTGTGTGTTCACTGACCTGCCACACTCCAACAACAGCATTTGCAATGAGGATGAGGAGGATGACGAAGGGCTCAACAAAAGCAGTGACAGTCTCCTCACCTTCCTCAAACCAAGCCAGCACCTGTGGTGGCGAGAGAAAGTACATATTAGAGTGTGAATTTAAATGAAAATATAATTTACCGGCACTTAATATTTCTGATTTCCGTGATGACAGAGAGCCACTGTGAACATGGCAGTGTTCACTCTCAAATCTCAGACTTTATCCCCTTAAATTATTTTCTTCTTCTTAATTCTCATGTTAAAACAAAACAAAAAAGAATCTATGACCATTCGAGGACAACACTTCCAACAATTATATTCATGATAAATCAATTCCGATTTTAATCTTTAGAATGTCAAAAAATAGTGAAAATATTCCCAAATATTCACACATTCCCAGTGTAAGGTGATGTCTTTAAAGTGCTTGTTTTGTACAAAATCCAAAGATATTCTATTTACAATCATATAAAACAGAAACAGACGTTTGAGGCACACAATAGAAAATGATGAGTCTTTTTACTTTTTCAAGAAAGGTTGTTTTTCGGTTTGATTTGTCAGTAGGGTAACAGCAGAAACTGTTGGCCCAATTTTCATAAAACTTGGTGGGCAAAGGAACACAAATTCAAAGCACGAGCGAGATATTCATTATTTTTCACTTTCGTTTTGCAAATCAGGACATTTAGTCTAGGCAGAGGCCTGTACTCTCCAAGTGCGCTTCTAGTTAATTAAGTACTTACACAAATCAATAATCACAATTTTTGTTTTTTACACATACTGACATCATATAAACCTGCATGTTAACCCTTCTTTAAGCTGTATGTTGTAGCGATGAAACCATTGGTCGATCAAAAGAAAATACAAATACAATTTTGATCGAACTATCATTCATAAAAGTCATTTATTAAGCAAAAATGCCAAACCGTCTGTGGTCTGAAACCATTAATTTAATGCCTTTTAAAAAATAAAATAAAAAAAAAAATCAGTGTAAATCAAATCAATTGATGGGCAGCTTCACTATTTTCTGACATCAATTGTTAAAAAAAAAAAAGAAAAGAAAATAGGCGTTTGTGACTGGTGAGTGTTATTAGTGAATGATACTGACTCCATTTTGAGTTACAACAGTACAGTCCGGTGACAAATTAAAGAAATTTTAAGTAATTAAGCAGTAATTAAGTACTTAACATCCAGTCATGCTCTGTGACTTTAGAAAAATGCTAAGCAGGCCCAGTTGACTCAGATTTTTGTTGTTGTCCGGCACTTGGTCAGTGACGGCCAGCGTCAGACACCAACAAAAAAAGCTGTCCTGTCATGTCAGCATGGTACATTGCTCGTCGCCATTATTTAACAGCACCTGGCGACGTCAGGAGGAAACACAGCAGGACAACAACGAAAGTTGAGGGTGCAGAAGTTGAGTAGGGTGGGTGGGAGTGGTGGTGGATGGGTGCAACCACTGACTTTCACCCAGGAGGCTGGTGTTCACTTCCTTTATGATTGCAAGCCAAACCCTGTTTTCTTTTCCTAAACCAAACCACATGCGTTTGTTGGTAAAATGTAACCATGTGCATATGTTGTTGAAAGGGGAAAAAAAAAGTTAATTGGCGGTGTTGTACCGACGTAGTGCTTTTACTCTGAAAGAGACTGTGAGAATGAAACTGCTTTTCTAAAACAGACAATGCATGTAACAGGCAGAACTTGACAAAGCGCCCCAGAACGTCAACAACTAACGTACCCAGGGTACCTTACACGTTGTATCTTGACGTGGAAAGTCCATAACCAAAGAGTGAGTGTGTTGTTCTGGTGTGTTATTGAATCAGAGGTGCATTAAAGCTTTTCTGGTGGCACAACTTCTTACTAAAAACTCTTTATGTTGTTTTTTCCTTTTAATATTTTGCTTATCACTTTAATTTGTCAGCCATTACTGTGGTTGTTAAGCCTGTAATGCTGCTTGGCTCGAGTGTCTTAAAATGTGTGGTGCACCTGTTTCTCAGGGTGACAGCATTATTTTTTACTGCTGCTCAGCATTAAACATAAACATAAAGTCAGGGCGAGCGGCTATTTATGAGCGTTATCCAGATCAAATGACATTTGTCATTGTCGTCTCTTATGTCATCCTATGTGTGAAATCTTTCCTCTACATGTGACTCTTTTCCAAACCTATAGTCTCACACGTGTTGGGCCCCAGTGAGCAGGAGTCTGTTTCGGAAAGCCTTCGTGTTGACATTGACACAGATTAGTTGCAGGCCAGCAGAGCACGGAGCTAACCAGAGAGAGACGAGAGGAGCCTCATCCTTCTCATGTAGGCTAGCATGTAGCTTTTTGCTCCTCTTCATTATCATTATCTGCCATGTTTTTCATCTCACATCTTTTCTCACCCTTTTCCAAAAATAGTGACTATTGCTCACGCTCTCCAGTCTGTCTTCACCCTGCCTCTCTCTTCAAAGACACAATCGATCTCCAGGATGAGAGTCAGAGGCTGTCAGCACACTGCGGCGGCACAACATTCCTGTGTGTATGAATAGGATGGCCGTGTATTTGCAGTATTTAGTGTTCTCTCTTTTAGAAACCATATACGACTCTGAATCTATTGCTCTCGTTTGTCATTGTAACAAACAATGCCATTGTGCAACCCAATCCCGTCTCCCCCTCCTCGCCCTCCTCCGCGTCTCTCACTCTCTCCTGCTGCTGCAAGCCATCCCTCGTTCCTTCCATCCCTGACCTTTGTGCAAGGATACAGTTTCTCGTCCTGGCTTGAGACTTTCTTAAAATAAAGCTCCTGCCATGCATATGTACACACACACACACACACACACACACACACTCTTTGTCTTTATCTTGCTCTCTCTATTCCGCACACACACACACACACACACACACACACACACACACACACACACAGCCGTCAGGCCTTCTAAGGCCATAGTGACAGCTGTGCAGGGAGGCCAGAGGGCAGAGATCGAGGATTAAGACAATGTGTCCAGCCTACTCTCCTCCACAAAACTGTTTCGGAGAGAGCAGCAGGGGAGGGGAGGAGGGAGAGAGAGGGATTCCTTGTGTAAATGAGAGTGAGGACACGGGTCCAAATGTAATTTAATAACTCAGGGATGTACGCGCTGTGTTTGTCGGCCCGAGTGTGTGAGCGTGTGTGTAATCACAATGAAAACAGATGAGGGGGTCAGAAAAGATGCAGCTCAGTTTGCGCTTCTCACATCACTGTCAGGCTCTTGTTGCCAATCTTGTTCCCTTTTATTACTTTTATTTTAAAAAGTAGTTTCCCTTAAGGTTTAGAGGCGCTTCATCATCATCATCACGCCATGTTTAGATGCAAGAAATGACCTTGTGTGCAACAACTTTGAGCAGCTACTTGACTTTGTCGCCTCTGAAGCATCTCCTCAGCTAAATTCAGACTTAACCTAAAACTGAACATAATCATTTGATTGGTGGAGCTTGTTATGGACGGGTAGGAGCAAGGCCATGAAAGTGCTTTAATGACTGATACCACTTTCTAATTGGTCAACATCAACATGCTAAATGTAGAGTTATGATGGGTGTAAATTTGCTGAAACGGCTGTTCTCACTGTCTAATAGTAACCCTCTATATAATGATCTTATCCAGGGGTGTCAAACTCATTTTAGTTCAGGGGCCACATACAGCCCAATTTGATCTCAAGTGGGCCGCACCAGTGAAACCACTGCATAATAACCTGTAAATATCAACCCCTTCAAATGTCTCTTTCATTCTGAAATTGTTCATCCATTTACCAAAGAAAAAAGAAAGAAAAATTATGTGCAAATTCAACAATATGTCTCAGTTTTTCCACATTCAGTCAGTCTACTATTCACTTTCATTACATGTGACTTTTTCATAATTTTCCACTAAAGTGGAAGCTATTGGAGAAGCAGGTTAAGTCTTCCCCTGCCTTTACAGCCATTTATAATCTGAAGTTTTGTCTGATACAGATTTTTCATGCTGAAGCTGTTGGTTGACAGTATTTTGCACAATGTTCAATATCTTTGAATATGACCATAGAACATATTAATTGTTATTTCAGAGAGCTGTATTCTGGTCAGAATGGAAATGCCTCTGAGGCAGCATTTTACATGGAGTATCTACTCACTGTTTAAATTTCTCCTGTAACCTCTTAGCCTTCATATATGCATCTACATTAGGTGTGCAAAGTCATCTAGAGGGCTAGATTGGACCCTTTGGTGGGCCGGTTGTCGCCCGTATGTTTGAAACACCTGATCTAATCTAATCATTTGATAACTGAATAACATTTTGTGGCAGAGAGGAAAATGAGGAAACAGTTTTTAAGGGGAAAATACTGAGATAAGACACAAAAATTAGTAATTTTATGACACAAACACAGCTATTTTATACTGTTCAGCAACAGGTTTCAACTTTAACTTGAGAGTTTTGAGAAAATATATTCTTGTCTTTCATCTCGTATTGGCTTTTTGCCTCTTTTACAAAAACTTTCACATCTGTTGTTTGGACTCAGTTACTGGGACTCTTTAGGGACCAAATCTCAATAAAAATAAATGTAAAGTAGGAAAGGAACTACATATGTGATCTAATATGCAACACCTTAATCCAAACTGGAACAAACATCTCTGTCTTTGCAAAGAAAGATCAAGATGGCCATATTCTAAAACCTTTCAGGCTTCCCTGCATGTATGTACTAAACCATGTGAATACAAATGCTCTGTATTATGTGAAGGGAAATGTGAGCAAACTCACAAAAGAGATGCAGGCGGCCAGCAGTAAGATTCTGACCAACAGGTCTTCAAACTGTTCCACCACCAGCTCCCAGATAGTCTTTCCTGTTAGAGAAATACACCAGATCACAAACAGAAGTGAAGTGTCCACGCTGTAAATGTTAATATATGTCTATATTTGCATGGTAAGTGGTTTAAATGTTATGGAACATCAATATAATCTCAATTTATGTGCTTTTGCATGCAACATCACTTTACCAATAAGGGTTTAGTAGGAGGAGCAGTGATTGTGATGGAGCCAATGATGAATATGTGGTAAGTGATGATCTATTTTGCTTCAGCAACCTCACATGAAGCATTAAAAAAAATCTGCCCCTTAAATGATCTGCATGATCTTAAACTCCTGCCATATTGCCTGATTTGCTATAGCTGTAAAACCATCAGTGCAGACAGGCATGAAAAAACCCATATACAACATCAGCAGGCCACAGATACTGAATGGCTTTGTCATTTGATTTCTTGATTGTGTGCAGTGTGAACACGTTAGTAGTTTGTGTCACTCTAACTGTCTCCAAACCTGTGGCACACTGGTGAGACAGAACAAGGAGCCAACGACAGGTGTTAGAGAAACAACTGTGTGACTTGTCATCACAGGAAGCGAGGGGAGACAGGTGTGTCCGGTCCCGGTGGCACAAAGTTAAAAGATGCACTCTGATCATGTGATTCAAACAGGAATAATTAGGAAGCAGGTGTTTAAAGTGGACTCACCCTCCTCTGCTGGCAGCTCTGTGGGTGAAGAGGCAGAGACACAAAGATTATTGATAAAGTATACACACCAACTGTACTGCATTTTTTTTTTAAAGTTTGCAGCGTCAAATGTTGATGAGGCAAAAACTTTTGGCATATTTATGAGTCAAAACAGAATATCACTTGACCAAAAAAAACAGTGGTGAACCTAGTGCAATCAGCATCTTGGGCAAGCTTCCTGTGGTGCCCTATTTATTGCAAAATTTGTCATGTTTATTTTGCTTTGTTTTGTACTGCGGCCTTTTTATTTTCTCTTACTCTAAGGATCTCCACAAACACACCACTATAGCCATCGATGCTCAAGCATACTGACTATGATGATCACTGACCGATAAACACATTGCCAGGACTAGAGGCTGTACCCCTGCTACAGACTGACCATTAGCATTAGAGCTTTGGATCATTTTCCCCTCATGTTTGTGGAGGTTTTTTTGGGGCAGAGGGGGGATTTGTTGGGAACTCAGCCTATGTTGCCTGCAAGAAGAACTGCACTGACAGAAACTATAATTTATATTAACTATTTGTTGGAATCTGTGTGATTAATGTTAAGTAGCAGCTGCTTTGTCCCTCAGTTTACGACAGAAATGTGGCGACTTTACTAACTGACCTTTACAATGACCTTATTTACTCTGTTAATGCAGTTTGCTGTAACATCCATCTGTTAGATGAGATGCTCCAAATACAGAGTCACTGCAACCTGTTGAGCGTGATTCAAAGCAACCATAAGATGGTTCAAAGCTTTCTCCAGCATGCATGCTCACAAAGACATTATTGTGTAAAAATTGTTAAGTCTTGTTTGTCACAGATAGGCCTTTAGAAATAGCAGACGTAATTACACAGGTGTAATTAATAACATTAATAATTTGTTCGAGGAGCACTTGAATGCAGCAGAGCTCTTGTTAATGATTTGACAATAATAATAATTTGATCTCAAGCCTTTTCGGGAGCTTTCAGCTGCATTTCACGGCCTTCCTCAACCTATAGAGTTTGCTCAACTCCATCCGCTGAGAGAAGCAGTTAGTAACTAATTTGACCTTGAGTTGTTTCCAAAGTTATATTTGAATTTTCTAATAAATAATCTTCAATCAAAACTAAAGCCAGAAGCGGTTGTCAGAAACCTGAAACTCTGATGCACCTGCTCCACAAACATCACCCCCCTCCTTTTGTTTCCCGTAATTAGACCATCATCAAAAACATCACACACTGCGCCGGTTCATCTATCAGTCATCTACTTCTCCTCCTGCTCTTTCTTCTCCCCTTGCTAAACCCCTCAGATAGTGCCTCTATGCCATCAGCTCTCCTCCAAGCTAAATCCAATGCAATGGTGCATCCAGAGATTCTCCAGTCATTTCATTCATAACTACTCTGTCTGCACACACTCCAATGTTCCATCCAACTGTCTCATCCATCCATCCATCCATCCATCCATCCATCCATCCATCCATCCATCCATCTTTTTCTCTCCCTCACCGTTGAAGCCATACTTGTCCAGGTTCTTCTTGACCTGCTCAGGCGAGAGGCCGGTTTCTTCAGTGACGCCAAAGTAGGACAGAACGTCCGGGCCCTCTTTCATGTGTGCGCACTCCATCCTTGCTGAAACGGAGAGGCTTCAGGAACAGAAGGGATAGAAAGCACAGAAACATTCACATCAAGTCTGAGCGGCCCAGCTGGCCTGATACTCAAAGTTACAACAAGTGAAGCTCAAATGTTCACCCACCACTTTCTTGAAGTGTGGGATTGGGATTAAAAACTGGCAACCCCCTGCGTTCACACTGGCTCTCTCTCTACCCCCTCACACACTCTCTCTAGCTCTCGCTCTGGGCTGTCGCTCTCCTCTCGGAGCCCTGGACTGACAGAAAGTGCAACCCGGCATACTGTCCTGAAAAGTTTTATACAGATGAAAAAGATGCCTCATTGGTGCTTGCTGGCCATGCACTCCCCCTCATTGGCTGAGAACGTCACAAATAGGTGGGCAGGGATGGTCCTGTGGTAAAGAATTGGGAGGGCTGGGCGGGGGGGTGGGAGAGGGCAGCAACTGCGGAGGGGTCTGCTGCCCCAGCAAGCTGGAAATAAGATGTGCATGAGAGAACATGCATGTTCAGGGGCAACGTACCAGCTTTCTGAATGAGAGGTAGGGGACACTGATGAGCTCATGACAGAGTACTACTTAGTGTTTGTGTGTGCACATGTTTGTGGACACGTGAACACATTCATCTACTCAACAAGTGAATTAAAACAAGTTTTAAAAGGTCACTTTCACCCCTGCTTTTCCTGAAGCAAACCTACTGTTAATAAACTAAATCTTATTTTGTGTTGACACACTATTCCTCAATGCATTTATATTTCCCCCCAAAACAATTTTTCTAGAACTGGGGGGAAAAAGTGATAAGTTTATGAAATATAGTGCATTGTTTTTCCCTCATCTCAGGCCTTTGGAGGGGCCTGACCCTGAGGTTAGGAACCATTGCATGAAACAACTAGAATGTTTACAGTAAAATAGTGTTCATCTAAGTGCTGCAACGTTGGTAATCACAATTTTATATAGTTCATTCACTCTTTTTCTGTCACTGGGGGTCGCGGGGGGCTGGAGCCTATCCCAGATGACAGTGGGTGAGAGGCAGGGTTCACCCTGGACAGGTCACCAGACTATCACAGGGGCTGACACATAGAGACAGACAACCATTCACACTCACATTCACACCTACAGACAATTTAGAGTCACCCTCACCCCCAATATTGAACCCCCTATCCTGGGTTCGAACCAGGATTCCTCTTGCTGTGAAGCAACAATGCCAACCACTGCACCACTGTGCTGCCCACAATTATATAGTATGAAATATAATTGTTTGAATAAGAGGCCATTTTTCTGCAGCAACAACACTTTTACCTTTGATACTTTAAAGGTCTAATCTGCAGGATTTTGTGCCACCTAGTGGTGAGGTTGTAGATTGCAACCAGCTGAAACTTCTCCTGTGTGCCAAGTGTGTAGGGGAACTTCGGTGTCTGATGCAAAAACACAAATAGCCCTATCTAGAGTCAATATTCGGTTTGGCTGTTCTAGGCTACTAAAGATTAACGTGGTGGACTCCATGGAGGAAGTGGATTTAAACGACTCATTCTCATAAGATAACAAACACAATGATTTACTAAAACATAGTTATGAATATTTTTTTGCCATTTCTGCCAATGCATCCCCCCAAATCCTACACACTGGACCTTTTAAGTACAAAGGCTTTGACATTGTTGAATTGGAACTTTTCACTCAAGTTAAGCATCTGAATACCTCTTCCAATTTTAGACGTCTCATATCATAACTATAGACTACATATATCACCAGCAGAACAAGAACATTGCATTAGGATAAAGCCATGGGGATATAGATAGACTAATGCCCTCATAATTACACAAACACAGATTAGATGCAAAGAAAGCAGGAGACAGAAGAGGCAGTGTTGTTGTTGGGTCAGTATGAGCAGCATGTGAGTTCAGCTCACTTAAGCCTAAGTCATTGTTGTGGAAAGTGTGTTACGTCTGCAGTCTGTTGAATCATTATTAGGTGTCCATTCCTAGTTACATTGCATCCTGTCGTCTCATCCTGTCATGTCCCGTCGCATGACAGAAGACAAGGGCCGAAATGTTTTAATCAAGTAACAGTAATCCAATAATTTTATTAGCCACTAGGGGGCAGCAGAAAAAAAAATGTGAACAGCATTGACATATCATCACCTTTAAAATTGATATGGCGAATGTGCACATAAGGCTAAAGAATGCAGCTCTCTGCAATAATTACATTATGCTACAGCTGGCAAAAGTTCATGCATTTCAGATGGGGAGAATTTTTTTTGCAACAGAGGCCAACGTGTCACAGGAGTCACCGGACTCTGTTTACTATCTGGCTACAGGTATTCTTTAGCTGCAACTTGCCGCCAAAAGTTAAACAACCCTCAACTTTTAGTTTGGCTTCAGCTGAGCTTGGAGTGGCCGCCACGGCTAGACGTGTCATGGCTTTGTGTTTTCAACTTAAGTCTGATATTCACTGTCTTTCAGCTGTTTTTATTCTCTACAAACTCTTAAGGGAAATTCCTGGTTCTTAAACAGCTAAATGATCCACTATGTTCACCAGCTAGTTGCTAAATGTGTGTGTTTGCTGTTAAATACTGAGCAGGTTGTGTAGAGAGAATTTCTAGATCGTTTTTTTTGCCTGCTGCGGCTGAAGACAAAACCATGAGACCGGTGAGAGTGAACCAAAACAGTGAAGTTGGGGCCGACAGTAAAACAAAGAACTGAAAGTCACTAAAACGGGGAACTGCAGAGTCAGGTGGTGATGAAATGACTTGTATTTGGTCAGAAATGTTTGAACATTAATTTTCAGTGTTTTAGATGTTTTTAAGTTTTCAGAAAACTTTCTTAATGAGTTTATAATACTATTTTTACCATTTAATGAAGAGATTTCCAGTCTGAATGTATGAACATCAGACAGGATGTTATCTGTGTTAAGACCAGTCAGTATGGTATTATAAATGATCTTGACCAGTGAAACACTGGAAACTGACCATCGTCAGTGCAGTATCTTTCCTCAGCTTAACTCTCAGTATGTTCACCACCTCTTTTTCTCTGTAGTTTCTTGCTTCTGTCTCCCTCCAGGCTGTAGTGTCTGTGTTTAAACTGCTGCGCTGTGTGTTTCCCCTCCGACCTGTGGCGCTGTTGTGGGCTGGCTGTAGCAGTGCAAAGCTCAAGGTGGCTCACATTTAGCTCAATCTCCCTTTGGGATCACGTTACTGCGGCTCATCCTAAGCACTGTGCTCTAATGCTAATAAAACACAGCAGTGATAATGCTGCACCACCCGTGCAGAGACACACACACACACACACACACACACACACACACACACACACACACACACACACACACACACACACACACACACACACACACACACGTACCGGTGTTCTTGCACAGTGAGTGGGTAATTCTTGAAACACTAGTTTGGGATCATTACTTGGAAAGAATGATTAGGTGTGTATCATGCACGTCAAGTCATATGAGCTGTTTGTAATGAGAGTTTAATTCAAAAGGACACAAAGATTTAAATAAAATTTGTACTTCCTTAACCTTAATCATATTTATCCAGGTGTTTTTATTTGACTGATATCCTTCCATTATTAAAATAATTAGCTTGCTTGGATAACAAGTTCCTCCTGTAAGTTGATTTTTTCCAGGGTGCCATTTCTCAAAGAGGGTTGACATGTTTGTCTGTTGTGATTGTTGACTTAAGGATATTTTAGCCCTGGGATATCATGAGACAAGGGCGAGGACACAGAAGTCCTACGACAGGACGTCCTCTGCTGTCGACCCCTTGGTGCTTTGTCTATACCAAGTCTCACATTATAGCATATCATACATTCAAAAAGATTCAACTCTTCACTATCAGTATTTTTCAATGAAGGCAAATATGAAAGATACACATAATTTTTTTCTTTGTGTTGGACTTTATGCCATGGACATAGGTGCCACATTTTCAGCTTTTTCAACAAATAAAAGCCATACTGATGATTGAAACAAAAGAATGTTTATTATCATTTAATCTACCGATTCATTCTCGATCATTGAGTCTATAAAATATCAGAAAAGTGAAAATGTCGATCCCTAACACTCCCAAAAGGTCAAGTAGCGATGCTGAGTCAGTTGCCCTACACCTCAAAATATGCCACACTAGGTACCCTCATGGATGTATGAAGAGAACTGGGTACAGCATTGGCAGTGAGACCCCCAATCATTATGAAAATTGCTTCATGGCGCGTGAAGCCAAAATGGTTCAGCTGCTGGGTATAAAATTGTGATCGGGCACTGCTCCTGTACTGTGCGGCCCACAGAACTGGCGCACCAGAGACCTCTGTCCACTGAGCCGGCTACTTCCAGTTTAGTGCTCTGTTAACTTAAATGGGGATTTGTGCAGCTCTTCTAGACTTTCCAAATGTTATCAGATCAAATGGATTAAATCCTGCGAGTGAAAAATCATTTCTCAGGGGTTGTCACGCTCAAAAAAATGTATCCACTGATTTACAGATGTCTCTTTCACCATATAAGTCAATGGGAAAAAGTCATTTGGGGCTGAACCAGGAAGTTGTAATTCCACTGTTTGAAGCCAATTTTTGTGGTGGCCAAAGCCTTGTGTATATCCTTGGGGTCAGGTACCCCTCCTATGTCACTTATGGATACTCAGGGATGATGTGTCAAATTATGCTCAGTACATGCATTGTTTGTTTTCAAAAGAAATGTAGAATTTCCTCAGGTTTAGGCAACAAAACTTTTAACTTATTTTAACTCTGAAATACATCACTGGCATTGTATGTTGAAATACTATGTTGTTAAAATATCTGCTTACAGCAGTCTCCCAGGGGAAAGTTTTTCTGAATTTTCCCAAAATTTGTCTGACCTATCCACCTCCCCTCCTGCTGTCCCAATGAAGACTCGCACTCTTTATACTAGGGTAGTTGCCTGAAGCATTAAAAAATGCAGATGTGCAATGAGTCTCATAATGCTGCTATAGGGTTCCCTAATGTGTTGGTGTCTAAGGCCAAGGGCCACTGACCAAGCCTCAGTATTTGACAAGATGAGAGTGAGAACTGGTCGCCATCCCAGTTTCTATGGGGCAGAGTGCAAGGTGACGTCTTCAAATGTCTTGCTCAATCAACCGTCCAAAATCCAAGTAAGTTTACAGTGAGATAAAATAGAGAATCTACACATTAGAGAAGCTGAAATCAGACAGTTTGCCTTGTCTTGTTTGTTTGTTGTTTGTTTGTTTGTTTTTTACCTAAAAAGCAACAACCAATTAACACATTATCAGAATAGTTGCAGATTATTCTTCTGTTAACTGACAAACAGATAAATGATTTAACATGAACAAACCTTCCATTCATTCAAAGACTGACCATAGTTTGTAACACCTGTCAGATACATGTGATGAAACATTGCAGCATGTTTAAATGTTTTTATTGTATTACAACATATGTAATGTGGCTTTTTTTTTTTACAGTAATCAACAGAAAAGGGCCATTTAATGTTCCACACGTGATCTTAATTGATTACAAATATCAAAAAACAAAATACTTGTTTTCTTAAGTTTTAGCCTCCTTTAATAGGATATGCCTAGATCAGCTCTGGAGCAGCCAGTTGATTTTATAGTCACATTATTAGTTGAATGGAGACCACTTATGCTGTATGTAGTCACAGGGTTTCATACACCTGTATCTAAAAGTTTTCACTTGACATTAAAGGGTAAAAACCCCACATTGAATCTACTGTGATTCAATGTTTTAGGACAGTAGAGCATGGAAACTTTTTATAGGCACACTGTCTGACTGGACACACACTGTGTACATTACTATTTCAAGACATAAGGTGTTTTCAGCAGTGTTCTTTTGGATGCTGAAGTACCTGTGATGGGCTCATTAAAGTGCAAATATCAAAAACTTCAGTTTCATGATCGTCACTTAATTATCTTCTTGCCTTTTTTTGTTCGCTTGTTGCTTGTTTTTTAGTTTTGGTAGTTGACTTCCACATTCTACGTCCCCCTGAAATGATTATGTGCATAATGATTTGGAGCTGGGACGGGGACAGGCAGTGATGTAACAAGCGTGTGAGAGATTGTTGGCAGGCGGCTCAGTGTGGGAGGTGGGCATGTCAGGCCTGCCTGCCTGTGGCTGCTCATCACCATGGTGGATACAGGAAGCACTTTGAGCGAGGATGATGAGGGCCAAAAGTAGCAGCAGGGCAAGCTGTGTGTGTGTGTGTGTGTGTGTGTGTGTGTGTGTGTGTGTGTGCATGTGTGTGTAGGTAGAGCGTATACTGCATTGTATTATTAGCCAAGGCAGGGCAGCTGGGGTTTGAAGTGCCCCACTGTAACTGTACCTATAGCAGCAGTTGTGTTCCTCTGGTATAAATAGTGCGGTGGGCATGTGGGCAGGCAGTTATGACACAATGGCAGAATTTCGGTGTTCTTTCAGGGAGGTTTGAGAATGTGACACCTTGCAGGCGAGGAGCCCCCTAGATGCTACACTGAGACTTGAAGGTTACATGAAGGTGGAGATGAGTGTGCAGAGTGTGCGGCAGTAACCAGGTTGTTCTCCAGTTACAGTGTGTAAACAGAAAACAAATTTTCCTTTCCTTCAGTTTAACGTAAGCCCTTTTTACAGAGATCAAGCTATAGGGCCGCAACAAAGTCCCTTCTTTATGCTGCCTTTGCATTATTACACAAAACAGTCACAGTATCATTCCACTCCTGTGTGTAATTTTGACTGCACCCGGTATTTTGGAATCAAAAGAACACATGCTTTCTAAACAATAACAATGACATTAACATGGCAATAACAATCATTTACCATCGTTGTTATATGGTGGTTAATCTTGTCGTCTGCTTAGACCGTAAGGAACTCCTGCACCTCCATTGTTTTCCAACTTTGCAGACATTTTTGTTCCTCTTTGAGTTAGCCGCTAACTGCTACTTGCTACTATTCAAATCTCCCGTGGTGGGTCACACACACAACACATCATCAAAACATCACACCAGTACTACCCATGACCCCGTCCTAACCCCCTGTTCTATTTATGTACACATTATTTTGGTGCTGTTACTACCTTCATGCCTGGCTCAGAGGCAAGACAACTCTATCCCCCCATACTGTCTTCATACCTCTATACACAGAATGGCAAGGCGGCATAACAGCACAATATTCCTGCCTTGAACAGGCAGTGTAAAAGGGGCTACAGTTAGAGTTTTGGGGGAAATAATCTTATTTCACTCTTTGCTGACAGTCAGCTGATGAAACCCAATATAATCATCATTCAAGCCTTAAATAGAAGCTAAGAAGTAACAGCATGTTGAATGTTCCAACTGGCCAAAGGTTGTAATTTGCTTTTGATGGGAAGATATGCTGTGTTCAGACTACCAGTGACAAAGCAACAGTCTACAAGTACTCTTCAATGGAAGCCAGTGACATAAAGCTACCAACAGACACCTGACATTTGTTGCTGTGAGAGAGGCTTGAATTGTGTCTAATCAAAGTTAAGCTGACCTCAACTCAGGTCAGACATCAACCAATCATATGTTTTCGTTTCACCATAGAGTGCTTCAGGAATGAGTCCTAGTCCCTGGAAAGGAGCTATCATTTATGCACTCCCCATTCCCTCGTCTCAAAGTCCCTGCCACCATAACTTTTGTTGTTGTCCCGCTGCAATTCCCCCTGCCAATGCCGGGCACAATGAATAATAACAACTGGCTGTGCATCATACTGATGTGAAAGGACTGCTTTAATCGTCAGTGTCTGACACTGGTAATCACTTACCAAGTGCTGTTTTCAAAGAGCACGGTTACATGCGCACAATAATCAGATAACTGTGAATAATCAGGTAATGGTAATAATCCGATTTGACGCGTTTACATGCACTTCAATAATCTGATAATCAGAAAAACCTGGTTTACATGATTCAGTTGGATTTCTTCTCAAGTACATGACATAAAACTCAAACTTCCTGTTACAGTAGGTACTCATATCCTTGAAAAACCTCGAAAAGTACGCAAGTCATATATTTGCAAAATAAAGCACTCATCATGCTGACATCTTATATTCTTACAGTACTGTTTGTTTTTATCATTAACAAATACATGTGAGAGCATTCTAACACTCTAACACTCTATTCTGTGTAGTTTATCAATGTGGAGCCAATTTTACATACTTTGGGTAGATTTGGAGTAAAAGTACTGCAAAGTGCAATATACAAGTGTATTGTATATGAACTTGCCACACACAGTGCATAACATAGAAGTAAGATAAAATAAAAGTGACAATTTAAACACTGAGAATATAAAAATATATTATTTTATGTAAAATCTTTATCTGAAAGGAAACAAAAGCTGTCAGATTAACGTAGTGGAGTAGAAAGTACAATATTTCCCTCTAAAATGCAGTTGAGTGGGAGTATAAAATAGCAAAACCCGAAAGAAACCAGATTAAAGGGTATACATGCACCGAGTAATCTGACTATTGGGGAAAAAGCTAGGTGTGTTTATCTGATTTCTCATAATCAGATAATGGCTTTTATCTGATAAAACCTATCGGATTATGCCGTTTACATGACCACTTGAATAATCAGGTAACTCCAGAAATCAGATAATGATCGGTTTATTAGTGTGCATGTAAACACGCTCACTGACTTCAGACTGAGTCTGGGTTGCAAAGTAAAAGGGTTTTGTGGATGGGTTTTTTTCTGCTAGATGCCTGAAATAAGGTCTCTGGTTAACACAAGCTTAACGTGGCTTGTTCTATGACATAAAATATGTCAGTCAGTTCCCCACTTGTGAATTTTGAAGCTTTTAGGTGTCTTAAAATGCTTTTTAGTGTGAATTACAGTATCTCTCTACGCTGATGACTAATTCATTTACCTGCATGTGTAGCCAGTGGTAGTCACGAAAGTCATCAATTATTCATACTCCATAAGCATTATTTACAAGTGCTAATATTATTTCTAAAATAAAATGTGATTTCACTAGTTTGAAAATGTTTGTTTGGGGTAAAACAGTAGTGCTGGAGCAGTTTCAGTAAAGCTGAACAAAACAGCGTGTTTTCAAGTTACTCACACTCTTTTTTTTCCTCACATGCAAACCAGAATTGAGAATGAGAAACTGCTCTGGAAGCTTTTATAATGGTAACTTTTGTATCTCAGATCATGTGTGTGAATCTACTCTCATCTCCTGCCATCTTAACAATGTCTTGGCTGAAATCTGCCTGTTCTGTTTCACCAGCTCATGAATCCTGTCCCCTCCTGCACCCACTTCATCACTTTACTGCCACGTGCCCCGAAAACTGTCGCTGGAAGTAAACCAAGGCCGGGCTCCTCTTTAGTAAGTGTGTCCCTGAGAACATAAAGTGAGGACATTCTCCAGGCTCTCGTGTTGCTCTGTTATGTCACCACATCTCAGACTGAGGGAGTAATCCCCCCCACCCCACCCCTTTCTTCGCTGTGGTCCAAGAAGACACTACAAACTGATTAGGAGCCACTTCCTCCTCAGAAGATCTGTTTTGGCTTTGCAGTAAAGCAGAGCCAACACGTCTTGTTTACAGAGGCCGGTCCAGTCTTTTCTAAGACTTATGACATAATAAACAGCTCTGTATCAGCTACTGCACTGCTTCTATTACACATTTAAATCTCCTTGATTTATAACTTGTAATGTCATCTTAAGAAGTTTGAAAATGTGTCTGAGCTTGCTGTTAATTCAAATTATAGCCAATTCAAATTAGACTAAACTAATGATATCAGGTGTGTGCTTCATAATGGGCATTAATGCCGTCAGATAATTACATAATTACTTAAATAGTCCTCAAACCCTTAAGTCACGCAGATTCTATGGATGACACCCTCGATTTGAATTTTTGTTATTTTGTTATTATTTGTTATTGAATAAATGTTGACTTAGAGAGCCTTATTTTAAATTGTACACTGAAGTTGTGTTCTTTTTTTTAAATTTTTTTTGAAGGTTTAACAAGTTTACAATCTGCAACTCCCACATCTTGGCTTATTTGAGAATTTTTAGACTTTTCGACCACCAAAATAATTATAAAACAAAGGCATCTACATTTTTTTTTAACCGATTGTTATTCCTGGCAGCATGCAGAGGGCTTTAAATCATCATTTTGACCTTTGGTGTAAAAGATAAAAAGAAGTTATAACTGAAAAATTGAATTAATACATGGGCAGCAAATGTCCTATATGTCCATATATATCCATACAATTGATGGCCCCCAGGTAAAAATGATCGAAGGCTGACATTTCTGTCTTTAAGAGGCTGTGGTGCACTCATTTTTTTAAAGCTTGGGCCAAGGCAGTGGTATCTTGTTAACCAGACAACCTAAGGCAACCATTGGTACCAAGCATGTCAGCACATTTTGTCAAGCAGGGGGCTAAAAAATGCTTAGGCTAAAGTTATGTGAGGGAAAATCTGGCATGGCCATTTTCACAGTGGTACCTTGAACTCTCACTACTCATATCTGAATGAAAATGGGTTTCATTATTACCCACGGGTCTCCCCTAAACTTAAAGGCTTGTTCCCAGTAAACATTTTGTTTCTTGCAATCAATGTACTCTTTCAAACTACGGCTGTTGGTCTTTTTAAGGGAAGGCACAACCAGCCTATTTGCAGAACCATTAATCACCTGATACGTACGTAACACATTGTTGTGGATCTCAAAACTTTGACCTTACTCATATTAGTTTATGCACATCAGATAATTAGTAATTTTAACTGTAAAATAAGAAACCAAAGTATATCAGTGTGCGATTCCTTAACTCTCCATACTGACATAGTTTTCAACCAACCTATATACTTTAACAGTGTTATCAAATTCCTAAAATTAAGTCATGGCATTTGGTTTTGGTGAACACGGCTAAGATTTTCAGTGGCCCCATCTGCCAACCCCTATGAAAAAATTCCTGGGGTGCCACTGCTTAAAGGTATATTAGAATTCAGTTTGTCAATATTTTGTTTTCCTCTATCTGTGATTTAATGCAGAAAATCCAACAGTCATATTGGTTTTTACTTGGATTTACCAAATCAGTGTATTATGTGTTAATTTGAGTATTCATATTGTTTCTTACTGTGTGTTCAGATGTCTGAGTGAAAGTTAATGAAGAGTTTTAACATTCCTGAACACACCTCACAAAAGGGACCGAGTTTTACAAGAACTGTTTCGGAAAATGCTTATGCTAATGAGACAATAAGCACATGTGCCCATTGTGTGTGTTGGAGCCCCCTCGGCTCCACGATGCAACTCTCTCTGGCAGGTTAGCCGGAGGAGTTTTGCATTCTCGGAGCTTCAGAGTATATTTAACCCTGTGGCTCCCCTGCCGGATGGCCCTGCCATATATGGGCCTGAGCGCGGGCAGGCTGGGAATGACCGGGTGCTCATGGGCTGGAGGAACGGCAGCGTCAACAGGATGGATGAGTGTTGAGCAAAATGGAGGGAGTCCACTATGAAGAATCGAGAAAGAGAAGTGGAGAACAAGAGTGTTTATCGCCCCTTTGCTTGTTTTTTTGTTTTTATTGACCAGCTGTGGCCGACCCAAACAGACTGAAACCAGCAGCTTGCCAAAGCGATGAGGAGGACTGAAAGATGCTCCACCTGCAGGTTCAATTGCGTTTGATTGGTGGATTTTATCAACCGAGATCTCCTCCAACCAATCAAAGTGGCACACACAACTGCAACCCCCTGAAATGTGCATTAGAAGGATGCAGGCAGTTATCAGAAAAACAAGCAGCCATGTGACAGAATATAGAAAAGTGACCTTGTAGACACAAGTGTCAACATTTCTGAGCATGTCACACTATGTTCAAGTGTGAGTGTGAGACAGAGAGACAGACGGATGGACAGACAGTGTATGGTATGCATCAGACAGGTGTGTGTGTGTGTGCGTGTGTGTGTGTGTGTGTGCGTGTGTGTGTGTGTGTGCGAGTGTGTGGGCATCCAAGTGTGAGCGCACAAGCAAAAGTGTGTGTATGTGTGTGTGAGTGACAGGTGTTTAGCTGGAATGGTGCTAAGCTTTAAGTGCTGTCCCAAACCAAGCCCTATTCCTGGGGTGTACACACACACACACACACACACACACACACACACACACACACACACACACACACACACACACCAGTAATCATCAAAAGGAGGATACATTAATTGTCCCCTTAGAGACATTGAGTAATTATTGATAAAATGGTATCATTTTTTCAATAGCAATTACACAAGCGACAAAACCTTTCCTATGTCTGTGGTGATAATTTTTTTTACCCTCTCCAAAACCAAAAACACAAGAGAGTGACATGAAGTGAACAAACTGTGTTCAGCTTCAAACACGAAATAGTCAGCTGTAGAAGTTGTTTACAAGCAACTTATGAAGCTAACGTTAGTGTCATTGGCTGCAATTGATGACATCTGCCCTCAGGAAGCAAATTTGAAGACGGTGACGGTGACAGAAGATACTTCATTAATCCCCAAGGGGAAAATCAACGTTGTCAATCTGTCATATACGCACAGGCCTGAAATACATACAGTACAGGCCAAAAGTTTGGACACACCTTCTCATTCAATGCGTTTTCTTTATTTTCATGACTATTTACATTGCAGATTCTCACTGAAGGCATCAAAACTATGAATGAACACATGTGGAGTTATGTACTTAACAAAAAAAGGTGAAATAACTGAAAACATGTTTTATATTCTAGTTTCTTCAAAATAGCCACCCTTTGTTCTGATTACTGCTTTGCACACTCTTGGCATTCTCTCGATGAGCTTCAAGAGGTAGTCACCTGAAATGGTTTTCCAACAGTCTTGAAGGAGTTCCCAGAGGTGTTTAGCACTTGTTGGCCCCTTTGCCTTCACTCTGCGGTCCAGCTCACCCCAAACCATCTCGATTGGGTTCAGGTCCGGTGACTGTGGAGGCCAGGTCATCTGCCGCAGCACTCCATCACTCTCCTTCTTGGTCAAATAGCCCTTACACAGCCTGGAGGTGTGTTTGGGGTCATTGTCCTGTTGAAAAATAAATGATGGTCCAACTAAACGCAAACCGGATGGGATGGCATGTCGCTGCAGGATGCTGTGGTAGCCATGCTGGCTCAGTGTGCCTTCAATTTTGAATAAATCCCCAACAGTGTCACCAGCAAAACACCCCCACACCATCACACCTCCTCCTCCATGCTTCACAGTGGGAATCAGGCATGTGGAATCCATCCGTTCACCTTTTCTGCGTCTCACAAAGACACGGCGGTTGGAACCAAAGATCTCAAATT
Source organism: Epinephelus lanceolatus (assembly GCF_041903045.1). Lineage (NCBI taxonomy): Eukaryota > Metazoa > Chordata > Actinopteri > Perciformes > Serranidae > Epinephelus > Epinephelus lanceolatus. The sequence continues at coordinate 31,430,612 of NC_135751.1, forward strand.
TGGACTCATCAGACCAAAGCACAGATTTCCACTGGTCTAATGTCCATTCCTTGTGTTTCTTGGCCCAAACAAATCTCTTCTGCTTGTTGCCTCTCCTTAGCAGTGGTTTCCTAGCAGCTATTTGACCATGAAGGCCTGATTCGCGCAGTCTCCTCTTAACAGTTGTTCTAGAGATGGGTCTGCTGCTAGAACTCTGTGTGGCATTCATCTGGTCTCTGATCTGAGCTGCTGTTAACTTGCGATTTCTGAGGCTGGTGACTCGGATGAACTTATCCTCAGAAGCAGAGGTGACTCTTGGTCTTCCTTTCCTGGGTCGGTCCTCATGTGTGCCAGTTTCGTTGTAGCGCTTGATGGTTTTTGCGACTCCACTTGGGGACACATTTAAAGTTTTTGCAATTTTCCGGACTGACTGACCTTCATTTCTTAAAGTAATGATGGCCACTGGTTTTTCTTTAGTTAGCTGATTGGTTCTTGCCATAATATGAATTTTAACAGTTGTCCAATAGGGCTGTCGGCTGTGTATTAACCTGACTTCTGCACAACACAACTGATGGTCCCAACCCCATTGATAAAGCAAGAAATTCCACTAATTAACCCTGATAAGGCACACCTGTGAAGTGGAAACCATTTCAGGTGACTACCTCTTGAAGCTCATCGAGAGAATGCCAAGAGTGTGCAAAGCAGTAATCAGAGCAAAGGGTGGCTATTTTGAAGAAACTAGAATATAAAACATGTTTTCAGTTATTTCACCTTTTTTTGTTAAGTACATAACTCCACATGTGTTCCTTCATAGTTTTGATGCCTTCAGTGAGAATCTGCAATGTAAATAGTCATGAAAATAAAGAAAACGCATTGAATGAGAAGGTGTGTCCAAACTTTTGGCCTGTACTGTACACATGCACAAACAGGACCTATACATGTATTAAATGGAGAGATGTCAGAGCAAGGGGGCTCCCTATAAACAGGTGGCCCGAGCAGTTGGGGGCTCAGCGCCTTACTCAAGGGCACATTGGCAGTGCCCAGGAGGCAAACTGGCATCTCTCCAGCTACCACACTCCATATTTGGTCCAGACAGGGACTAGAACCGCCAACCCTTAGGTACCCAACCCAAGTCCCTAGGATCTGCCGCCCAATTTGTTTTTCGTAACATTGCAAAGGCATGATCTGCCTGACTCTGACTGACTCTGCCTCTGATTGGTTTATCCTGACATTCTTACCTTAACACAGTGGTGTAGTTGATGGTATATGGAGGTATACAGGGTATATTCAACTCTTTTATTAGGTAAAACATTATGATTTGGAATCAAATAAGTAGGCCTATCATTGTCACTAATATACATAATGTATGTCACGTGACATATGTCACATACATCACCAGTGTAGCATGCTACGGATACTAGATTACTAGGCCACATTGTTTTTAAAAGAAGTCAACACTGACTTTGGGACATTAACAGCGAGTGAAAGTCCTGTGTTTGTTTGACCCATCCACCACCCCAACCTACAGGGGTTTCTGTGCAACACATTCTCACTCTGACTTCGTCACATATCGACATTTGTTCATGGACCTTGCATGTCCAGAGACAGCGTGAGAAGTACCCTGGATACGTTGGTCGCTGACGTTCTGAGATGCTGTGACAAGTTCTGCCCGTTACATACATTGTCTTCTTTCAAAAACCTCTTCAGTTTTCACAGGAAATTTACTGTTTACATACAGTCTCCTTCAAAATAAATGCACTACATCAGTACAACAATGTCAACTGACTTTTTTTCCCTCCAACAACAAAAGCATGTGGATGGGGTTAGGCATCAAAAACATGTGGTTAGCTTTGGGAAAAAAACAGGTTTGGCTTTATAATCTTACGGGATGCAAACACCACCCTCCCGCGTGAAAGTCGGTTTGTTTGTTGGACCCATCCGCCACACCTCCTACCCAGCGTACTAGGACTTTTGCTGCCTTAACTTTTGTTCTTGTCCTGCTGCATATCCCCCGACGCCGCCAAGCGACCAGCCGCGTATCATGCCGATGTTAAAGGATGGATTTCAATGAGTTCGGAGGGAGACTGGATTGTTCTTTGCAGGGGTGTAGGGGAGGATATACGCCTCTTTTCCTGGCTGTTTACACTAAACCCGCCTATCAGCCAAAAAGCCGTTGGAATATATTGGAGAGTATACCCATGTCCTCTCTGGACCGATCTCGCTAGTAGTACATCCACCTCATCAACTAAGACTACACCACTGTTTCTTTGATATTTGTACAACTTTATGTGGACTTTTGATGCTACGTCACGTCACTTCCTCCTCTCCTCCTGTATTCATTACTAGGGCCACCAGAAGGTTCCGCTTTACAAATAACGTTGAGTATGGGTAGTAAAAAGCTGCTTGAACAGTCGATCTATGTGGTTGTGTTTCTGGTGAGACAGTATCTTCCTGCAGCATACTGTCTGCGTATTACTACCCCAATTCTGACAATGCATTTAAATCTCTTCGTAGATGTTCAAATGATAAGCTAATAGAATTCTCAGTCTCAGCAGATGTCATGAAGCAATGACAAATACCTTAAGGTGAATGCTATGGTAGCAAACAACCATAGTACTATGCACTGACTCAAAAGCAGGGTTCTACCCTGTAATTTTCACCCTGGATGCAGATTACTGTATGCAGTGAGACTGTAGTGGTGGGGCTATAGCTAAGGGCAGACCCCGGGGTCAATAAATCACCCGCAGTATGTGTGGAGCTCGATTACCGCTCCAGAGCTGGAACCAAAAGAGCCCAGTGCTGAAAGAGGAGCCAAGTAAATAATATAACACCGGTCCATCACTACTTCCCTGGAACAGTTCTCTGTGGGAGCCTATGATGGGCACTTAAAGCAGAGAACAATGACCATGGCCTTTAAGGCAAATTAAAACGTGAGCAGATTAAATGCGCTAATGCGAAAATAAATCATTATTTCTGTTTATTAGAGTAAGAAACTTTCATTTGGTGGCTAGTTCTTGAGGTTTTTTTGACACAACGTTTAGGATTTATTTGGAAAGATGTATTTGTCTGTGTCAGATGTGAAACCAGTTTTTCAATTGTGTGGAAAATGGATGTAATTGACGGTGTAAAGGGTCATGGCTACAAAGGACCGCAGAAATAGTTAGCTGAACAGAAGGTCTCATTTCTCCAGAGCCAGTTGACAACACTTCCTATTAATAGTGAGGATTGTCCTTGGGTATTTTTATAAAAGGAGATGGGCGGTGTGTGTGTGTGTGTGTGTGTGTGTGTGTGTGTGTGTGTGTGTGTGCATGAGGAAAGTAAGGCAGAAGGGGATAAAGTTTTCTCAGAGAAGACAGACAGAAAGAAGCTCGTATTACAGCAGCCTTACGCTCCGCTTAGCTAATGCGTCAGACCTCACTCATTGGATTGTGTCACCTTTCCCAAACCTTCTCTGCTCAATCGATGTCACTTATTCCATGTATCTCTGTTTTTGTCTGTCATTTTCTCCACAGTGCTTTCTACACACACACACATGCAGGGTTTATTTTTAGCGTGCTGTGGGGTTTGAAGGTAGAGTTGTGTCGACCCCTTGTCTCACCCCAGCTCCAGCCCTTACAAGGACCCCCCGGCGAACACCATTACCTAGCAACCGGCTGTGTTTGCACCTAAGCTGTGAAGGTCCATCGCACGACCTGCACCTGCCCTTCATCATCTTAATTATCAACGTCACCATCCCCCATCCTCCTTCCTATCATTATCATTTTGATCGTGGTTCCGTGTGCTAAAGTAGCAGATGGGAAGTTGTGGTGAGGAAACTGAGCCTGAGTGTGGAGTTATGAGTTATATCTAGATTTAGAGTGCAATTACTTACTGAGATGTCAAGAGAATCAAACATGCCAGCTGCAAAATGTTGGAAAAATACTCACTGTTTGAAAAGAAAATGTTTCACAATTTATTTATCTATCACATTTTACCCCGGCCTGTTGACACCTGTTACAGATGGGTGATCAGTGCTCACAAACAAGCTCAGTCTCCAGAAGAAAATGTTAGCATTGTACAATTCTGCAAACCACAAATATGTTTGCATGTTTGCATACATATAATGTCAAAGTTTCTTAGGAGATGTAATGTATGAGCTGACTTTATCATCGGGAGGTGAAGGTAAGACACCTGCCAAGCTGCAGACCACTCTTTGAAATCGACAAACTAAACTGGTTATGTTTTTAGCGGCTCGTTGCTGCTTTTCCAGCTGCATTTTGCCAGCAAACATGGGTGCTGTTTTGTGACCTGTTTTTCAACAGGGGATGGTGCCATTAAAAATGGTTGCTTTTAACTGAGAAATTGCTGTGTTTCCTGCTGGGATAATGGCACGAAAACTAGTTGGGGTTTTTTTTTTACCAAGAAGTTGCTGCTTTTTCTGCCAGGATGTTGCCACGAAAGGTAGTTTTACCCAAACATTGCAACATTGTGCCCTCAAATGCAAGTATTTTTAGACAGAACGTGATCTTCTCTTAGGTATAATCAAGTGGTTTCTGTGACTAAACCTAATGACACCTTAGCCAAAATATATCAGCTCCATAATAACATACAAATGCACAGTATGAATGGTTTGCAGAATCGTACAATGCCAACATTTTTCTGGCAGTTGGGCTGCACAAACACATGACTTTGAAGAGTTCAATGAGTTGCTGAAACAGAGAAAGCTCCGTGAATAATTCCTAAATAGGAAATTTGACTGTTTCCTCTTTTTATTTCCTATATAACTTAAAGTATCCAGTGTTAAAGCTGAAAAAGGCGGTTTTCCGGGGAAAAGGAAAAATAAAAAAACCCCTCCTTCAGCTCTCCTCTCTGTGCTAAGCCTCTCCCACCAGACAAGCACGGACATATGCACATGCTTTATACAGTAAAATGTACAAGCACTAGTCATTCATTTCAGTTATCCTGATTGTGATGAATTACCATCATGTTTTCTTTGCAGACTTGCAAGCTTTTAAAGCCCTCTGAGATAACACACTTTGATTTGTGGCTCTCACTAACATTAGCTACATAAATGTGAACTTGTCAAGACTTTCTTTAACGCACTTTAACACTGTCTTTTCCCCTTTTGTGTTGCTTTGTAGGTGGTTGTTGCTAAAGCTGGAAGAGCAACTTTTTCTGCAGAATTTTCCATCATTAAATCAGGCTTTCACCATCTGAAGGGACATGCACGCCTGTCTGAAAAAAAAACCAGAACCAAGAAGAGGTGCAGAAGTCTAGTTTTCTCTCAGACCAATTGAATAACAACATGCTCCAAGTTTATTATAGAATTTTTGCCTAATGACACCAATAGAAAACTGCCTATCCCAGCTTTAATACTTCAACTGTTTTCTCACAAGGGACAGTTTTTAAAAAGGGGCATTTTTGTTCCACCCATTCCTCTTCCTTGTCAAAACCTGGCGCCAAAATTACCCACAATACAACATGGCCGGTGACCCTTTGGTCAGAGATTTGGGTGTGTTATGCCAGCAGCTACAAGTGTGGCACCAAATTCTGGGCCCTATGCATCAGCAGTCTCTGTGGGCCCCTGCCCTTCCTTTCTTAATCCATGTCTCTATCATGCATCTTGTGCTCCAGTAGTGTAAGCAGTCGCACACTCGGCACTAGCTGGGTTTAGAGATGGATCCTAGTGCAGGGGCAGACTAAACCATCTTGCACCTTTTAAAGAGGTGAGAGGGGCCTCTGACAGTGTCTACTATTTTTATATAAAGTTCAGTCTTTCAACTGATTTATTCAGCCAATTTTAATGTAGTTATAGCACGAATTACTTGGAAATAAAAAAGAAAACCCTCCCATTAGGTTCCTGTGTAATAAATCCCACTTTCCCTCCCACTATGACAACCCTGCTAGCAGCCGCTAATGTAGCCTCAAACCGAGATGAGGAGCTAGCTAACTCCACTCCCCAAGATATTTCTAATTTTGAAACTTGTAGTCCTCAACTAATGCTGACTGAAGTGATGTCACTTGAGGTAATTTATCAGAATATTATGAATGTATAATTTTTTTTTGGCTTTTGCCTTTAATTGACAGGAGAGAGTGAGGTGGGGGAGTGAGAGAGAGTGGGGGGTGACATGCAGCAAATGGTCGTGAGCTGGAGTCGAGCCCGCGGCTGCTGCAATGAGGTATCGCCTCTGTATATGGGGCGCCGGCTCTATCCACTACGCTACCGACGCTCCATGAATGTATAATATAATATATACTATGGAATACCCCTTTAAATTTAGCGTCTAAGCTAACTGGCTGCAGGCTGTACATTCCTAGCTTTCATTTGCACAGTGAAGGTGATAAATTGGCCCCAATTAATCCTCTGATAAAGGTCATAATCATTATCTCTGACGTCATTACAACACACCTCTGAACAACATCCTTACAACTGTCATCATAATCACACTGTAGCATCTTTACCAGGCTTCTTATAATAGCCAATTACAACAACCGCTGTCATTATCCTCCTATGCCGAGTCACCATTTTATCCCATTTACCTCTGATGTCCATCACTGTCACAAAGTCCAATTACATTAATTATTCCAGTGGGACACAGAGGGAGCAGCGCAAAGTGTGACAGTGAGCTGTGACTCTGATGGCAGGGCCAGAAGGAGAGTGGAGGAGCAGAAAGGTCGAAGCCATTAGAGAGAGACAGCTGCTGGAGACAAAGTGACATGCAGGAGGACAGAAGAGGAGCACAGACACTCAACTGCAAGCACGAGTCATGTGAAAATAAACATCAACACAGCAAGGGGCATCAAATAAGATAATGACACGCAGTAAAAGGATCTGTGTGAATATTTAGAACAATATTTTAACATTAATGGGGTCAGACTTATGAAACTGGAAATTAAATTGAGGTGTTCTGGTCCAAGTGATTCTGGTTCCACAGAGAGGAAGCAGTTGACATCAAATACATGGGGATTTTTTAGACACACAACAATACTGATTGTTGCGTCTTCACTTTTTTCACCCTTAAAACAGCTAGTAAACAGTTTGAATGAGCCATTTCTGTTATGGTTTAATGTAGAAATAATCAGTGGATCACAGGGGAAAGAAAACAGCTGCTGCGCTCTCCTGTGGGGGATAAAACTTGCTGCATCTCTGACCATAGATCAGTTTTTTGCCCCTGATGGACAGATGAGTTGAAAGGTCTCACAAGATGAAAGTTTTTTGCCCCTGATGGACAGATGAGTTGAAAGGTCTCACAAGATGAAAGTTTTTTGCCCTTTGTGAGTCAGTGTTGACACTTTAAACCTGGAATAAGTAATATTTCTGGTCACTTGGGGGCAGTGGAAACCAACTGTAAACAGAGCATGTATCGATTCTCTGTTGTGTCATGAAAGCAAGTGACCTTATGGGTAATGATATTGCTGATGTAGAGATATTGATTACAGATGCTTTAATACAAATAATGTGCAAAAACATTCACACACAACAAAGACCAAAGTTATTGCACTTGGCTTTTTGTGTATATGAAGAATGTTTGAATTATTGAAATACAGTATTTTGTAGGGATGAGCAAGTACACCATTATCTGTCTGTATCTTTTCAACAAATGAAATTATCTGTATCTGTACTTGGAATGGGCAAAGGTTACGCCAGAGGTGGGTGGAGTTTAAATAGAAAGTGTGTCAGGCCCCATCAGAAGTTATTATTTTAAGCCTGAAATTTACATGGATTGTTTAGAAGTTGCGATATTAATTACTTGTGAGAAAAAGTATTTACGGAACAGCCTCAGAGTTCAGCTCCAGATCATTTTTTAATAACCAAGAGTAATAGATTAAACACAGCCACCACAATGACACATTTTACTCATATGATACACATTAAAAGTACATTATCTGTACCGGATACTCATTTCATCCAAGTATTCGGCTCAACCCAAGTATTTTGTATTACAGCACCAGTTAATGTGCTGACTTAACTACATCTTCTGATGCAATGCTTTTAATTGCATATAGTATGATGACCAATATGCTCAGCCCAGTGACCAGAAAAAAAGATGTTGGTATGTTCATTTCTTCAGACCATGACTACATTACATTTGTACGTTTCATGCAGATCACATCAAGGTTTCTTAAGGTCCACACAGTATAATATATTCACTGTCAAACTCGTGTTTGGCCATGTTGTTTTTCTGTCATTGTCAAGTAGTTGTCCTTTGTCTGCTCACTCTACAGCAGGAAACGGACATCAAATTGAAAAGCTCCGCACCAGAAAGTCACGCTACGTTAATATAAAGTGTGCTTCTTTTACAAAGTTAACATGTTCGCCAGTCGCTTGCGGTCCATTCAGATTAGACCCACGACCCACCAGTTGGGAATCACTGTCTTAACAAGTCATCACTGTGTTTCCAGCGGCTTTTTAGGCCTCAACTTTGGTGTTTTTAAGCTACCCCTTGCTGACTTTCCACATGAACGATGCCATTTTTTTTTTTTTTTTTAATTCAAGACATCACTGTGTTTCCAGTCGACTTTGTACCAAGAAAAGCAGTTGTTTTTTACTGAGACATTGATGGCTTCTGGTTATGCCACCAAAACTGTTTTTTTAAAGCCAGAATTGGATTTCCTAACCTGAACCATGTGGTATTTGTGCCTAAACTTAACCACATGTTAACCACAGCACCGTTGAAACGTAAAGAAAGTGTTTTAAGATATCTACTGCAAATCTACTAAATCTACTTAAGACAAATTTAACATATCAGTGGTTTGCAGAAACATACAATGACAACATCTGGTGATTGGGCTGATATACTACATATATTCAATGGTGTGTGAGGTCATTATTGTTTGATATAGCAGGTTATGATGTAATGCATCACTTTCAGATGAAAGGTGTAAAACATCATATAGCCACCATGAGAAATTACTACCATATTTTACAATTTTCCGCTTCTATGCCTTTTGAATTAATGGGAACGACAAGTCGTATTATCTTTACAGCATCGCATTTTTAGGGGTATGTCACACACATAAACATTATCCTAGTTTCACGTCACATCACTGAATAAAAACCACCCTCACTGGACGTTGCTGTGATGACTGATTTATTACAGTATAGAAATTGCTTATTCTTACACAAGCTACAAAAAAAACTTCATATAATTCAATCATTCAGTTTGAAAAATCATCACTATTCTTAACACTGGACAAATGCATAAAATCTAGTGAAGCACAGACATTGTCTTAGAAATACATCATCTCAAAGTTACATAATTATTGTTTCGAAGACATAGATAGAAACCTGTAAAAATCTCATTCCTTCAGGAGCAATAAAAATATTTCATTTTATGCTCCAAAATGTGAACTGAAGCGGACATGAAGTGAGGAAGTGAGGACGGTATAAGTTACTCAGAATAAACTGAAGTTCACATTTAATTAAAGATGATATCATATATTCAGACAGAGTATGGATAAATGCTGGACAGTTTTGTAGCAAGAAACGGACAGGTATTTTCAGAATTTGTCAAAAATGTAAAAATATACATATGATATGATATATTTATATATATATTTATATACATACAATATAAGAGAACCATCTTTAAAACACAGTTCTTTCCAGTTTAAAGCCAACAGTAAGGAAGGTCACATCAGGATATGAGGAAAGCAATGGTGGTTAACTTATTTTGGGATCATATACTTTCTTAAAATTGAAAAAAGGGCTTTAACATGTAAAGTGTCATCTACACAAATAAAACCTCACTGTTCAGTCAGATGTTTGATCCCTACAAACTCATAAAAAGAAACTAAACGTATGTGATGAACGGATTGTCGAGCTAGTTTCACTCCTGCTGTTGAAGACACTGATGTATTAAATGTTAGTATAAACTTTTAAAGGACAGATGAGCAGACGGAGGAGGAAGAGGAGGAGGAGGAGGGTCATTAGGTCAACTCCTCCTCGTTTCCACAGGCACCAGACTCTGGCCAGCAGGGGCTGTCAGGGTCCACACACACACACACAAAGGATAGATACACATACACACATACTTTCAACACGGTCCAGTTCTCTGTCATTGGCATATGCATCTCTCATTGTTAGTAGCACATTATACATTTATTTATAACGTCTGGGTTATAATAAAATGAAGAGTAATAATAATAGGAGGACTATATTTTACAGGTTGGCTTGATTTGTCTGGTGCCAGTAGTTAAGGTTTTAATTTCATGACAGTAAAAAATATCTTTCTGACGTCTCTTTGTAAGAATCACTATAAATCTGTGTGTGTGTGTGTGTGTGTGTGTGTGTGTGTGTGTGTGTGTGTGTGTGTGTGAGGTGCAGTGAGGTGCCCTATAGGTTGCTGAAGAGTTCATTTTTCTTGGTCCAGTCCATGGGCGGGGCTCTCTTGTTGGAGCGTTTCTGGTGGGCGAGCTCTTTGACCTGCTGCAGGGTCAGGTTGAGTGCTGGGATGGCGTCTGCGATAAAACCCTGAATGATGAAAAACAAGGGAAAGAAAATTGTTACATTACTGTATTTTGAAAATCAAGTAAGGTTATTGTGCTGCAGGATATTTCCTGGGACGTACCTCAGGTGGGGTGTTTGCAGGCGGGGTCGTGAGCGAGGTGTTGGACGAGGCATTGGATGGAGACGGACTGACTGACAGCTTTGAGTCCCTCTCTGCCTCTTTGGCTTTTCTGCCGTTCACCTGGGAACACAAACATATTTATTAGTTTCACCTGTTCACCTGTAGTGTCCTCTCTTTGAATATATAGACATTATTAACACTATCAACGTCTTTAAGGGATTGGGAAACAACTTTTTTTTTTCTTGCCAGTTTTGATGCAGTACTACACCTCACCACAAGGGGGCAGCCTTGGATATGAGTTGGTTTCACAGGCACCTGAAGTGTTCCTCTACACAATTATGTAGTTTAAGAAAAGTGAGTAATGATGAGTTCTGAGTTTCCTTCTTAGAAATTTCACTGTCAAACATGTCTGTTAATTTGGTGAAGTGGGAATCACTGAGCGGTATTCAGTGCATCTCTGGGCTTTCCTTGGATTATATTTGGGGAGAATTCAAAAGGCAAAGCATGTTTAAAATGTGTTTTGTAAGAGTGGTGACTAAAAAAACTCTTCCTGCTTCTCTTCCTTAGTGAATGAGTCATGCCATTCAAATTATTTCCTATGTTTTTTGTCGTAGTTTGAGTTGCAAATGTTACAGGATGAAGGGATTTAAATTCCTGCAGCCTCAGTATCAGTGTCTCCTGTCATACTCTTCATACCTAACCCACTCCAACCCACCCACATTTTACCTCACGAACAACTTCTCCTTGACCTCTCGGCACCACCCCTCCCTCTCAGCTCTTCAACTTTTTACCAAGCTTCTGTTACGCAACAATACATGGAACATAGAACTTCACTGCTGCACATAAAGTCCCTGAGTAACGGGAAGCCCGGGTCAGCCTTCACTTTGCATATCTGGCCAAACGCACGAGCGGAAGGCAGCCACAGTCGGCACAGTGGTTTCTGTTAGTCGGTGTTCTTGTGTCTTCACAGAGTCTGGAATTATCTCCGTCTTATCAACACTGATTTACATACAAGTCTAGTGTGTCCACCTGGGAACGAGACACTCTGGTAACCTGAGAGACCCTCAGAAAGCATTCCTGTGATGTTAGAAAAGCACACACACACGTAGAGTTTGTGTTTTTGTTGGAACGTACAGTACAGGATTTCAAAGTAAAAGCTGGACATTTTGGGAATCATGCTTATTGTCTCTCTGGCAGACAGATAATTGGTACTACTCTAATGTCTGTGTGGTAAATATGAAGCAACGGACAGCAGACACTTAGTTTAACTTGGCACAAAGACAGAAAACCGGGTTAAACAGTAATCTGGCCCTGCCTGAATTTAAAAAAAGTCCACTTACAACACTTCTAAAACTCACTAACTGACTAGTTATGTGTCGTTTTTGTTATCAGCAAAATAACAAAGTATAAAAACAGCAATTTGGTGTTATATGGGGGCGTTTGTGCAAGACTATTTCTTGGCTGAGAGCATTAACTGCCTTGCCCAATGTTAGACAGAACTGGCAACTCATTGCCCTCGTTTCCATTTTCAGTCAACTCAGTCTCAGAGGAGTGGGCAGATTCAAAGGTCTGGACTCAGGCAGGTAACTTCCTGGAGTGTATGCTGGTTGCCTGGCAACAGTTCTAAATGAAGAAATAGCGTGTGAAATGGTGATTTGTGTTCAGACAAAAAGCGAAACTAATTTTCACCTTGTGTCAATTCCGTGAATTTAACTTCTGTTGACTATTTAAATTTATTCGCCGCAATAAACAGATGTAACAAGTGTGCTGATATTAGCTACAATGTTAAAGAGAATTTCTGCCAATTTACAACCAGCTTTGTGTCATCACAATGTGTGCAGCATGTGTAGACGAACACTGTTTGGCTTCCCCACCTGTCAAAAGCACCTGGAGCTCTCTGTTCATTTGCTGGTGGACTTAAATGTTTTGCGTCAACTGGTGGATGGTCGGGGAGCTCCACAATCTGTCCCTCATATACCCCCTTTTTCCACCAAAATTAACGTTTGTATGCAGGTTTTTTAAACACAGGAAAACACGTTAAAATAGGAAAAATACTGTTTCCTGTTGCAAGAAAACCAGAGCTGTGTAGGCTCTGAAGTACATGAGTATGCCTCTTTTAAAAAAAAATTCCTAATGGGTCACAGATGGGCCAGAAAATGGGTTAGTAAACAGTAGAAAGCAGCATAGAGGCCAGAAAAAAACCTCAATCATTCAGTCTCTCTAACAGTCGTGGTGCCAACAAATTTTTAACAACGTTCTAGTGCTGCTTGGGCGGAGACAGATGGTAATTTGGTTCAAGGTTCAGTTTATTGAAGAAGAGCATGAGAGAACAAAACTCGTTACCCAGGTCCATGAGCGCACAAAATAAATAACATTTAAGATAGGCCTATTATAAATAATTAAATAACCTAAAAGCCTATAATACAACACATTGTTAAAAAGATTAAGCAGCATGTAGAAGTGGTGGCGCTTCATTGCATCACCAAAGCAAAGGTGCTAAAGTTAGCGCTTTCACCTGGGTGTTGTATTTCCACTACTGCTGATCAGAGCTGGAGCTGATAAATTGCCGTGACTACTGCAGAGTCATTTGTCCCAGGAGTGAATGACGATCATAACCTTTCCCATTACATACAAAAGCCAGATGTTAGTAGGTGTTTGTGGGTTTACTGTCCAGTGGTAAAAGGGCTATACATTAAGACATATAGCGATCATTTTTGCTCATGAGGGGAAGCAAAACACCGTTCAACTTCTCATCTAACTCTGAGCGAGAAAGCAAATAAGCACATTTAACAAAATGTCAAACTATTTCTTGAAGTCTGCGAGGGCCTTGTCTCTTCCAGTAAGTGCTGGCCAGTGTGTCTTATTGGGATTACGCCCAAATACTTCAAAAGGATTAACATGAAGCTGCGACATTCTCCATGCCTCTAGCTTTCAGTTTTATACACCTTTTTATACAATAAACTGTGGGTCGAGCCCCTTTATCCATTGGATATTTTTTATTTTGTACACACAATCCGTCCTTGGTCAAACACTCAAATAATTCAAAGTTAATGGAGAACTAGCTGGGTGCGGTTTTCCACAAAGCACCATACAATGAATGCCAGAACGTTTAGACAATCACAGGAAAGCCCGCTCAGTACACGTCTCTGTGATTAATAACTCACTTCACTTGCAGCGTCTCAGTTCTCTGAATGCCAAAATGCTGCATGTTACTTTCAAACGCTGCTCGACCTCGGGCTGCTGGACTGTCTGTCCCACACACACAGAGTATTCAAAGCTGAACTATTATTGTCCTCGTCCTCTCTGTCAGGAAGAAGAGGCTCCATATGAGAGGAGGGAAGTTGCCACTGCGGGAGACTGACGACTCTTCACAAACTTCAAAGCTTAAATCCCACTTTTGGCTTTGCTCTTGAGTAAATCTTAAAACCAAATGATGGCTCTACACTTTTTAAGTGTCATTCTGTATTTGTGTGTACATGCTGCTGGTGTAATCTTACCTTCTCCTCCATTCCTCCATTAATGGCAGGCTCAGGCAGTGGACCTGTAGGCACGGAAATGACACAAGAATCAGTCATTGCACTCCAAAACTACAACTCTTCCCGTCTGTCAGGACTAATGTCACGTCATGATACCTGCAGTCCTTCAGTCCTGCACCATCAGCTCCACTCTGCTAGATCAAGAGTCTTTCTGCAGCTCACCTTTCATTCCACCAACACCTACTCTATTACATAGCGCAGGTATGAGCAGGTCATCTATTATTCATACATGGTTCATCTTCTATGAGATGGTTCTCCTCCTGGTCCTCTATACCTCCTCCTCCTCCTCCAGTGCACCCACAGACCCTCTGCATATCAGATGGCTGTAGTGGAACTTTTCCCTGCAGCTTTTTCTTGTAAAAATGTGCTGACACATAGTAGGGGTGGGGGGAAAAGCGATTCACTTGAGTATTATGGTTTTTTTTTAATCAGTACCTGAATCAATATGATTGAAACGCGCAGGTGGAAAGAAGTTGCCACTTTTATCGTGGCAGTCTATGTGTAATTAGAGCAGAAAATGGTGGACGGTCTGAGGATACTGACCTTAAGGTACTCGAATAGCGACTCAAATTCAGCCAGCCCTGAGCAAACTCCCACCAGATAAGCAAACTTTCTGTTGCTGCCTTTACAGAGATTAGACCCAGCCTGCTGTGAACCCTGACGCTGGGGTTTGTGCCGGCTGAATTTAACTTGTCAGTCTAGGTCCTTCCAGATCTTCCACCTGCTCTCCTCCTTGCGACTAGTCTCCGAGAGGCAGGGAGAGAGGCGGGGAGAGAGGTGGAGGGACGGCGGGGTGCACTAGCACTAATTTTACCCATTTTAAATACAAAAATCAAATAAAACTAAATTCAATTCAATTAAAATCAATAAGTTGTGGTCAATGTTGATATTAAGGCTGCCACAAATAAATCAATGTATGCAAAACACTGCAGGCACAGCTAAATGTAGCAGTTTAAGTTTACTCTGAACAGTGCTTTTTATTCATTCTATTGTACATGTACATTTTAGTAAAAATGTTAAGTCTATTTAACATAGCACCCATAACAGAGCAAGATCAGAAAGTGCTCAGCTGGAATAAAATATTTAAAAATAGGTCAAATGAAACAGTTCTTAGTTTATTAACCACTTTTCTGTGCAGTTTAGGATGCTGCTGACTGACATGTGATGTGTGTTTTTGGAAATATGTCTCATGATATACAGGCTCTAGAAGTGTATGATTCAACTTTTTCACATGGTTTAGTGTTAAAAAGGTGAACAAAAATTGCAATTAATCGTAATATCAGCTCACAATACTTAAAAATCGCAATGCATATGGAATCAGCACCCCAGTACTGTGATAGTATCCAATCTGTGGATAAGCATTTTGTCTTAGCACCTCTCAAAAATTAATTTTGTGTTCAAATGTGGGTATAACTGCAGCCAGGCATCCTCACAGAGGTCTGACACATCTCTTACCTTCCATCCCTCCGATCCTCCGCACAGCCAAAAAGTGTTTCTACCTAATGATGATTATAACTGGAGACAGCAGCTGGTCCTCCAGAGTTAATCTTAGATTTGAGTCCTCCTCAGGTCTTTGCTGTGTGTGTGTGTTTTTGTGTCCCTGACTCTGAGAGGAGCCTCTCCAAGTCCCAGCTCCAGGCTGAGAGGCCACTTGGAGTGAGCGCCTTGGAAACCAAACAAAGCTGCTGGCCAGCCGGGCTGCTCGGAGAGAGGCTGTATGAGTGTGTTGACGTTAAGAGTCACTGTAGGCAGGTGCCCACTGAGTGGGCAGCATGTGAAGTGCAGGCAGTTACCTGGGAAACACCTCACTGGAATCTCTCCCCTGGAGGGAGTTATTACTTTTAATCCTGGGCTGAAACACTGGAGGGTTTGAGAGTCCAGGAAATTATGAACCATCTCAATCGTTGGGCACATTTACATGTACGCTAATATTCCACTATTATTCCCAATATGACGATATTATGAGTTTGATACGGGCCATGTCAACAGCATATTACATTTGGATATTTTGAATTAGATCTTTTTCTGACACCAATATTTTCCGATTAAGACATGGGATATGCTGATATTATTCAGGTTTTAATAGTATTCTTTGGACATGTATACAGTGTATGCAGAAAATGCATCTTAATAGGGGTTTTTATAGCAGTTTGGGACACACTGCCTCTTGTCTGTTTATGGTCGGCTCTGTCTAACCAACAGTTTGCAAGGCTGTGAGGTAGAGATGCACGCCCTAAAGAGAAGCTAACATTGCTGGTCAAAAGGAGAAACACATCTTTTAAACAATCTTGGATATGCACAAATATTGTAATGTTGACATTTTCAAGAGGGTAGTTGAAACAATGAAAGAGGAAGGCTGTGTTTGCACGGTCAAACGCGTCCTCCACTGGAGAACAACTTAGAAATAATACTGGCACAAGGGACAGACACGTTTCCATATTTTAACATGATAAACGACGTGTTAGGGCACATTAATTGGAGTATGCACGGCTGCATGTAAACAGGCATATTAGTGGAATATCAATACAGGACATGTCGCCCACATGCCTACTCTAATGTATTAATAATTAACTGGAAAGACAGGAAACAATCTTTTAAACCGTCAAAAAAAGATCAACAAAAGAAAAATCAATTTCTTCCGTCCCGGATACAGAGGGCAGCATCTTGCCACCCCGTTCACTGTCTGTTGCCATGCCGACAATTGGCAGCAGCATGTTTACATGAGGGGTCTCATGGTGCAGAGTGGCACTCAGACACTTGGCCAAGTACAGGACACACACACACACACCACCTGCTTGAGGATCTTTTTGTGTGAAGGGTCGGCCCCTTAAACACAGAAACCAAATCACACACTGTATGAGGGCTCCCCCTGGGGGCTGTGGTAGCTATAACCAGGACCTGTGACTTGTGTAAGTGCCTTTGAGCAAGGCACTGAATCCCCATCAGCTCCTGAGACGACAATATCTGATATTTTTGTGGAGGCAGCAAAAAGATGTCAGTCATATATCAGTTTATTGACGTTTGAAATAGCAGCAAAAAAAAAAAAAGTCTAGACAATGGTCGTCTTATTAGACGTTTTCTGGAAAACTAAGATGGAGTTAACACAGGACTGACATTTTATAGGTCTCCATGTCAACTGAGCAAACTCTGTCTACTGATGAAGACCCTCGAGGGTCCATGACATTCGTAAAAAGTTGAAGACTTTCTCCTTTTTTTTAATAAAGTGTCAAGCTGCAATGTGATAGTAAACTTTAACCAGACAGAGATCTGCATTTAAACCTTTATACTCTCCAAACAACACTGTTACTCAGTGCGATCCCACTCTGATCTGTCTGATCTGATCTATTTATGTCTAAAAGATTAACTTTCTCCACAGGGCATCAACATGTGGGTGTGGGGGAGGGCAGGAAGTGTCTCAGCGTCTCTGTCTCTGTCTACGTTTCTTGGCACAGAGAGAAAGAAAAGGAGGAGAGCCGTGCAGGATTGAGTGAGACAAAGACAAAGACAGATAGGAAGAATTAACGGAGGAGAGGAGAGCCAAGAAACGGTGTGACAGGCTTTTTAATCTGTTGGAGTTGAGAGGAGGACAGGAGGAGGCAATGTCTTGTGTCTACAACATGTCTACAACTGTGACTGACAATGAACCTGGAGCGAAATGTTACGAGCTAATTGCGGTCATTCACTCCGTCCTTGTCAGACGCCCGCAGTAGAACTTATTCTGCCTATTAGTGATGGTAAAATGGTTTTGTCTGTGTTTCCTCTCACCGGTGAGGTGGTCCGAGGTGGGGGCCACTCTGCATTTCTTGAAGAAGGCGTCTGTGTCGGGGTCCACCACCAGCAGATGTACCTCTCTCCCTCCTGCTTTAATGGCGGCCACGACTTCTGAATGTGTCTTCCCTTCTATTGACTGACCGTTCACCTGAGGAGAACAAAGAGATTATTTTGGTTTGTTATTTAAACGTGGTGGAAAATCCTTCAAAATTCTTCAAAAATCCTCTTTGGGGGCCGTCTTATCTTTGTTCCCACACAGAAGTGACCAAACTGTTTTCATCACTGTCAAGGATTTCTTTCTCAGTATTATCACTTTGTCTGCCAGAGGCTCCACAGCAGGAAATCCTGTGTGTCCACACACAAACGCACGTACACATGCACACACATTCTTTCAATCTTTAACTTACAAAAGAATCGTCATAATGAGCTCAACACCAAAAACGATGATTGTTTTTGTTTTAATTTGGCCTTTTAACAAACAGTGTGTAAGATTTAGTGTCATCCAGCAGTGAGGATTGCAGATTACAACCAGATGAAACTTCTCCAGGTTCCTTCAGTGTTCATTGTTCAGGAGGTTTTTACCAAGAGCTGACTTATCCACAGAGGTCTCTTCCTCTCCAAAACAACCGGTGAAGGCAGCGTCACATTACAAATCAGTGTTTCTCAGAGGCTGTTTGACATGTAGGAGACGGCCACTAACTCAGCACCTGCTAATGTATGCTCATCTTTTTTCTCTCATAACTTAAGATCCAGACATCAGGAGGTTTTTATCAGGAGGCAAATTATCCACAGCGGTCTCCTCCTCTTCAAAACAAACAGACTCACTGATTTAAATGGGTAAAAAGACCGAATAAATAAGTTTCATGTTGAAAAAAATCAGTGTTTTTCTTTGCTTTCATTGTGGAGGGGCTGCTACTGTAATTCCTGTGGCCAATGCAAAAACACGAATGGCCCTATTGACAGCCAGTGTTTGGTTTATCCGTCCTGGGCTCCTGTAGGAACATAGCAGTTAAACATAGTGATCTCTGTAGATGAGGACCTGCTCCTTATCCAGATATAAACGGCTCATTTTAGGGAAACAAAAACACAAACAAACATACTTATTATGCTATATTCCATCTCTGCTATTATATCCCCTAATTTTTACACACACTGGACCTTTAAATCAATGGTTACACACCATGTTTACATGTTCTTGACTGTGTGTGACACTTTAATTCTGTGGTATACAGTAAATCAGTGTGTCAGGTGGCTGCCTCCCACACCAGCTGAGAGTTCTGGGATAGAATCACCATGGGAAAGCATGTGAGAAATGTCTTGAAGTGTGTGTGTGTGTGTGTGTGTGTGTGTGTGTGTGTGTGTGTGTGTGTTTAGGTCATAGGGTGGACCCGCATGTCTAAGCCAGTCCCACAGAGGAAGCTGGACAATAGCCGCTCGGCCAGTAACAGCAGTAACAATGGCTGTCCGCTCCCCACAAAGCCCGCTCCTCAGTGGGTGGTGTGGCTGTCTGGGGGCCCTCTGGGGGACTGGAAACCCTTCGCTATACACTCTCATACAGACCCCAAATCTCTGTAGGACCTTTAATCCCTCTGTCCTCTTTCTGTCCTCCCTCTACTCTGATTCTTCCTTTTCATTTCACTCTAGTTCTGCTACAGCCATTCATTTAGGGAGTGAAGGGAGTCGTGCGTGATAGTCCACATCAGAGGACACGCTGCCGCCGCTGCTCTGATTCAACCATGTGTTAAAATAATGTATTACTCTGAGTGAGTCAGACACACTCATTGTGGGTTGCCTCTGCTTCTGCTGGCTGAATAATAAGTGGAAGTATGGTTGGTTGTATGATATCACAACCACAAGGTTTTATGGTTGTAAAAATCTATTAGAGGACAATAAAACGCAGACATGTGGTCTGTGGTAGGCTAAAAGGGTCAGTGGTGTCTCGGTCTCTCAAACATCAGCTCAGACTGTTATTCATACTGGCATTTTGTTAAGCATGAGCATATTAAAATGACAGATTGTAATGTTTACACCTCAGACTGTCTCCAATATGAGCGTCACGTCCATGAGTAAATGCACGCTTCCTTATGTGCAGTGATGCAGTTAATTTTAGGGTGAACTGTCCGTTTAACAAATATTTAAACACACACTCCGTTGTTTTTGACCAGACTTGGATGATACAAAGTTTATTTTGAGCATCCTACATCACAGCTGCACTTATGTCATTTTGAAATTGCAGTAATTCACTTTGTAATTTTAGTTTTTGTTTACTCTCATACCTCTCAGTAGGCCAGTGTACACTCTAAAGAAGAGGTGGGCAGAGCAGACCCCAGACCAGTTAAGAGGCTGATTATTCCAGTGTGAGGCTGCTCACAGTGACAAGTCCTGTGAGGGATTTAAGACCCCACACAGCGGCTGTTAGTTCACATCACATTCCTCTGAACACGCTGTTAACTTTGGGAAAAGACCAGACCACTTCTGAGTAAAAGAAGACTTGTTTGACTCAGATACTAATGGAGAGTCCTGCATTGAAAACATAAAGTAAAAGTATAATCAAAAGTATTTTAATTACAAGTATTCAATGCAGAAAAATGTCCCATGTGACTGTTACATTATTGTAAAGCCTACTTATGATAGATTATTATCACACAGGCATTAATGTAAAAGCAGGATTTTACTGTTGTAGTTAGTGGAGCCTATTTTTAACTATTTTATGTAGGACTGCACCTAATGATTATGTTCATTATGGATTCATCTGCTGATTATTTTCTCTGTTAGTTGATTGATTGTTACTCAAGTAAAGTACCTCAAAGTTGCACTTAAAGGGCGGGTCCACCCGTGTTCTCTTCCGGGTTTTGCGGGTGGAAACACCCAATCAGCCATTAGCAAAAGGCTGTGACATAGGTCAGAGCAGTGATCAGTGAAAATAATGATAAAAACTGCAACTTTTAGTATGTTTAATGCATACATTAAACATACTAAAAGGAATAAAAATAGTATATAGTATAGAAGTATATAATCAAGAACAGCAAAATTACAATAAAATATCCAAACTAATGTGGCATCCATACAGCGATACAAAAGGTCGACCTTTGTGTCTCCACACTTCACTTGTGTCTTGGCTGAAAAGCTGCACCTGAACACACCGCAAAGACTACAGCCAGTGGCCAACTAGCACGTACTTTCTGCGCCTGTGTGAGAGGAAATAACTCTCTGTACCAGGAGAAGGCGTGAATCTGTATTCGTTATAAAAACTGGGAAACTGGAAGACTGACAGAACAGATTCAAAACACTAGTTTTCCAATTAGCGTAATATCAACACAACCCGATGTTGAAAGAACAAAGCATTTTTATTGTGCGCTACCAAACAACAAGACAAACAATTACGAAGTCATGCCCTCTTGAATTAAGCCATTTGTTTCTTTTCCTCACTTCCATTTGTCCAGTAGTGCACTGAGCTCATCCGCCAATCAGAGCGACATCATTCACCTACGGGGCTCCAGCACTGATTCAACATGCTGAATTCAGGAAAAAAAGCCGTCAAGGGCCAACTAGTGCCAATGGCACAGGACATAACAGACAAACTAGTGTGACAGACGCTTACCGCACCTCGACACTGACCAACAGCCGACACTCTACCTGGTGTGTCAGGGCCCTAAAACATTCATACTTCGACCAAAATGTAAATGTTTGGATTTGAATACATAGGGTACATGACTTGAAAGCTACAGAATGATAATAAAACCTCTAAATAAATAAATTAAGAAATGAAATTTTGGACCCGTCGTTTTCAGTACAAATCTTGAGAAAATGTACTTTGTCATATTCTACCACTGCTTTTCTGTTTTAAAATAAACATAATAGAAGTCGCTGTCCGTCAAACTTGTACTGTTGCTTTTACGTTCTGTCCTAAAACAGTGTAAAATGCCTGTTATTGAGCATCTGTCATTAATGGCAATGATGCAACTACAAGGTCAAATCTAGGACATGAGCAGAAAGTCATACTTTTTATTCTCAGACTGTAAACGGGCTTTCTACCTCAGCTCTCACAGTGTAGGTGAGGCCTGATTACAGGCCACACCATTCTTCTCTATTTTTATCCATGTAAAAAAAAATCACAACAGGCTGCTTGGAACGGAAATATGGCAGACTAATCAGGATGCTTATTTTTGTGTAACTCCAATCTGTTACTCCTCATAAAGATGATTCTGTATCTATTAAATTAAAGAGACTGCCAAGGACTTATATTTAAGCTTCTTACATAACACCTAAATTGAGCATTCTGTTCAAGGAGCCTCCAAACAAGAAAATCATCTCAGCAGAACAATAGTAATTTTCATAAATGTCCCTCTTTTCACACCGTACTGAGTTACTGCCCTGCATGGTCTCACAGTCAGTGTTCTTATTAAGTACCTGCACTATCCTGTCCTTGGCCAGCAGGCCTGCCCTCTCTGCTGGAGAGTCCTCATCCACAGCTCTGATATACTGCCCCGGCCGCGCCCGCTCACTGTGTAGGTTGAAGCCATATCCGTTTGACCCTCGCTGGATCATGCAGAGACGTGGCCGCAGCTCAGCGCACAACACCTCCTGGAAGAGACCAGAGGAAAACAGATATGTTAATACACTGTGATGTGACATACATCAATATAGAGCAGAGCATTAGTGTTAAGAATACCTCCACCATGGGCTCAGGAAGAACAAGAGGCACAAAGATTACGGAGAGCTCCAGTGAGTCGTTAACCATGAATATAAAGCCGAGGTTGAACATACAGCTGGCTGCTGCATGCTGATATGTTGTGCTGTGTGTTTTTAACAATCATGTCTGAACTGAAGCTGTTGTTTTGACTCCACGTGACTCCTAACTGCTCGCCAGGAAGGAAGAGGCTCCTGGAGGCATATGATTGGAGGTCTGCCGGGAAGAGAATTTGGGGAGGGGGTAGAGGGTCGGCGCTGCTCTGGCCTTGAGGAAGGGACCAGTTCCGGTGTGGTCCGCAGCCCGGCTCGCTCCAGGCTTCGAGGAGGACAATGGAAGCTGGGCGTTGACCTCTGACCGCATCCCCTCGCCCTGTCCCATCCAGTCCCACTCTGGGATGGCAGGAAGAGTTAGAGCCATATTGTCATCCAGGAAAAAACTGAAGCTCAACCCTAGAGCCTCCCTTCCGCTCAGTGGAAGAAGCAGGTTCTTTATTTAGAAAAGGGGCTTTGTCATCAAAGAGGTCAGAATATGAAATACAGGAGCCACAGAGCTCAGGAGACACAGTGCTGGTCAAGATAATCTTTGTCAATGTGACCAAATCTGACCTGACACTCCCTCCACATCAGAGCGTCTGTGTGCTCCCGCCCTCTGTCAGGCAAACCCTCGAACACAATGAGCCTCTATAAATAATTCTGACTCACTTTCTACAGAAGAGGCTGATTGATTAAAGCTACTTCATGACTCCAGTGGACATAAATGAACTGTGGACTTTGTAACAACTGACTCAACATTTTCTCTTGTATACAGCTTGACACAAGTGGTGAGTGATGGTCACTTCACTGGATTATGTAAGAGAATTGTTCAGAGCTAACACTCCACCCACCTCCGCCTAGAATGAACTTTTCTCTTTTTCTCTCAGTGAAGCACCTGGAAAAAAAACTGTACTTTGGTGGCTCCCACAGTGCTGCACATATCACACTTGTGTTAATCAGTTCTGATGACCAATCTGAGACTCTTTCAGAACAACAAAAGCATTCAGAGCGCTCACTCACTGAAGTTTAGTCGACAGTTTGTTTGTTTCCTGCCAACAGAGGTTACTTGGAGGAATGATGATTCTTTAATTAGGATGGAAGGGTTGCAGAAAAACTGACATTTTGGGAAATACACCTGTTCACTTTCCACGAGTTATGAGAACATTCATACCTCTGTACGTTACAGTCAGCAGCTGGCTAACGTAGCTTAGCACAAACACTGGGAACAGGGGGAAACAGCCAGCCTGGCTCTGCCCAAAGGAGATGAAATACATCTATCAACAGCTCTGAAGCCAAACATTTAACATGCTATATCTTGTTTGTTTAATCCGTACAAAAACCGAAGTGTAAAACCAGTTGCCTGGCAACCAGCAGAGACTCCAGGAAGTTACTGTACCCGGCTAGAGACGGCTATTAAACAGAGACGGCCCACTTTAGATTCATTTCCTGTATTTGTGTGACGTGGGTTTCGCCCCTGCCCCACCCCATTAGGATTCCAATAAACGTAAGTACAGATTATGACTGTTTCATTCTCCCCATCGACACTGAAGTAAATACTGGACCCATTTTTCATAAACCACAATTCTCCTAAACATTCTGACACTGATATTGCATATTTTCAAGCAGACAAATCAGGAGACAATTAACTTTGTTCATGCATACTTAGCAACATACTCTCATGAAATCTGGCAACAACTGACGTGATCTTACACTCAGTTGATTCAGATATTAAGCTAGCAGATAAGAAAGAGCAACAAAATAAGGAACAAACATTACATTCAAATCTTACTATTTAACTAAAAGGTCTATCTCTGTTGGCATCCTTTCCAAAATACAATATCCACTACCATTGCTATGCACACAACACACAATATATGTTCCATTAAAAACCTGTGAAGAAGGCAATTTTTATCACCTTTTATCCTGTCTGTCTGACATAAAGTGCTGGATGCACCAAAAGCTTTTCCAGTTAAATGACAATAAATCAGAAATAATCCTCTTCGTCCTCTTAAATCCATCACCATTGTACAAAACCATCTTGGCCTCTTATCTGCAAATGTCAAACCTGCAGCCAAAAACCTTGGTGTGATATTTGAAAGTGACCTCTCCTTTGAAAAACAAATTGCAAGCGTTGTCCAGTTCTCTTTCTTTTGATTAATCAGATGTACTCTCTCTTAACATGATCTTGAGAAGGTCATCCATGCATTCATTTCTTCAGGGTTAGATTACAGCTCATTGCTCACTGTAGTCAGGGTTGAGCCAAAAAGCCATCTCATGGCTTCAGCTGGTGCAAAATGCAGCAGCTTGGTTTTTAACAAACACTAGAAAACATGACCGCATCAGCCCTGTTTTAGCCTCTCTTTTAGCACTTCATGGCTCAGCCCCCAGCTATACCACTGAGATGCTTCTCCCCTATGAGCCAGGTCGCAGCCTTACATAAGCTAAAGGCGACTAAATGTGCACCAGGCTTTTGCAGTCAAGGCTCCTCAGTTCTGGAAGTCCCTGCTTGAGGATCTGAGGCTGCTGAATCAGTGACATCTTTTAAATCGCTTCTTAAAACGTATCTATTCAAAAAAGCCTTGGATTATTTTTATCGTTATTATCCACTGTTGTCATCAGTTATTGTATTCTTTTATTTTATTATTACTATTATTGTTTGATTTGCTGTACCTCAGTGCAATCTACAGGGCAATTAGTTGCCAACTTTGTGTATCTGCTTCAGTGATGGTATTTTATCTTTATTTTCATTGTTCTTCGTATTGTCTTAAAATTGCCTCATTTATTGAATTCTGCATTGTTTTAAATCTTGGGATGAACCACATAAAGCACTGAACTTTCCCTTTAAATGTAGCAGCAGTTTGGCAAACAGTACTCTGTCCTCATCATCATGCAGATTGTCCATCTCTGTGTCCATCAAGAGCCCACTGAGCAGCTGGAGTGTGTGCTGAACATTTATCCTGCTGATCAGATGTGCTCCTGATAAGAGCCCTACAGCCACAGTTTCATCATAATTTCATCTCAGTATACAAAAATGATTGTCTCTGATTGCGCGTCTTTCAGTTTCTCAAGTGTTACACCCAAACTTCAAGTGAAACCACCTTACTTTTCGAGGGCTTTAATCCAAAACACAGACTGAGCATTTTTATCTTTCTAGTTAATGGTTAGTTTAGCTAATGTTAGTTCTTATTACTGACCTTCCCTCCTCTGAATGCCTGGAATTAACTAACAGAGCTTTCTGCCTTCTACTTAATGGTGTGATGGCAGAGTGAAGCACAAACGATCAAGATTCATGCCAGAGCTCTACTCCCTGTAACAGTAAAGAACAGTCTGTGATTTACTCAGATCATACTCCCAGTGCTGGACACGTGAAAGCAGATGAAACAGTGAGCGCCGTCACACTGCAGCCTTGGCATGAGACTGTCTGACACTGGTTGGGTGCCCTGGCTGACGTTAGGCGTCCCTGTGCGGGCAAAGAGAGGCTCTGGCAGGGACAACAGAGGAGGGTTTGTGTCAGAGAGGAATGGAGGGCTGAAGAATCTCCACGCGGGTCTGAAATCTGTGGAATCTGCTGAACACACACAAGCTGGGAGGGGAACCAAGGACCCACTGGCTGTCAAGTGTGTGTGTGCGTGTGTGTGTGTGTGTGTGTGTGTCTGCTTGTGTTTCATGTGTTTACAACAAATACAATCTAAGTTCTCCATAACTTCACAGCGTAAATCTGATCAACACAGCTGCCACTTACATATACACTTGTCAGATCAAAGGCACAACCACAGAATATTTACGGGACGCTCTGTAAGTTACGAGCTGACACTGTATGACTCCTCCACATACTCTCAGTAACAAACTGAACGTCCTTATCTGCTGCTGAACAACACAAATCCGTGTACCCTAATTTACACTGCCAGTACAGCTATTTGTTTTAGACAGGCTCAGCTTTGGCCTGAGGTCAACTTAATTCAGGAACTTCCTCTCAGAGCTTTGTTTAGAGCACTTCCCGCATTTTACAGCACTGGCGAAGCAGAAGGTGGATGGAGGATGGGGGTGCCTTTGGGGATCCAGCCCAGAACTTTGTCTCACAAGCTCTGAATCTTCTAGGTGTTGAAAATATCTTTAATGTTGTGTAATTTCCCCTCTGTTTCTCTAAATGGGTCAGCAAATCAACTCAGCAAAAGTTCCATTACTTCTCGATGAGTAATGCTATTTAAGCCAAATTCCTACTCTACCTACGTTATGTAACACAAAAAATAGTAACATGAGAACATTTCTTGCCTATTTTAGGAATGAAGGCTCTACAGGATCATTTTTTCTTACTCATGTTTTTACTAAATGATGTACAGATTTTTAGGCATTCTATTATCTCAAATGGCTTGAGCCCGATGAGTCCCGAAAAGCCCAACGGTTCGGACTGGTAAGAAGACTGGGAAGACCAGATGGGAGAGGCTTCTGAGAGGAAGAAGGCCAAGTATGAGGAGCACACTGTTGAATGTCAAAGCAATGGATGGAAGACTGCCGAGGATTTACCAGTCCCTCTACAGGGCCCTCAAGTTACTGGGGTTCAGAGGACTGCACAGCAAGAGAGCCATCAGGAACATCACTGATGCTGCTGAGAGGGCATCAAGATGGCTGTGGATCAAGAGGGGTGATATGTGGACCACACTAGCTACCTGGACACAGGCCAGGGTCTGATCAACCCTGGATGGGTCACCTGGGAGAGAATGTATGATGATGAAAGACCCCAATGACCCCAGGTTACATCACTGCTAATGTGTCTAGGTTGCACCTTAAGGTTTATCTATTTAAAATGTAGATCCAAGATATATTACAGACTGTATATTGATTGATTGATGAGGAGAAGGAGCAGCCAGGCTCCGTGCTGGGCTCTCTGTCCTTCCTCCCAGCTGGAGCAGGGAGCTTCTCTGGCGGGGAAATACAGTTTGGAAAGTGATCAACTGAGCTGCTCCATTTTCTGTTGGAGATGTGCATGGCTTGCACTGCCACACAGCAAGTGTGTCCCAAGTGTTAGAAGCCGACTAGTGCTTTCTGGGGGGTCGGACTTGGTTGGGCTCGGGCAAAGTATTTTATGTGATGATCTCGGACAGGCTGGTTTCCGGCCTCACTCACATGGGTCAGTTCAGTTCGAGAACTCTACTATAAACTAATCAATTGAGGCAGCGTTTGCACAGCGCCATTTGATTTTATGTACATGCTTGGGGGATTCTACGCCCTAGTTATTGTAAAAAACAAATCAAAAAAATATTGTGAATTGGTCTATACCTGCGGTAAACAGGAAAAAAATCTCCCCTGAGGAGAATGCCTCCAGACCCTCCTTGAGCCCTGAATGTATACAACATCTCACTCCACCCCTGCCCTTAAGCACATACATGATGTGTGAAAGGAAAACATAAACTTATTAATCTACTTGTGCTGCTTCCTTAGATTTTGTTTGGAGGTTGTGAGTCTATATCAGGGCGGTGAAAATCAAAAAGGTTTCTGTGACCATCAAGCAAATAATCTGAGTCAAATCTGAGTCAGTGTGGTGTAAAATCTTATTTGGCACACTCAGAGCTACCCTCATTATCAATATTTCTGACTGCCACTTTAAGATCAAAGTCACACGGTTTTTCTATTGTGTGAAAGGTTCCTCTCTGCCCAGAAAAACAGCATTTCGAGATTGAACACATGCTCTCTGTGACACAAACTTTCCTTTGAGGAGGGAAGTGTTGAACAGGAACTGTTGACACATCTTCCCTCAATATGCTTCCCTCTGCGCTGGCTCAACTTCCTGACATGAAAGAGAAATTAAAATACAAAACACACCCAAGCAGACGCACAAAAAAATACACATGCACACAAATCATGGGAAAGGAGGCTTTTATAAATAAGCATGTGGAGGATGAAGTGTCTGTAGGGTAAAACACACTTAAATGAGTCTAGTGAGCCGATAATGAAGTAAGTGTATCTGACGTGTAATAAAAGAAGCCAGGCATCAAAAAGCTTCTCTGAATGTAACGAGGCAAATCTGACATGGATTAGCTGTTCCCTCCTGTATCCAGCCCTTATGTTAAGCTAAGCTAACTGGGTTCATGTTTACTGTATTTCTTAAAATGTCTAACTGTTCCTTTTAAAATTTCTCTTCAACTCAATAAAGACAGATTGAAAAACTTCAATATTCTTCTTTCACTGCAGACATTTTGAATCTTGAGCTGCTCTGCTGTCAGACAGATTTCCCCATTAACAGTTAATGGTTGTTTACATTGTGAACAATGGCACATGTGTGCGTGCTGCTGTGTATGAACCGTTTTATCTCACTTATTTCATAATGTTTCAACACTCTGAAACACCCTGAAGCTATTTATGGTTTGTGTTTTTCTTGAGCAACAGAGATTGTGACTGATTGTACATGACATGTATCCTCTGTATCATGATTCTAGCACTCTAGAAACTGACCATCAGCTGAGTTTAACAACTGACTTAATCAATGTTGCTTAGTATCAAGTGTAAACAGGTGTAAATATTCAACTAGCAGAAGCAACTATTAGTGAAACAGTATGAACACTGGCTAGGGTGCACACAAAGTTAAGTAACACTGGACAGTCCAAAAAAGTGAAACTTATTTCTGTCATGTAGAAAGTAGAAATTTCATCACATCATCTTCCACTGAGACAAATGTCTATTATAACTACTTCACTGTAAATATCTGCTGCTGTGAAGCCTCTTATTTCTTTAAAGCGGATGTATTATGCTTTTCCCTATTTTCTGTCATATATAAAACGTTACAATGTCAGATGTTCATATTAAATGTGGCCAAAGTTTTAAATAATGAGTTAATCATATCTAAAAGTAATCCCTGCGAGCAGAGTGCACATAAATGTACATATTTCTTATGTTTGCTTTAATTGTATTCTTGTTTATTCTACTGATATATGTTGTATAATATATTTTATTTTTAATATTTTTATATCTTAATTACTAGTTTCAATTCAATTCAATTCAATTCAATTTGATTTGTTTTGATATTTACATACTTCTATTTTATACTCTTATTCCTACCTCTTATCGGAATGGATCACAAGTTCCCCTCAGGGATCAATAAAGTATTTCTGATTCAGAGAAACCTCAGGCTTCAGATCGATCTGAACACTCTGTTTACAACTGTTTTTTTTTTCTACTTTCAAGACACGATGATGCCAGCTTTTAACAGATTTCTTTAAATGGTCATCTGCTCCAGGCACGCTACTGCAAGTATTTACAGTATATGCACGGCTACATATAGTGACATGCTCACATCAGGGAAACATGCAAACTTGGTTGCAGATGTTGTTATTATCTCCCTGATTTCAGATCAGGATCCTGCTAGAAAATGTCCACTTGTGAAGATTATGGTTTAGAATCTTTTATTAGTAATTTTTCACAGTAGAAAGTGCCTCTAATGTAAACGCAGGTTACAAGATAGACTTGCAGAACATAAGTATGCGATCAGGATAGGTAACCTGGACTACCTTATGGCTAAACATTTCAAAGAACATCATGGCAATGACCCCTCCTCTGTGTTGGCTATGGGCACTGACCATATCCCTGAGGCAGATAGAAGAGGGGATAGACAGAAAAGTCTCAATCAAAAAGAGGCGGAATGGATTTTCAAATTGAAAGCTACTGTACATCCAGGAATTAATGAGGACCTTGACCTTACTCCATTTTTGTAAATTAATACTTCCTATGTAAAGATTCCCTGCTTCGTATATCTGTTTGCATATATTTAGTGTCTTTTTTTCTTATTTTGGTTGTCTCTTTTTTGTGTTTTATGTATATATTCTATTAATTTTCATATGTTACTTCTGCTTCTGAATGCAGTCTATGTATATATATATTTTTGTTCTCCTTATAGAATTTGACCTATTGATGGTTTATTGTGATTTTTTCTAATTATATCTGTTATATTCTCATTGTTTGCCTACTGGCCCTATAATGCAGGTTTCTAGTTATGAGTGCATTGTGTAAAGGGAGTTTTGCTTATATGCCTGCAGTCTGGCAAATGGAGTGCTGATTGGCTCCACCCATGTCTGAGTAGGGCCTCATTTAGGCCACCTGTGAACCCTGCAGCTTTATACCCTGATGAAGGCCGAAACATGTTGGTGATTTTAATGTTCATCATGAACTAGCCATTTAATAAAGGCCTTTTAACTTGTGCACCAGAGAAGAGTTGCCTTGGATTTTGTTTTTTCAAGATGCCTCTAATTTATGTTAAAGTCATTCCCTGGCTGCAAGTACACTGCTACATGTAGCTCCATGCTAACATCAGGGAAACATGTAATCATAGTTGCAGATGTTGTTAATTCTTCCCTGACTTTGGATCAGATTTTGATTTTGAAGATGTAATTTTACATTTCAAAGTGATTTTTCACAGAACAAAGTGCACTTATTCCCCCGGCTGCAATGATAAAGCAGAGATGCCGAGAATGCAGATAGCATTGTAATTGTCTCTGTGAATTAAATCAAGAGTATGGTGCTAGACCTGACCAGACAGAGGGTCAACAGAGGTATTCCAGCACAGACTGTCTGAGGAAAAGTGTTTTTTTCAACATTAAAGGATGTAAACATGTTCTAGTAGAAATCAAAAATACAAGTATGAACCTGAAAAAGAGCATAACAGGTCCCCCTGTGAGATACACCCTCTTTCATGCAGCTTATATACGAGTGTGGTTTCTATCTCCACTACACAGACTTCAGAAGGATTTGGCAACTACATATAAGAGATTGCTTTGAATACCAATCGCTCCAAAACAAAACCAGGGCCTGTGTTAATATTCTCAAAACGCACTTCTGAGTCACACGGCTGTCACACAAATCTCACTGCATCTGCTGCTCCAGCGCACAGTTCCTCTGTGTGTGTGTTAGACAGTTTACAGGTTCCTTATCCAGAGGTTGATGTTACCCTGTTTTAGACTTGTTTCTGGTTTTCCCCTGGAAGCTGCGATAAACAATAGATAAGATACAGACGTATAGTTGAACTTACAGGCCCCTGATGCAGCTGCAGCACCTCTATATGAAGCTGTTACTTCTCATTAAGTCTAAAATGAAGCACTCATTTCCAAAATGCTATATAAAACCATATTTGGAAATCTTTGATGCCTGGAAAGCATCAGTGAATATTTAAAACACAAATTACAGCTCTGAAAACAGCTTTTTTGTAACAGGTCACAGATGTTTTAAGGAATTTCTTGGTCGGTCAAATCAAAAAAGGGAATTTTTTTTTTATGTTGACATGAATGAAAGACAAACCTAATAGATCAAATAACAAGGGATGAGACTGGCTATAGCAAATTATTTATATATTAGTATATTGACATTATATCAATGTTGTGATATGAGGAACCCAATGCTGGTATTATATGTTTCTGCAAGCCACAGTTGTGTTACATTTGCCCATTTCATACATGTCATATCAACGTTTCTTAAGTGACGCAGTATATGAGCTGACTTTGTCATCAGGAGGTGGAGGTGATGGTGGGTGGTGTGTCACCTAGGGAGAGACGCCTGCCAAGCTGTTGCACACCACTAGTTACTTTTGACCACCAAACAACAAAACCAGTTTTCTTAATGAGCCACTGCTGTGTTTTTAGTAGCTTTTTAGGCTGCAAAAACATGGATGGTTTTTTTTAGCAAACTGTGGCTCTTTTTCTTGCAATTTTTTAGCCCTGAAATGTGGCTGTATTTTAGTGACCCATGGCTTTTTTTCCCAATGGATTTCCACCTCCATAAATGAGAGCTTTTAAGTAAACTGTCACTGTTTATTCAGCGGGATAGTGCCACAAGGAGAAGTTGTTTTTGACCGAGACATTGCTGCTTTTCCTGCCAGTAATGTGCCACAAAAAGTGGTCATTTTTAACAGAGACATTGCAGTGCTTCCTGCCAGGTAGTGCCACAAATGGCATTTGTTACTGACCAGGACATCACTGCTTTTCCAGCAGGATATTTTAAGCCAAAACAAGCTCTTTTCCTAGCCATAATCAAGTGATTTTTGTGCCTAAACCTAACCACACGTAAACCAAAAGTGTTGCTGAAATGTAAAGATTCAACATATCCACTGGATAATAACGTGTAAATGTGACTGGGTTGGATATGAGACTATATATCATCTTAAATTTAGGATATCTTAATACTTTTAAGTGTTGTCTTAAATGTTGCCTTACAGTAAAGTTGTATAATTTTCTGAACTTAACAAGACTGTTCTATCTGTTTTATTATTTGCCTTTACCCATTTAGTCATTATATCCATTTTACTGATGATTATTTAGCCAAAATCTCAGTGTAAACATTTTGTGAAACCACCAATAGTCAACCCTACAATATCACTGCAATATTGATATCGAGGTACCTGGTCAAAAATATCATGATATCAGAATTTCTCCATATCATCTTCAAACTGATAAGAACCTTATGGTGGCACTGGAGTTAAAGTCAGGGGATCACCAAAGTCTTTAGGATTCATATTTGCACTACATTTAACAGCAATCCATCCATTAGCTGTTCAGATTTTATTACTGCAGAGCCCTTGATTCTTCCACAGGTGTCTGACAAGCCAGATTGATTGATTTGCACCTTTAAAACCCTCTCAGGGAGCATTAAAAGGCAGCCAACTACCTCCTTAACAACCATCCATCATGTTTATCACCCTCTGACTCAGCCACTGGAGATTTGCATCTGTCGGGCTCTCCAGCTGATTCAGCTCGACAGAGAAGCGCTGTGGCTGCAAGCGACTCAGTCTCTGGCATGGAGGGGTGTGTGAAGGAGTGCATGTGTGTGATGCCAGTGGCTGCAGCTCTGCCACTCAGCCTGCCAGTTATTTCATATTTTCCCCATGCTTGGCCAGCGGACTGATGTGTAACTACAGGCCTTAATAAAGGAGAACACATGTAGGACATCTATTACTGTGGGCTTCCTGCACAGCTCTGGGTCTCTGACTCAACTACTCTTTGTTTCACATGCCCAGAAAAAAAAATGCTGAAATTTCCTATAATTACGTAAACACCTCACTGACGTATTTTAACCGTCTAACCAACGTCCAGTAAACTCACAAGTCATGCAAATCATCAACTGAATCTGTCACACTCAGCTGCTCTGTACACGCAGATCTGTCTTCTATAGCTCTCTTTCAGCTTTATGTATTGCTCTTTCTCCTTCTGCTGCTTTCTTCATCCCTCATGTCGCTCTAATGAAAGCGGGCAGCTCCCCCATGACTTTAACCACTTTGATCAGCATAAAGAATAACTGCTAAAGTGACACGCTGCCAGGCACCATGGTTACTCAGTGACATGACAGATTATTGGCCTCCCCTCTCCTTGTGATTGTCATGTGTAGTTTCTGACGGAGTTTAACGGCCTCAGGGACAGTTTAACAGACTTAATAAATGTTTGATGTAAACCTGGTTCCTTTTTAACCACCGCAGCACAAGTTTTGTGCTCTTGAGTGTACGGAGCACACCACTCTCTCAGGCAGGACGGGGGTGTTGGATTTCTAGCTGGACCATTGAACCAGCTGCGAGGCAGGCGGAGGGGGGAACAAAGCACCCTACTGTCCCCCCTTCCATCTGAGGATGGGACAAACTGGCTCTACAAAAGACACCAAAGAAAGGTTCGGCTGAGGGTTCCCATTACAATAGACTCTTTAGGGGGAAGGCCTGAAAATAGAAAAGTAATGTCAGTCATCACAGCAGGGGTACAAGCACTGATAAGACCAAATGGAGTGGTCTTGATTACCAGAGAGGCCTTGCCGTCGTTTTAAGATCTTTTAAAATAGAGCAAGCAGGGTCTGCCTTTCCTCAAGTGTCTTCATCTTTAGTTCATCCACTCTGCAGGCTTCTGTTTTTAAAAATAATGACTGCGGTAGATCAGCCCAACGCTGACTGACAGTTTTGTCCTATCACGGTTTTATCTCCTTTGTCAGTCTTCCTGTCTCTGACCCTCCACCCTCGCAGACCTGAAACCAGCATCAGATCAACAACATTTTACACAAGTTTCTCTTCCACATTTTCACACACACACACACACACACACACACACGCTCTCTCTCTCTCTCTCTCACACACACACACACACACACACACACACACACACACACACATGGTGCTGTAATATTTGATGTAAGAGATGAACTTAGAGAAAGAGGGGAAGACAGAACACAGAAAATGTGGGCGTTGAGGCAGAACCTTATTGTTACATTAAAGTTGAAGTGCTCAACGCTACATTTACTCCTGTAGCATATGAGCAAACCTTTAACACCATTTGCTCCTAATGCAGCCAGTGCTGTGAGCTTTTTAGTCAGGGAACAACAGAATAAAAGTGTGTATCTAAACATAGCTGCACTTTTATAATTTAACCATGCGCCAAAAGAAAAAACATCTCATGTAACTCTCCTTCAGCATACCTCAACTGAAGTTCTACATTTCCATAAATGGTGCTCTACAATCCCTGCCACTTGTTGTATACAGCTGTTAGTGGAGCACAAGAAAAAAGTCATGCCCTTTAAAGGGATAGTCTGGATTTTTTTTAAGGGGCGGTTGTATGAGGTACTGCCAGTGTATTGTAACGACAGTAAATGGTGGTCAGCGTGCCCCAACTTCAGAGAGGCAGGCAGGAGTACCGTCACACAAGTTAAGCAATGTACAGCTGTGACCAGGAGGCAGCAGCAAGTGTATTTTAGCCACCTAAAAATGGAATCAGGGACAGTACAAGTGTAAGCTATATCTAAAATATTTTCACCACAGTCTTTCCGATAAGGAAGCTGTTAATAGCTTCAGTTTCCCATCTTGTCAAAGACACCAGACTCCATTGATTAAAACAGCAATTTTAGCTCATGGAACGCTGGAGCCAACTGACATCTACTATTATGTAATACAGTGACTTTGGAGTGTCTTATAACAGTGGTTCCCAACTGGTGGGTCATGGTTCAACAGTGGGTTGCAGGTCCATTCTGAATGGACCGCAAGTGACTTGAGAACATGTCAAAAAATAAATAAATAAAAAATTTGAAGTACGATACATTTCCAGCACAGAGCTTTTATTTTGGAGGTGCTGTTATCTGCTTAAATGGCTGAATTTCAAGGAGGCTACGCCGTCGAATCCAAAGTCAAGAATCCTTCAAATTTTGATGAGGAGCGGGTCCTTCCTTCAGAGAATTTTCAAGGATGCATGTGTGTATCCTCAGTGGGCATGAAGTACCCACAATTCTTTGTGCACGATTTGCTGGAATTGAAGGCAGGGCCTCTTCAGGTGACGCACAACTGTGCTTTAGCTGGCCTGTTCCAATGTGTGTTCACCAAATGCTGGGCAGTGGTCTTGCCTAGTTTCTGTGGGACCTGATTTAGAAGGACCCGTCCCATCAACGCAGCATCCTTGACTTTGAGAAGCACTGAAAACAGCAAACTAGCTTGACAACATGGCCAAACACAAGTATGACACTGAATATATTAAACTATGTGGACCCTGAACTGATGACTATGAAGAAATCTGGACCCTGTGTCCGGACCTGCTTTATACAACCCCACTTCTAAACTATCCCTTTCATTAAAACCGGACTTGTGGCTGTGTTGAATAATTGAGGCTACTTTTAGTAGAAAAAAGTCAATCTAATCTCTTTTCTAGGCACGGTGGTATGGTGGTTAGCACTGCTGCCTCACAGCAAGAGGGTTGCCAGTTCGATCCCGGGTGGGGGAGCCCTTCTGTGTGGAGTTTGCATGTTCTCCCTGTGTCAGCGTGGGTTCTCTCCGGGCACTCCGGCTTCCTCCCACAGTCCAAAGACATGCAGATTGGGGACTAGGTTAATTGATAACTCTAAATTGTCTGTAGGTGTGAATGTGAGTGTGAATGGTTGTCTGTCTCTATGTGTCAGCCCTGCGATAATCTGGCAACCTGTCCAGGGTGTACCCTGCCTCTCACCCGATGTCAGCTGGGATAGGCTCCAGCCCCCCCGCGACCCTCAAGAGGATGAAGCGGTTAGAAGATGAATGAATGAATGAATGAATAATCTCTTTTCTTGTGTGATGGATTCTCCCAGGGTGACAGATAAATGCATTTAGTTTCCAAGTGTGTGTACAATACTTTGTAGCTGGACAGAAAATATCTCAACATAATGGCTGCGGTCATCTATCTCTGTGGATAACACAAATAATAAACATACATAGATGACCGCAGCCATTATGTTGAGATATTTTCTGTCCACGCCCATGCTAGCATCTCTGTGAGGGGGTAATTGACACACCAGTGCTTTCAGCTTAATGGTAGTGACAGTATGTTAACATGCTGATGCTAAGCAGGTATGTTTAGAGGTAAGTTTACAATGTTCTGACTTACTAGCATGCTAACATATGCTAATTAGCATTACATTCAAATTACAGCAGAGGCTTATTTGAGGTTGTCTTTAATTTTGCAACAAAAACAAGTACTTTGGGATCAATCTTTCCTACATCTCCTGAGTTTAATGTACATGTGTATAGTGTACATTTATTGGCTCTGTCTTGGATGTATGGCATCTGTGTGTTGTACAGTGGGAAGGGAGGTGTACGGCAGGGGGCGAGTCTATTTCAGGGCAAGCAGCCAGTCATTTCCCCCTCCACCCCCCAGCAGGGCGCGGCCCTCCGGCTCATTGTCCGAACAGGGTGGTGAACCTTCAGCAGAATGGAGTGGGAACTGGAATGTAGCATTGTAGAGTCTCCGTCCAGTATCCCACGAGACCCGATCACCAGCGACCCTACCACCCAACCCACACACACACACACACACACACACACACACACACACACACACATGCACACACACACAGAGGGTTCAGGTTCCACCCCTGACCTGGGCCACAGTGGTCTTGGGAAGGCACAGTGGTGCTGTTGTTTGGACTGACGTCACTGGGAAGTCTCACTGACGGTGCCATGATTTGCAAAGACATTGATTATTTGTTCTGCTTCTAATCAATAGAGGGATATAATGTTCTCTTGTGATGTGGTAGAACTGTATCTGTCCTTTTGCTTAAGATACGACGACTGTGCCTTTGGGCAGCTCAGCCTTTATCCAGTTTATGACTGTCTGACATTTAACCAATATAAACTCCTGTTGAATAAAAAGCTAATACCAGGTCGCCCTGGTGGCCTGTGAGGGTTTACGATACTGATTATGAAATCTCACTGTCTCTGGTGGAAGTCTGGCTGCAGACCTTTGCTGAACGTCCTCCCCACTCTCCTCTCTGCCCTTAGTGGCTAATAAAAAGGCCAAAAATTGCCCTTGAAATACTTCCAAAAAGGCAAATACTGCACTCCGGTACACACTGTTTCTCTCACGATAACAAGAATGTCTTCATTGTCTTTTATATTCTCACCTCTTTGCAGATATTGCAATGAATTGAGCGTGACTGTCTTGCAAAACAGTGGTGATACTGTCGTTATCTTGGGCGACATTTTGATAGTACTGAGTCATGAGTTACTGTGAGATTGCCGCCCATAATACACACAAAAACAGCTATTTCAGTAAGAGTCACTGGACAAGAGAGGTGCTGTAATGCCAGTGTCTGCTGGTGGTGACTAAAACACATACTGAATGAACACACAGAACCAAACAGAGAGAATCTGACAAGAACAGAACGATATAAGATTGTTGTTTTGGTTATTTTTGTATAGTTTAAATGTAGCTCAGTGGTAGTTAAGTTTAACAGCTTGCAGCCATAGATGCTACCAATATTCTGTTTACCAAGTGACCACCCTGTCATCTGGTGACTTTCAGCCCAGATCCCTGGATGCTTGTAGTAACTTAGGTAAAATGGTTGGCATCGATAATACATACATATAAGTGTATTTAAAACTGAGTAAAGAAAATTGAAGGCTTTTAAAATGACACCTTAGTGTTCTGTTTGTGTTTACAATGGCTGCCATCACTACAAGCAGTGTC
Source organism: Epinephelus lanceolatus (assembly GCF_041903045.1). Taxonomy (NCBI): domain Eukaryota; kingdom Metazoa; phylum Chordata; class Actinopteri; order Perciformes; family Serranidae; genus Epinephelus; species Epinephelus lanceolatus. The sequence continues at coordinate 31,469,105 of NC_135751.1, forward strand.
ATTTGAATCAGATTCAGCTGTTTAATACCAGTATTCAATGCTTTGTTTTTTCCATGTAAAGTTTAAAAGTTTGAACGGGGCTCAGTGGGACGTTCTGTATGACAGTAGCATTCATCTAGTATGGTAAACAAGCTAACGGAGCTAATGATGGATCGGAAATGTGCAACAATATTTTTTTGCTGAAAGAAGATATCAAACAAAAGCCAGAGACTGTGTCATATAAAATATCTGAACTGTAAATTCTCCACTTCTAAGCAGAAGAGAGAAAATAATGTTATCTCGGGGCCTTACAATGGAAAGTTTCTCCTCCTATGTATTGCTGCATTGTGTCTGCAGCTGTCTGTACCAAAGAGTATCGTTAAAGTCAAGAGCGCCCACTCCGCAGCAAAATCTGGGGACCAAAATGTCCCCAAACGTACACTGCACAGCACACTGACTAACAAAAAAACTGACTGCACAACTGGAAACAGTCTCAGTTGACAGTGGGGTCTCCGACTGATGATGCAAATCTCTGACTTTCAAGGGGCAGCCCTTCAGCTAAGATACCCGTCTGTAGAACTCTGCTATTAGAACATTTTAATACCTCCAACAGTTTTAATTTAATGTGAAAAGCCAGCTGAACCCTCTTGATAGCTTGGGGCAAAAGCCACTTCCATTGCCAACATGACTTTCAATGACGTCAGCTGTAAAAGGGTCCATACACACAATGTTTTAAGTGTTTTGGGACTTGTTCAGTTCTTAGTATTTATCATCCTTTCACACTGCCCGTACATGTTACATAACACCACTTAAGATCGCGCCACCATTTTCTCATAAACAAAAAGGTGCAGCAGGGAAACACGTTACATTTAAAATACACAAATCTTTGAGCTGAAACACAATGAAGCCCCTGACACCCTCTGATTCCCTGAAACACACAGTCAGATGTTCAACAAAGAAGAGAAGGGAAGGGTGACTCCCAAAAGTTATCACACACACACGCACCTGAAAACACCCTCACAAAACAAATATAAATGCAACACAAACAAACAAACGTCAAGCGACCATGTGCAGCAAGTCCGAATGAATCATGGAGCATATCTGAGCAGACAAACACAATGACACGCACTCCTTTACCCAAACAGAGCCTGAACAATACCTGGCTTTGTCACAATGGCTTCAATGATAAGCAAACCAACAAACACAGCTGGAGACACTGTTTACTTTTATGATTCTGTGTCTGTAGCTGGAACGACACGCCATTCAACCAGTGTTACATTTTATTCAGTTCATATCCTGCTTTCACTGCAGGCTTTCAGCTGCTTCTTCTGCTCAGACACACAGCGATGGTGAGATCTGTAACCTTTAAGCTGAAGTTTTACTGCTACAAGCTGCTGGAAGTGCAAGCCAGAGGGGTGAGAAGAGGATCAAGACGACGGGCGAGGAGAGAGGGGGGGGTCTTCCACCAACAACAATGACAGGAAACTGGCGCAAACGTCCTGGGGTGTGTGCACAGGCCAAGAGTCCCATAGACAGCAGCAGGCAGCCAGAAACACACCCCTGGCCATCCTGGCTCAAATAGCTGGTATAGGTGTGGCTATTTCTGCCTCTAGTGCATGACAAATGATCATTGAAAGCTGACGTTTATTCTATTAACAGAAAGTTGTATCCACAGGCTATTCCTGAAGACATGACATCAGATGATGTAAACTCAGAAAACAAGTGATTCTGTCCTGCTGAAGGAGATATGACAGGACACGGATAGGAATGTCACATGGATGTGACGTTATCCTGCTCAAATAATGAAAGCCATAGCTGAATACGCCTATTAAAGGTTAGGAAAGTACAAATACATGAATGTACTATAGCTGTGGAACACATGGTTAGAGTCAGGGTTTGCTACAGGTGACACACACTGAACTGACAGCCCATGAAATCCAGTTAAAAAAGACCATTGTCGATTTATTGTAGACCATACAAATATAGACTGAATCCGCCCACACAACAGCTTCAGGATGATTTGCTTAGGGAAAACACGTCGTCCCATTCATTAAAGGACTCTGCTTTCTATGCAAAAAGCCAAGCATGTGTGGTGAAAGCAGTGGAAGGCTTGGAGCTCTCTAATAAGCAGGTTTTATATGAATGTGCAGATTAGAGGCTCACATTAAAGGAGGGAAGTGACAACCAACGGGCACAGAGTCGCCTCCGTGTCTCATTTCAGGCCTCAGCAGGGAGTGTCCTCTATCTACAGTAGATACAGTGATATTACACACATTGACGCTCATCTCTCCGCAGTCGATTTAATCTGTCACAAGCACTCTTCCTCTCCTGTAATTACTGTTTAAGGACTGTCTTATGTAAGCAGCCAGCAGCCATTCAGGAAGACTCCCAAAAAAACTTCTCACCCTCACACTCTCTTTTCAGTCTGAATGAATCACTGAGGAAAAAGCAAAGAGTGGCGTGGTGAAGGAAACACAGCTCCTGAAAAGCACATTTAAATGGGTTTAACTGCACAATGGCTCTGAACGGAATAATCCCCCATTTTATTGCATTTAATGATTTGTATTGTTTTAAATGCTGATTGACAAATCTACCGGGCTCATTTATTTTTCTATTAGTCATTTATGAAGGATACATTTCAAAATAAGGTGTTTCCAGCGCCAAATATGTGATTATCAGCTCCTCTCTGTGTCTGTATCATTGTTGATTACATATCTTTGAGTGTTGGACTGTTGTTGGTAGAACAAAATAACAGATTTGAAGTGGTCTCTTTTTCATACTATTCCCTGACATTTAAAAGGCTGAACAATAGAGTGCTGCAAGGATGATGATTTTGTGTACGCCAACATGGAAGTTAACGTCACCCTGGTCCCTTGACAGAAATCCAATAGGATTTTTCCATTGGTTTCAAGATAATTCTAAAAAATATGATCTGTGGGGAACGAAGATTTATGATACTTACACATTTTGTTCGGCAAGATAGTCTTCACAAATTAACACCACTTCTCTTGTTATTGAAGTTTCATAAGACTGCCAGATGTAAAAAGAAAATGTCAGCCTATAAACAAACTACACCACAGTCACATGAATTCAACGTCACCACCAAAGCAATGCTGTAAAGCTGCTTACAGGGATATTTTTTTTTTGAAGTATTTTTTGTTGTACAGACTTTATTTCAGACATCTAACCAAAAACCCATACAAAAGACCAATTGATTTCGAGACCTGGGTACCCAAAGTCAAAAAATGCTAACTCAGTTCTGCGTTTTAGGACTTATTCCTGCAGCACTCTGCATGGTTAGGGTTTAGGGTTAGGGTTAGGGTTTTCAATATCAGTGAGAGATATTAAGGAAATAATAGCAAATTTCTGGAATAACAGTTATAAAATATCAGAGAGAAGTATACACAGAGAGGACTACAATAAGCATTTGAGAGCAACATTCATCGGATAATTTGTTGGCACAGTATTGCGAGTAAAGAGGACATTAAAAAGCTTACGGGACATAATACAAGCCTCAGGCACCTTACGTCTTTTTCGAATTCATGTGAAAGATACAGCTGGGATACTCAACCTGCTTTGCCTGGGGGCCATTTTTGCCAATGACAGGAGGCCAGGGGCTGGTTAATAAACAAACATTAATAGCAGCTACACCTTCTCATCCAAATATGGTCACATCCAAAAATCTAAGACAGTAACAGTGAAAATTCTGAACTTCTGAACAAACCAATAGGTGACATCATGGTGGCTACGTCCATTATTTTAGTCAGTCTAGGAACTAATTGTAACAATTACTGACAGATTAAAGGGAAAGTTCACATTTTTTAAGTCTTATGACAACAGGTCAGGTGCCTGTATGTAAAGTGAATGTGGTTCTTCTTGCTGTAATAATTCCTCCTGTTCATACCGGCCATCAACAGGGCACCTTCTAACATGCCTCCAATGAGAGCTCCATTCTTTGTTCAGTAAAACATGCCACAGTTTTATACCACACTACATGGAACTCACTGGAATCATCTCTAGGAGGCAGTAAAGACAGACGGCACACGTCAACACAGCCACAAATGCAAACCTGCCTCTATGAGGTTTTTTTATTTCTGCATGAGCTGATGGCTCTACATTTGTAATATGTGCTGAGAGCGAGCATCCACTGCTACTTCACTGCACTCAACAACAGCAGGGTAAAACTTTTACTGCCTGGTAAACAAAACAACGACCTTTGGAACCGACGATGATGTGGTTTATTTTTGTGGGTGTGATTTGTTCCACGATGACGACAGCGCCTCCTATTTTCTTCCCCGGGCCACGCTCCATGTTTTGACCTTCATCACTGCTCGTTCATATTTTTCGCACCTCCTCTGCGCTCTCTCACTTTCGCCTACCTCAGTCCTCACACATTCACACGCGCGACATCGGCGTAACCACGGCAACTGCGAGCGAGGCTCCTCGGTTTCCGGAGAAGGCGTCACTCTTCGAACCCTCTTTTGTGTCTCTTCAAAGACTGAGGCCAGACAGGCGGAGCGCGGACGTCAGTGTGACTGCTGAACCAACGCTGTCTGAGTGTGCGTCTGTGTGTGTGGGTGTCTTCTAAACTGTACTTGTATATGTGTGTGTGTGTGTGTGTGTCAATGGCAGGGCCACAGGGCTCAGGCACAGGAATGCCGGACAGGATGTTGGGAGAAAATTCCAGAAAGAGTGGAGTCAATGCAAAAAAACACACCCTGAGGTGCGCCTGACTGCAACATAGAGACAGAGCAGACTCTTAACTCAAACCCCTCGAGCCCAATTTACACACTCACACACTCTACTGTGTCTTATGTCCCTGAGTAATGTCTGCAGCCTGTGAAATCTTGGCCTTTACGCAAGAAATTCACAACTGGGCTCACTGCTCAGCGTGATTCGCACTGCTCCTTATGTCAAACTCTTTTTGAAATAAAAATCCAAGTGGTGAAAACAAGTTTGATGGGCGTGCGTTTGTTTGTCTCGACGCCACTTCCCTCTGGGTTGCGTGCCAGTGTGACTTGTAGTGCCACAGCTCCATTAGGCCATCTGTGGAGAGTATCAAGAGTAAACACGGGAACAATCGCTGTATAATCCTGCGACAAACAACATAACCCAGCAGTGCTCGAGAGCTGCGCACAAGTGTGGGCCCTGAATACCAGGAACATAACTCCAAAAGGCCCTGCATGCTCTGCTTATGTGGAAGCTGTCACTACACTGTTATTATGTAGAGGAAAAAAATGATGTAGGGAAGCAGTGAGTGGCCACCTATGAAAAATGCCAAAGCTTCAGTTAGTACAATGTGGTATTTCGGACATTTTTCTTTGAACTGCTGAGTTTATATAAGGACAGAGAGTTTACAGAAAGGCAAGAAGCATCAGTATGATCCTTGACATGTTTCCTCCTTCTCCACTGCTGAGGATGTTCTTATAAATTCATGGTAAACTCTCCGAAAAAATAAAAATATTCATTTCAGTTAGAGCTGAAACAACTATCTGATTAAGCTGTTTGCTCAAAAATGAATTGACAACAAATTAGATTTTTTTTGTTTTTGTGAACACATGCCCAAAAATCTCAAGTTTTAGCCTCTAAAATGAGATTTTTGGCTTGTTTTCTGCATCTTCTGTGATATTATACTGAATATTTGGGGTTTTTGGACCACTGATCACACAAAACACATCATTTGATGAACAACTTTTCCATTTTTTCTGACATTTTATAAACCAAACTACTCATAATCTCATCAACCATATATATAGAAGTCATATAATAGCTTATAATGAAAATAACTGCAGCTTTATCTGTGACTTAATCATCCAAGATGTAAATATAAATGGAAAAAATCTTGGGGTCCTCTTATGCAATATCTGGACTCGATAAGTGCATCTGGATGAGGACCACATCTGGATATACATATTAATGTTTTCTTGTTCCTGCATACACTGTGTCTGATAATCATACATGGATGATATGTATTGCTATGTGCTTTGTGTTATTAACTCTTCCCTATGTTGAATTTAGGGGTCAAGATCCCTCTTCCATGTGTGTGAGTGTTTGTTTTGGTTGGGTTTTATTTAAGCTATATATTTAAGCTCAAGATTTTCAGATGTGAAGGTTTTCTGCTGTTTTAAATCATCATATACTGCATATCTTTGGGTTTTGGGCTGTTGGTCGACACCGGAAAAGGTCACCTCAAACACTGTGTGATGGGCTTTTTCTACAGTTTTCTTTTGACATCTCAGACTAAATGATTAATCATAAAAAAATACAAATAATTCGATTATTTAATGAAAATAATAATTCCTTATGGTATACAAATGCAAATTTAGTGTCCTGCATTAAAAAAACTGCATACGTGCTAATTTTGGTGGGGGAAAATGGTAAAAGCCTCATTCATGCTTATCCTGGAGCTCTATCAATGCACTTCATGAATGTACACTGATAAGATGAAAAAGCAGAGAGACTGAAGGGAAACAACAGGAAGACCCAAAGTTTGTGGCGAGCTCAGAGTTTATTCAAAGATACTACGAGCACCTCTAAAGCTCACTGATTACCCTGTTATACTGGACCTTGTTTGTTAAATCCACATGACAACTTTATGTTTTCTGGGGCACAGTAACTGCTCTTCCCAGTCTTTATGCTAGGCTAAGCTAACCTGCTGCTGACTGTAGCTTATGTACAACAGACAAGGGCATAGCAATTATTTCAGAAGTGAGGGGGACAGATTGTCTGGAGTGAGCCGATCTTTTGAATGATTTATTGAAATATTCTCTCCCATTCAAATACACCTCTCCATAGCAGCTAAGAAACCAAACCAAATAACCAAAAACACTTAATGACTAGGAAAAGAGGTCATCTTTAAACATCAGCAAACTGATATCAAAAAACGCATGACTCAACTTTCATGGTTTAATATAAAGAATAAGTGCAGGGTGTTCTGCCTCTCGCTGGCTTGTTGCTGTTCCTTTTTGTTCAAATGTACAGTACATCCTCCCTGCTCAGCGCTTAGAGAGGCAACAAAGGGAACATGCCTCTCTGCTGTGATGACAAAAGAAACAGCAAGTGCACACCTTGTCCGCTTACTCACAGTGGGCACCCAGGAAAACTTGGAAAAACAAGCTTTGACTTGTTAAAATGAATTAAACTGCTGTCAAACTCGATTTATGGTACAGAAAAGTGTGGGGGACATAGGGGACAGACACAGCAGCTGCAGGGGACATGTACCCCACGTATCCCCTGACCGTAGAGTGGTATCGATCTTCTCATCTAACTCTCGTTAAGAAAGCAAATGAGAGAAATTCCCAAACTGTCAAATCAGGCATCATGTCAGAAAAGAAAAATAACAAGTTTTTTTTTAACAATATCACAATTACCAAAATACAAAATCAAGATTAATCTCACAATACATACATCTTCAACTTGACTCCTCATCGTCACTTTACCTTTAAGTACAAAGTGTCACCACCTTTTTGACCTCCCGTCACCTTCACAGATCATCATAAATGTATACAGTGAACACCCTGGTTAGTTACCCCATTACTACATCATGTAGAAAAGCTAAAATTGGGGCTTGCTGGACAAGAATTTTATCCTTATTCAATTCTGCCTCTGTTAAACCAGACAGGTTACACTATCCACCGTGAATACACAGAGTCTTTTCTACATCTTTGTGTCAGACAGCTGCTGGCTCTGCACACTGTGGCCCTTCTTCCCACCTCTCTTCCACCTACAGTGAAGCACCGAGGAGGCGAGCTGGACACGGACACAAACAGCCTCGGGGGTAAACATCAAAGATGCAGTGAGGGGCACAGATGTTCCAGACTGGAGGGACCCTCTTCTCCTCCAGTGCCTTTTTAATGAACCCTCAGTTCACAGCCACACACACACACACACACACACACACACACACACACACAAATAAGTACAGACACAGCAACAAGCGGCCACTGCGGAGTGAGAATGAGCCCATAATGTTTCACAGACAAAGATCAAAGGTTGAAAAGATTCATTTAGTGCGACTCATTTTGTGGAGATTTAAAAAAAAAAAAAAAAAAAAGAAATATTTCCTGTTGTTTGTTGTGGACGGTTCAGCAATGCCAGATATTTGTTATGGTGGTTTTGTATGGGAACGGCACAACACAGTCTGCTCAAAGTGTCTGTCATTTCCTCTGAGTTCATGCTTCACCTTGTGCCATCGCTGTAATAACTGAGGACGGCGTTGCCTCACATTTTCAAGGGATTGCTCTTTGAGACGGCTGCAGGAAAACACATCGTAATCATATGACTCAAGAGGAGAACAACAGTTCACAGACTGACAGAGAGGGTTTAGGTTATCTTGATCCCAAAGCTGAGACAGTTTGTCCTCTCACCCATGACAAATGTCCAGCCAGCTGACCCGGCCCACAGCATGGCAGCATGTGGGTGCAGCTGCCATGTTATACATGGTATAGACACAGAGCACCTATTCTCTGTAGGGGAACACTCCCTAGGAGATGCATTCAATGCCATTACAGGCATCAAAGGCTCTTATAGTGTAGGGGAGACTGGGGATGGTTGTAACAATTGTCTCAGAACTTGCTGAATTTTTGTGTTAGAGCTCTCAAATTTTGTCCCAGAGAACCCCTATTTCTTGATTACAAATAGCAACTTTTTAAACTTCTCCAATTATATAACAGAATTCACTAACTAATGTAACATACAACAAGTTCCATAAGTAGAACCTGCCCCACTAATGGGTAAGGTCAACACAAGCTGGGGTGTCTAGTAATAATTAGGGCTGCCACGATTAGTCGACTAATCGATGACTAATCGACTATTAAAATAATCGGTGACTATTTTAGTAGTCGACTAATCGGTTTGAGTCATTTTTCATAGAAAAGTATTATAAAAGTACCCCAAAATACTCTTACTGCAGCTTCTTACGTTCAGATATTGGCAGCTTTACACACTCTCCCGTGACAATGAACTAAAGCCCTCTGGCGTGAGTATGAAACAAGACATTAGATGACGTAATTTTGGGGTTTGGGCGAGACAGACCGACATTTTTCAACATTTTAACACATTTTTCGATGAAATGATTAGTTGACTAATCGAAGAAATAATCGACAGATTAGTTGACAATTAAAATAATCGTTAGTGGCAGCCCTAGTAATAATAAGAGTGAGGAATTAAAAATTGCACATTAGCAAAAAATACACATAAAAACTGACACATATTCTGGTAACAAATTCCTACTGAGGTCTAACTCACTAACCTGTACCTGTCAGATGTTTAGTGCCTCACATGGAGCGCGTCCAAAATACCGGTCGAGACATCCTTCTGCTACGCAACACTTTTTAAAAGGGTGTTACAACTGTCCCCGCTCCTGTCAGCCAGTGTTTACCTGGCTGTAACAGCATGGTGGCTTGAAATGATCAAACATGCAATGCCTCACATTCTACTCTCTAATCTAATTCAAGTTACATAATTCTAATTTCAACAGTATCAATACTCATCAAAATATAGACTTATGTAACCAGTGGACTCTAGTGTTGTCTGCGAAGAGACCCAGACTGGAGGCGATATCTGTTTGTTCCTAACAGCAAGTGGCAAAAATGAAATCCTCCGTCAAATACAACCATATAAACTGAAGCCCCTCTCCCATGGTGCACAACAGCATGTTGCATTCAATTAAGCACAATTAAACACAGAAAACATACCTGACAACAAGGGGTAAAAACAAAATACAACCCTATAATTTCAAGCCCCTGCACAAATTAAGTGACACAGGATACTGTCAGCATAAATTGAACTCATAAACATCGCTTAACAGTGCTGACACATGGAAATTACCACAAGAGCAATGTTGCTTACCTCTCCCAGGGAGCACAACAGCAAAAGCGGAGAGGTAAGGTGGGAGACACCCCTTTATAGGTGGGGTACCCCCAAAGGTGAATGTAGGGGTACAGAAACTGAGTATCAAACGTTCCACATATTGAGTATGGAGGCCTAAGCGTGTCAGGTAATAACAAGTGAAACAAATTTTGTGTATTCATAATACTTAATATTACATTTACATTTGGTCCAAAAATAACTTGAATGCCTGAAAATTTAAATTCTGGCTGGGAACTTTGCACAGCTGTGATATTTCACATGCCAGGACAGAAAGTAAGAGGTCACGCAATAACAGTGTTGGGCAGTAATGACATTACTTTTGAAAAGAGTAATGAGTAATCTATTACAATGTTAGAGTAACAAGCCCAACACTGTGCAATAAATAATCTACATGACTCATCGGTCTCTTCTCAGTGAAAGTGGTGCTGTCACAACCGTCCCGGTCTCCCCTACAGGTGGAGGAAACTTACTCTAACTTTGACTCACCTTCTCAGAGTTGATGCTCAGCTTCTTCTCCACGTGCACGTGGATCTCTCCGTTACTCTCCGGCACCGGCGTGGACTCCCTGGGTGTCTCCTCCCGCTCCTCCTCCCCCTGCTCCTCCACCTCCTCCACCTCCTCACCCCGCTTGGCGTGCCTCTCATCCCCATTCACAGTCCCGTCCCCGTCCTGCTCCTGCTCCTTCACCACCACCACCTCCTCTCTTTCCTCCTCCTCCGCCTCCACCTCCTCCTCATCGTCGAAAGGTAACGGGATGCCGTCGCTGACATACTCCTTCAGACACTTCATGTTGTGTTTCTTCAGCAGCTGCTCCGTGTCCGGGTCCACCACGACGAGCTCCAGCCGGCCCACGGTGGCTCGTATCCGGGACACGACCTGCTGGTGGCTCTCGTTCTCCACCTCCTCCCCGTTCACGAACACCAGCCGGTCTCCGGCGCGGAGTCCCGAGGTCTCAGCCGGGCTGTCGGGCTCCACTAACCGGATGAACTGCCCCGTCTTACCTTTCTCCCCGTGGAGGTGGAAGCCGTAGCCGTTGTCCCCCTTCTCCAGCGTGCACAGCCGGGGGCGCAGATACTGGCTCTTGCTCGGCATGTTAGGCTCCGGTCGCCTTCACACTGCTGCTGCTGCTCAACTGTGTCTGATGAGTAAAGTGGAAATGACTACAAGACCTGCTGCTCAGGATGCTGCTCAGGAGGGGTGTGTGTATTTGTGTATGTGTGTGTATGTGTGGTAGGCTACCCCTTCAAAAAAACACAACACATCCAACCCCCGCCCTCTTGGAGTCCGTGGGAAACTGGTGCTGCTGGTGTTTGTCTCACTCTCTGGTCCACCTCCACTCCACACACCCAGTCCAAGTCTGACCTGATCCCTGTGTAAATCCTCAGTGTGACTCCTGCTATCAGACAGACAGAGGAGGTCCCGACCCGAGGAGTGAACCGAGGCTGGTTAAAGTCACACAGCTCCCTCTCAGTGTGCGACAAAAGTAGAAAAGCCACTCAGGAAGAGGGAGGTGCGTTCACGGAACAGCCCAGCTGGCTGCCTCATGCAAAGTAGGGAGGACTAGAGGAGTAAACACAAACTGAGGCTGTCTAGGAAAACACATAAGGATGATGGTCAGAGGAGTACGGAAGACCATTAATGCCAGGCACTGTTTAGTTTAGTTTAGTTTAGTTTAGTTCATTAGGATCCCCATTAGATATTCTTCCTGAGATCCACAACATCTTTACATTTGTGACAGTGCACAAAAACAACTCAAATATAATACAAAATCTAAACTTCTGCGTTAAATCAATGCTGTTGCTATGGCGTAGGCTCTGCGTCGACATGGAGCCTACGCCATAGCCTGACGTGCACCTCCCAGAAATGTAACTACACCTTGATCTCCTGTCTGTTTTTGTAAGTTGAAACCATTTCCCTCAGTGGAAATGAACTTTTATTTACTTTAATTTTAGAGATCAGAAACAATAAATAGTTAAGACAATAAAGCCTCCAAAAAATAGCATTTTAGGTCTTGTGTGTGATTTATCCTGGCTTCATATGAGTAGAGTAAACCTCTGCTCGTCGCTAGGCTAATTTATACAATGTAAAATACCATAGGCTTGTGCTAATAATGTTAGCATGTTATATTTGTTTGGAAAACGTGATTAGTATAAGACAGTTGTTTTGTCAGTGAATGTTGTGAGTTGTAATGGAGCCAAATTTTGTAACGTTACCTTTGTTAAATGTTGCTGTTGTCCCTGGTTTTATATGAGAAGAGGAAAAGGTCGCTAGTTGCTAGGCTAATTTATACACTTGACAAGTGTTTTTTTGTGAACGCTGTGAGTTGTAGTGAAGCTGATTTGTGTACTTGTGTTTGAAATTGTCTCTATTAAGCCATGTTTAATATGTGTTGATGTGTGTTTTCGGTGTGGTTTGAATCAACTGAACTTGCAGCACTTCACAGAAACCTCCACTGCCGACTAATGTTTAGGAGGTGTAACTGCAGAGTGACACAGACACACCACCTCACTGGTATCAATGCTCACAATGGTGTAGGCTACAGCGCAGGGTCTGCCGCATGAGTATAAATCCCACTTAACAGTGAACAAAACAACAGAACGAGACTAAAACGTTAACACAGACAAACAAGACAGCTCCTAGTAATGTAATAAATAAAATATACTTTTTCATGATTACATTTGGTAAGTAACCTCCAGTTTGGGGCTAAATTTTGCTCTGATTACCTGATGATGCTCCATTATTGTAATATTAGATAAAGTATATACAATAATACCATACATTCACATTTGTATGCTTCCCTGCACACATTACATGTGCATTAAAATGAATAGTTACCAAGAAAAACAATATTTTTCACCATGCATGAAGTTCATTACAGTGTATGAATCATATTACATAGGTCAACTTTTGGAAAACATGAAAGTAGATGTCCCTGCACCACAAACAAAGACAGACCCTTCACATCCTGAGACACATGACACAGTCAAACTAACCTTTGATATCAACGAATGAATGAATGAATGAATTAATAGGCTTTGACACCTATACTTTGTCTTCTTATTGGATAATCTGAGTTTTTGTCAAAAGGTGCTGCTTCAATAGAATTTTAAATCTATCTTTATTGTTTTCCTGTGTGATGTGTCGAGGGAGTGAATGCCATTCATGCATACCTCTGTACATTGCTGTACATTTGATTGGGCGTTATGGAACAGCTTGTTATGTAATTGAATTTCAAAATAAATGTATTCAGTTACAGTTAATTAGAAAAAATGATTTAATTAAACTACAGTAACTAATCAAAACTGTTGGTGACTACAAATGGGTTACATCCAAATCTATTCTTCTTGGTGAAAAAGTTTATATGTTTACATTCTGTTGCTTTGCGTGTTTTCGCATGCAAGAATGTCTTCTTTTGACACAGACTATTTCCTGACATTTTCAGCTTTATTGGCCAGTTTAAAACATGTTACATTTTTATCTGGGAAACCAGCAATCTGTAACCTATTACATGTCAAAAGTAATTGCCCCCCATTTTTGTTGTGTGGTGCTTAATTTTATTATTTATTTTAATTTTAATTTTATATTTCTTCATTATTATTATTATTATTATTATTATTATTATTATTATTGTCTGTAAACATTTGTAATGTAAAATTGGTAAAGTTGGTGCATTGTAGCCTCCACATTTTGTCTTATTTTCCCTTTGTGATCAACACCTGTTGCACATTTTCTCACATCGTACATATGTGTAATGACTGCTCTGACTACATCCTCAGTTTTGGCACCTTTTCATTTTACAGCTTTTGCCCAAAAACACTTTTTTCACACTTTAACACACACGCGCATCCCTTCTGTGTTTGTCCTATAGTGTTATTATTTAGCACAGTCTATTATCTAACACATAATGTCTTTATTCTCTGATTCCTGCTATTAAAAGCACTCAATAGCAGAAATTACAGGGAATTTTCCTCCTTGGGGATAATGAAGCATCCATCCATTCATCTATTAAGGTCTGTTTGGCTGTATAATTTGGCCAGAGGGACATGAATTATAGTGTGTTATATTCCACAGTGATTATGTTGTGACCTTATCAAACTCAAAAACATGTCATTTGTATAATTTCCCCTTTGGTTATATTAATTGTAATTCATCATAGTAATGTTGCTTTAAATATATACTCCTGCCACAAATAATATGGTGACTCCTAAGGCTTAGTTATGGCTCCTGGTATCTTCAGATTAGATTACATTTAATGATCAGTACGCACAAATTGGTCTTTTTGAGATCCCTAACAAGAGATTAATTTAATAAAAATGATCAGCATCATTTTAAAACTCCACAGTGTTTTGAAGCCAGTCAGCTCGGACCCCCTCTGGACATTCAGAGATATGAGTGCCTGTAAAAATAGAGGCCGGCAGGGAGCCGCTGTCATAAAACCTTAGGGAGGATTTGACTTTTCGGCTGAGAATGCTTCAGACCTAATAAGAAGACAGAGACAAGATCTCTCAACACTCTCCGACCTGGGAATTTAAAGCCACATTCGGCAGCATCAGCAGTGTGTTTAAGGGGATTCAGCTGTTAGCTCAGTTAATGGGAAGTCATCCAAAGTTGTTTTTTCTCAGTAAAGGACAGACAAGCTTCTTAATGCGTCTGCAGTGTGACTCATGGATGTGAGTGGGAGAGCAGGTGAACTGGTTCAGGTATACAGCCCAGTAAAGTGAATCATGAATGTGCCCCATGTATATAGTGTCCTCTATTCATATCTATGGACTTCTCAATAACTTGTGATACAGTTCCTCAGGCTCTGTCTCCTCCACAGTGGACACGTGGGGTGGCTGGGCTCAGCCATAGAGATAGGGTAAGGAGCTCGGACATCCAGAGGGAGCTCGGAATAGAGCCGCTGCTCCTTCGCGTCAAAAGGGGTCAGTTGAGGTGGTTCGGGCATCTGATCAGGATGCCTCCTGTGGGCCTCTTGCTGGAGATTTTTCGGGCATGTCCCACTGGTGGGAGGCCCCGGAGCAGACCCAGAATGCACTGGAGGGATTACATATCTCATCTGGCCTGGGAACACCTTTGGGATCCCCCAGGAGGGGCTGGAAAATGTTGCTGGGGAGAGGGATGTCTGGGGTGCTGATGAAAATGGATGGATGAATGGACAGTTCGTCATAAGAGACTACTGTCAAAATGAAAATCCTCTTTTAACAACATAGTTAAAAAAATGGATTCAGGACGACTTATACGATTGGAAACAGCAGGTGCCACGTCAGGCTGGAAACCAGTGACCTCTGGAGTTCCGCAGGGATCTGCGCTCAGTCCTCTACTTTTTGTTGTCTATAAATGATTTGCCAAGTGTGATACAATCTGATTAATATCTTTTTGTGGACATCACAAAAATAGAATAATCACTAAGGACACTGACATAGCTCATCTTCAAGAAGACCTTCATAGTGGAGAGGAAGAGAATATTGGTGCGGTGTTACACACAAACATTTCAGAAAACATTAAAAAGGCAATCTCAATATTGCAAAGAAACTTTGAACCATGATTTAAGCCCTGGTGAGATCTCATCTTGAATTTGTGAGTTCAATCTGGTGTCCTTGTGAAATTGAGAGGAGCAAGTAAACTAAATCCAGGTCTGAAAGAAATGTCGAATCCGGAGATGTTAGAAGAATTTCAATTACAAACTCTGGCATACAGGAGACACAGAGGTGATTGAGGTGGTTGAGCTCTACAAGCTTGTTCACAGAATACCGTAAAACTTCAATGTAATGCCCAGTCCCTTTTACTAGCCTGGAGTGGCTATACATTTTGCGCCTGGTCTGGTTGCCAAGCAGTCCTTTTTTAATTAGAAATTCTTTGTATTTATTAAACTGTTTTTTTGTTTTTGTTTTTGTTTTATTTAAACAGGAATTCCCATTGAGCTTGAAAATTTCTTTTATAAGAGAAATCTGGCCAAGGTAGCAGCCAATCAGAACACATTTAAAATGCAACAAAAACCATATATAATACAAAAATCAACAATTCAAACATAGTGGCCTCTCAAGAAAAACAAGCACATGTCTTTGTCACCACGTTCTTTATGATGCCCTTAAATTGTTGGCTACCTAAAATTATGTGTCCATTCCTTGATTACCCTGTGAGTTATTCATATTCCTTTAGTCTGTACAGTAAGGGTCCTCAGATCAAAAGAGGACAAGTTTTGAATATTGTTTTAACAGGATAAAGTGGTGTTGGGTCAGTATGCCGGTTGCTGTGATTTCAAGTACTGTAACTCTGTCGGAGCTAGATCAAATGAATGATTCATAATTGATAAAGATGCCTGTTGATTTCAGTGATTTAAGCAAATAATAGCCTGGGCTATTAATTGAAGTTTTCCGGTATATGATATTACAGCTGAGCCTGTCATCCACCTTTGGAATAATAGAAGGAACTCCTTAAAATTGTTTCCGCTAAGATGTTTCTCAGAAAAGAAAAAAAAAAAAAAAATGTCATCACATTTCATGCAGTAAAAGCATGGAAGCATAAAAAGCATGAAAAAGCATGAAATTCTGGCCAATGGGTTAATTACAAAGCTATTTTTTGCTTATCTGTGTAACTATTGTCATCTTAAACATGTATATTGTGGTTTTGTTTGGTTATAGGGTTTGTTTGCTGTAGCTGGAGAGTCTGGTGTGGAGAATTTTAAATTTCTAACTTCACCAAACACATTAATATAACATCGGTATTAAGAAAAACATCACCATCCAGATGTTGAGCATCCTTTGAAAATCCTCTGTCATAAAATACAATAGGCTCTGCTTTACAGTCTCAACATGAGTGCTGCCTCTCTAATTGTTTTTTCTAGTGTAACATAAAAGAGAATAAATAAGGTAGCTGCTGCCACACAGTGGCTCATTAACCTCAGCGCATCCTGTGACTCCCATTGCTTCCCTCTAACACCCCAACACACACACACACACACACACACACACACACACAGAAGACGCACAGACGAGACTGACTTCAATAAAACGACACCACATACATTACAAAATATACTTTTTATATATAATATGATAACAAAGCACTTTTTCATGGCACTTTGTGATCACCGTGACGTCTCAGAAGAAGAGGGACAAATGTGACATTGAGCAAGTTCGACAAGCAAACATTCATAATGAACATTGTACAAAGAAACGAGTTACACGATGCGGTGCATGAACAAATACAGCTTCGGTACAGCCTAGACAACAACATCCATCGTTAAAGGAGACACAAGAATGTTTGGGAGTGCTGTGAGCATCTGTGTGTGTGAAAGGCAGATAGCATGCTGAGGAAACTCAAACCAAAGATGTGAAAATAGTGATAATTATCTCTTTGTATGAAGCCTAGTGCAGCAGTGGGATGATGCTCCAGCACATTTACATGTACAGTACTTGGAATGACGTTTCACTGGCCCTGAATTGAATGTACAGACAGACACACAGTGGGCGAGCGCCCTCGAAAAGTTGGCTTTATTCTATCTAACAGCAGTACAGATGTGAACAGACGGGATCATTATAGCTACAATCTGACTGTGAGACTGAAGTCCACTTCTCAAACACACTGAATTATCAAAGAAGAATGATGAAGACTGTAAGGCCAAAAGGGATTCAGTTCACAGCCTGGTTAAACAGGGATGGAAACAAACTAAGAGCTGCATGGCAAAATGCTATATCCACAACAACAGTCTTATTCACTGTTTATATAAAAACTGCCATTTATCAAGAGTCAGGCCTGCAAACTGCAGCATGAAAAAGGCGACTGTTCTGAGAATATGGCCGAACTTCACTTTGTGATGCGCCGCTTTGAGCTGGGCCAGACAAAGCTGAAGTAGTTAAGTCACTTTGGACAAGGTCACTGAAGCTCAGCAACTGAAACTGTTTCATTACAAACATGAGGTCAAGCAGGGTCCTGCTGTAATTAAATAGAAACTATATACTAAATATTTTTATGCGCTGTACACATTATCACTTAAATTCTTGTTGGCCTATGATGTTAATGAAGTCCTTTTGTTTGTATTTAGAATTATAATTATTATATAATTCTCTTTGCTCTCCCTAACCCTGACAAAACAGGACAAGACTCCATGGTCTATTACATATAAAAATAATGGACGTAGCCACCGTGACGTCACCCACTGGTTTCTGGACTCCTATTTTGATGAGGTCCTCAAGTTTGGCATCTTGTTTTTTTATGGAGGCAGAAGTGACCTTATTTAGGCAAGCTGTAGAGGAGTGAGGGGTGGATCTGACTCATAGAGCTTGTTTATAGATGGTACTAACATGCGTCCTCCTGGGTGATCTGATCACAAGTGGACGGCGCATTCAATGACTCAAACCAGGTGGTCTGGGACGCACTTGATCACATATCTTTTGTAGTGTAAATGCTAATACATCCTGATGTGTCGCCGATAAGCACGTATCAGGATTACATCCTCAGTGGAGGACATTGTGGTTGTTTTGGTAACAGCGTGCTAATGCTCTATAACTTGCTCATTATACAACTAGTTGGATGAAGTGTTGCATGACCATCCATCGTTTCGCCCTATGTGTTAAATTCTGCTGTATCAACACAACCGCTAATGCGACTAGCGAGTATGCTAGCCAGCAGCTAGCAACGTGTGGATATAATAACTGTGCACAGGGCATGTTAGTAAAGATTCTCAGTCATCCAGGTCATGGTAATCGTAAGTGCTATATCGTAGGCAACTGGACAAAACAACCACTCCACAGGCACGTGGCCCTGCACAGGAGAGCCAGCTCCTTGGGTCAAGACTCGGCTGTCCATTTACTGTACATCTAAAGGAAAGGGGATATTCTTTCAGGGACAGAAATGTACACATCTTAGCCCGAGAAGACGATTTGAAAGGGGCGAAAGAAGCCATCTACGTCAAACTGGAATGATCCTCAATACAATGCAATACAATGCAGTCTTGGGATCCTCCCCAGATGACTTAACACCCATTCGCACCTGGACCCATCTGACTCTAATGACTCTGAAACTCTGAGCTCACATGTGACCTCAATGACTCTGCAAGGGCTCACACTCACACACAGTTTAAAGCCTGCAACTCTGCATCAGTCCGTTAGAACTGAAAAAGCCTCTTAGATGAGAGGCGAAACGTCTTCAAGAGACTCAAGCAAGTCCAGCTGCCTACAATGTAGCACTTAAGATG
Organism: Epinephelus lanceolatus; assembly: GCF_041903045.1. Classification (NCBI taxonomy): domain Eukaryota; kingdom Metazoa; phylum Chordata; class Actinopteri; order Perciformes; family Serranidae; genus Epinephelus; species Epinephelus lanceolatus. The sequence goes on from NC_135751.1 coordinate 31,488,150, forward strand.
TGCACAGGGATGTTTTACCCTCTAGAATAAGTGACGTAAGCAGTAACGAAATCTGAAAACAATCGGTCACCTGGAGATGCATGATAGACACAGATATGAAGAGAGATCTGTCTTGGCTGTCCACTTGTGTTCAGATCACCACAACACATGTTAAAACCAGGTAGAATCAAGCTCTTAAAGTGTGTTGAACTTTAAACAGGTGAGTTATATAGAAATTCAACCCCAGTACAATCGTCATGAGCAGGGACATTAGCTAAAGAGACCAAAACCATTTTTTGTACCAGGCTGTAATCATGTTTTTTTTCTGGCATTTTAACATTGGGGTTTATGGGGATTGATTCGCTGTTGGAGCCAGCTTCAAGGAAGTGCAGTTTTTGGAACTTCTGCGTTGGCTTCATTTTCTCGTAATGACTAGATACAGGACCCAACGATGGTGCCTATCCAGTCCAATGATAATTGTTCAAGAAAAGTTTCTAGCTTCTGGGTTGACTTCTTCTCACCAAAATGTGCAGTTTTTTAATCTCTTTTAATCACTTTTTTTTTGGCTCGAGAAAAGTTTTACAAATATAAAACCATCATGGATCAAAAATTCCTAATCAAAAAGGTCATAATTGACCTTGTTTGCAGTTCAAGGTGTCAACAATTTTACAGATGTGTCTTTTGATTTTTTTGCTGCAATACCACGAGTGGCCACAGGGGAAAATAGGACGCAAGGCTGAGTGGCATTCATGGGAGACTGCAATTTTCAGCCCTGGAGGTTGCTGCTTGATACTGACCCCTGCTGGCAGTGTTAGCAAGTGCTGAGAAATGACGCTGGAAATGCCTCTCAGCCTTTGGCCTGCTGATAATTGTACTTTATTCAGAGCTGAACAAGATATTTAGATATTTGGTACTGACACTGTGGATTCAAGCAGACTTTGAGGGAGTAGTTTTGAGTGCAATATTTCTGCCCAGGCAAAGCACAGATGTTTCCTCACCCATATAATAAAAAAACTCTATATCTACACAAATCACAAGGGAACCATATCTTGAATCCAACACTGAGGGATTTTGAGTTTGCAGCTATGAGAGTAGAATGACAAATGTTTTCTGTTAGTCCCTGCAGATGGATATAGCATTTCAAATTGTAACTCCTGACTTGTAGTTTGATACAACTGTCACCACAAAGACCACAAACATTTCTACGCATGACATAAAAGAGCTTTAAATTCACATTTCAGAAAAGGGATGGCAGCCAATCCAGATTTCCATTCAAGCTAAAGGCTCAGTGGAGAAGACGAGGTCGTCCGCTTCTCAGATTTGGTGCTGGGATTGGCTTTTCATAAGACAGCAGACTTCTTGTTTTTTTGTTGTTTTTTTTTTGTTTATCTCGTTCCCACTCCTAACTCCCTCTCTCCATCTCTCTCTGTGTGTCTCTCTCTGCCTGGTAATCAGGATCAGCTACATATGGCCGCAGCAGCCAGACTTTTGCTTCTGAGACTCGATGTAGTCGTGTATCTGGAACTTGGGCTCATTTGGCTGCTGTGTCACTCTGTGCTTCAGCTCCCTGATGGAGAGAGACACAGGAAGTTAGAAACAGAGGGGGTGGACGTGTGGGATGGAGCACAGGCAGGGTGAGCAAATCAAGAAAATGAGAAGGGAAGAGGAATAAAACAGCAAGTGAGCGAGGGAGAGAAACATCTATCTGTACTCAGATTTAATCAAAATGCCTCTGGCATGAATCACTTAATCTAACTTGCACTTGAAATACACATGAAGATAGCAAATCACCCACATCACTTTCTTCCACAGCTCTGGGAACGTGCTGCACAATCAGTCATTATCAATCCGTTTTTATATTTCCTGCCTTTCAATAAGAAAAGGTGTGTGTGCGCAAGGAAGTCAGTCAAAGGTAGAAATTACACAGTTAATGTTAAGATCTACAGGGAGCCTCAAACATGCAGAATGCCATTATAACGAGTCAACAGGAACAAACAAGAAATTAGCCAAAAACCATTAGAGTGTATTAGTAGCAGAAATCAGAGGGAGGCTCCTGAGTGTTGACGTCAAGTCAAAGAAAAGTATAAAAACACCCAGAGAAGAAGAGCAGAGTAAGTCTGTGTGCATGAAGAAGATTAAAATACAAACCCTTTATGTGGAACCTCAGAGGAAGACTATGAGGTCATGCTCCAGAGGCACGACCCCAATTCAACTGGAAATTAATTTTGGTTTTTCTACTACGAGCAGAGAAAGGTGCACTTTTAATACCATCTGTAGAAACATTAATTTTCTTACCGCCAAGAACTACATAAAAGAAGATGTAGCCTTTGAAGCGTAAAATATTTGTTTTGGGGATCACTTGTAGATGAGTCTGGAAATGAGAAAAGTGCAAATAACTTCTCTGTGAGAAGCGTACTCGCTTTCTTTCTTTCTTTCTTTGCTGTTAATTTCCTTTACTCATTGTCGTTTTCTCTCATTTAGGTGGGTGGCGGGGTGTAGAGAAAGGTCTACTCTACAGACTTGCCACCTGTCGTGTCTTTGAAGCATTTTATAACCACAATGTGAACAGACCTTGATTTAGAGCTCAGAATAAAGACACACAAACTGATTAACCAGTCACGTCTAAAATAAAAATACCTCCATCCTTCAGGGATATTTAAGTAGCTACACACGCATTGTGTTAACTTGTACTACATTGAATAATAGAATGAAATGGCCAAAAGTAAGTGGACACCCAGGCATCCCCACCCATATGTGACTGTTGAGCGTTTTATTCTAAGACTACAGACATTAATAAATCAGCTTAACTGCACAGGTTTTCTCTCATTCTCTCGCTGTTTCTGTTTCCTGCCAGGCTTGTGTGTGGCAGGGGGCGTGGCTGGCTCTTCCCACTGCAGCTAATGAGGCACACCTGTTTCCACTCGACTCATCAACTACATATACCCGGTCTTCATTCCACTGCTCTTCCAGGTAATTCCATCTGTGTCTGTAATGCCAAGTGTACTCTCTTCCAGTGTTGCTTCTCAAGTGATTTTTTTCATGCCTTATGCATTTCTGTGATTACTTGTATTTTTGCCCTGTTTTCCAAAGGCTGCCATGATCCTCACAATTGCCAGTCTCAATGTTTACAGTACCGGAGTGTTTTTACATGTGCTCAGCCCTCATGTCACCTCTGTCCACCGGTGGACAATCTCCTAGCCAGCCATCTCCCTGCCTCCACTACCTGTAATTTTCTTTGTCCTTCACCAATAAACTCTTTTGTTTCCATACACCTGCGTTGGTCTCTGCTTTGGGGTGCAGCCAGAAACCAAAACCTAACAACAAGAGTGTTATTGTGAGGCTGGGCTCTGATGTCAGGCAATAGAGTCAAGGGTTGCCTTAGTTGACCAAACCATAGTCGACCAGAAAGGTCATTAGTCGGCAAGATTTCATTGGTCTCTTAGTCGTAGAAAAACAAAACAAAACAAAAAAGAAAACATGAAACTCTGTTAGGAGCTGTGCCTTGTCAAAATAAATCAAAGCCTATGTGACTGGACCATGTGGGAATTTAGTTTGACAGGACAGATACAGGAAGTGTCCACACTCAGCAGTCAGGCAGGAGTCAGGTTAATTTCCAGGGCTGGTACCTGCGGTTACTCCACAGGCTAGTTAATAACATGTCGGGCAGGAAATCCAAAGTGTGGGATCATTTTGAGAAGGTGAAGGACGAACCCAAGGTGATATGTAAACTCATCTTCATTGGTCGACTACAAACATGACGTATCATCTGAAACATGGAAGTAGCTACATGCCCATTAGCCCACAGCGTCATTAACAGGCGGCTCGCTCAGTGTGTGACGTGCACTTGTAGATAAAATATAGGCCTATATTAATGAAGGTTCATTAGGACGGTTTTGTATTTCTCTGTAATGTAGCACAGTGTTAACAATGTTACTGATACTATTCTTTGTCACACCTTCAACTCAAACCATTGTGTTGCCCTGCCCAAAATATATCATCTAATAATTAAATTAATATTGTAAACATGCAGGTGACTAGTTGACTAATGGCCCTAAATCGCGACAATTGGTTGACTAGGAAAATTCTTAGTCGGGGGCAGTCCTATTAAAGTTTGACTCAAGGGTAGGCAACGCTCTTCTCCGGTGGCTCCCTGTAGCTTTGACCAAAAATGTTATGGAAATGAATGTGTTATTTTTTAACACGCAATTTTCATTTATCATTTTAGTAGCCCTAAAATAATTCTTACATTTTCCAGTTGTATAAATGTGTAACATCTCGCCGACTATGTACCTCATACGTCCACTGTCTGGGACCTTTTCCTAAACTTTGCAGAATCTGAATAGCGATGGCTAGTCTTATGTCTCCTGAGTGAGGCTAGCTTTTGATTCCAAAACCAAAAAGGAAAATGTTGTTTTTTTGTATATCTTTTATTGAGCAGATGGATTCCACATCTACATTTAAGGCTAATGTTTCTGAACATTACCGTTGTGCCTGACACTCTAAGATTTAAAGGAAATCAAATGTTGTAATAGGCACAAAGGTAAGACTGAATAAGGTAGTAAAAATAAAGTGCAATTGCAAGCAAGCTGACCATTTTCCCCATAATCACAGGCCTACCCTCCCATACCCACACCACTTCTCCACTCCTCCCACCTCCCTCCACCCACAGAGACCCATCAATCTTCAGTCATCTCAGTTGTTGTACAGTGTGTGCTGCGGTTTGGACTGTTGTGCTAGGTTTGTGGCTTCAAGGTATGATATGAGGGGTTTCCAGGTTTTATTGAATTGTTGGAGCCCATCTTTCAGGGCACATCTTATCCTTTCCAAATGGAGTGTGTTAGTTAAATCTCAGAGGTAGGGACAGTTCCATAAAATGAGAATTAATTTCTTTGACGTTATGAGGGGATAAGAGAGAAAACTCTGCTGTGTGGCATTAAGCTTTCTGAAGGTCTCAGATATTCCGAGAATAATGAGCAGAGGCTCTGGCTTGATCACAGTGTTCATGACCTCTGACATAATGCTGCAGATATCAGTCCAAAAAGACTGAACTTTGAATATAAAGCAAAGCTATATAGAAGTGCTGCCACAGAAGACCAGCATGTTAAGTGCCAAATAACCATAAATAGCCCTCTGTAGAGTAGCTACTTTTTTGTAAAACATATTAATAAATGCTCATTTAGACCTATTGGGAATGTTTATAGGCTAATTTAAATTAATTTAAATATGTTACCGTTACTATAAGGCACAAATATGTATTGTGGCTCCAAACAGATTTTTGAAAAACTTTTTTCACCATTTTTTTGTCATGGTCCGTCAAGTTACCTAGATTCATGTTCATTTATCATCCCTGTGTTTTCTGTTTTATTTTAATAACTACTGTCTCATCTCGTTGCAGATCCAACGTCCTGTCAAGTTTCCCTCCTTCGTGATTCCTTGCCCCGCCCCAATGTGTTTCACCTGTGTCTCATTGTCTCCCTTGTCTAAGTTGATTTAAGCCCGTCTTCCCCTTGTTTGTTACCAGATCGTCTTGACCCTTGAGTAGGAGTTCTATTGTTTCCCTAGTGTTCCCTCTGTGTGTGTTTTTGACCCTTTTTGCAAGTTCTTTTCGGATACTTTTGCCTGTGTGACTGACCCTTGTACCAAACTTTGCCTGATTAAAAACCCTGAACTTTCATCTGAGTCTGAGAGTCTTCTTAGTGAGTCTATCTCCAGTTTGTGGTTGATCATTTTTTGTGTTGTTTTGATAATAAAGGTTGTCTAACTCAAAGTCAGCGTTCAAGTTTATCCTTGCTATGTTATATAGGACAGAGGTAAGGGCTCTGTGCAGGACAGTCAAATTCATCCACACGAGTTTAAAAAAGTTACTTATGGTTGGGGTGGGTGGATCAATACCAAAATATTGATAATACATATACTACGTTTTCATTTTGAAGTTGCCAACAGCACTGATACCAAAAGAGAGATCAGTTTCTCTCCTCAACATTGTACAAATTTGTATTTCAAGACAATAACTGCATGTGTAAACAGTGCTCTGTTGTCACAGACATGCCAACTGCATGTACTCTTTGCTTCTCCACCAGCTGCATAAGGAAGTTACGACAGGCCCTAGTGCACGCTATCCTGCATGTAGTGTCTTGACAAATAAAGGCTTGACATTGTACAACATTGGCTTAGAGATTTCCCAGCAGTCGTCAATGCATATCTGACAAAAATATCAAAGAAAGTAAAAATTTCATTACTTAATTGAATAGTTTTTATAGTATATTTTTAGTTTTTATAGCTTATATAGAAAAAAGCATTTTTGAAACAATAAAAAGAAAATAGAGAACCATGACAGATGGTTTTGCCTTTTTGAGGACATATATAGCAAATGGTACCATATTTAAATGAATAATAATCTTTTTGTTATCATTTAACTTTGAATACAGGAATATTTCCAAGGTGCCAATCTGAATCACCTGCAAGGGCCTGTTCTCTCTACAGGCCCCTCCACCCCAGGGCCTGCACTGTCTATATTTACGCCCCTGTTGTTGTTGTCATTTTGTGTGCACTCAAACAACATATATGTGTTGCACTGCAGTGCACATCGTGACTAGTTTAATCTGATTCATAATTGCAGAGATGGCTGAATGAAAAAAAAGAGTTAAAAAGCATGAGTAAGAGATCTTGGTGCTGTGACACAAAACAACGGAGGAGGAGGGAAATGTGTCAGCATCCAGACCCCTGACACACAGACGAGACAAGAGTCAACTGTCTTTTCAGAGGCTCAGAGGAGGAATATCCACGTATATTGTCGTGAAACTATTTTAGTCAAATCAGGTCTTCAGCAGTGGTAAATTTTACATTTTCAAACTGTAAGTAGTCATTATTAGCTGTTACTGATTATTCACCTCATAAATCACGACACACTGCTCACCTTTACAGGAAAGTACATAATGCTGCTTTTAATCATCAGTATCAATATTGGTGATTCTGGCCCTGTAACACTTGGTATCAGACTGAATTTTGTGGTACCACCCACCCCTAATTTAAGGCCCTCACTTTGTGCAGGAGGGCATGTAAACACAGCTCTTCCTTAACCCTTTGAAACCTCAGCAAAATCAGCTTGGTTTCTTTCAAAAACATGGGAAGAAGGCAGTGAGCAAATGTAGAAGAAACTACCCCAAAAATAAGCAAGAAATTAGTAAAGAGAGAAAATTAAAAACAAAAAAATTAGTGGGGAAAAAAGAGAGGGGAAAAAAAAGTAAAAGTAAAAAAAATAAAATAAGGAAATGATCTCCAAAAGGAGCTCAAATTTATAATAATTCTGTAACATAATTCTAAATATATAATAATGATAATTATAAATATCAGCGCCCCCCCCCCCCCACAGCTTTTTAAAAATAATTTTCTATTATTATCTTTTTGTGTGTGTGTGTGGAACATTTCTTAACCAAGTTGCTCATCGCCTTTTTTTTTTCATGTTTTTGAAAGAAATAGCACCAATTTCCTCGGGTTCAAAGATTTAAATACTTGCGAAAGGCGTCTGAAAACAGAAGAACAGTGATGTTGCTCGCAGCTTCAAAGTGTTAAACTGTTGCCACAAAGAACAGAATCACTTAACTGGAACCAAGGAAATCAAATTTTCTCATTTTTTATTTTGTTATTTTTTTCATGTTGTGGAGGTGTGTGTGGTCAGGAGTAAGATGCTGGGGACAGATGTGGGAGGATGTCTCATGAGAGCAGCACCAGGTGAGTTGATCGTCACAGCTGCTGCTGGTTTGTGCTGATTACATCTCTCCCTTTTTCATGCAGCAGTGTGCTGGCCCTCAGATGAGTGCAGCCCAGACTGAGGAGAAGGACACTGCCTGAGGTTTTAGTTTAAGACTGAATGGAGTGAAAGATGTCGACGACGACGACACCAGATGTACTGGTGGAGTTGTAGCAGCCACAGGCACATGTTGTGGACTGATTTTGTCGTTGTATGCTGGGCCGCAGAAAATAAAAGTATGGCATTTAGATGAAGTGCTGAATCTGTGCATCTGTGCTGGGGAACTCACAGAGGGAGCAAGACGGCTACACGTTTATTAATTGCAGGGTAAATTAGCATCTGATCATGAAACTCTTCAACCTGCATTAATATTTTTTTGGCCGCATGAAAACGCAGAGATCCAAAACACAAAACTGACATAATACACCCATCTTACTGGTACTTTGTAGCCTACAGTTGCCTCTTTACACATCCAGCAGACACATAGTAACATTAGCATTGATTTAGAGTTGTGTTTCTGGCCTTTTGATAAATGTCAGTCCAATATTTATTCTCTTTTAGCTCTGTTTTTGGTCCCTACCACCTCCAAACAGAAATATCTTTTAGCTGCTATATTCTCCGCTGTGTTTAGCAGCTAGTCCCTACTTTTGACTGTCTGCATGAGCTCTCTGCTGATGCTGGAAACAATGATGACAGCAGTGAGAGTGAAGCTTAAAGAAATGCTCTGCAGAGCTGAAGAGAACTGCAGAGTCAGGTGGTGACTCTGAGCTACATCTTATACATTACACTTAGTCACTTCATCCACTGCTAATATAAAAATATTGATTCATGCAGCTTTAGGACTTACTTTGCTATAGCGAGAAAGGCCAGCTCCACATTGACTCCTGTCTTCGCACTCGTCTCCATAAATGGTACACCATATTCCTATGATGGAAAAACATTAGAGGAGTGAGTGGAGTGTCTCCTGTTGAGAATATGACCCCATGGAGCCATACATTACCTTTGCCAGCTTCTCTCCGTCCTCCGTCTTCACGACCCTCTCTGCAGCCATGTCTGACTGTAAGACAGCAGAGAGAGAAAACAAGTCATCACAGCGGAGGTGAAGGGTCACAGTTTCACCACGCCATTAGCTACAGCTGATGCACCATCGTGTCAACTGGCACGTCCTCATCTCTGCCGCCAGCCTCTGAGCCAGAGCTCCTCCAGACTGATGAGATGTCAGAAACTCCACCTCTAGAAAAAGAGCAGCGCTCCCATAGACTGATGCCGGCAGTCCTGCTACTCTCACAGCAAATGATCTGAGCTGCTGCTGTGTGACATCTCTGACCCTGGAGAAGGTTGAGTCCTCTCTGAGCCACCAGAGGGAGCTTAGAAATATATCAGCTGTGACTGCTGGTTGCAATGAGACATAACATTTTCATTTTCATCACCAGCAGCACTGGGAAGGAAATGGTTACGTGCAAGGGAAGCTTGAGGCGAAGTGATAAGTCATTTCTGTGGCGGACTTTGTTTGTATCCTCAGTCATAATGATCAAATAACATTGGGTAATGGGTAAGAAATTAATGTGTTGATGTGGACAATTCTGTAAATGGACCAACTTTATTTTCACCGCAGGGAAATTCTCCTCACAGACCAAAACATAAATCAATGAAGACACACAAACACATTTAAGACTGCGTCTCACTTGTAAATGTTAAGCGACTGAGAGTTTTCATTCATGCATGTGCTGCATGGTAGAGGCGTTTTCTGGCTCTTAAGCATTCACATGTCTGCCTGAGTGTGATAATAGCGTGTTAAAATTGTGCTAAGAGACCAGTTATCCTCCTGATCTTTTTTTATGTAACGCAAAAAAAGGAAGCTTTGCTCACCTTGTTGCCGAGCAACATGATGACCACATCCTTCTGGGCATACTCATGTATTTCAGTCAGCCAAGCCTTTCAAAGTATACAAGACAGACAGATACAGGAGGGGAGGAGAAGGAGAGATTGGTCCATAAACAAAACAAATACCACCACTTAAAGTCTGCATTTTCTGCTCTCCTCCTGAGCCGTGCATTATTACCGTCCTCCAATCAATCACAGTGAGACTGAGTCACTCTTATCCTTGAACACTTTTATTGCTTTTCATTACTGAAACTGGGGACTGTGTAGCGAAGCAAACGATAACATCATGTCATTTCCAAAGAGGGCTGTGAGAAAATGTTGCAGGTCCTCGAAGTACTTTGCATGTAAACAGACAGAGTGAGGCGTTCAGCTTGAAAGGGTTTTAGGAAGTGAAAATGAAAAGAGAAGAGAGAAAGAGAAAGAGAGTGGGAGGGAAAAGTAATTTGATCCAGCCTTACCCTGATATTGTCAAACGACATCTTGCTGGTGATATCATAAAGCAGAAGTAACGCTGTGAAAGGAAACAGAACACCTTTATTGTTTTCTGCACACTGTCTTATGCAACACACACATTGACACCTACACACACACTTTCTATGCACAATAATAAAAAGTAAACATCTCAGCCAGGTGGCAACCCTTACCTACACCACCTGCTCCCACACACTAACACACACACAGTATAGCGAGCATGAGGAAGTGAAATATAAAAAGGAAAGGTCACCCTGGGCATCTCTGTAGTAGGCGTGCGTTACGCTTCGGAATCTCTCTTGGCCAGCTGTATCCCAGATCTGCGTAACAAACCACATAATTACACAGCAGCTAATGTGGGAAAACTGAACATCCTGAACAGTCCAAACTGCAAATCCTCCGCAGCCAAAAGCAGAAACATACCATTATAAGCTACCACCTTACAAAGCCGAAATATAAAAACTATATATTTAGTCAGTCAGGATCTGGTGTTATTTTAACATAGAACAAAAATAAGCTGTATTATTTTAAAGAAAACAGCTAAAACATAAACTGTCAAAGCAAGAGAGCCATTTTAGCTGCTTCAAACATGCTGGTCAGGTGAGTCAGATGCTAGCTGCTTTAGCACAATTTACTTCTGTAGCCCCTAAATTGAGCATAGCGTTAGTTCAGGCAGGACACGATGTCAAGCTCAGCTCACATCCCAGCTACATCAGCTGATCTCAAACAGCCCAATCAACTGATGGAGCTGCTGATAGATGGAAGGGAGTCAGTTGATGAATCACATGATTCCTTTCTATGAAACCAATTGGTTAATCTCATCCAGGGCGCCCTATTTAAACTGCTCTGGCCTGCCTACTGTTGCTGCTTCCTCTGTATGCTGCTTTGCAATGTGCCTCCACCCCAGCTCCTCCTTTTCATGCTGTGTCTGCCTTATCAATGTCATTTCTGTTTGTCATTGATGCTGCTCTGTTCTGTTCCCGGGGGGTCTTTGCTGTTTGCTCTCCCTGCCTTAGGTTTTCCATGTAGGCGCATGGAAGGGCAGGGAGGTTTGCTCTCTCTGCCTTAGGGACCATACACATGCTGCAATTTTTTTGCGCCCTCAAATTAATTGCTTTCAATGTAGACGGGCAGCAGGCACACTGAAATGCCAGAGTGGCCCAAGTTTAACTTTTGGAACGTAGCAGTGCGCACGGCATGTCATGTGACGAGGAACGACCAATCACAACCGACAGATACCTTTACCTTCTTCCGTAAATATCAGTCTGTAAACATGGAAAAGTTGATCATTTTAGAGCAGGGTTACCCAGAGCTTTACATCTGTCCCACGGATGACAGGCCTACACACTTCTAAACAGCACTTGGAAGAAGATCAGCTCTGCACTCAGGATTTCAGGTAAACAGGCTATGATACAGTGCTTCTTAAGTTTGCTTAGCAGCCTCAGACGCAATCTGCCACAGCGCTCTTGAAAGCTGGCACAAAAAGCCACAAAAGTAACGCCCAGCAATTGACCTTGTGTTTTCCAGGCAGTTAAAGACACGGCATGTGTATAACCCCTTAGGCTTTCCATGTAGGCACGTGGAAGGGCAGAGAGGTGTGCTCTCTCTGCCTTCAGACATTCCACATAGGCCTTGGAAAGGCAGAGAGGCCACAGAACAGAGCCATACTGCCAAATTTATGATTGCAAATGGAAATAAAGTTTTATTTGGCTTAAGTTGTCCTGCCTGAACTGTTAGTTGTTTCACACAAATGAAACATATAATTTCTAATTAATGAACATCTTGGTAATTTAGTTACTTATCCCACATAGATAAGGTAGATCTGGTCATAGAGAATAAAAACAGTTAAACTGGTCATGCTAGAACGTAAACTAAGTAGCCTTGTGGTTATGATGATTGACAGGAATGTAACTTAGATGGACAGCTTTCAGTTGGCACATAACCCTGCACAGTTGCTCATATTACTACAATATCAGGCTTTGATCAGATTGGCAATGCAAACAATGACATTCAAGTGAGTATAAAGCATATTTAGGTCAACCATTATTTGTAAATCACTCTTCAGATTATTTTTGATTCTGCATGATCTACCAGTTGACTCAATATGTAGGTCAACAGCTGACGCATGACATGATTTGTCATTTGGTGGTGTAATGTACACTCAGATCTTGAGAAAATGTCCGCGTTCTCACCTGGAGTTTGACTTTGAGGTTGTCGACATCCACCACTTTATTCTGCAGACATGAGAAGAAGAGCTGTGAGAGACTGTCAACCCACCATATGCTTTAAAGACTGGAGTGTTGTGAAAACTGCACAGAAATAAATGACGAACATCACGGCAGACTAAAAAAAGCTTAGAGACTCAGCATGTGGTAAAAGAAACAAGACAACTAAAAGTGGTTTTGAATGCTGGCAGAGAAAGTAATTTGCAACACCCACACAACAACAAGGTCCTGGGATTAGACTTAATTACACAACAGTGAGAAAGACGACTGGCAGCATAACAACTGACTCCCCCGTTAATTTCCTGGAGCCCCGTAGGGGTGCCCTCTGATTTCCTGTAGAGAAAAGATTGGCTTAAAATAGTTTAGGCACCCCGCAAGAAAAAAAAGGTGACGCGTGTGACCGATGAATGTGTTGGATTAAGAATGAAGTGGAAATACGGGCTCAGGTGATATGCAGAATTTAACATGCCTGCTCCAACATGCAACACCAAGAACAAAAACACAGGCTCCTTCACACTCTGTTTCATTTACGTTTCATTAAGCTTTCATGACCTGCTACAGCAACAAGCCAGGTCACAACCGCATTCAGCCTTGCACAGCAAAAACCACCACAGAAAGATGAAGGAAGTGCAACTAGCAAATATTCTGCAGCACTTCCTCAATCACTTCATCACCTCGTATCAGTGACAGGTCAACACAAACAGCCCCTGCCTTTCCTGCGAATGCACAAGCACAAACCAAAAGAAATGCAGACAGAGCTAAAGAGAGTGTTAACGCTAAATCTGCCACCTGCTGAATCCTCTGCCTTGCCAGAATGGACATGGTTCAACCCCTGCATTAGTTGCCATGGGTTTCCATTTTTCCCTCAATTATGACGTGAGAGGAGCCTGCATGCTGAGTAACTGCTACAAGGAAGCATGCCGAAAATAGACCGGCCATGTTACAAGCTGCCACAACAGCCTGCCTGCCTATCCATGCACAGAGGACAACCTCAGCATATTGACTCAACTGCTCCTCTCAGACGACTCTGTTTCTAAGCAGCTTTGCTCCTCTTCATAACAAGCCAGAAAATGGTAATTGCTTGCATTAAGAGCCATTCTTCTGAATGAATAGCATGACACTAAACTCATCGTGTTTTCTGCAAGTGTAAACCAGTGTGTGTTCCCTTTTGTAACGCATTTTATGAATGGAGACTGGCTGCAGTACTTGTTGCTTTTGCCTGAGTGGTGGTAAGACTGCATGTCCACGCTTCTGAATAGACAACGTCCATATACCTCTATCTGTCAGACATCCATTACGCTCCCTAATGTCTACACCGCCATCCAAAGAAGACAATACATCACTCAGGCTAATGCAACACAATTTCCTCCTCGAACCACCCCTACTTGACTTGCCATTAGTGTGAGTGTTTTCCCATGATTGGAGGGAAACAGGAGGTCGAAACACTCGCTCCACGCCGCCTGTTTTCATGTTCAACCCAGCAGAGGAAGAGATGCTGTACAGTAGAAATCTGCTCCAAATTCAGTGACAGTCACTGCGTGGGTCTGTGTGTGTGTGTGTGTGTGTGTGCGTGAGGTGTATGTGACTAGGAGCTTGTCTGTCAGCAGTGTGACTCCTCCAGGACCGAGCTGAGCTGCAGCCAATCTCTCCAGGAGACAGAGACGTGGGCAGGCACCTGCCAAGACATTTATGAGGCAGTCCGCAGAGCCTCGCAGCACAAGTGGTCTGTGAACTTGACTTATTGGTGAGATGGTTTGTACATTTGGCACCATCATCTCAGAATGACGAAGTGTTCCGCTCGTAAATAGGGTGATAATTGGTCCGCAGTCGCTCTAACAAGTGGATCCTTTGTTGCTTTGTAAATATCATTAGGGATTGTTTCTCATGACTATTTCCTCATGATAGTAGCAAGCATATAACACAAACACAGAAATAATGAATAATGAGTCATTCTGTGAGACGCTTCAACAGCATCTCTGTCTCACCCTAAAGTCTATTCCAACGGTGGCTATAAAGTTGCCTCCCAGAAATGCCCCATCTTTAAAGCGCACCAAGACGCATGTCTTCCCCACAGACGAGTCTCCCAGCAGCATCACCTAAAGAGCAAACCCACCACCAGAGAAGAGGGACAGCAGGTTACACTGGGCCAAAGACATGACTGACAGTTCATACATGATAAGATAAGAATTACAATCTCCTCTGAAGAGGAAATTAAAGCTGAGGAGTGTGTTGCATAAATGATTTTGCAATTAAAGGTCCAGTGTGTAGGATATGGGGGGAGATACTGGCAGAGATTAAATATAATATAATAAGCATGCTTTCTTTAGTTCAGTAAAAATACCGAATCTGACTTGTTTTAACATAGAATTTAAAAAGAATATTTCAAAGACAAAACCAAAGCCTCAAAACAAGAGCACCAAATTTGGCTAGATAAGTTAGCTGCTGGCTGCTAAAGCTAAATTTACTTTGGTACTCTGTGGTTGTTTCCTGTAAATGAAATACATTTATAATCAATAATTAACATCTTGGTAATAAATACCTAATAGAGAATAAAAACAGCTAGCCTATACTGTTATGCTAGTAGGCTGAGTAGCCTAGTTTAGCAGAGTGGCACAACTGAACATCCTCTTAGCAATCCTGCACAGGCAGCAACCATAGATGCATAATAATTACTAGATAGCAGCTGCCAAGGTGGCGCCTATTCACTCCAATGGAGTTACTTGCATAGTGCATATGCCAAAAAGGTTTCTAGCCCCACCCATGAGTTCTCACTTGGCTCCTAGACTTAACATTGCTTTTCTCAACTTCACAAAAGTTTTAACAATATATAAAACCACCATGGCTCAAACATTCATAAAAAAGGGTCATAATGTTTGCAGTCTGAGGTGCCCTGTCTACGGTTTTACAGACGTCTCTTTACAATGCTCGTCTCTGTGGGAAAAAGTTTTTAGGCCACAGGGGATTTTTTAGCTGTTGTAATACCGCGAATAGGCCAATGGATAAATTGAAAGCAAGGCTGAGCGGTGTTCCTGGGGACCTGGCCAGGGGCGTTAATATAGATTTTCAGAGACTGAACAATGGGTTGGGTGGAGAATGGGCCTGTATGAGTGACTGCCAACTTGAAAATATGCCTGTGTTCAAAGACGAACCATCAATAAATTAGAAACAGTGCCACTTGATAGACATGCACTTAAAAAAGGCAAATGTTTCTTTTACTTTTTTTGTAGATAGTCAGTAGCATCTATTACAAAATGTTATGCTGATTCTATAACTGTGAATCAACCATAAAAATTGTTCAAATAAAGTAATAATTTCCTATTTTCGTTGGTATTTTTTTGTTATACACAGATATGCGATGATGATTGCTGCGTGACATGTATGTTGATGTTATCCAATGTCAAGTTTCTGATCATGCACAATAGCGTGCACTGGGGCCCAGTAATTACCTTTCACCACAGGGCCTGGCTCCAATGAATGCTGAAGCATAAGCCTATGTTTCCACAGTAGCCCAGAAAAGACAAACCAGGTAGGGCCTACATAGGGCCATTTGCATTTTAACATTTTTGTGTCTGCCACTACAGTTAGCTACACCTCTGTCACAACAGCGACCACTTATTTTTTAACGCAAACCTGCTGTATTCAGTGTTTTTACCAGTTTCAATCACCTGGTCTATTTGTTTTGGAGACAGAAAGACCTCTGCGGATAACTGCATCAACTGCAATCACTGCTAGATGCCACTAGACCACCCTAAATCTTACACACTGTTCCTTTAAGTGAGGAAAATATTTCACAACTGGGATCATGATGTTGGAGTCAGATGATAATTTCGTGCAATGTCTTATTTTGGTTAAGATTTCAGTTCATTATATGGCAACTGCAGAAAGTGTTGTGATCTACTGTGTGTGTCTGAGCTGCCACCAACATGTGACACTGTTCAGGAGAGAGGACTCAAGGTGCTGGAGCCAACTGTGTAATTTTAACTCATCATTTTTCAGTCCCAAACTAATCAATATAATTACAACAACAGGGGTGTGTGTAATTATACAATCCACCCAGCGCAGATATTCCCACAGTGAATGGCTGCCTCGCTGTGCAGATAATAATGCAATTAAACTTGAATTTAACTTTGCCTTTTGTCTGTGGCTCTTTCATTAGACAGTTACAGGTGTGCCCGTGCTGCTTTAATCAACACTTAATGGGAGGGAGCAACAAGTACACCCTCAGCAAATATTTGCGTGTACAGAAGGGCGGACAAAGCGACCTCGAGAGATTTTAAAGGCTCAAAGAGACTTCACATTAAAGCATCAGTGTCTGCTGTGTACAGTCACTGATCATGGCCTGGTTAATAAGGAGAATGCATGATAGTTAATGCTTTTCACTCATTCTCCAGATGTTGTTGCTGCAGGTACACCCAGTTGTTTCTGTGTCAAAGCTACATTTAGACACCTGTTCCACCACAAAGAAGAAAAACAACACACAAGATAAGGACGGAGATACACACCTTGAAGGCAATATCATAATACTCGTTAATAGAAGCGCATCTCTCCAACACATATTTTGACGTCCCGTTTTTAGCCTGCTTGTCCGTCAACGATGTCTTCCTTGTGGACATCGCAATGCCAAGAAGAGAGCGCGGGCTGAGGAAGCCAAACCACAGTTATCTCTCCGAGATGTGTCCAAAGAAAGAAAAGAGACGCGCACGGTGTGTGTGAAGATCAGTCCCGGTCTCCGCCAGCCTCCAGCCCCTCTGCTCGCATTACTGCGTGTGGCCACAAAATGATCACCAGGCGCTTCCCGAGGAGAGAGGAAGAAGGAGAAGAAGAAGAAAAAAAATCACACTTTGATATCGCACTGTCAAAAAGACGGAAGCGACAGGTCAAAACTTGAAAAACAATCGGCGGCGGCGTCTAACATCCACCAGTCAGGAGAGAACGCGGTGATGACAAACAAGCGGAAACATTTCTCTGCATCCTGGCGTGGGCAGATGATTAACTGAGCACGTGAGGACGTCGGCAGCTCCGACAACACTCAGGGTTTCTTGTGAGTGAGAACATCAGTCTGTCTCTGAGGCTGACATTGTGCCCAATGACAGCTGCGGGGGTCAAGCGCGCTGATGGCTGACTCATCCGCCACAGGTGGTGCTCGATCATTGAGAGGGTCAGAGAGGAGAGGAGGAAAGAGAGGTGGGAAGAGGCTGAGCTGTGAGCTATTAGTTTAAACACACTTGATGTAAAGCATGACATTTCCTCCTTCAGATATTGTTCATTCTGTTGCGTAAAATGGCGCGCAAACCTTATCCAGAACCCTTTATTCAAACGTTTCCTTCATGAACACCTCAGAAAATTACCCACAAGACCATTTTATATTAACAAAAAGTAGTTCCCATTTGTGATTGCTTCTTATCTACCCATATTTCTTCCATTTAAATCCCTCCACACAGCAGGCAAACAAACAATTACCCAAGTCTCTTCTTGTCAAGAACAAATGATTCTATAAATACCCCCAAATCCCCTCATTTAATTAGCATGTCATACATGTCTAAAATGGTTTCACTCAGTCTAAAAATGAATCTTTTCCTCTAGTGTTTGTCTCCCCCCAGTGTTCAAGTCAAGTCTCCGCTCCTCTCTGAGTGCTGACAGGACTAATGACACATGGTCAGAGATCATTCATGTTATGCAATCTCTTGTCCAAACATATGAAGTCATCAGTCTGTGTCAGGGGCGGCTGCAGGCAACATCTCACCCCTCTGACATCAACATGGTGATGAAACGTTGAGTTGTGGATGGAGATGATTGAATGGTTGGTTTATTATCACTAGGGTCAAAGAGCAGTTCTGGTATGTGGTTTATATGAAAGCTGTAAAGAGAAGTGTATCTAAATGTCAAAAATGTTCCTCCTTGTGTTCATTTAAAGGGACAGCTCATCCCCAAATATAAAAATACATATTTCTCATCTTACCTGTAGTGCTGTTTATCAGTCCAGATTGTTTTAATTTGAGCCGCAGAGTGTTGGAGATATCAGTCGTAGGGATGTCTGCCTTCTCTCAAGTATGTAAGTATAAAATTGGCTTTGCCATTTTGCATTAGCATGAGTTTGTATGATTCAAACTTCAGAAAACTCTGCAGAATGCACCAGAAACAAAATAAGTCACTCTACTGCGTACGTCTCCTGGATTTAAAGTCAAGAGTAAGACGACACCTGCAAATACACTCTGATCTTTGTTTTGTTTTTTTACTTTATTTTGGTAGAGCTTGGTTAAGATAATCACAGTTAAGTGCCTTAAAGGGACAGTTCACAATTGTTCCTCTTACCTGTAGTGTTATCTATCAGTCTAGATTGTTTTGGTGTGAGTTGCAGAGTGTTGCAGATATTGGCCGTGGAGATGTCTGCCTTCTCTCCAGTATATTGGTGGTGCCACAAAGCGCCTAAAACTGCATTTGAAAAACTCAACAGCAATGTCTCTTTCCAGATATCATGACCATGTTACTCAAGATAATCCACAGACCTTGGTGTGAGCAGTTTCATGCAGGAACTGTTTTCTTTCTACCAAACTAGACTCGCCAACAGCATCACCGCACAGAGGGAAGTGTGCATCTACTTTATTTTGGTAGGGCTTGGCAAAGATAATCAAAATAAAGTGCCCTTAAAGGGACAGTTCACCCCCATATTGCACTCGGCTTGTGGTGCTCAAAGTGCAAAAAAAGAATACATTTGAAATCTCAACAGCAATGTCTCTTTCCAGAAATCATGGCCCTGTTACTCAAGATAATCCACAGACATTGTTGTGAGCAGTTTCATGTAGGAACTTTTCTTCCCTCAGCCAGGTCTCATAGAAAAATGTGAAATGGACACAAAGGCTTACGTGGTGGTGAGCATGAATTATGTTAAAATGTACTGGCAATTGTCACGGTGGACACGCGAATTATGTATAAAGAGCAAGATAGTCTGCATATGGCGGGTGAAGGGGTGGATGCATCAAACAAACATGTATTTTCAACCAGAAGGCTACTGTTCATGTACTTGGTGAAAGATAGTCTGTATAAAATAATGGATGTTGTCACCATGATGTCACCCATTGGTTTGTTGACTGCCTTTACGAAGCTTTGAGTTTGGCATTTTCTGGCCAACTTGTTTTTTTGGTTGTTGTTGTTTTTTTTTTTTTTTGAGCGACCATATTTGGACAAGACCGTGAGGAGCAAGGAGTCCCCCCGTATTGAAGTTAGCTATCGAGACCAAAACCTTTTTTGTACCAGGCTGTAAACATGTCTGATATTAAGTTGGGCATTTTAACATGGGGGTCTGTGGGGATTGATTGGCCTTTAGAGGAACTGCACTACTGCATTGGCTTTATTCCTCAGCCTCAGAGGCTGCTGCTTGGCGGGAAACCAAAAGTCAATGTAGTTATTTGCCTTTACAGACTTTACATAACCATGCAAATTATGTAAGTTTACATCACTTACAGTCTGTACGTAGTTATTTCAGCTGAAACTGGGATCTCTTAATAAACTTCACCAAGTATTTTTTTGTTCTCTTAACCTAACCAACTGTTTTAATTTCCCTGAACCAAAATTTTCTTGTCACAAAATAGAAAGAGACATTGCTGTTGAGTTTTTCAAATGTATTTTTTGGTGCTTTGAGCACCACGAGCTGAGTGCCAGTTAGTGTGATTATGTTGGAGAGGAGACAGAGATCTCTACAGCCGATATCTCCAGCACTGTGCAACTCACACCAAAACAATCTAGACTGATAAACAGCACTACAGGTAAGAGGAACAATATGTACTTTTGATTTTAGGGTGAATTGTCCCTTTAAGGAACTTTATTTAAATCATCTTCACCAAGCCCTACCAAAATATAGTAAAAAAAAAAAAAGATCAAAGTGTATTTGCAGGCGCTGTCTCACTCTTGACTTTAAATCCAGTAGACGTACGCAGCAGAGTGACTTATTTTGTTTCAGTGGTGCGTTTTTCTGCAGGGTTTTCTGAAGCTTGAATCATACACTACCACAAACTCATGCTAATGCGAAATGGCAAAGCCAATTTTATACTTTCTCACAGGTTTCTGCCTCCTCTGTGCTGCTCTAATGGCACTGACACAAAGCCAGAGTTATCACAGCTGAAGACACATACATTAAATGAGCCATACATCTTCCCTGTCTCCATTTGCCTCCACTTGCTGCACAGAATGAAATCCCCCCTCACATGTCACACAGCATAAAATCACTCTTGTTTAAAACAGCTTTGTTACAAACATCCAGCAGCAAACAGCCCGCCGCCACGACTTTCATTAGCAGTACTGTCTTCATACTAATTTAATCATAGCAGTGGCATCATTAACCATAATAATGCACACACACGGAGTGTTAAGGATCGTAATGAATGCAGTGAGAACATCCCACACTGGAGAGCACCACATTCATGCTGCACTTCACTGACACACAAACAGCACAGAAACAGAAAAGGTTTGCTTCACTGTCACATCATGATTTCAGTACAAACAGCCCATCGCAGTGACGTGCCCTTCTCATCACTTGGGTGAAGTCAAAAGCATAACAGAGGGGGAGGGAGGGAGGTGGGAGAGAAAACATGCACAGGAAGGTTTGTGGAGGACAGGAAGTGTGGACTCACTGTGAAACCGATGCCGACAGTGGCAGCGAAGGACCCTGGGATGAACTTGCCCTGGTCGAACTGGACCAGCAGAGAGGTCTTGCCCACTCCGCTGTCCCCCACGAGGATGGTCTGCACAGAGTCACAGAGAGATGCGACATCATGTTTCCACTGCTGCCTCCTCGCCTGAGGCCAAGTACACTGTGTATGGGCACATGGTGTAGGTTACTGTACATGTTCTGTGCTGTCCCTCAGTGTATTGCTCAGTGGTCTCTAATGCAATGTGACGGGTTAATGCCTTCAAGAGGGAAGAGCAACTGGGAAGATGCTGGAGGATAATTGTGTGTGTTTGGGCCTCAAACTGTGCCACTGTATCAGAGATGGCTGCTCACATCTCAGGCTGATGTTCTGCCTTCATTCTTACACTAACAAGGGGAACAGATACATTTTAAAGTATATAAAAACACTCTGCTATGATTAATATATTGTTTAACATGGTTAAAAAAATAGAGCTGGAAGCAGGTCTACCCTTTCTCCCTGACTGAGAAATTCTGAATCTGGCCTTAGCACCGCCTAACACCGCTGCTTGCAGACATTTTTCTTACTGCTTTTACTACCGCTGCCCGCACTAGGTTGACCTGCTGAAAGAGCAGTGTGCATCAAGGTGGCTAGTGTTAGCCCCAGGGCCCAGACACACCAAACTAACATTAAAGAACTGTGCTGACGAAGGCAGACTGTTGTGTCACCTCTGTCTCGGCCAAGTTAAACACAGAACTACAGCCGACGGCCAACAAGCATGGACGCTCTGCGTTTGTGTGAGAGGAAATAACTCCCCTTATCAGCAGACGGCAGTAGTCTGTATTTGTCATTCAAAAAGGGGGAACAGGAAGACAGACAGGACAGATTCAAGGTGCTAGTTAGCCAATTAGCACATTAACAACACAACCTGATGCTGAAAGATCTAAGGATATTTACCGTGCACCAGGGAACAATAACACATAAAATCCTGAACCATTTGTGCTAAAGAGGTCAATGGCTAAAAAAAACGTACCTAATATAACAAGTTTGCTTAGATCTGGCGGCCTGTTGACTTTAGCTTTTTGTTTACTTTCCTCATTCCCGTTTCTCTTCTCGTGCACTCCTAATCAGGGTGATTTCATTCCCAGATGGACTTTGCCTTCTCTGATACTAATTCAATATGCCGCTGACACAAAAATCAGCCTTTGGCATCAAACTGGGTATTCAACTAACTCAAATGTAGACCTATTTTTGGCAATGTTTGACACTAAGAGAAACTGACATCGTATAAAGACCGAGAAGATCTGCACAGGGTGAAAGGGAGAGGAGGTGGACGGGTCGGACAAGCACAGACTTTTAATGTAACCTTATACAACTTAGGTTCGTCCATGATGCACTTATTTTAACCCAAAACATGATGTTTTTCTAAACCCAACCAAGTAGTTTTGCTTAACACATTCTCACTCCAACCTCGTCACATATCGACATGTAGTCATGGACCTTCCACTTCCATATATGACAGGTGAAAGGTACCCTGGGTGTGTTGGTTGTTGAAGTTGTGAGATGTAGTATCAAGTTCTGCCTGTTATATACATTATCTTCTTTCAAATGACACTTCCGTTTTCACAGGAAATTTTCTGTTTATGTACAGTCTCTTTCAAAATAAACACACTACGTCAGTATAAAAACGTAAATTGGCGGGGGGTTTTCCCTCCAACAACTAATGCACATGGTTAGTTTAGGCAACAAAAGCATGGGTTAGGTTTAGGAAAAAAGAACAGGGCTTTGCTTTATAATCTTACCGGATGCAAACACTGCTCTCCCAGTGAAAGTCAATGTTTGTTGCTGCCTTCACTTTCGTTCTTGTCCCGCCAGGTTTCTCCCTGATGCTGCTAAGCGCAGTTAAACTATAACAGCGACTGGCCATGTATCATGCCAATGCCTCTTTTCATCTGTGTCTGACACCGCAAATCACTACCCAAGCACCGGATTTCGCCGACTCCGGAGTGGGATAGGTCTGTTTTGCTGCAACTTGCAGTTAGCATGTGACAGAATGTTTGCTGTCAGAACTTTCACTATGCTAATGCTAACTCTGCTCTCTGTACTGACACTGTCCTGGAGGAGGTTTCAGGTTTCTTTGCCAGTGTTTTGTTGAAGTCTGTTCCCCCTTTTATGCATGTTTCTCTATCTAGCTTTTGTATCAGGGATGTATCTAATCTAGTTTGCCTGGCATACCTTTGAATCTCAGATTTTAGGGAAGTGCACAGACATCACATCTTTCAGTAGGGGAATGTGAAAACAACCCTCGAGTGACAAACTCTGCGCAGATGCAAGTCAGTAAAGCCGAGGTCAGACATTTTAGGGGACATAAACAGAGGGAAAACATATTTTTGAGTGGATGGGGAACTTTAAGTATAATTTTGATACAATTATTTCCATTTTTTGCCACTTTATAACTTTACTTCACCACATTTCAGAGAGAATTACTGTACTTTTTACTCCACTACATTTATTTGACAACTGTAGTTACTGGCTGTTTAGTATTTTAAATAACTGTTCAGGGCTTAAAGAGGTAAATGATCTAATATTTCGCAAAAAATTTAACACCCTCAGTTTTACATACTTGTAAAAGATCTGAGTAGTTGTTGCGCCACTGTTGGCCAAATCAAATCTCATACACTAAAAACAAACAGTCAGCGCCGGTGTGATAACCATCAGTTCTCATGGCTGAGGGTCATGCGTCATCCCAGCAGGGATCTGCTGATTTGACACCACAGTGCTGGATGTATAGGCATCAATCGGCCTTGTCGCCATGGTTATCATCTCATTGGGGGTTGCCGGGGGCGTCCAGCCTGGAGCTCCTCAGCAGCAAATGCTTGCATCTTTTGTTGACATTTATCAACCCCCTCCTCCTCTTCCTCCACCTCCTCCTCCAGCAGGCTGGACCTGCTGCCTGCCTCTTATCTGCAGTCTCAAAGAGCCCACATGCTGCGCAGCATTACAGCATGCAGCGCTGTGCAGCTCGCAATACGTTCACTTTAATCACTGACATCCACAAGTTCTGCACATTTGACTTTGCTCTCCCATTAAAAACAACACTGTGACAGTCAGAGCAGATATACAGGATGGAAATCAGACTATCTGCTGCTTTAAAGTGAATATTTGTGGAGCTCTCTTTGAAGATGTAGTCGTCCAAAGTGCTGAGTAAAGCAACAACTTTTATGCTGAAAGTACAGATAAAAGCCTCAGAAATCCAGCAAATAGATGGTGACCTTTGCGAAACAAAATGTACAGTGTATAAACAATATAAGATGCTATTGTTTCATTTCTGAATAACAGGCATTACGGGAAATGTTTTTTTCCCGCAGTGTGAGTGGGTACAAGCACAAATTGGCCCTCAAGTACAAATGATGCAGACCAGAGGCAAGCTGCTGTGTGCATGACTCACACCGTGTTTGTGCGCTGTTTAGCTGGCCACTGTGAAATCAACATATTACTATTTCATACCTCCTTCATCAAATTTTGATGCCGGCATGTAAACGTTCTCAGGACAAACGCTGTTGGAGAGCAGAGCAGCAGCGAGGGGGCACTTTATCTCCAGGAAGCACATGTGGAACTGAATCTATATATGGAGGTGGGGAGGGGTTACTGTGGCGAGGGACCTATAGCAGGGGTAGAGATCCTGAATATGTCTCCATGGCAACATGAGACTTCTCAGAGTTGTTTGGGTTCATCAAGAGCAAGCCCCAGAGACGTGTCATAATGAGATAGTTACCATGAAAGTGCTGAGTAGAAACCCAAGACTCTCGTATATACAATGAATCTAGTGGATAATAATTTAATCATACATACCTACACTAAGGGATATCATCACATCATCGTAACTCATCACACAGCAGCGGCTACTTAAAGGAACAGTGTGTGAGATTTAGGGGGATTTAGTGGCATCTAGTGGTAAAGACTGCAGATTGCAACCAGCTGAAACTTCTCCCGGTTAGAATTCCTTCAGTGTTCATTGTTCAGGAGTTTTTTACCAGGAGCTGAATTATCCACAGGTCTCTTCCTCTCTAAAACGAACGGACCAGCTGATTAAAACCAGTAAAAATACTTTCATGTTACAAATCAGTGTTTCTAAATCTTGGCTTGGCTTCCTGTTACATTTAGAATTGATTTTAAGCTCCTCCTCTTTGTGTACAAAGCCCTACATGGGCTGGGACTGAGGTTACTGGAGGTTCCCAACAACAGCTGGAAGGAGATCGGGGATGCAGCCTTTGTCAGTTATACATCCCAAAGCTATAGAACACACTACCTATAGATATCAGGGAAGCTAGCTTGCTGAATATTTTTCTGAAGAAGGCTAAAAATGTATCTATTCACTTTAGCCTTTAACTAGATTCAAGATTCAAGGTTCAAGAGGCTTTATTGTTAATTCTACAGTTATATAACAGACATACAGAGAATCTAAACAGCGTTTCACTCTGAATTGACCCACGGTGCAGACAGTGCCAATGGATAAGTATAAAAAAGTATAAAATAATAGCCTTTAACTAGCTCTAACTTTCCTGATACAGGTCTGAAACCCGTTATTTTTACGCTTAATGCTGCTGCAGTTTTACTTGATGATTTTACAAGCCTATATGTCTACGTCTCCATGATTTCATGATGTCTATTTTCATGTGAAACACTTGGTGCTTATACTGCCCTTATTGTAAAGTACTTTGTGCTGCATTTCTTGTATGAAAGGTGCTATAAATAAAGTTTATTATGAATATGATTATTATTATAAATCCTACACACTGGACCTTTAAATAGCCTGCAGTGTTTTTTTTTGTTGTTTTTTTTAATCAACATTTTTGGTACTTTTTTTAGTGATTGTTGAATAAAACGTAATTTGCTAAATGCATATTTTGTCCACAATTTCAGGATGAACAACATACCAAAGTGTATTAGTGTAAGGCATGAGGCAAAAATTGACAGGAAGAAGACTTTTTTTAAGATTTTGCGTACAAGTATGAAGCAAAAATTGTAAAGAATAAAGTTTAACTTTCAGTATTAGTGCCAAAAAAAATTAAATAAATTAGAGGCCTTTATGTTCCGTTAGCACATACTACAACTGCTCCTACAAAATGTCTTCTGTAGATAAAACGGAGGAGCGGTACTTCAGAATCAGTTTTAGTAACGAGGAAATTATTTCTGTTTAAATGCATAAACAGAGTGTGGTAATAGGTTTTGGTACTCTGTCTCCAAATGTGCCATTTCATTGGACATCTGGAGGGAGCTCAGAGTAGAGCCGCTGCTCCTTCAAGTTAAACGGGTCAGTTGAGGTGGTTCGGACATCTGATCAGGATGCCTCCTGGCTCCTGAGCACCTCCTGTTTGAGGCGTATGGGGCACGTCCCAGTGGTAGGATGCCCCGGGGCAGACCCAGAAGGGGTTAAAGCAGTTAAAAATGGATGGATGGATGGATGGATGGATGGATGGATGGATGGATGGAGAGGAGCCGACTTCATTATTGACTTTTCAACTTCATTTTCAAAATACAAAATCAAAATTTCCCCTCATGCATGGCCCCGATACTCTTCTGTAATATGAGGCCCTTTATCAGATGTTTCGTTTATTTAATGCAAATTCATCTCAAACAACTTGTAAGTTAAGAAAAAGCAGCATTTTCTTTAAATGTGAGCAGCCCTGTGTGGATTCTCTGTGAGACAGCAGAAAAAGAGAACAGGAAGTGTCTTTACTTTCATGTTTCCCAGTAATTCAGCAGATGTCTTATAATGCTGATAACTGTACATTCAGCCTTCACATTAAAATAAAGATTAACTCCAAAGGAAGCAGAATTTTAAAAACCACATCCTTTGAAGCTTCCTCCTAACAATGAGCTGTCCTGGCCAGATTTTTGGATTATACCTTTTATTGTATTCTCAAAGACATTTCTCATTGAAAACAGCTTCTGGTCTCACATTTCCCAAGAGTCCTTAAAAGTTTATTGGGTATTTAAATAACTGAGATCCAACTGGCCTGTGTTATTCTGCAAAAAGTGAAGCCATCTGTGTCGAGTATGCTGTGTAGTTTCTGGCAGGCTGTGACTCGGCAAAACAACAAATACAAGCAGAGATGTGATTACTGAGCGAGCAGGAGTTTGTTCTCGCTTCACACAATGCACTACTTCTTTCACAAATATTGGACGGTTGACTTACTGAGACTGAGGATCTTGAAGGTTAGAAAGGGATCAAATCATAAAAATAGCTACGGCTTGAAAGCAGTAAAATTAATCTCACAGACTGTAGGAACAAGCCTTTAATTAAATATATTTAATTGTAATTGTAATACTATAATAAAGACTAATAATCAGGAATGAGCAGCAGTTTCACACTGTGTTAGATGAATGTGTGTGTGTGTGTGTGTGTGTGTGTGTGTCTCTGTGTGTGTTTCTGCCATGTGTACAAGTGGATTTGTGCATCCAGGTGAGGCAGTCGGCTCCTGACATGCTGCACGTGATCATACACAGAGGATTAACAAGATTTTACTCATGAATACCAATGATGTGCTCTTTCCAGCTGAGCGATAACGGTGGTGAAGCCACTTCAGCTGAGGATTTTAATATGAAAAACACAACTTCCTCGACTGTTCCCTCTCATTCAGCCAGCCACCCACACAGACACGGAGACACACCACTAAAGAGACCTGAGGGATTTTCCCAGAGAAATACATTTTAACTTCCACTGAAGATCGAACATCATCTGAAACCACCCTGAAAAATACTTCAAAAATACAATTGGAGAAGCTCTTTTGTTTTAAAAGCCAAAAAAAGGGAACCAGCAGTGTTGGACAGGCAGCCCGCCCTTATGATAATAATAAATAATGAAAATAGTAATTTAAAAAAACAATAAAAGAATATGGCATGAGCAGATTCACATCTTTTTATATTGCAGTCCACATTTTCTGTTACTCTCCATACTCCACATACACTCCCTTATATTCAGGTTTTTGTAGTACTCCAACTGAGCTCAGACCACCTTGGGATGGCAGCACAGTGATGCAGTAGTTAGAACTGTCTCCTCACTGCAAGACAGTTACTCATTCAAACCCAGGGTGGAGGAGCCCTTTTGTGCAGAGTCTGCATGTTCTCCCTGTGTCAGCGTGGGTTTTCTCCAGGTACTCCAGCTTCCTCCCACAGTCCAAAGACATGCAGTCCGAGTTTGTGTATTGTTAGTCTTAAAAATTCAGAAATAAAATCTTTAAAAAGCATTTTGAAATAAAAATGTCTGTAACAATAAAAAATATTAGATCCAATAAAACCCTGTTATTATGTATATAATTGATTGTAATAATGAGTTGAGTTTTAATAATTTTGGTTTCATTTATGTATCTGTCTCAATATATTCATATGATCCATGGTGTCTTTTTAATAAAATTTGTTTAATATTGAAAACCTCAGCCTGGTGTGGATATTATTCACTGTAGTTATAATGGAGCACTAAATAATACACACACAGACTCAGCTGGAGTGAATTACTAAAACCCTTTCATAAAGGATGCTTATATTAATTTGACTCTGCCCATTTTCCTGATGACATTTTTAGGGATATTAGCTGGCAGTGGAAGCACACTTCAGGAATTTAATACGTGGGCCCTCCATAAATTGAGAATATTGTTGCAAAATTGCTATAAAATCATTAACTTCCACTAGAAGAGCCGAGATTAGCTGCTCATTTTGACTCTGTTAAACTTTAGACGTGACAAATCCTCATCAGAACTAGTGGAAGTAATGAATGAATCACCTTGTGCGTCAGGTCTTCATTATACGGGGAGGTGTTGGATGAGGGAGTCTGTCCGTCCTCGGTGTCCGTGTCCACCGCAGATGACCCATACGCACTGTCCGATGACACCAGCCTCACCTCGTCTTGCTTGCGTGTTTCACAGGTGTCGTCCATCCTCAGCGTCTACAGATAAATGTCCTCTCTTTCAGCTTTGTCTGCTGGTCATCACCTCCACCCTTCCTGCTCTGTATGCCTCGGGTTTATATCCTGAACACTAACCTGAGTAAATATTTATAGGAAAGGTGTAGTTTACAGTATTCATGAAGTAAGAAGCATGTCGGGCATTTCTACAAGGAAGCGTTCAGCACCCTGGAGAGCGCCTCTCCTTCTCATAAACATGTCCTACATCTGCTTTAAAGGGAAAAACCTTTGCACCACTACACCACTACATTCAGTTTGAGCTCAGATACATGTTCAGAGGGAAAAACACTACAAAACAGCATCATAAAAACCTTTAAGTGTTTTTTTTAATTGAGTCATCAGTCAGGATGTCTATCCTATGAGCTTTCCCAGAGGCAAACGGTGACAGGCTGAAGTTGCCGACTCAGATAAGAGCCACAGAGCTCAGGATGACTCACCCACCGAACTGCTGCTGGTTATCACAGCAGCACAGCAGGACCTCAAGAGACCTCAACCCTCCCGAAAACCAGGTCTGCTTCAAACGACACTGAACAGGCGGGACTGTCAGATGCAACATTATTAGACAGCAGTTTTTAATAGTTTAACAGAGCACTGGAGATGAACGAACACACACACTTCCTCTAAAACAGTATAGAAAAATAACATCTGTTCAGCCGATTTCTCTTCGCTCTCTTGTATCGATAAAAGTGGGGCTTCACTGAAGCGACTGTACTGTGCAAGGTAAACAAGGTCACTTGAAAACTCATATTGGTGGCTGACTAGCATTTAAGAACATTTAAAATCAGATTAAAATGCAAACTAAGACACAGACAGGGGGTCTCACTATCCTCTGAAAAGGCATACATTGCACATCTCTGGAAGCTTTTATCCGTAGTAAACAATTCATCTTTCCACTAAGTGAAGGCAGCTTAGATTCTCTTGATCACGCTAACATACAAACACAAACATACAGTGTACTGTTGAACATTTTTGGTTGGTGGACATAAAGAATTGAGCTGAAATGCACCTTAAAAAAAATTAAATGAGAACAATGACCAACCCGTGAGGCAAATGGCGCACACTAACAAACTGAAGTGACAATACTGCATATAAACTGATACAAAGGAGGTAAAACATACGGTGTCTAACCAAGGTCGCAATTCAAAAATCTTAAAGTCAAAAGGAAAGTTGACATTTTTGGGAAATATACGTATTCTCTGTCTTGTTCAGACTTAGATGAGATAACACTTTCATGCTTCTGCGGTAATTATGAAGCCAGTTAGCTTAGCATAAAGAGCTGAAACAGCTAGCCTGGCTCTGTTCAAAGGTAACTCAATCCACCCACCAGCACCCCGACAGCTCGTTGTACATCGCTTATTTGTACAAAAAATGATAAAAACCAACAAATTTAAGTTATGTGCCAGATTTGCATTATTTCTAGGTTGGGTCCAGTTGCCAGGCAACCAGCGGAGACTCCTGGAAGTTACTAGCTAGTCCCGACCATGGATGTATATAGAGAACTGGATACAGTGTTGGAGGCGGGGTTCTGTCCTCCCTATGAAAGTTATTCAGTGACGCACGAAGCCAAAAAAGTTTGACTTCCCAGGTATGAAATGACCCAGATCTTCCACATCGTGGCCACTCAAACTTTGTTTGAGTGGCTAACATCCGGTTTAGTGCTTGGACCAAATGGATCAAATCCCAATAGTGAAACAAGTCATTTCATGGAGTTTGTAATGCTTAAAAACTATATCCACTGATTTACAGACGTCTTCATAATGTAAATCCACAGGAAGACGTATCTGGTATCAAATGACGGACTTGAAAGTTTAAGATACATGATCTGGCCACTGTGTCAAATTATCTTCCATGCTGGGTGCTTTCTGGGGGCCAAGGATGTATAAAGAGAATTGGATTCAGTGTTGGAGGCAGAACCCTGTTCATGCCTATGAAAGCTGCTCAGTGGCACATGAAGCCAAAAAAGTGCCTGTGGTACAAAGCTTCATACCAGTTTCTGTAGTATGAAATCAATTGTAGCTTCCGCATCATTGGGCCTATAGAACAAGCGCATTAGAGACCTGACCAACGGAGCAGCTAACTCCCGGTTTAGCCCTATGCTAACTTAAACAGGGGTAAACTATTTAATCCTGTAGCTCTTTGTATCCACGGATTTACAAATTTCTCTTTCACCTTGTCAGTCAATGGGGAAAAAGTCTTTGAGCCCAATGCCGTCAAGTGACGGACCTGGAAGTTGTAGTGACATGGTTTGGCTGCTATGTAAAATTGGCTTCAAAGTCCAGATGTATAAAGAGAACTGAATACAGTGTTGGAGGCCAGTCCCATCATCCCTATGAAAGTTATTGAGTGGGGCATGAAGGCAAAAAAGCTCCCGGATTATGAAATTACCCAGATCTTTCTCATCATGTGGCCCATAGAGCAGTCCCTTTCAGACTCCTGCTTGCAAAGTAGCTAACTTCCTGTTTAGTGCTCAGCTAACTACATAAAATTGGCTTCAGCCCTGTTCTTGAGGGCCTGGTCCCAACCAAGAAATTGTCAAAATCACAATCCACAAAACAGCGATGTGTTGTTTTTACACTTCAATTTTTCCATGGGTTAAACAGAAAACTGAGCTTTAGAGGTACTGGTAGGCTTTGGAAGCCATGCTAGCTGTTTACCTCTGTTTCCAGTCTTTTCAGCTAAGCTTAGTTAGCCCGCTTTTGGCTGAAGCCTAATATTTACCCTTAAAAAACAAGAGTAGTGTCAATCTTCTCATCTAACTCTGGACAACGCAAACAAAACTATTCCTTTAAAATTGTATTCAAATTTTCTTCACCTTCAGCTCAGAAGAATTCTGGAGCCATAAAGCACCAAAATATTTCAGAGGATTCAAGTTCATTCTTGCCCTTAAAATCAACAGCTGACAAAACAATCTCAACTTAAGAACTTCTTTCTCCCTTGTTCTGAAGGTTTAAAATATTACCAGCCTTCATCAGCAGGTGGAGTTTGTTGCCACAGAGCCGCAGCTGGACGCTTTAAGTTGAGACTGTTTTGTCATGGATTTCAAGGGAGTTTTGAACGTAACCTCGTTATCTGTGTCTAGGCACTTCCTTTGACCAGAAGAGCAACTTCGAGGCTTTTTTTGCAACGATGGACATCAGAGACGAACTAACACTTTACAGCCAGCTCAGGGAACTAACAACAAAACAAATACATTAAAAAAACACGTTAAAAAATGATATGTCACAGTTAACAGAACTAAAAAAGAAATACTCTCTCTCTATACTCTCTTTCCTTATCGTTTCCTAATACAGGTTACAAGTCCAAGCATTTAGTGATGTGTCTGTGCAGGGGATTGACGGTGCAGGTTTTTACTTTAGAATCTACTGTAGAATGGAAGTGATGTGACCTTATTCATGACTCTTTAACTTCTGCTCCTCTCACTGTAACCAAGTGACCTCTGTGTAACATTGTAGTCTTACAGTAAAGTGCACTTCATCTGTCTGCTCCTTATGCTTACATAATAATGCTTCAAAATAAGCACAATAATATGATTCAGAGGTTCCACTCTTCTTTGAAATGAAGAGGAACCTGTTGTCAGGTTTTGACAACTGCTTCCTGGTTCTTTCAAAGCAGAGGAAAACTGTGCGCCAAAACAGAGTTCAAACATGCACAGAGGTTTTTTTTTTTCAAACTCCAACCCTGACTGACAACCGGTGCTCCAGCAAAATAACACAAAACATCTGGCATCCGTGTAACCATTCAGCAAACAATGACACAAGTCTTCTATGTGCAAATTTCCAGCAGTCACATCCTCCTCTTTTAAGTCCGTATTACCACTTGACTGAGAATGTCTCAGCTCCTCAGTGCAGGAAGATGTCTTTTTGTTTATGTGCCCTTGAGCTCTGAGACAATATCCGGTTCACACAGGTTCTCCTGGAGCTATCCAGTGCAGGTCCAGCTCTCCCTCAGTCGTCCTGCATATGTATTAAGTGTAGAGTCTCTCCTCTCTGGGGGCTACCTGATCCGCCCGTCACTTTTGAGCGGGCCCAGTTCAGACTTGGGGTCCGGGGACAGAGAGCTCCAGGAGGTCTTGGAGCAAAGTCCCACGGCTGGGCAAGAGGAAGTCCGTGTGGCGCATAGGCCGCCTGTAACCCAGAAGGACCCTACACTGCTGTCCACCCACGCCTCGAGGGGCTGACCTGCAAGCTGGGCTTTGCGCTGGGCCTCCTGCATGGCAGGCTCCTGAGGGGGCAGCTTCAATACGGAGCTCAGCTGCTGGAAGCTCTGCTCCAGGTACAGGTTACCTGGAGGACCTGCGTGGAGCCAGCTGTCCTCTTCTGGAGTCGACATTCAATTGTGCAGAAAAAGAGAAATTAAAAAGGGAAAATTAGCTTTGATCCAACACATTTATTCCTCATGAGTGATCACATATTAAACTTTAAACCTTCAGTTATGATATTCTCAATCAGTGGTTCCCAACTGGCGGGTCTCGGTCCAAAAGTGCATCGCGGGTCCATTCTCCATGGACCGCAAATGACTCTTGAGTGTGTCAGTTTTGTAAAAAACACACTTTATTTCTAAGTACAGTGCATTTCCAGCACAGCACTTTTATTTTAAAGTGTTGTTTCCTGCTGTAGAGCAAGTGAACAACAGACAGCTACCTGACAGAGACAGCAAACTAGCTTGACTCACGGCCAAATGCTAGTATAACACTAAATGTATTAAACTGTGTGGACCTTGAACTAATGACCGAGGACAAATCTGGACCCTGTGGCTGGACCAGTTGGGAACCACTGTTCTAAAATATTTCTCATCATCAACAATCCCATGAAACGGCCAAGGCACTGCTTGTAATGGGGGCTAAGTTTGATTGGCTTCTTACAGTTATGGCTGATTGGTTATAAATAGTCTGATCTGTTGTCTCTGTGCAGACCAAGTGTCTGTTATACACAGGGGGGATGCCGAGGTGAAACTGTAGCAGGGAAAGTCATGATTTAATCTCTGGTTTTTCCTCAGATTATAGTGACAAGATAAAATCTTATGTGAATAAAGTTTGACCAAAAAAAGTTATTGGTTTTCATTGATTAAAACTACACTAAAATAGTTGTGGTTTTCACTGACAAAGACTGAACTGCCCAGACTTTTAGTAAAACTTGACTAAAAAAAGGATGAGGTTGATTCGTCCTCTAGGTTTTTAATCACAAAAACAAACAGGGGCATTTGACAAAGGATCCCGTGATTGGTATCGACTGATACTGCTTCCAGCAATCAGTGACTGGCCCCAAAAATTATGATCAGAGCACCAAGCCCTTAATTGCCTGTGTATCCAAACCAGATATGGTCTATGCCTCTTGGCTCAAAGCTCCATTGTTGTCCCAAAACAATTAAAAACACATCAATGAGCCACACTCACAATGGCGACAATTTTCCGTCATTATCATAAACACAGGCACTGCATCTTATTTGGAATCAATCCCACATACACTGTCCTGCTGCTGGATTTACTCACTAACACACCATATCAGCAGATGAAAATAGTCCCAGAGAAACACAATACCTAAGCTTTTATACTTCAACATGGAGGCTTAGAGCTGTGGGCAGATGACAACAACCACAAACTGGCAGTAGGGATGTTGGCAAATAGTATGTTTCATGGGAATGTTTGACAATAAGAAAAAAATATGGAATATCGACAGCTTTATCCTTTAATTTGATATATAAAAATGCTCTGAATCCATGTCTCACCTTTGCGTAGTGGCTCCTTATCTTTGAAGGTTAAGGGCATGACAAGGAAGCGAACTTCCGCCACACGCTCCCACTGTTTTAACACCCGTACCGTCCAGGTACCGGGACGCAGGGGGCGCTGCAGTGGTGGTTTGTACTGGGTGTACTCTGCATCCACATCCACCGTGATGTCGTAAGATGCTGCGACCACCAGAGCTGGATCGATCCATACAATAGTGGCGGTGAGGTTGGGACCCCGTGCCCACTTCTGGACTGCTAGTGGTTCATTCAAAGGGCCGATCACGCCACCAAAGTTCCGAAAGATTCTTTCTTTAGGATCCCACTCTGTACCGATCTGCCAGGGACAGAGACAAAGGGAATCAGTCCTGAAGTAACAATACAGCAAAACAACGTCTCCTGCGTCTTTGACTTTCAGATTTTATTTGAGGACAGGGAGAGAGGACATGTTGGCACATTCAGCTCCAGCTGTCCTCCCAGTATTAACAAAATTTTAAATTAATTAAACTTCAAAGTCCAGTTTTGGTCAGATGATCAAGCCCTGATAAAACCACCCCAATTTTTTCATATCAGGAAGAAAATCTTCCTGTGAAGCAGTTTCCTTAAGGTGC
Source organism: Epinephelus lanceolatus (assembly GCF_041903045.1). NCBI lineage: Eukaryota > Metazoa > Chordata > Actinopteri > Perciformes > Serranidae > Epinephelus > Epinephelus lanceolatus. The sequence goes on from NC_135751.1 coordinate 31,523,378, forward strand.
CTTGATATTAAAAAGTTTGCACAGGACAGAATCTTCAATGATAATGAAGAATCCTCATCATCAAGTACACTTACCTCCAGATTCTTGAGCCTTTCAAACTCCTTCAGGTTTGTTTCGAGGACAAGCGATGCTTGAGGCACTGCCCACATCTCCAGTGTCTCCCTGACCTTTGAACCCACCGCCTGGGCTTCCTGACGCACCAGGTATCCTTGGAAACGGTCGTCATAAAAGTACATGTGTACAGACAGAGGGTGGCCTACTGGTTCAAACCTGCAGGGAAAAAAAAAATCACACATAAGACATGATTGTATTCAATAAAGAAATAAACCTGACTGTTATCATCCTTTAAAAATAAGACAGTAAACAGTGTGTACGGACTTGCAGGTCTCCACATTGCTCTGAGCCGTCACCAGATTCTTAAGTCCCAGGCGAAAGAAAGCAGTGTAAGCAGTGAGAGCCACATCACTGAGTGAGCTCACACCGTCCAGCTTCTCAAACAGGCTCTCCCAGTACGCCTTGATGGCAATGGTGCCTGGAGCATACTGGCCATACAGGTGAGTGTCCAGGATGTCTATGGCCTCCTGGTTCACTGTTGACTCAAACTTGCGGGCAAAGAATGTCGGACGGGTCAATTGCTGTGGATAAGAGAAAAGAAAGTAACAGAAATTAGCCTTTGAGCCACTGAACCAAACTGGTGCTAATTAAACATAAGAGATAATCACAGTTATCCAGTAATTATCAATTTTTGTCTGGACAAATCTGTTCAAGTCCAACATATTTAAATCTTTATGGTCATTATGTCTTGTGAAAATAGTAATAGGGAGCAGACCTAACAGCAAGCAAGTGACCGACAATCCCGTTGCAACGCTTAACATCAGATTTCTCTGTCCACGCTAAATCTTTCATACTGCGATAGTTACTGCAAATGACATACAATTTAAGCAGCCACAAGTAGGTTCTTAGCAGCGACGGTCATTTACCAGAAACATTCAGCCTCTTAGTGATGCCACATCTGCCTGCTGCCACATTATTTAGCTTTTTGTAGTGAAATGAGGAGGTATCGTATAGATAAGTCCTCACAACAGCACTTTCAAAGCGAGCATCAGGAATAAATACAAATAGGACATCCTGCCAGAAATGTTGGCAAGAATGTGGGTCTTTTGATGTATACCACTGTTGTGTTATTTGGAAATGCCAGAAAACAACTGCATTTTAGGATAGATGTAAAGAGCTTAAGCACATACTAGGATATGAGGTTCCTCACAATTGTTTGGAGCTTTATCTATATACATTTTTTGAAGAAAACGTTACTGCTAGCAATAGATATTAGATCAAAATATTGCTAGTAGCAAGCAAGAAAGCTATCACTAGGAACTGGGGTAAAGAAACACCACCAACAAAGGACCAATGGCCAGCAACTGTGGAAGAAATTGACACATACTGTGAGAACAAGTAGCACAACTACAAAGAAAATAGGAGAAATGGACTCTATCATGCATCAAAAAAGGAAAAAAATGATCCGCACACCGATAGAGCTCCCATTAACCCATGATTTATTTTCCGTCAAGTGACGTTTCGAGCAACGCAGGCTCTTCCTCAGACTTGTAATTTTTTCTTTTTTCTGAGAAATGGACTCTATACAAGACTCAAAAAGATGACATTGGGCTGGAATATTAATCAATAGATACGCTAACACCTTAAGGGTGTAAAAATGTGTATTTACCCGAGGAGTTTTTGTTTCGTTAGCTCTTTTTATTTTTCAACTATTTTATTATGATGTTGCAACTGACATGACATTGTCACAAAAATTGATTTAATGAAGATTTAAGTGAAATAACAGGGCGTCCAACAAAAGGTCAGGCCCCTTACGACATTCCAGCAGAAAAGAATGCAATCAAACTGATTTTGTTGCTGATGCTCGTGTTGTATTCAGTTAGGACACGATAATTCTTTCTGTTTATTTGTTGCCCAAACAAATGTAGGATAGCATAATATTTAATAAAAACCGTTATTATGTACGGGAGATTATTGACTGGACTTACTGAATTTGGAACATAATGTACATTAAAAAGTATTCTACTTTAAAAAAATAAATAAATAAAAAAATCTACATGCCTTCATTATGTCTTTACATGGCCTGCCTACCAACTGTTTTTAAGCTTAACAAAAACATGTAATATTTGACTGGAATTTCCTGCATGAAAGACTAGGAAAGAATGAGCTAGTTAAAAAAAAAAAAAAACAATAAAACAATATAAAACAAAACAATGAAAAATAGAATAAAATAAAATAAAAATAAAAATAAAATAATATAAAACAACACAAAATCAAAAAAATAATAAATACATACATAAATAAATAAAAATAAAACAGATTTTAAATAAGAGAGAAAAAAATGTCTGAGTTGTTGTTGTGCAGCTGGCCCACTCACCTGGATCCGGATGAGGTCTTGTGGTTTGAAATCATTGGGAGAGCAGCCGCACCAGTCGACAATGTGCTTGTACTGGCATTTACAGCCCAGCTTTCGGTTCCAGTTGGTGACACGCAGGTTGTTGTCCACCAGGGTGTCACACATGTGACTGTTCCCGAGCACCGTGTGGAAGAAGGACTAGGAAGAAGCAGGAGTAAATACATCATTTCTGCTGCACTGTGCAGTACAACAAAGGCTGTGTTGTGTGAGAGTGAAGTCACTGTAAACTGTCAAAGACAAGTATAAACAGTTTATATCCACTGACTCTAAATTGCAAAAGGTCACGCCTCTGTAGCCTCAAACAACAGGGAACACACCACCGCACCTCCTCTGAGACATTAAACCCCACAGTCAGATAAACTCAAGTGAACCCTTCTCTCGTCTGGCACCTCTGCTGCACGCTGTGCCTGAAAGCTTAAAGTATTACATTATCTCCGCTGCTAGGCTCTTCTGACTTGGCAGGGGAGGACGAGCTTGAGACAGACTTGTATATCAAACTGTCTGTCTCAACTACGGGAGATAAACAGACCACCTAAGGCTCACTGACCTCAGCAGGGAGCAGGGCGTAGGAATAGAACTGCTTCAGCCCCGACACCAGGTCATCCTGGGAGTTGATGACGTACTCCACGAAGCGGCGGGTGAGTGCAAACCAATCAGAGCCACCTGAGACCTCCAAGCCTTCTGGGATGCTGCGTTCGCCGAGACGCCACATGTGGTTGTCACACTCGTGGAAGAGACGATCAAGGCCCTGCTTCTTAATAAACCTTCAGAACAGAACATGGTTTAAACTGATGTGTGGGAGAGGCATTGTGACACTCTGTGCAGCATTCATCAAAGTAAACGATCAAACAAACCATTTCTGTCTGAGCTGCCACGCTGAATTAAATAATAGCAGAAGAATCAGCTCATCATGTTGTTTTTGCCTCTCGTGTGATATCAACAGCATTTTAAAATGGTCTGTTAATTGGTACCATTGGCAGCTGCCAACTCGCTGGAATATCTCTACAGAATCAACATGCATCATTACATCTAAACTATCCCTTTAATTTATTGGTGCGTGGTGTCAGATTAAATTAGAGTAAAAATGCCAACCAAATGTGTGTCTTAGCTGGTCTGTATTTTACAGCCGGCATACTCACCGGGCATTTTCCCTCCCGTGGGACTTGAGGAAATTCTTGTCCCTTTGCTGCGACAGGAACGACACCAGTTCATCATTGGTCCTGCGGGAGGGTGTAGAGGTGAGAATTGAAAGAAAGAGGGGTTAGGTCAAGAAAGAAAACGACTTCTCGAAGATTCTTTGGAAAATAAAATGCTGGCTCGAGCAGGGTGCTGGCTGACAATATCCTTGAATGAAATCCAGCAAAACTGATCAGCAAGAAAGAAGGCTACTTAGTGCCAGCTCTGTGATTCAGTGACCAACACAATCCATTTAATGCTGCTACCACGGTACTCTTTTCATCTGGCAAATGCTATGGCTGCTACTAATATTGCAGTCAAAGTCACATTTACTGTAGGTATGCAAAGGAATCAAATCCCCATGCAGTATATCAAAGATTAAAGGGATAGTTCTCCCCCAAATCAAAAATACATATTTTTCCTCTTACCTTTTGCGTTATTTAAAAATCTAGATTGTTTTGGTGTGAGGCGCCAAGTGTTGGAGATATCGGCCGTAGAGATGTTTTCCTTCTCTCAAATATAAGGGAACTCAGCTTGTGGTGCTCCAAGAGCCAAAAAATACATTTACAAAACACAACAGCAATGTCTCTTTCCAGAAATCATGACCCACTTACTCAAGACAATCCAAAGACCATGTTGTGAGCAGTTTCATGTAGGAACTAGGCTTGGGAAGTATTCAATTTTCTGGTATACCAGGGTATTCAGAAATCCCAGCGGTATGATTTTCAATGCCAACAAAATACACACACTCCTCTTTCTATTAAACTTATACGGGGATGTTGAATAGATAATAGTAGATAGTTGCTGAGCAGGGAAACACGGCGACTACAAGTAGTGGAGATAATGTTACAGGACTAGAAATAGTCAGCCAGCAACGGCAGAGAGAGACCGCAAGAAAACAGCATGTTTTCACATCTAACTCGGTAAATTAAGAGTTTATTTGGACCAAACCAGAGCTGGGAATTGCTGGAGTTATCTAACAAACTAGATGACCAACAAGACTAGCTAAGACAGTGTTAGTGAGTTTATCATATACTATATAGCCCTCGTGAAATTTTAGGAAAGTATGAAAAAATTAGGGATGCACGATTTATATCAGGTCAATAAATGATCCCACTATGGGGAAATGTACATTACCATGTATTATTCTGAGGATGAAATTATAGCAGATAAATGGGAAAACACAAAGCTGCTTTAATTTACTTAACAAGGGCAATATCTACACACCTCAATACAGCAGGTGACGGTACACCTTTAAAGTCTTTTATAGTTTCAGATCCCTGATCCCTGACTGCTTGACTCCCCCAACAGATCAGCAAGCTTCCTGCTGCCGTTAAGCAGGACACAGCACTAAAGGACTGTCTCCAGAGCTGCTGTCCTCATGGCAAATGGTCAGTGCCTGCCTAGTTAGCATGCAGCAGCTCATATGCAACACCAAGCCTTTAAATAGTCCCAACAAACTCACACAGAAAGGCTCGACTCTGTGGTTAGGTAACGCTAGCCATGTGATGCAACAGTTCGCCCTGTCAATATGTGTGTGTATGTGCTGCGGGGGCAGCAGGAATCCAATACTTGGTAACTCACATCAAAACAATCTAGACTGATTAATAGCACTAAGTGTTTCCATTTTGTGGTGAACTGTTCCTTTAAGCCAGCTATGAAAAAGGCAATCAAGCAATTATCAGAACAAAGTGGAAAAGTTGTCTAGACATCAATATTTGCAGTGGACACACTGTATTTAACACTGTGAGTACAAAGCTACACAGGGATATTTGGTGCTGAAGAATTATGTTGCGAACTAAGGAAGTTGTATAATGATGTCACCCAGCTGACCAACCTGGTGGGGAAATCTGTAGCGCTGAGATTGATGAAAAAATCCCACTTCCAGTCCAACATGGAGAGCAGGTCCTGCATGCTGTGTAGGTAGGCCTTCAGTAGGCTCGCACCACCCCAGATGGTGACCATCCGCCACGGTGTGGCTCGTATGTTTGGGTACTGCTGGGCTATCTGCAAGACCTCCCGATGCATGTAGCCGGACCGCTGGAGAATTTCAAAGCCAAAAGGTCAAACAGTTAATTGAGTGAAAACTCAAACTCAAAAGTTTCCGCATCACAAATGTAATCTAGTTCCCACAGATCTGCAGCTGCCACTGTGCCAAGACAATCAAACAGAGCTGGCTCGTGTTGAAAGAGAATCTGATCGGAGCAGAACAACAACCACATGGTGCTTTGTATCGTGGGTCACAGTGATGATAGAAGGAGAAAATTAAAATTAGCTATTTTTGCCTTGTAGCAAATCTCCTTCTCAAAATGGCAATAGGCGACAGGGACACAGAACTAAGATGAAGTGAGTTTAAAAAAAAAAAAAAAGAAACATCAGACAGGGATTAAAGTTTAGGAGGGAATAAAGGATGAGATGGAGGAAGTCAAAGAGCCACGCAGCTGTCAAGCTTTGTGCAGCAGAGACATTAAAAGTGGTGAAAGATGTAGCTGCGAGTGAGCATGTGTGATCATTTGTCTGAAGACTGCAGGAAGCCAAAATCTGTAGGTTCAAAAGACCTTCTTTTAATTTCCCCTTGGAGCTAAATTAGATTAATTACCAACTAATTAACAAGCAGCCTGTTTCCAAATAAACACAGCTAATAAAGGTCCTGAAGCGATAAATGGGCAGTTTAACAGAAAAAGACACTTTAAATTAATTGTTCAGGGACATGAAGTCCAATTGTGTTTAGTGAAGCACAAACAATGGGCTACTGACTCTGTCCTGTGTTAAATAAAGAGCGGACAAGTCTTAAATTTAGCCAGGACTTCTTCAGACGTTGCACGAATCTGAGGGTTTCCTGGTCGTGTTCATACAGGAGACAACAGAATGACAGGCCTAAACTCACAGTCCTCACAGTGCAGAGTGCCGAGGAGATGGAAGACTGACTCCAGTACAACCTGACCTGTTTTAAAGCCTCATCTCTCAAACAGGCTTTTGCCTCAGAGATAAATGAGGTTAGGTTGGCAAAGTGACTAAGATGGTGTCTGTGCTGCGTCTGTCCCACTGACTACTTATTCATCACTGCCTCCGGTGAGCTTCTCCAGCATCTCCTTGGCAGCAGAACAGAGCAACTCCCCGGGACAACCTTTCCGGCTACACAGGTGCACTGACGACAGCCACCTGTTCCTCTGCGGTCTGCGCTGAACACACCTGAGGTCTCTGCCATTTGTCTTTTGCCTTCCAGCTGCACATGATAGCAGACTTTTCCTCCACTAAATCCAGCCTCTAAGAATAACCACACTTTACTCAATCCAGGCTAATCCCCTTTACCACACTGCGAGACCCACGGGATATATTTAACCTTCATAATGCAAGAAGACCTAACTGGTAAAAGCATTTGTGAGCTCAGTGTAGTCAGCACCAGGCACAGAGCTGCCAGATACATTCTTCAATGTTCAGCTTGAGCATAAATAAACAATAATGTAAGCTAGTATCACAAAGTAGAAGAATGAATTGTCTCTTATTTGGATGTTTCTTCCATGCTGTCTCTGTGCGAGCAGAAACAATGGAGAATGCCTGGAATTCAAGGCAATGTGGTCTCCTTTCAGAGCTTACCTTATCCACATGGATGTAGTAGTAGTGATCACGGTGATATATGGCTTTGATGAGGCGTTTGAGCTGCCGTACAGCACGGCCATGAACCATCAGAACGAAAGCCACTCTGACAGGGTTCTCCACTTTGGACAGGCTGTTGTCCAGCTCGCCGACAGCCTGGACCTGATTTGATATACCTGACCAAAGAAGACAGACACATAAAGCACTCAGTAGGGTCTGGAGAATGATATCTCATAGGCAGGGTGTTGAGAAATACACCGTTCCATGGATACAAATTGATCGTAGAAGGTTACATAATAGGTTAATGTGTGAAATGTATAGAATTGTTTTGTCCTCAATTTGTAATCCTAATTTTCAACAAGGCTTCCCACACACATGAATGATGCCAACTTTGTTCACTTGAACGCACAAACACATCAGAGGTGTGGGCTGAGTGTTTAGCCCCAGCACAACCGCTACACTTCACTACAGCTGTGTAAGACAGCTATACATTTGATTGGCTGCCTGACATCTACCCATCACTTGGTGTGCAAGCAAGGCAGTGGGCAATATACACAACATTAATGTGCATATTATAGGACACGTTTAGTTGTGTTTATCCCCGTTTGTGTGGGTTTTTTTTTAGTATTTCACTGGAACTAGTCCTTTTGACTTAAAGAGGTATTTCACTGCTGGAAAGATGGCCCTTTCATAAAACTAGGCTGTCTATGCAGTAGTAAGATGCAAAGACTTTTGAAACTGGTGTTACATGACTAGAGGAAACAGAGGAAAAGGGCCGTGGCTACCAGAATGCACTGCGCCACACAAGACCAAAAAACGCTCCTGATGATGGGTGATGAAATGCGAGCTTGTCTGCTTTGACACAGGAAACAATATGGCACCAGCTGGTAACAAGTAACAGTTAAACAGTGCACTAAAATATGTTTCTGACAACATTTGAGGCAAGAAATAGGCAACACTAACAGAATCTTGGTTCATATTTGATCAGCACTGCTTAATTTTACTGATTGATCTCAATTTTGTCAGCCTCCATTTCATTAAGCAGTATGATTCCCACTTCTTGTTCATACATTCTTGCATTACAGCCAAACAGTGCACTAAAATAAGTTTCTGAAGACATTTTATATTTGATCAGCACTGCCTAGTTTTATAGTTTGATCCCAGTTTGGTCTGAGTTAGAGCGAGATAGAGAGTTGTCCCTCTTTCTCAATCCACCACCTCGAGCCAGTGAAACTCTGGGAGATGAGCAGGGAGATCTGGGCGCTGGTAAAATGCAGGGAAGTTTACCACAGTTAATTTACACTTACTATCCACACTGTTATGATAAAAGCCAGAGACAGAAAGCTGGCCAAGTGTCCCTTTAAAAAAAAATGCATACTCTCAAGCATTATACGATTAATTATCTATTTAGACACAAGAACTTTAAACTACAATATCTTCAAATGAAAATTTTGTCATGAAAGATTTACATACAGAGACAGTGTGATTACATTCAATTATTAAACAGTCCTACTTGGGGGTTTAATAATGGAAGGGCTTTTTATTAAAGGCCAAGTGTGTAGGATGTCAGGGGACACACTGGCAGAAATAGAATATATTACTCATAACTATTTTCATTAGTTTATAATCACCTGAAATTAAGAATCATTGTGTTTTCGTTTGCTCAGAAAGATCCGTTTCTATCTACAAACAAAGTCAGCCATGTTGTTTTTTTGTAGCCCAGAATGGACCAATCAAACACTGGCTCTAGATAAGGCTATTTGCGCACCCACGCCTGGCACATGGGAAAAGTTTTAGTTGGTTGCAAAGTGCAACCTCACCACAAGATGCCACTAAATCCTACAAACTAGAGCTTTAATGTATGAAACATTTACAGAGACCTATGTTAAAAGTTTCTGGGCTTCTTTTAGAAACAACAACAAGATTGAGAAAACAAACCCCATCATACATTTCATTGGATATTCAAGAAAATGTAGTAATGAGAAATGTTTTAATTAAAAAAATCAAAATCAGTGGGTGAAAATTAGAAAAATAAATGATGAGAAATCTCACTGAGTAGATTATCTGCAGCTTAAGCGTTATCACACTATCTGTGCACATGTTCTCACCGAGCTGGGGGCAGAACTGAGGGAGTGCGTCTGGCATGAGCTTCCCAGCCTGATGCTGACACACGATATTGGCAATCTCCTGTCGGCACTGATGCGACCCGGCACGATGAAGGGCAGACAGTGCGTCCTTGCCTATGATATCACATTTAGGCACAAAGTCACTGCTGGGGGCTTGGTGCGCCCCATCCACGCTGCCCGGCTCCCCCAGGATGGCAGCGGCGGGTAACTTGGCTGCCCCGTCAGTGCCGCCTCGGGTCTCGCTGAAGTTGCGGCTGCTGGACAGGTCATGGAGGGCCACACCACCATCCAATCCAGCTCCCGTCATGCCCCGTTCCTGGGGAGACTTCAGCCTGCTGCTGGCCTTCTCTCCTTTGCGGCCGGTCCCTCTCCTCAGCGCACTGGCTGCTGTTCCTCCTGTTCTCTCTGACCTGCCGCTCCATCTGCCCCTGTTTCTCCCAGACAAAGAGTTTTGTTTCTCCCAAAGTGCAGCGTCTCTCTTGGGATCCAGGCTGTTGTGGTCAGGCAGCTTAGATCGTCGTGTTTTTCTCTGAAGACAGAGGAGAGAAGAAGAAAGCCGTACAGAGACAGAGAGAGAGAGAAAGAATAAAAATGCAATTTAAATCCAGATTTATTGCTTTAAGAACATCTTGGAAAAACACAACTGGGAGGAGGCGTCAAATCACAATCCAGGAATGACATAAGGTAAACTAAGACTACCACTAAGACAACATCTGAAAGAGCCCCAGAGGGAAGGATGTGTTTACTTGGTTTTGTTGTGTTTTTTCTCCATTTCTCTGATCTGGGTTATTTTTAGCTGAGCCTCTGCCTTTTTGTGGAGCTAATCTGCAAAAAGCACAGTTCTGGATAGCCACACACACTCAAAGACACATAATGAATCCAGTGATTCACTGGAGAGACCTCAACCAACCTCTGTCTGCACCCGCTGGCAAAAAATGCAGGAAGAATGCATACAAATGTGTGTGTTTGTCATATGTGTACACACACACACACACACACACACACACACACACACACACAGACATGAAAACTAAGCCTAAAACCTCAGACATTAAGGCTGTGATACACAGGATTCAGACCCCTTCCGTGTGTATGTATTTGTGTGTTAGAGCTGCAACGATCAATTGATTAGTTGTCAACTATTCAATTAATCACTAACAAATTTGATAATTAATCACTGCGGGAATTTTTCAAAATAAAGAAGTCAAAATTCTCTGATTCAAGCTTCTTAAATATGAATATTTTATAGTTTCTATGACAGCAAACAGTTTATCTTTCAGTGGTGGACAAAAAAAAGACATTTAAGGACGTCATCTTGGGCTTTGAGAAACATTGATTGAATTAATCGAGAAAATAATCAACAGATTGATTAACAATGAAAAATAATTGTTTGTTGCAGCACTAGGTCTGCAATATGTAAAAGTATTTTCTTATAGTCACAGTTAATTAGTTTAACGCATTATTAAAATGTGAGACATCAGGATGGATTTTGTTATGTGAACGCACAGACCGATGTGATGTATTATGCATATGTGCTCTCTGCTTGACATTAGCCTCATCTTTGACCCAGCTTTGTTTTATTATTTTCCTTTAATATGATTAATACATCTTCAACATCAAAGCATTTCACTACGACATCATGATCTGTGTACAACATTTGCATCAGAGGCTTTATAGGCTCCCTAAAAATGTCAAGACATGATCCTCTTACAGTATATCTGCTTTGCTTTGAAGTAATAAAGGTGTTCATGTGTCCCATAGCTGGAATCTTTTGCTGTAACATCCCTAAAAGAAACATTAAGTCCTAAAAGCATTTGTCATCTTGTTGTGGTTCAGTAAAAATCAGCAATATAAGAGAAGGATCAGCACTACAGAAAGTGTTGAGCTGTGTATTCCTCCAATAAAAAGCTGTAGTTGATCTAAATAAAGCTAGAGAGGTTATCTTATGAAAACAAAAGGCACTGAGGTGTTGTAATGATGTGAGAATCCAGTGTCGGACACACCGCAGCCATCATTAATCTGGATTTCTTCCTACGGTTTCAATGTCCAAAGTGAGAGTAAGGAGTAAAGAGAGAATCCGCCTTACTGGAGCACAAATCACACCTCCGAAAATGGAAGGCAGGCTTAGGAGGGAAAAAAAACCAGGACTTAAGCCATTTTTAAATCTTCTAGCCAAACAGCATCACAGCTTTGGCACACTAGATTACTGGATCACACAAAAGGCCCTTCAAATGTGCACTTGGAGAAGAGGAAGAAGAACAGTGAGTGGGCTGAGAGCTTTCTGCCTCTGTCAGACGATATGGCAGAACGCGGGCTCACTCGCCTCATGCCGCTGGCACGCCGACAGCCCAGAGACGGTGGGAACAGGGGAGGGATTGGTGATGCGTGGTAGGACAAGGAGCCAGATAATACAGTGCCAATAAACCAGCTGCCAACCAACACAGCACAGTCTGCTGCTGATTGCCAACTGCACTCTCAAACCCATTACAGTAAGAGGCATTGTGGAGCCCAGTTACATACCAGTCATTGCACTGAAAGCCTCTTTCAGTGAGTTTACATGCACTTGAGTGACCTGGTTATTGTCAGCTTTGGGCAGTCCTAAACATCACTAAACAAGAATCCTGGGTTCCTTTAATTGGGGTGAAGAATTAAGAGACACACAGCTACATTTCTGCTAAAGAAACCCAATAATTAGGGTATAAACTTTTGTTCTCAGCATCAAAGTCCCAAAGAATACTTCACATTTTCTCCAACAGTGGTGGGACTTTTTCTTTCTATGGTGGCACATAGCTGCTAAATTAATAAAAACATTACTGTGAACATCTTCAATGCCTTTACACAGCTAACACTGATAAAGACACTACTTACTTTTTGGCTGTGAGACTAAATGTTCTCTCACAGAAGACGAGCATGCAGCAGGGGCTAATGTTTCAATTTTCCTTATCACTCGTTTTCACAGTTTTTAATTAACACCATCATGTCAAAAATGTATTGATTCAAAGGCAAGCCGGGCAGCCTCTTTACTTTCCAATTAAAGTCGAGTGAAACCATATCAGCATCGCCATCTGCTGAAGTGGGGAGGCAGCAGCGAGCGCTCAGCTCTGTAGGAGAGCAGAGGCAAGCAGAGGGTGACACAAGGATGACAAGTCTTCTGTCCTCACAATCCTTTCCCCCTGTCTGTAAAAGGGCTTTAAATATAAATGCACGTGGCTGTGTTCACACATGCACAACAAGCCACTGATTACAGCAGATGTCAGTTAATGCAGAGACTACAGAGCATGGAGGAATCCAGTCACTCTCACTCATGTTGACCGTATTGGCGAGCCTCCCTGACTGAACGTGTGCAGCTCAGCGGCGAGGTGATGATTAATATGCATTCTTAAGCCTGAAATTTGATTCTGAATCTGTGAGTGTGCAAACACGCAAAGACACCGTGCGCTGATATTTGCATAGGTGTCTGCCAACATAGCTGCATGTCAGACTGACGTGCACTGAGCAGCAGTGTCACATTACTGAAAGCAGAGTTCACAAGAAATGAAAGAGCCCTGTTTACAACTTTAAATTGTTAATACAAAACTAGACTAACACTTGGATTATTAATAAAATGAAAAATCTGTGCAGTTTTTCAGTTTGGCCTGAGGCACTGGACAGCAAATACTAAGTGTAGTTGTGTTAAGAGCGTAAGGGCGTGTACGTCTGCTGCTTTACAGTCCTAAGTGAACCACAGTTAACCACAGACCCCTACAGACATTTCTGTATCTTTGTTGAAGCATGTTTAAGCCTGAATGCACCTGATGAGGTGGCAGACAGCCCAGAGGCTTATAATACACACAGGTGATGGAAGTCAAAAGGAAGACTGCCTCTGCAATACAACGAAGGACATGCCACACTTCCTGTTTTGTCACAATGTCACATTTAAGAGAGTCCAAAGGAAATGGATGACTTCATCTCAGCTTGTATCACTCATATTAAATGAATGGCAAAGCACCAGGCACTTACTGAGAATTAGTTTTGTGTTTACTGTTTAGCTCACAGTTAAGTGAATTGCTCCACGTCATTGCCTTGGGGGTCACGGCACACTGACAAGAGAATCGTGATCCCTATTTTCTCATCTCTGGGTCAAACTATTTTCCCACACCGACTCTACTGCATTACATCCGCCGCCTGCTTCCCCCTCCAGGCACAGATCTGCAATCTATCCATGTTGGGAGGAATATTATACAGAGTCCACGCTTGTCATATCATGATAGGGAGACACCACGGTGCTCAACTCAGGTTTCAGCTTACATTCCTGTGACTTTATCAGTATCGGTCTGCCTCAAAAAAATTGCTATACAGGTACAGTCCTCTGAGGGTCACATCTGTTAACAAGCTCACTTCACCTCATTTAGAGAGGGGGGATGGGGGTGGGGAGGGGGGGGGGGGGGGGGGGGGGTTGTAGGAACAGGCAGTGCCTCGGGGCAGTGCGCTCCAGGTGTGCAAGGGAGACACAGAGATAAGCTTCCCATGGTGGACTTGGCAAATGTTGAATGCGTTGTTTCAGTGGTGCACAGAGGAGGCAACTCTCTGCTCAACTTTAGCCTTTATCCCTGGGATATGCTCCCTCTGTGGTGTGATTCACAGCTTAGTGAAGGTCACAGAGACAGAGCAGCCCCCGCAGAGAAAGGCCTCTGGATGTAAATACAAAAAGTAGAACAGATGCTGAGTATCCAGGGAGAGCTATATGACGCGATTCAGCTCATAATGATGATCTGGTCATGATCAGTGAATCATAACGGAATCATTTCACATGCTCCCAAAAAGTTGCATCACTTCACAGACCTCCTCTGCGTCTGAAATGTGTAGCAATTGTTTGTTTGCCTGGACATCATCGCATTTTCCTAAAACCACTGTAACTCCAGATGAAATATAGTGACCAACACCAGTGTGAGGACCACTGCTGCTTCTTACTCAAGTTAACAACCGTTTCACGAGCGCTAAAAATACCTGTAATTTTACAGTTATGACTGTGTAGCAGGGGGAACTGTGCCGCACTGGTCTGGTGCTGCGGTCCGTGACGGACAGACAAGACAGGGGTGGTCCGGTTGTACTAAAATGTTTCGGAGCGGCGATGTTCCCCAACTGCTAACTTAGCTAGCATTGGCTAGCGTTACTGTATCATAACACACAGTGAGCTATGCTAAGCGCTAACGGCTAGCTCTTACAATTAAACCCAAGCGAATCACTGTCGCGTCAGAAATAAGCGGGGAGATAGTGGCTCACCTCTGCCTCGCCCTCTTCCAGGCTTCTCAGACTCCATACCACAAGCCCTTGGACCAGGAGGATAGTTAGTGCGGCGGCAATCGCTAGTTTATATCGTCGGAGCAGCTTCTGTACTCGAGCGCTGGCCACCATTTTTTCGTTTCTAGTTGACTCGGGGAGCGCGTGCAGGACGCATTCTGAACTGCGCGCGCACGCGGTGTCGCTCGCCATCCTCAGGTTGCTGCAAAGTTTGTCTTCAAAACTTGTACACGCTGGATGGATTTAGGTGGTTTTCTGATGTATTTTTATGTATAAAACCATATTGGTAAAAAACAAATGTCTGTTATTCTTGTTGCTCCTTTTAAACTGCTGAGTGCACCACATTCTGGCACTCTTAGACCCCCTTCGCTATGGCAGGGCCAGGTGTTTACTCCTACAATTTAAGGGACTGTTCTCTAGCCTACTTGTCAGAGGAGGGATTGCTTTGTTTTTTCCCACACTCCCTGAAGTTACAAATATTTTTCACTGAGCCTCCGTGAGTCACTTGAGGAAAATGCAAGGCCCTCCATCCACCATAAATTAGTTATTAGATTTTTTAAAACGTACCCTTTGATGTTTAAAAAGTAAAAGTTAAAAGTTGAAGATGAAATCCTAGAGTTGAAATAAGCTTTGGTTTTCCCCCTCTTATCATGCACTGTGGTTAGTTTGTGCAAACAGTTTATTTTTGGCCAAATTTTAAATGAGACATGTAGAATAAAGTGATTTTGATGAATTATTACTATTTTAAACTCAGATTTGATTATGTATTTGTTTCTTTCTGATGGAAGTATTTGTTGGACATGATGTGTGCAAGGACCATCGGACATTCTGTAATTCTGTTTGTTTTTAATGGTTTGAAAGGCTCTGTTCATGACATACATATATTTTTTCCAGACATTCAAGAATACAAGGCACATATTTTTTATAATATGGAGATGGGATCAAGTACATCAAGAAAAATTACCAAATAAGTCTAGAAGGAAAGAGAAGAAAAACTAACAAACAAAAACATGTCACATATATGTCCTTATACATGACTCTACAGAGTCACATAATCACAAAATAAGATCATAATTATTATGTAGGTTTATCTTCCATAATTTCCATTCGTCTTCTTTAAAAAAAGTCATGACTTAAAAAAGTCATGTTTTCTCTAAAAATCAGCAGTACAATAAATATGCCCCTGCCTAAGCCAAAACAAACTTTTTTGCACCACCCACTCCCCCCTCATAAGTAATGCACAGTCCCTAACCCTTCAAGGCAAGGGTGTAGGTTTAGTTTCAACATTGATGGAAACATATAAAATGGGGGTTTGGAGGTCCTTCACCTGGAAAATTTTGAGCATCAAACACTCAATTTCCTGTATACTGGCTAATTTTATTTCACCAATTTGTGTGTTTTTGTCATCAATTTATGGTGTAATTGTCTTTAATTTTATGAAATAAAGGGTCTTGGCTACTTTCAAGTTTTTTTTATCAGGATGGGGCAAATGCATATGTTGAAAATATTGAGGGGAACTTGTCCTCTGTGTCCCCCTCAAAATCTATACCTGTGCTACAAGGGGCCCTGAATGGCAAAACAGTGTGGGCTGTATACAGTGCTCCAGGGATGACCGTTTTCTGTGGGCTGATGAGGAGGTTCGCTCTCTCTGGTGCCCTGTCAAAAAGCCTGTGGGATTTTTCCATTAGATTTTAGATTATTGCAGAAAATATCATTTATGATACTTACACATTTTGTTCAGCGAGAAAATCTTCACAAATTAACATCATTTTTACAACTTTTGAAGCATAAACATACATACTGTTACATACAGCACAGATGTAAAGCTGACCTTGATGACCTGATGACATTCTGCAGTCTTATTTAACCACTTGTTTGCAACCGCCTTTTTTAAGACACAGAAAAGCTTAAAAATCTACAAGTGGGTTACAGACTTATTTTATGTTGTAGAACAAAATGTGAAAGTATCTTAAGCTTGTGTTAAACACAAACTTTACTTCAGGCGTCTAACAAAACCGACTGACCTCAAGACGAGGGAACTGTGGGTGGTAAAATGTTAACTCTTGTCCGAGTTTTAGGACTCATTCCTGGGGCACTCTATACTATATATATTTTGCTTTTTCTAGTGAAAAACAGGATACTTTTGCCTCTCTGTGCTTCAACTTCTCCTTCAAATGTCACACATTAGGAAAGAAACACTGTTTGGTTGAACTGCAGACAGATCTTCAGATCTTAATCACTATAAACAGTATTGAATAACAAAGACAGAGCCTATGTAATTTTACAATCGTGACTATAACATGTTAGAATTTACAGTGTATGCAGTTATTGCAAAATAAGAGCTGTCCAGGTTGACCTCTGTCTCTAGCTACCTCTGTGAAACTGTGTTTTGTTTTATCTCCATAGTAACAGTACGTACTTTCTAAGGGCAGCTGCAGCACCTTCTAAAAGTAAAAAGAAAAAGTTTGTGACTCAGAACGCAAAAAGACTTTGAGGGTGTTGAGACCAATTCAAGACTAAGACCAATGCAGGGTGTAACCGAGTCACGACCAACTCCAGACCAGGGCTACTCCCACACTGCATGACACAATTACAATAAAATGTAGAACATGCAAACAAGGCACTCCTCAATTTTGTCTGAGAGATCCACATTCACATATAAACACTCACAGAAAACAACCTTTTTCATAAGTGCATTATGAGGAATGTCTGAAGGTAATGAAGAGGTGATTTCATATGTGGGGATTTCCTTTGTTTTCCAGACACAAATACAAGCAAACACTGAGGAGCTTAAATCAACTTCACTGTCTCTTTTCAACACTGCTTTTTTAGCTCCAGCGTTTTAGTAATGTCCCTGCAGTTGTGGTCTTGAAGACTGAGTAACAATGTGGTTGAGTCCGAGACGTGACCAAGACCTTAAATAGCTGTCTCGAGACCAAGACCGCTCTCGACTGGATGCTACTACAAACATTACACATGGGCTAAACACATTATCTTGTCTATATGATCTCATTTTCATAATTTTGGCACTTTGATATGTTATATCTTGGATTTACTGTGTTTTGTAAACCCCATAAATAAATCAGCCTATTAAAAAAAACTGTGAAGTTGTTTCTTACAAGTAAATCAAACCAATAGGAAGTGGTGCTTCTGAACTCTTTCATTCTCTGAGGACTTCAAAATATTTTCCCCTGTATTTGATGTTTCCCTCCACATGCAGCAGAACTTCAGAGGTTTTAATCATAAAATATTCCCTTGGAGTCCCTTACATCTTCTTTGGTACATATCTTCAGTTAAATGCAGCTTCATAGGTTTATAAAACACAGTATGTGACTATACCTAACCCTTAGCTAGAGTACAGCTTCTTATTAGGTTCACGTTATAGCTGACTTCCTTCTCCCAGCTGCCTTTGGTCCATAATATAAAGTATTGATCCAAGCCATGAAGCCTGGGTCAGAGCGAACTATGTGCAGAACACACTTAAGAGATCCACTCCACCCTGTTTAATGCTCTCTGCATGCAGAACACAGGTTGTATATGAGGTTATCATATTCCTCTCCTTAATAACTCCAGCCTGGTCACCACCAGTAGACACATGGAGACATATTTTTTTATTCACATATTGGTCTATAAGCCAGCTGACATTGTGCGAGAGGCGGGGTACACCCTGGACAGGTCGCCAGACTATCACAGGGCTGACACATAGAGACAGACAACCATTCACACTCACATTCACACCTACGGGCAATTTAGAGTCACCAGTTAACCTACATGTCTTTGGACTGTGGGAGGAAGCCGGAGTACCCAGAGAAAACCCACGCTGACACGGGCAGAGCATACAAACTCTGCACAGAAGGGCTCAGCCATCCGGGGTTCGAACCAGGAGGCCATTTGATGTGCTGTGATTTGCCGTGATTTGTGACACGCCTTTTCAAATAGTATACTTTTTAATTTTTGGGCTTGGAAGGTATCAAGTATTGTCAAGTCCAAAGGTTCAAGTCCAAGTGAAGTTACGTGTCATTAAAGGTAAAGTCTATGTTGAGATGCAGGTCTTTTTTGATTTGTCAGGTGGAGTCTTAAGTCATCAAATTTGTGACTCCAGTCAGACTCAAGTCCAAGTCATGTGACTAAAATCCAGGCGTCTGATCAGTGTGTCATTACATGAATTTGTCAGGTTCTTAAATACCATAAAACTTCAATTAATAGCCCGGGCTATTATTTGCTTACATCACTGAAATCAACAGGCCTATATTTGAGACAGGCCTTTAATTCCTTTCACACAAAACTGTTGCTCAGCAAAGATCAGAAAAAAACAATCAACTTTGTTTACTTAAACCAGTATGACTATTACTTGTGTAAAGATTATAGATAATAAATCAATTATGAATCATTCATTTTATGGGAGTTTCAGGACTCGAGGATTACGACATCTGACATACCGACACAACACCACTTTACCCTGTTAAAACAATACTCACAACTTGGATTCATTTTCATGAAAAACCCTTTTGATTATTTTGATAGGTGGACACTTACGGACTAATTTACAGGGTAATTGAGGAATGGACACGTAATTTGAGGTAGCCAACAACCCACTTTTATACATCCGAAAAACTTCTTTAAAAAAAAATGAACTGCTTGGCCACCGGACCAAGGGTCTAATTGAGACAGGCCTTTAGTTGTCTAAATGTGAAGCCACAGCGGGCTAATAAAAGGGACTGGGTGCTGATTTGGGACGAGGTTTTTAACTGAAGTTTTACTGTACTGCTTTCTACTACAGTTACGATTTGATCTTACATGGAAGATCAAAGTCATAGCCACTTCTGATAAAAATAAAACAATTTCATGCCTTGTCCTTGAATTTTAGAGCAGATTAGCAATGCTTGACGTTCAACCCAAAGAATGGCAAAAATGCAATAATTTTAAATGTGTCCACTGGTAATCTAAGATAAGATAAGATAACTTTATTTACCATTTGTACACCAGGGTACATACATAGGAATTCTTGTGCAATAAACACATAGAGTCAAATCAGAAATATACAGGTGATAAATAGTAAAAGATAAAGTGCACAAACAAGGTATAAAAAGTATAATAAATAGAAGAATATAGGCTCCACCTGCAGGGCATTAAGAGGGTTTTTCACATTATGGGTTTTGCACTTTAAATTGAAAGAGAAGTTTTCACTAGGCTATAGTTCCCATCCATGAATGTTAATGCCACATTTAGGCTCTTTGTATAGAAATCATCTCGGGACGGGACCCCCACGGTCTCCAGGGTAACGGGACTCCAGCTCAGGCATCCGGTGTGTTAATCTACTGGTCTGGATGCCATTGCATTAAGTAGACGGCGGAGGAGGCAGCAGCAGCAGTTGTCTCCTCTCTGGACATAATTTGGACTGTTTGCAATCTGTGCGTAAATCTGCTAAATCTAATCTACTGGCCCTACAGTGGCTGCTGCTCCACACCAGTAGCCATCCATTAACCAGACTGCTGCCCAACGCAGAGCCAGAGCGACGTCAAGCGGCTGGGAGAAGGCGTCAGTGCGCCTTGACGAGCTCCACACACACACGCTGAGCCATGTTCACCGAGTGGGGAGAGTTTGATCCGACTTGCAGAGCGCGCATGTGGACTGTCACCCTGTCCGGGACCGAGCAGACAATGAAGAGGAGCGACAGTTTCTCTCAGTGATATATCTCTAAGATGAGAGCCTTTGTGTTGAACCTGATGAGTTCAGGAGGATTTCGAAAGGGAACGATCACAGTTTACACAGAAGAAATGTCCACAACTGCAGGTCCAACCATCCCCTCCTCACAGCTGACATCGGATCAACTCACAGTGGTGGCTGCATCCTGTAAGTAAAACCTTTAAACTGTCTAATATACTAAAAAAAAGAAAGAAGGATTTTGTTTGAAAAACATCTGTGTGCATACTGTTTTCCACGTGTCTGCTTCCTGGGTATTTGCATTTAATCTCTCCACATTGCAGCACTGTGATAAGACTTGTACAAGATAATTTCTTTTTATAGATAGCGGCTAATTTTCACATATTGCAATCAAAGCTTTAATGACAGTTAATGACAGAATTAGTCTATTATTTTCCAGCTGTCATTGTTTTTGATAGACAGGTGCAGCAACAGAGGGAGAAATTGCACCTTTAAGTGGAGACAGACTGTCAGTCAAAACTGTTCAAAGCCAACCAAGTTGCTAAACTTAACCACAGTCACAGATCTGAACTGTTAAAAGGACAAAACTCTTCTTTTTTTAAGTTGTTTTGCAGCCAGTATTAAAAAAGAAACACACGGCCTGTCTGTTTAAGAGTGATTAACAAACATTTCCTTTTCTTCTGTTTCTCAAATAGTTTCTTCCCTGGTGTTCTTTGTGGTTATTGTGGTGCTGCTGTCCATTATTTACCGCAAGGATCTCCAGTGCTGCAAACTCCGCTCCTATCAGGGGCCACATGCAGATATGGTAAGAGGAAAAAAAAACAAAAGGAAGAGAGTGCCTTTTGTGCTTAGTTTTCTTCTTTAAAGTGACTTCAGTTTTGATCCTGATCCAGCACAGTCGTTGAGAGAGGGGACCCGGGCTCAAAGGCACCATGTGCACTCAGTGTCGCGCCATTAAGAAGTGTCAGAATCAATTTGCATGGCTGTGGGAAAGGGACTACAATAAACTTGATATGATCATTGTCAGGCGATGGATTTGCCTCAGCTGAATTAGCTGCCCTCCAGAAATATCTGCCACAGTAACTCTAATGGAATTGGACAGAATTAGCACTTACCACGCATATTGATGCTACTTCAGCACCAGTCGTAATTAAATCACTGCAAATCAGATTTTGTTGCTAACATCAGCATACCAGGTGAAGCAAAATAACCTAATCTTAAAGGGTTTTAAGGGAGTGTGTGGCATTTTATATCATTTCTTTTTTTCCACAAATCTTTTTATCAACTTGAGATAACTCGCTGAATGTGTGTGAAGCTGTAGGCAATATGGTATGAGGTGAAAAGGAAATGTAAACACTCCACCAGAGGTAACTTTTCATTGGTTGCCCATTCTCTCTCCTTCCTCTTCCTGACTACTTTCTCACCTCTGTGAGTCCCAGGGGTGAAGTTGGAGTGTTATCTTCAGATTGCAGAGATGTAACCCGTCCTACCTCCCCCCCTTTAACAGACAGGAAGCTCTGTTCAGCTGTGGTTTTAATGGAGAAGTCCTGCTGTCCCATTTAAGGAACTAACAGTGTGTTTCACTGGTACAAAGTGGCCACGCTGGCCTCTAGTTACAGCTGTATCCGCACACAGTGTGGCTGATAAGACAACATTAACTTACCGTCAGGGTCAGTACAGTAAACTGCACATGACAAACTGTAAACACTGAATACAGAGTGCCAGAGTCTAGATTGATGGATACTGAATGGGTCTACTGGGCACAGGCCCAGGGGCCCAAGGTGTCAGGGGGTTTCCTCACCTTCACCTACAAAATATCAGATAAATTAACACATACTGTAAAGAAGAAGAGACTCAAAATGACCACAAGGAGACACAAATAATCAGAATGAAATGCAAAGGAACTGCATAGAGACACAAAACAACTACAAGGAGACACAAAAGGACTTCAGAGATCCAAATGAATACCAAAAAAACCCACAAAACAAACACAAGGAGACACAAAATGATTAAAAAGAGTTACAAAATTACCTCATAGAAACCCCAAATGACTACAAAAAGACACAAAACAGTTGCAAGGAGACACAAAACAACAACAAGGAGACACAAAATGACTACAAAAGACACAACATTACATCAAAGAGACACAAAACAATCACATGGCGACACAGAAGGACTACAAAGCAACACAAAATGACCAAAAAAGTCATAAAATTACTTCAAATAGACCCAAACAATTGCAAAAAGACACAAAACAGCCACAAGGAGACACACAATTACATCAAGGAGACACAAAACAGCCACAAGGAGAACAAAATTATTACAAAACACACAAAACAACTACGAAGAGACACAAAATGACTACAAAAAGACACAAAATGACTACAAAGCTACACAAAACAACCAAAAATGTCACCAAATTACTTCAAAGAGACCCAAACGACTACAAAACAGACACAAAATAAGTGCAAAGCAACACAAATCCACAAAAAAGGCCACTACAGAGTCTGTGTGTCTTGCTTCTGTGTAGGAGAAGTGATGGGGCCCTTTGCATAACTATGCCCCGGGGCCCATTGTGTCATAATCCGCCCATGGTCTGAGGACATTTAATAGTCATCACATATTTTTCCTGAAACCTGATTCTTACATATAACTGATGTGTTCGATTGAAAAAGAATGAAAAGGCTTTTTTGTTTTTATTGTAACGACAGAAAAAGTATCAGTTAGTCATTCCACAGGGAATACACACACACACACACACACACACACACACACACACAAACACTCTTTCACTGTGTTCCTATGGGACATTTCATGTCTCCAACTTCATCGTCACATACCTTTCCCTGCTTCAGTTTGCACCATGAATAGTGTGCACACCCCACAGTGGGTGTTGGAGACACAAGGGAGACAATGGATCTCCTTTAGGTTTGCGGTGGTGAAAAAGGCACACTGCCGCTGGGGTCCTCCCCCGACTTCAACACTGATTTTACACGGTTGTGCTTTTTCACACTGGCTGAATCAATGGCAGGAGACAAAAGGACAAGTCTCCTTTTTTCTCTTTCTTGAGGACCTTTTTTTTGCTTCTTAAAAGTACAAACCAACGAGGGAAAGTGACCTTTGACATCACCTTTTTAGTGTCGTCTCTCTCTATGAAATGATGTGAGGGTTATGGCAAAGGTCGGTAGAGTGCGTCACTCTGAGTGTGGGTGATGTCATTGTTTAACTGGCCTGGGAAAATGATTTATCAGATATTTTTATACCACTTTCTGCACACTGATCTCCCACTTTTTTTGCCTCTTAGTCAGAAGATGTCTCCCCAGTAAAAGCAGCAGAAGTTGTTCTAACATCTCTTACTCTCATGCTGGATTCAAATCCCAGTCAGGCAACAAATTGACTTTTGTTGTAATGCCGCCCCAAATGACATACGAGGCCATAATGTGTACTGGAGTGTGCTCGTTAAGAGGTACCTGCTGCAGTTACAAGGGGAAAAGAGGGACCACACGGTGTGGTTTGTTGCCTAGGGACCCTGGTGACACAGTAGGATGTCACATTGTTCTCCACACAAAGGAGACTCATTTAGACTCAAGGCAATTACCTAGTTTTCCCGGCAGTCTTTTTTCAGGATTCTTGCACCTCATACAGTGACACACTGACAGGTCTTGTTTTAGAGTGGGTGGGATGGGGGAGGAGGCACGGAAATTGGAGGGTGGTCCTCTTATTGATTAGATAATTTATGGTATTGCTGAACCAGCCTGTGTCTACAGTGATTAAACAAGGCATGAACATTGGTAGATTGGGCTGAAATGAGTGGACTTCTTACCAACTGCAGCAGGATCCATAGTTAAAATATAAACCGAGGAATGCTTGTGATCAATAACTGAGGCTCTGCTCTCTGAGACACACTTGTTGAGGTTGTTACTGCTTTTGTTACAGGACGCTCCTCCCCAGTACTACAGCAGCAGACAGACACTGGTGGGATCTCCTTGTCTAGAGCAGACTCAGATCATGGATGACAGCAACACTCAGGTGAGAGTGCATTAGCATCATCTGCTATCAGCTCCTCAAAGTGACAGTCTTCACATCTGTGTGTACTGTTGCAGCAGCTACACACACACTCTGTTAAGGCTGGGCAATATGTCGATATTATACTGATACTGTGATATAAGATTAGATATCGTCTTAGATTTTGGATACCATAATATCCTAAGTGTTGTCCTTTCCTGGTTTCAAAGGTTGCATTAGGCCCCAATCACACAGAAATTGTTTTGCAGGTAGCAAAAAATGCCTGCTGCGCCCTTTTTTATTGTTGCCAGGCAACAACCCCATCACCTTCTTACACTAACCTTCCCATGTAATCAATGTACTGTTTGTTTTTTTCACACTAATTAGTAGCTAGTTACAAAAATGGACAGGCAGAGGGTACTTGCTGTCACTCTGGTTGAGGGTGAGAGGCTGTCAGCAAATAGTTTGTTGGTCACAGGGAGAGACGGAGATCTGTGTGGGTACATGAGACCCTAAAAAACAGGGAGGATCATGGGGAGTACCACCAGTTGGTCCAGGAGTTTCAGAAATACTTTTCACCTTGATGATGGCTGTTTCCAGGCATATTTTAGGATATGGGGCAGTTTGACAGTCTGTCCTCAGGCCGTATAGCTCTGGGTATACAGCAACCGCTACCACCAGTTTCTCCTCCATTGTTTATCAACTGTAAACTTGTTGTCGTGACCACCACAGAAGGCCCGCCTCTCAAATTAACTCATTGGACAATGGGGAAGAAAGATGACACGGGGCACATTTCCACTCTGAGTTGAAGTTTTGTCAACTGTTCAGAGTGCTCCAGCAAAAACACCAGGTCCCTAGAGAGCAGAAACATGAGACGCATTTCACTGCAAAAACCATGCATAAAAAGCCCCATTCTCTTTAAAATAATTACAAAAAGCTGCCTCCAGCTGCTAAAAATGCTTTCTGTGTGATCGACGAAATTTTAAAAAAGCTTTGCAACTTGACTTGGACTTAAATACTTGATACCTTCCTCCAAGTCCGCAGATTAAAAAATTTGTTGTTAAAAAAGCGTGCCAAGAATCAATTCATTTCCTTAACACTATTCATTCCCAGCACGTTGACTCTTAATTCCCCAGATGATCCACTTTGTATGAACCAATCAGACAGCAGCATCAAGTTGCAGGAGAGAACCATGAAGAACTAACGTAATGTTATCAAGAGCTAGCTGGAAAAAATAAATCCAAAGATAATATTGTTCCTGTACGAAAACTAGTGGTCAGTGGTCAACAAAAAACAGATAAAATTGCAGATGCAGAAGCAACAACTGCTGACTTTGTCCAACATTTAAAACTACACAAACAACAGTAATTCGCAGGTAACAATAACATAGTTAGCAAGCTAATGCTTAGCTAACATTAGCTTAACGGCTAAGTACTTTTTTAACAAAGTTGCTTTAACAAATAAATGAATATTTTAAAAGCCATTCAGGATTTTTGTAAATTGGTATTACATTTGTTAAAGTCAGTATTGTCACCTCACAGCAAGAGGTTTCCTGGTTTTAGTCCCAGGGCGGGGTAGCCCCTCTCTGTGGAGTTTGTATGTTCTCCCCGTGTCAGTGTGGGTTTTCTCCAGCTTCCTCCCACAGTCCAAAGACATGCAGGTTAATTGGTGACTCTAAATTGTCCATAGGTGTGAATGTGAGTGTGAATGGTTGTCTGTCTCTGTGTGTCAGCCCTGTGACAGTCTGGCGACCTGTCCAGGGTGTACCTTTCCTCTCACCCAATGTCAGCTGGGATAGGCTCCAGCCCCCCATGATCCCTAACAAGATAAACAGTTATGGAAAATGAATGAATTTGTTGAAGGGAGCATAATTGCCAATGTTACCATTTTGGCAACTTTCTCACTAGATAGCAACTTTTCAGACCCCCTTAGTTGCTTTATTTCTTTAACAACAACAAAAAAAAAGCAACTTGCAACAAATTAAGGAACTTCTTAAGACCATGAGAGAAAAGACAAAAGATATATTATATTGTAATTCCTTCCTATGCACGCTGCTCAGAGCAAACATGGTCTACGGCTCTTCACGCGTCTCTTGACGCTTCCACTCTCTGGATCGGAAGCAGGACAAAGTGGTGCACTATAGTATAAAGGCCATTAGCTCTCATGCCACTGAAATGTTTTGTTTAAGGTTTTCCATTGACTCTAGAGTTGGCAATACTGATAAGGACTTGTTAAGGAATTGAAACTCAAAGTGTAGGGTGTAGGACTTGGGACTTGATTTTCGACTTGTTAGTCTTGACTTGAGACTTGAGGGGAAGAGATTAACTTGAGACTTTTGTCTTGGTCCTACCTCGGCCTTTATCCACTTCATCATTATCTCTATGTTACTGATGGTTATTTATCGTTGTGTAAATATTTTGTGAAAGTACCAACAGTCAACCTAAAAATATCGTTGCAATATCAATATCAAGGTATTTGGTAAGAAATATTGTGATATTTGATTCTCTTCATATCGCCCAGCCCTACTCTCTGTTCCCTCTCACAACACATGTTGTACACACACATATCACCACTGAAGTGAACATTTCAATGGCTGTAGATTTAAAGTGGGTTCCAATGATCCACATAAATCCTCGACACATGAAGGCGTCTGCTTCCTGTCCCTCATAAGTGTCCCTCTGTGTTTGACCTCTCTGTGTCCCAGCAGGCAGGTCAGCTGTTCTACGTCGGCCTGCCCTCCAGCTACAGCCTGCCCACGCTGGAGACCCCCCTGCCGAGGCTCCCCTCCTACGAGAGCGTCCGAAAGAAGGACCGCCAGAGGCAGATCCACATGATGATCGCAGACCGCTTCGGCCTCAATGGACCCATTGTGACTGAGGTCGGCTAAATTAGGGATCAGGACTGTGTCACATCACTTGATACAGTCACAAATGCTTTGACAATGGAGTATTTCAGGTGCCGTTGTTAATCCATGGGAACAGAGAGGATATTTGACTCCTATTACAGTCTCAGAGAATGCCAAAGCTCATATAAACTCGGCTTATTATAAAGGCTCATCTGTAGTTTCACAATGAATGGAGATAATAAGAAGCTGGCTCTTTCTATTATGACCTCGCCGTCATACAATATCGTAACAAGAGCTCGTTCAAAGATGAGATTGCATTCAGAGTGCAGTAAACAGGATGCACTATCAGCTCATCTAATGCTCGCTGCTGAATTGTGCTGGCGGCCGCGTTTCAAGGTTTTACCGTGTTGATCTTTCGCTGAGCTTTTGACTCGCACAACGCTTGAGCAAACAAGGTAATGAGAAAAAGGCACATCAAACATAATTAAAGCCTGCATCCTGAGTGCAAACAGGGCCCGGGAATGCATCTTTGTGCTCCTGTCTTCTACTGTTTTTTTTTTTTTCTTCTTTGACCTCCCCTTTTTTCCTTAATTAAATAGTCCTTAGGATGGCTGCCCATCTCACACACACACACACACACACACACACACACACACACACAAAGAGAGCACATTCACGCATGGTAATTTCCAGTCAACCCATCACCAGTCAGTAAAAAACCTCCTTCCCCCGTTTTTAGACTGCGCTGGGAGTTCAACTGATGGCCCCTTAATTTAAACCTGTCTGCCCTGCAGCCAGAGGCAGGGTAGCAGTAAAACTTTGTGGCCTGGTGTGTGTGTGGTGTCTGTATCGCACAGAGGGCAGGGTTGTAGGGTTGCTCTTGTCGCCCGAGGGTCCCCAAGCAATTAAAAGATAAGAAGACCCAGTTGGGGGAGTGTGAATCTGCCAGATGTGATCAGAAAGATAATCCACTGGAGAAAAATATGTTCCAGGCGGACGATATTAATTGGTAATGTAAATACAAACATGTTCCACTTATTTTTTAGGGATAGATATCAGACCTCAGGATGTTTTCCGAGCATCACTTTCATCCTGGGAAATAACATTTTCTGTCTGTGCTGAAGAATTTTGTGGTTATCACTTTAAGTGATTATACTGTTGTGTAGACTAGACAGGTAGCAAGGACAGTGTCCTCTAGCAAGACAGGAAAAGCTCCGTTAACGTTTGAAAAAGTATAAGAAGTCTTTATAAGGACCCAATATGAGAAGTTTCCTCAAGGGTTATGAAGTGAGCAGCAAGTTCATCTATTGTATCTTATTCAGTTGTACCCCATTACCAATGAAACTTCTTATTTCAGGTCTTTGCTTAAACTTGCATTACCTTTTTTACCACTTGGGACAGTGCAACAAGATGTAAACACAATATCGCCATTATTACCTTATAAAATTATCAGCAAAATGTTGCCTGGAGACACATCCAGCAAGTGTGCAGATGTTTAGAGTTGTGTTTCCTTTAACCAGACGAATGTAAAGGCCCAGGCACGCCAAACTGACTTCAAAGAACCAGCGAAGGCCTCCTGCTGCGCCTCACGTTGCCTGTGTCATGGCCAAAAAGTTGCACATGAATACATTGCTAAACTTCAACCGACAGCCAACCAGCCTGTACGTTATGCGCTTGCTTGAGAAGAAATGACTCTCCACACAAGCAGAAGGCGGTAGTCTGTAATCCTCATTCAAAAAGTGAAAACAGGAAGACTGTCTTGATGCTAATTACCCAGTTAGCACATTAACAACACAATCCAGTCATGCACCAGTGAACAATAACACAAACCATTACGAAACATTTCTGCAAAAGAGTTCAAGAGCTAAAGAAAAAATAATCTTGCCTCATGTCACAAGTTTGTTTTGGTCTAACTCCCTCTGGACTTTATCGCTGTGTTTACTTTCCTCACTTCTGTTTCTCTTCTTCTGTGATGAGCTGAACTGCCAATCAGATTCACCAAAGGGCTCTGCAGTCACCGAAGCCGATTCAATACGCAGAATCAGCAGGAAAAAAAGCTGACTTGCACCGATGAGGGCCAACGGTGTGGGACATTCTGACCCCTTTCGATGCGAAAGAGCAGCGGCTCTACTTCGCGCTCCCTCCGTATGTCCAAGCTCCTTACCCTACCTCTAAGGCTGAGCCCAGCCACCCCACAGAGGAAACTCATCTCGGCCACTTGTATCCGTGATCTCGTTCTTTCAGTCACTACCCAGAGCTTGTGACCATAGGTGAGGGTTGGGATGCTGATGGACCAGTAAATCGAAAGCTTCGCCTTCCGGCTCAGCTTCCTCTTCACCTCAACGGTCCGGCACAGTGCTAGCATCACTGCAGATGCCGCACCAAACAGCCAATCCATCTCACACTCCATTCTACCCTCACTCGTGAGCAAAACCCTGAGATACTTGAACTCCCTCACTTGAGGCAGTAACTGTCTCCCAACCTGGAGGCAAACCATGGCCTCAGATTTGGGGGTGCTGACTCATCCCAACCGCTATACACTCATCAACATCATAACAGTGTAAAAAAAACCCTGAACATTATAGGCATCATAGACATAAACATTATAGCAGAACAACTAAATGCATAACCGTTTACAGGTGTATCTAATAAAGTGGTGTATTTTTTTTTAAAAACACCTGTCTTGTTTCTCTGCAGCCTCCTCCAACATACGAAGAGAGTATTCGCCAGTCTATGGAGCTGCCGTACAACATCCTCCCATCCAGTCCGGATGTCTGCCCTCCTCAGAGCATTTACACCAACACAGGGCCCGACACACCTCATCCAGTCAGCTCTGACACCAACAGCGCTATTCTACCTGTGTGATTACCGAGCAAGTTTCTCAAGCTGGTTCATGAATGTGACAGACGTGTGATTGCTTTATATACAGATGAAAAACATCCCGAGACATGTTGAAGACTGGAACCTTCACACAAGCTGATTCAGATACCTCAAGACTGTGTTTATGTTGAGAGACGGCTGATGAAGGAGCAACCAAAGAGGAGCTTCAGGAAAGGACTTCTTTGGCTTGGCACGTTTGAATGTTAAAACACTTTGTTACTGTACATGCTAATGAATTTAGAGAATCACTGGATATTTACATTTACTGAGGTGGCTGGTACATCTTGAAAAATAAATTTGAGGACTACAGGACTTAAACCAAAAAAGGGAACCACTATTTACTTTGTTGATTATACTCTGTTAGTTCAGTGGTTCCCACCTGGGTCATTGGTCCATTCTGAATGGACTGCAAGTGACTCACGAATGTGTCAAGTTTGTAAAAAACACACTTATTTTTAAATACAGTAAATTTGTGGCACAGAGCTTTTATTTTGAAGTGCCATTTCCTGCTGTCAATTCAGTGACTAATGAACAGTACCTTTACAGAGACAGCAAACTAGCTGGACAACGTGGCCAAATGCAAGTATGATGCTTAATATATTAAACTGTGTGGACCTTGAACTAATGACTAAGGAGAAATCTGGACCTGGTGGCTGGACCAGTTGGGAACCACTGTGTTAGTGAACATTTGTCCTTTATTGAGACCCCATTGCCTGGTTTGTAAAGTTATCCGAAATCTGTTTGTTTCTGTACCCTGCCGAGGCCGATCCATACCGCCATACAGCATGTGGTTCAGCCTGGGAGAGGGAAAATATTAAAAGGTGCTAATGAGAGTGCCTTCCATGAAGTTATAATGAGATATTACAACAAATGCATGTTTGCTTTTTACCCCTTTGTTTATTTTTTATGTTGACAGGACAGCTTACCCCAAAATCAAAAATACATATTGTTCCTCTCACCTGTAGTGCTGTTTATCAGTCTAGATTGTTTTGGTGAGTTGCTGAGTGTTGGAGATATCAGCCGTAGAGATGTCTGCCTTCTCTCCAGTATAATGAAACCAGATGGCACCCGGCTTGCGGTGCTCAAAGCACTAAAACAATACATTTAAAAACTCAACAGCAATGTCTCTTTCCAGAAATCATGACCATGATACTCAAGATAATCCACAGACCTTGTTGTGAGCAGTTTCACGTAGGAGCTATTTTTTTTCTACCAAACTACACCACCGTATCATAGCACGGAAGGATGTGTGCATCTACTCATGGACGAGAGGCAAGATTTAAACATAAATGGCATCCTCCTCAGCTGAGCTGTAATGTTAACTAGCTCAGTTAGCTCCAGTTTCCTCAACCCTGTTCCCTAGACAAGATACTTTCATGGTCTTCATTGTTAACTGGAGATAATTTCCTTGTCTTATAAAGATACTCATAACTGCACAGTGACAACTATGTATAAGGATATTTTTGATACAACCAGTTTTTCTTAGTAAACACTGGTTATTGTTTCTGTTGCCTTTCGCTGAAGTCTTTTTGTTTGATAGCACAAATGATGTAAGCAGCGCTATCAATGCACTGCACAGCAACTGAACAAGTCTACAGACTCTGAATCAAAAGGTCTTTGGATAAAAGACCTTTAGAGACCACCAATACTACCGTCACCACTAAGATCACATTCACGTGTTCTGATTTACACCCTAATTCAACTTTTGCACGTGTTCTGCTCATGTTCAGCTTGTTCATAGTTTTCTTGTGATGTGTCGTCATGTATCAGTGCCTCTAAATTTAACAAAGAGCAAAGTGGGAATTATGATGTTACTGTAATAGTGACTCTTTTCCTCTTTCTGTTTGGTTTGTTTGATCTATTTACAATTATGTGTCCTCACCAGGAAGTGTAGTCCTGAAACAAGTCACTTTCATAACTTTAAGAAAATAAAAAGCCAGCTCAGTGGTGCTAGTTCAGCTAGCAGTAGATGCACGCTTCCTTCTGCGCGGTGGTACAGGTGGCGGGTGTAATTCGGTAGAAAGAAAGTAGTTCCTACATCAAACTGCTCACAACAAGGTCTGTTTAGGTCATAATTTCTGGAAAGAAACAAGCTTTTCAGAGATATTTTTGCGCTTTGAGCCGAGTACTACCTAGTTCCATTGTATTTAAAAGATTCGACTGATATCTCCAACACTCTGCAACTCACACTAAATTGACCTACAGTCATAAATAGCGCTACAGGCAAGAGGAAAAATATGTATTTTTTATTTTGGGGTGAACTGTCCCTTTAAGGCAGATCAGACTCTATGATTTCTCTCTCTCATATAGCCAGGACAGAAACATTGATTTCTTTGTTCTGATCTTAAAAAAAGGCTTGGAGGTGTAGAGTGAAGCGAAGTGAATGTGAAATGAAAACAGCGGAGAAATACCAAGTTCCTTGTCGAGACCTGCTTTGTGTTTTTTCTTTATCACACAGTTATTCTCTGAAATCCACCATGAACACATGCCAAATGTTTGTCCTGCACATTGTCATGTTCTGTATTTATTGAAAAGAAAAATGATTGACTCCATTGTTTCTGAAAACAAGAGTAATAAATACTTTTATTGTTTTGTTGATTGACTATTCTAATTATACAGCTGTGGCACATGAATACATATGAATATTTAACAGACATGAGAAGATCACTGTGTGGCTGGCTTTTGATAGTGCTGTTACATTTCCAGGACTATGTGTGAGCTTGTGTGTAAAAGACAGAAAAGAAACTAAAGGCAATTTCAAAAGGAGACTTTTTACCAACTAATTCCTCCTCAGCTTTTTTCTATGTTCTTTTACTTGTTAAAATTAATTTGCAGAGAAACGTCTGACCCTTGTTTCACCCCTATTTTAATTGAAGCTCCTTGAATGTCTCTCCATTTTTTTGCAGCTCTTATGATCTTTTTCTGTCCGCGCCTCAGCTAGTACTGTTGAGATTCAAAAATAAACTGCGGCAATGTAATAATGAGACTGCACATTATCAGGAATTTGGCTCAGTAGTAGAAATGATTAGAGAGAAAATGGATAAACAAGATTCCTAAACTGTATCGTCACATATGCTCTCAATATCTAATGAGCCACAATCACATTTACTTTGCTGTTTATTCTCATTTCACAGTGAGGTGTGGGGAACAGTTAAGAGCACTGAACACTATTAAAAATAAGAACATGTTTTTAGTCTTCAGCTTCTTTTGAGCAGCAAGATTTTTTGTTAACATCTTTTTTTAACAGTGGATCATATGACCATGTTTAATGTGGGTAATTTTAGTTGAACGCCCAGTCGATGTCCACAGGCTGTGGAGCCTGCAGGCAGGATAGTATCAGCAGTCATTCACTTTGACTAACAAGACAAAGATATCACTGTTCGTGAAGCTCTAAAATTACCCAAATGAAACATGAGTCTCATATTAGTCCACAAACTGTGTTGTCCTTTGTCAAATTACAAAATGTGTTTGCACTAGTGGTGTCATAATATACCAGTGTTAGTGTTAAAGGGATAGTATAGATTTTTTGAAATGGGGTTGTGTGGAAAGCTATTTATCCATGGACAGTGTATAACATACAGTAGATGTCAGTCGGCACGCCCCCACTTTGGAGAAGCAGGCTGGAATCTGACATGGAAGTTAATGTACTGCTGTGGAGGGGTCAGCAACAACGCGTAGTGTAGCCACCTAAAAAAACAACATACGTTTGATTGTGTGGTGAATTTAGAATATTTTCACTGCTTTGCCTTAATGTCAGACAGTGATTTCCAACAGGAAAATGGGGCGGTTATATTGCTCTCCTCAAAGCCAGACTCCACTGAGAAAAATAGTGATTTCACACTGCTAAACACAGGAGCTGCTGGTCCACTGCTGCCTCGAGGAGTTATTTTCTTTGTGTTATTGCGTGACTTTGGTGTTCAAAAGGGTTAGTTTGGATTCACCAAAGTCACAAACTGACCAATCAAAGCAGTGGTAGACCAGCAACCCCTGTGTACATTACTGTTTTTGTCAATGGAATCTGGTGGCTTTGATGAGAGCATAGATGGGGAAGTGAAGCTGATAACGTCTCCCCCGTAAGAATGGGCGCTCTGATGGAAAGGTAAAGCAATGACAATACTCTCAATACAGCATAGACTTGACTTTGATTAGGAGCACCTTATAGACTTAGACTTGATTTTTTTAGGTGGCTAAAATATGTTTTGTTGCTGACCCCACCCACAGCAGTACATTGCTTAGCTTCCATGTTGAACTTCAGCCTGCTTCTCCAAATTGGGGACATGCTGACTGACATCTACTGTATGTAACACACTGACTGTGGATAAGTAACCCATAGATCCAGACTGATAGCATTATTATTTTATTTTATTTTATTTTATTTTATTTCATTTCATTTTATTTTATTCTATTTTATTTCATTTCATTTTATTTAAATTATTTTTACTATTCTATAGATATTGCAGCAATGTTGTTTTTAGGAACTCTTTTGGTCACAATAATTGTGTAGTAAAAATCTGATATTGTGCCTTACCTATTTTCCACCTATTAGAAGAAGACTAATGTTTTTATCTTTTGTTAAAAATCTGAATATCTTTGGCTGAGTCAATCATATTCAGTCACATAAACAATAATTATATGAGCCTAACCTTTGAATTATAAATAAGCAGTGGACCTACAATGTTCACTGTGTCAACATTTCACTTATCAAATCTATCATTAAGCCAGAGGGGGCAGCAATCTAAAATTAAGATACCATCATCACTTCAAGTTTTGCTGCATTATTGGAAGCATTCTGATACAAGACAGACATGTAAATAAGGTAGAAATACAACACTGTAAAAGTTTTCCATCACATGCAAAAGTCCTGCATTGAAAATATCACTCAGAAGTTACAATTAATTACAACAATTGGTGTCACTTGTACATTAAACTCAAGATATAGATTAATTCAGTTCAACTTTTTTCATTAGACTTACCTCACCTCATCCAAGCTTCACGGGTTTAACCCCAATTTCTCACCCCTTTGTTTCAGACGTGGTCCACCTGAGGGCACTTTCCTTCATTCCACCTGGCAGTGTAGTAAATTATGAGGCTTTTGGCAGGGGATCTGTGATGCCTCACCCTCATCTGGAAACACTTTCCCAGTGGATCCAGAGGTATGCCTCTTGGGCAACCTCTTAAATTCTAATATCAGACATAGCTATTCCATCATACAGAAATCCTTTTGGCTATTGCCAAAGAATGTATTGCAATGAGGTGGAAGTCAGATCTGCCATCACCTGTTGGATTGTGGCTCTTAGAAGTGAACAGTTGCATAGAGAAAATAACTTGATATTCTATTTCTAACAGCTCCATCTCTCAAAGGCACAATATCTGTTATGTATTTGACTCAACTATCATCTTTACAGTCAACATCTCTTGATGTATTGAGAGGGGTGGCAGGTGGATCTGAATTTACAATATACAGATGCTGAGTGG
The DNA here is from genome assembly GCF_041903045.1 of Epinephelus lanceolatus. Classification (NCBI taxonomy): domain Eukaryota; kingdom Metazoa; phylum Chordata; class Actinopteri; order Perciformes; family Serranidae; genus Epinephelus; species Epinephelus lanceolatus. The sequence continues at coordinate 31,558,896 of NC_135751.1, forward strand.
TCAGATATATTCTCGAGAATACACACCTCATCAATATGTGCCAGGCACGGCCTGATTCAATTCAAGGTGGGACACAGACTTCATCTCTCTAAAGTCAAAATCTCAAAAATGTACCCCACAGGGAAGACTCTTGTGTTGTGACAGATGTAAAAGTTCCCCTGCAACACTAGCTCATACATTCTGTTCCTGCCCAGGTCTCTCTTAGTTTACTGGTTCTCCACTCTGAAGCCCGTTCCAAAATACTCCAAATCCTCTCACGGCATTTCTTGGCATTCAGTGTGAAAACAGTCACCTTCCTAGGGAACAGTAAAATTGTATTGCTTATGTCAGCCTTTGAGCCAGAAGACGTATATCATCTAAATGGAAGCAGGCGACCATGGGGTTAGAGATACGTTGCAATTTTTGGAGCTTGAAAAGATATGGTTTGCTTTACAAGGACTCGAGGACAGTTTTAATAGTGAATGGCAACCTTTTATTACATATCTGCTTGATCAGCTGTGAGGCTGTTGTACTGTTGGTTCTCAACATCTGCTGCAGAGCCTTAAATCGCAGGCATGCGTGTGCACACATATACGCACACTTTGTCCGTTATGTTGTTCCCTTTTTTTATGGGGGCACATTATTATTTGAAGTTGGATTTTATGTATTTTATCTGACTGTTTGCTCCCAGGAGGTGTATACATGTTTTCTACAATGTGGACACAAATAAATAAAGTGGGAAAAACAAAACCCCATTTGATATGATGAATGCGTACACACACCTCCAACCTCATGAACAAACCCCCGCCCATTGGGTCTTGGGTTGTTGGAGTAGCAGGTGGTGGCCTCCATCAGTCAGCCCCCTCTCCAGGGTCTGGGGGCCACTGAAGAAGCGGAAATCTCTGCTATTCCATTTCATTTTTAATTTATTGAATTTAATTTAAGGAGAAGACAGAGGAGAGGTGGAGGTGGAGTGGGGTTTGGGAGAGAGCGATTTTTTATTATGTATGAAATATGTAATGTATTTCTTCGTTTTTATTTATTTATTTTTCTGTCTCCCTTTTCCTAATTTAAGTTTGCTTAATGTATTTGCACCCATGGCTCTTCCCACCATCAACATACACAATACCAATATGCCTGTGTTTGTCATTAGTGTTAATTGTTATCTTACACCTGTCTTGTCTGCAACATAGTGTTGTCCCTGTCATGTCTTTCACTTGTTTTGTTCCCCAAATTACCTAATTAAAAAAGGATGGGTGGTGTTTTCATACATTTTGGTTTGTACATGTAATATTTGGCCATAATGATAATTGTGTCAGTCCACAGATTTTCTCTTCTTGTTTTCATAATAACTACTCCACACATTACATACACATTTTTCATCTGTTTGTTCTACCAAAATAAACCTACACCTGCGTCAGTAACAGCGTCATCATCACCTTACAAACATGGCCGCTCGCTTCGTCCACATCAGAGCCTCGTTCGTCACTGACGGAGAAAACCGAACGTTCCCGAGCAGCCGACCGTCAGTCTGGCATGTAAACAAGGTCAGACACTGCAGCAGCACAGTCCAAACACTTCCTCCACACACGGACGGCTGTTTGCTTTCACAGCAGGAGAAGAAGAAAACTTCTTAACCACACCTGTGAGGAGAAAGGTGAGCTCGTGCGTCATTACTCGTGCGCGTTATTATCTACCGTGTGGTATTTGTTGCTAAGCAGGACGCAGTGCAGTTGTGACGTTATCAGTATAAATGTGTAAAACATGTTATCGTGTTGCATGCACAGCTGCAGATGCACCAGTTTGCAACGTTTTCAAAAAGAGTCTGACTGCAGCTATAATCCAGATTTGCCGCAAAGTCACGAGACAAGTGTGTGTTTACCTCCTGCGCAGTCAGCTGGCCTCTAACTGGGTCGCTCTCACACTGCAAAAACTGCATGGTCATGTTTTCCCACGACATTGGAAAACCTTTGTAATGGTGCATCTCCTTTTTCATTCGCCCTGGGGCTTGATTTCACTCTCTGCAATTCCAATATCTTCCATTTACTTATGCAAAAATGCAGTTTAGTGCATTTTGGCCCACTGCATATATTAACCACATTCAAAATCGAGGGTGATCTGATGTGCTGCATTTTTTTTAAATTAACCTGCATAACTTTTCATAGCAGGACTGTGTTTTATAAGACTGCAGATTATCACTAGTTTCTCAGAAGTAAATGGGGTCAAGTGACATGCTCAGCGCAGAAAGGCTTTATTTATGCATCCAATCACCCACATCATCCCGAAATCCTGCTCAAACTGGTCATCCCAACGGCTCCAGTGCCAAGCAGACACTGCAGACTGAGCTCATGCATCTTTCTGCAGATGACGATGGTGAGAAAGTGGGTGAGGGGGACAGAGAACAGAGTCACTAACCAAGGACACACTCAGACAGGCAGCTGGACGTGTGCAGGCCCAGTCACGTTTCCATTCTGCTCCAGTTAATGATCACTGATGTGTTCTGTGGACTCTGATACAACCTCCTGATGGACCCGTTCATGTCTCACCGGAGATAATTTGACTTTATTAACTTTATTACTTAATGTCTGCTGAAGTCAAGGACATGACATCCCTCACTTTTAATAACTTGTTGTGATCACACTCGGGTGTTACGTATTTGTGCCATGTGAACTTTCCATCACGTGTCTAATGATTTACAGCACACAACATGCTGGTGTTATGGAGATAAACATTAGCAGTGATCCAGTTTAAAGGCTGAGTGATGCGACAGATCTCACCAGAGAGTCGACTAATGTGGTGGAAGAAGTGCTCAGATTCTTACGTAACACTTGAAATAACATCTAAAAAATACTACAAATATAATGTTACTGAAGTAGAAGTGTAGAAGTATTATCAGCACTATGCAGAATGGCTACTTTCCAAGTGTTATTATTATTAGTAGTATTATATTTTTCTGTTTTTAACACCAATGAATACATGAAAGGCAAAGCAAGGTATATTTATTTATATCACACATTCATACCCAAGGTGTTGTACATATTTGTATGGTCAATCCAAAGTTCATTATAGCCCAGTCACAAAGGATGCCTCAAAGGACTGTGCCAGTCATTTCCGTTCAAGTTCAGTTTTATCTGTAAAGTATCTGTATATGACAAGTAATAATTTGCCTCAGAGAGCTTTACAACAATGACATCCCTCTGTAGGTATAGGAGCATTTTAATGTTGTAGTTCATCAGTGTGGAGCCAATTTTACTGGGTTTATCAGTTGTAAACTATATCATATAGGCATATCATGTGGTTGTTTTTTTAATGTAATAAACATGGATGGATTACTGAACAGGCCTACTGGGCACAGGTCCAGGGGCCCAAAGTGTCAAGACCACTGTCTGTGATATGACATTGGAATTAACATGTACCAACCAGGAGTTAACAAAAAAGACAACATAGAGATGCAAAGAAACTGCAAAGAGACACAAAGTAACTACATAAGGGCAAAACAAACACAAAGACACAAAATGCCAAAAATGACCTCAAAGAAACACAAAATATGTACGAAAAGGGACAAAACAACCAAAAAGAGACACAAAATTACCTTAACACCCACAAAATACCTTATAGCGACACAAATTGACCAAAAAGGACAAAATTACCCATAAACCCATGAAATGACCTCAAAGAGCCTCAGAGGGACTACAAAGTGACACAAAATAACTTAAGAAAGAGGCAAAACAATTAAAAAGAGACAAAAAATACAACACAAAAAAACTGCATAGAGACTCAGAACGACCAAAAAAGACACTAAGGGTGCTTTAACTCCTGCCCTGTTTGGTTCAGTTCAATCAAACTCAAGTTCATCTGCCCCCTAAGTGCAGTTCATTTGGGCAGGTGTGAACACAGCAATCACACTCAGGTGTGCACCAAAACAACCAGACTGAGACCCTCTTGAAGAGGTGGTCTCAGTCCAGTTACAAACGAACTCTGGTGCAGTGAGAACGTGTTCCGACCTGGATCCGAACCAACTGCAGTCACATGACACATTGTTTGGGTTAAACATGAGCATGTTACAGTCCTGGAGGATTATTAATGTGCACCTCCTCCTGTACTGCCTTAATATGCACATTCAGCACATCCAATGCATCAAAACATTGTTTTCTAGTTGGAGCCGCGCCTCGTTTTCAAACTGTATGGTTTGACTAAAATGAACAATGACAGCAATATAGTCCACGATGAGCAGCGCTAAAATCAATCTGCGTAGTTGTCCCTCCATTGTGACATTAGAAAGTGTCACATTTATCTTGCAAGTGTACTCTTCTTAAACGTTTGCTTTACTTCCTGGATTTTTCCCACATGGAAATTCTGACCAATTAAGAGCAGCTTTCTCACGCAAGGCATTTGATCTGGTCCGCTTGTATATGCTGTCGTGAGAACACAAACCAACTCTAGGCAGTTATGCAACTTTGTGACAAAATTAGTCCCTGATTCAGACCAAAGGAGACAACTCTAGGTCTGCAAGCACCCTAAAGGCAGAAGAAACTGCAAAAGGGAGTACAACAACCAAAAAGAGACACGAAATGACTACAACAATGAAAAAAAAGCAAACATCACAAAGTCTGTGTGTGTGTTTTCAGTCCTATGCAGGAGAGGTGTTGGGGCCTTTTGCATGTCTGTGCCCAGGGCCCTGTTGTCTCATAATCCGCCCATGGTAATAAGCTGTAACTAGACATGTGGAGTGGAGTAAATAGGACAATATGTCCCTCTGAAATGTCGAGTCGAAGTATAACGTAGCATTAAATGGAAATGCTCAAGTACAAGTTTATTAAAATTATATTTAAGTACAGTACTTGAGTAAATGCACTTAGTTATATTCAATCACTGCTGATCTTTGCTATAGCAGTGTAACTTTTACTGTCCAGTGTCGAAGTGTCAAAACTGCTAACAAGAACAAATAATGGAGTTTGTCTAGACTAACATGTATTTGTGCTTATTCACCGTAGAACTCTACAGAGTCAGCCAAGATGATGCAGTGTTTTCACTTCATGGTGGAGCCGGCCAAAAACTTAACGGCCAAGATAAAGGTAACACTTATGTGCACTCTCAAAATCAGAATAAACCGTAAACATTGTGTGTTTAATGTGCAAACCTGTTTTTTTGGGTCACATTGATACTTAAACATACGGTTGACATAACAAAACTTTAAAGCACCATGTGACTGCACACATTTCTCTTTTCCTGGTTTAATTAAACAAAAGCGAGCTGCTGTGAGAGTCTGGCAGGGAGGGCTGTCTTTCCTTTCTGCTGACAGCAACGGAGCCACGATGTGAATTTTAATCAGCCTGAGTGAACCCCTCCTTTCTAATCTGACCTTATTACTCTCTCAGGCACTTGTAAAGCAGCACTAAGTGTCCTCCAAATGTCTTTTTTTGCTGAGAACTCTTTCCTTTCCAGACACTTTCCCACAGAAAAGCCTTTAATTTTTAATTGTCTTGCAGGAATCTCACAAGAGAGCGAAGAATGGGAAGAGGGAGCCTCTGGACGAGGATCAGCTGTTTGTTGTGGATCTGGCAAGAGATCTGAGCCGAGTGTGCCAGGTAACAACTCACTCACTAAACCACAAATTATTTAATCAGACCTCTAAAGAAAGTGCTCGTCTTTACCTCTCTGTCTGCCTCTCACCAACCCCACATTTCCCTCTCTTGTCTCACTGCTCTGCATCTGTAGCGGTCAGCAGTCTTGGAGCACATCTGGAACCTTGATGACACCTGGCCAACGGCTCTGTGCAGGATGATCATCCTACAGTGGGCCTCCATGTTAGAGGGCAAGGTGCTTATCTGAGAAACTCATCCATTTCCACAAGAGAGTTTAGGGACAGAATATAACTATACTTACATACATTTGTACAGTATTGAAGCCCATTTGTGCCAGTGTCATGAAAAAAGGTCCTAGAAGTCATTATCCAAAATAATGATAGAGTTTCTTAAAGTAATAAAAACATTTAATAACTTATTTTTTGACACTAAGTCATTATTTTTGAAAGACCTAGTAATTATATGGGGTACAGAGTGTGCCAGTAAACCCGGAACTTTGTTACCACTTTTAGCACTTCTGGTTCTCTCGTCTAAAAGTCAATACGTTTTTTGAATGGGATTTTGGTAAAATGCCTCAAATAAGGTCTGTGGTTAACAAAAGCTTAAGCGAGTTTCAGGTTTTGTTCTACGACATAAAACACGTCAGTAAATAGCCTACTTGTGAATTTTGAAGCTTTTATGTGTCGTAAAAAAGGTGGTTGCTAACAAGTTGGTCAATATGACTACAAACCCTGTCGGGGACATTAAACGTCATCACCCCCGAACAGGCGAGAGTGCTGGCAGTCTGCCATTACAGCTTCTTATTTAGCTTAAACAGTCCGATTTCCCCATTATACAATGTTTTTATAATAAAGCGTCCGAAATCAGTTGAAAGCTTAGTGGCGGTGACGTCAAGAGTCATGCGACCGTGGAGTAGTCATGTAGTCCGTTAAAGCCTAACTTTGGCTTTTTACTTCTGGCGATTGCATTTAAGCTTCAAATGCGGTATGAAAGGTGTTCATATGTGAAGATTATCTCGCTGAACAAAACCTGTAAGTATCATAAACTTGTGTTAGCCACGGAGCTTATTTTCTGACATAATCCAAAACGCAATGCAAAAATCACATTTACTTTCTCTTCCGGGAACCAGCGCAATGCTAACCTTCCGGGTTTTGACGTCAGCCCTGGCACACTCTATTAAGTCTTTATTTTGCAACATCAAGTCTTGACATCTTATGTTGAGAATGAGATACTTAGTCAGTATTTTGCGACACCAAGTCATTTTTTTGTGATACTTAGTCATTATTTTGTAACATCAAGTCTTAATTTTGAGAACATTTCTCATTATTTCGAGATACTAAGTATTTTGTGACACTAAGTCATTTTTTGAGGTATTAAGTCATCATTTTGAGATGCTATGTAATCAATTTGCTCTACTAAGTCATGATTTGCGTTACTGTCATTATTGTGCAAACATCAGGTCTTAAATTTGTTAAAATTTCTCATTATTTCCAGACACTAAGTCAGTATTTTGCGACCCCAAGTAATTATTTTGAGATACTAAGTCATCTTTTTGTGATACTAAGTCATTATTTTCAGATACTAAGTCATTATTTTGATATACTTAGTAATTATTTGAGGTATTCAGTCATTATTTTACTTCACTAAGCCATTATTTTGAGATACTGAATTAATATTTTGTTATATCATTCATGTCATTATTTTGCCACACCAAGTCATTATTTTAAGATACTAAGTCCTCATTTCGAGATACTATGTCATCATTTGATTCTACTAAGTGATTATTTCAAGACATAGGTCATAAATGTGTGACACTAAGTCATTATTTCAAGACACTGTCATTATTTTTGAGATACCGAATGAATGTTTTGAGATACTAAATCATTATTTTGCTACACCAAGTCATTATTGGCAGATACCAAGTATTTTTTCTCTTGTACTAGCAGTAATGGGCTTCCATAGCGATGTTTTACCACTGAAGGTATTAATGTTTGTGTGTGCAGAAGAGGCCCATGCAGACAGATGGCTGGCCAGAGATGGATGAGGTCAAACAGCCTGATATATTTAATGAGCAGGACCTGCTGCAGGCCAAAAATGTGATCCTCAGCTGGGTCAAGGACCTGAGAGCTCAGCCTGAGGTGGGAAGTTTAAATATACCATTAACATTTCATGCTCACCTCACTGTGTTTACTCAATAGACACCTTTTATTCACACTGATCTCCTCACAGCAAAGTGTGTGGCCTGGCGAACCTGTGGCAAAGGTTCTGGAGGACATGCAGTCAGCCTGGCGCTGGGGCCGCGCGCCCAACCTGCTGACTGCCATGGAGCTAGTTTTTCTGACGTTACTGGTGCAGCGCCCAGATAAGGTAAAAAAGCATGCTGAACTGCTTTTGTATTATCTGTACTGTGCAGGTGTAATGCAAAGCTTTTTGGTGTGTCCTTGCAGGATACCATCCCGCAGCAGTGGCTCATGTGGAAGCAGAAGACTCAGAAGATTGGTTAGTAAATTAAACCTGAGTTAAACTGAATTTCATTGTTAATTTGGACTTGATTTCCTTATGACTCTTTTATTATCTCCATCCAGGTGCCATATCCTACATTCCTCAGCCAGGTGAGTGACACTGTATATGTACATGCATTTAAAACCAGTACATACACCTGCTTCACTGGTTTTGAGTTACATTCTGACTGACTGTTTGCTGTTGTAATCAACATTGTAGTGCTCTTTGTAGGGACGGTCATTGCTTTGGCTAAATATATATATTAAACTGTAGTTTTGCACCATCTGTCTGTCCGTAACTTCGTGCATCCATCCATTCATCCATGCATTCATCCATCAATTTGTCCGTCCATCCCATTCTTATAAATGCGACATATCAAGAGCATCTCAAGGGAATTTCCTCAAATTTGGCACAAACGTCCACTCGGACTCAAGAATGAACTGAATACAATTTGGTGGTCAAAGGTCAAGGTCACTGTGACTTTGCATCCTTCTTGTTCCCATATATCTCACATATCTCCAGAACACCTGAGGGGAATTTCTTGGAATTTGACACAAACATCTACTTGGACTGTAGCATAAAGTGATTAGACTTTGGTGTTCAAAGGTACAAGGTCAAGGTCAGTGTGCCCTTGCAAAACATGTTTTTGGCCATAACCCCAGAATTGATTTCCTAATTATGACAAAATTTCACACATTTTATATTCAGAAGGTCAGCTTCACTCTGACATCAGTGTTCTGCAAAAACATTTTTTAGGCCATTACTCAACATCCTGACTCAGGAACAGAAGGGGAGACATTTGATCAGATACTGAATTGGTGACACTAATCTTGGGTGTCCATCTTAAAACTGAGCTGATAGTAGCCTATAGATCTATGCTGTCGGGGGGAAGATGTGTGTGAAGCATGTATGTGTTTCCCAGACGTTGATGTAAACTGTAAGTGCAACTTGACTGGTTTGCTACTCTACAGTAGTCCTGAACAGACAAACTAAAAACCAGCTCTTGATAGAGCTATTTGCATTTTTGTGTCAGCCTCTGTTTCTCCTACACAGTTGGCACACTGGAGAAGTTTCAGTTTTGCAGCCTCACCACTAGATGCCACTAAACTCCGCACACAGGTGTCAGTAGATAGAGGCTGTATAACCAGTATTAAAAGTTTCTGTTTTTTGTTGCAGTGTGGGATTGGATCACAGATGCTGCAGGTACAGCATTCATCGTATCAAATGATCAGTCAGTATAATCTTTACCAAACCTGTCTGGTAATTAAAACCATGTTACTTTGGTCTCTAGTGGAGGTGACTCTGGATCTGGACACAGCCAATCCTGACCTGCTCATCTCCACTGACGAGAAGAGAATGCGCTGTGGCTTCGAGAGAAAGGATGTCCCCAACTACCACCAGCGCTTTGACGGCTGGTGGTGTGCCGTCGGTGTGGAAGGCTTCACCTCAGGCCGGCACTACTGGGAGGTGGAGGTAGGCGAGCGGGACTGGAGGCTGGGCGTGGCCAAAGAGGCGGCCCTGAGGAAAGGCTTCAAGTCCCTGAACACAGATACGGGTTACCTGAGCCTGCGGCTGGAGAGGGGCACTGAGCTGAAGGCGCTGACCGTTCCCTTCACCTCCCTGCCGCCTGGCCTCATCCCCCGCAAGGTGGGCATCTACCTCGACTACGACCGCGGCCAGCTGTCCTTCTATGACGTGGACAAACACTTGCACATTTACACCTACAACGAGAGCTTCGATGACAAGCTGTTCCCCTTGTTTGGCACCGTGGAGATCATCAAGGATCTGGTGATCAAGTCTCCAGCAGCTAAGAGCCAGTGTCTCTGCCCCACATCCTGCCTCTGGGGTTGAGTTTCCCGCTGTCACCTCTTCCTTTAGAAGCCAGTAGATATCATAATAAAGTATAACAAATGGTTATATCCTAATCACTGGGAGGAATCAGAGATCCTGATGTAAAAGACCATCATTTTGCTATTGAATAGCTCCACTGTATGACCACTCTCTATCCTGCTGTTGCTGCTGCTGCTGCTTTAATGTGATCGTTGCGTCCACCTCCTCACTGTAGAGTAACAGTGCTACTCTTTGCTCACACACATAATGTATTTTCATATATTTGAAAGAAAACCTATAGTGTTAATGTCATGTATTGTGCAATATTAACCCTGCAGTAAGAATGCACTTCTGTGAATGATTAATAAACTAAATCCATGTCTTACTTTTTGGTCTCTTTATTAGTACATTGTTTTTGCTCATATTTTCACAGGTTTAAGTTTAAGATCCAAAACTTTTTATGCCTTGAATAGATACATTTCTCTCAAACTTTGGTCACAAATTTGTTAAAATCAGTGTCAGTGAACAATTGTCCTTTTCCAAGATAATCCAAGATATACCCAACCAACCTCACAACAGCACAAGTTAGTTACCATGACAAACTGGGGTCAAGTCAAGACCCTGGTTTGGAAGACAAGCATGCATAGGAGCTTACCTGAGACAGTTTCTGACAGTGTGTGCCGAAATTCTTTGGTTGTGCAAACCTTTTATTGCATCAGCTGTCTGGGTGGCAAGACGTTGGATGTGGAGGTCCAGAGCTAGTGTGGTTACATGTGGTCTGCGGTTGTGAGGTTGGTTGGATGTACTGCCAAATTTTCGAGTGGCCTTTTATTGTCACCTTCCCAAGCTTCAAAAATAAAAGAACATTCAGATTAATACTTAAAAGGTTATAATATAGCATACAGGAGGAGAGAGGGCTGGAGAGGAGAAGATAGGACAAGAGAGGAAAATGAGAGGAGAGCAGAGCAAACGCCCTCCTGCTTCCCTCCCAAGTTTACTGGTAAATATATAAGTAAACCTTGATCACAATATCTGGACTTTTATTCAGATAAAATTATGATTGTGCTTGTATCATTTATCTTCCATTCCATGAATACTGTTTCACTGAAAGATGAAACTGTTGCGTTTGTCTCATTCACATAGGAGCCATCTGTGGTGTAAAATGTGTGTAGGTTGCTAATTTGTCCTGTAGCGGTCACTGTATTATCATGGGTGTCTGTCAATATAGGTTGAAACCATTTGACCGTAACGCCAGGCCACGTCATGTCAAATTGAGTTTTAGCACTCTAGCTTTTGGATTTGGGAGATTTTTAAATTTTTTTTATACTTTTGGCCATGTAATGTATCCCTCACATGTGTCCAGCAGCTGTGAAAGGCGTGTACCAGCTGGACCAATCAGAGAGCTCTGACGCAAGCCGTTACAAAACATAAACACCACGCGGCATCTTTTTCCAGCAAGATGATAAAAACATAAAGCAATAAATAAAAATAAAAAATACTATATAAATAAATAACATTAAGTATACAAACACTGAATACAATATAATAGGAAAAAAACACTTTATTTTTAGTTTTCGTTTTTATCGCGACTTTAATGACGTCATTAGTGTGCGACGACACCGAAGAGGTTTCTATGAGTTCCTTTACAGGGAGATAAACGATGACAACAACTTTGAAACAGGCTTTAAAAACCCACTTTGGGTTTGACAACTTTCGGACTAAGCAGCAGGAGGATGTTGTGAAAGCAGTCGTCAGAAGTAAGACAGAGAAATGTGCTTTTATACCCGCTGCTGTGTTAGTTTGTCTCAGTGCTAATTAGCAGACGTTAGCTGTCTCGGAGCAACAGCAACTTAACTGACATTCCTGTTCATATGTAAATATGTGGTGTAGTTGTAGTTATATTACATGTAGTGTTGTCAGAGGGAATAATGTGTGGCACGGTGGTAACTGGTGTTGTGTCTTGCCACAGGAGACAAAGATGTGTTTGTGTGCATGCCCACTGGAGCAGGAAAGTCCTTGTGTTACCAGCTGCCTGCTGTCCTGGCTGAGGGTATTACTCTGGTTATATCCCCGCTAATCGCCCTCATTCAGGTCAGTCTCTGCCTCTGATTGGACCGCTCCAATGCAATGCACAGTCTCAATTATGTGTTAATCTCTTCCTGTGTTCCTCTCCAGGACCAAGTGGACCGCCTGCAGAGTCTCAACATCCCTGCCTGCTCCATCAACTCCAAGCTCCCAGCAGGCGAGCGCCGTCTGATCCTGGCTGACTTGGGCAGCAGCAGCCCCAAACTGAAGCTGCTCTACATCACCCCAGAGATGGTCGCCTCTCCCTCGTTCCAGCCCTGCCTGACGGACCTGTGCTCCCGCGGTCTGCTGTCTTACCTGGCTGTGGATGAGGCTCACTGTGTCTCCCAGTGGGGCCACGATTTCAGGCCAGACTACCTCAAACTGGGAGTGCTGCGTGGCCGCATGCCAGGGGTTCCCTGTTTGGCCCTGACAGCGACAGCGCCCAAGAATGTACAAGATGACATTGTGCAGTCCCTGAAGCTGAGCTCGCCACTCTCTTTTGTTACACCTGTCTTCCGCAGTAACTTGCACTACGATGTGATCTTCAGGGAGCTGCTGCCAAACCCCTACGTTCACCTCTATGCCTTCATTCAGAAGGCACTGGCACTGGACAGCGGCTCCGAGGGACAGGTTGGCATTGTTTTTGTGATGCAGCTTATTTTCCCTGAATGATAGATCACATGATCAATTTTTTTAATTTTTACATTGTCACTAAAATCATGGTCATGTTTGGGTGCTAGACAAAGAACAGCTCATTTGGAAGGATAGAAACAGAATTATCTGAATAGAAAAGCGGTGGTTAACTAAAAGTGTTCCCTAGACTATTTCTCACCGTTATTATATACGTACAAGAAAATTCCTTTTAAACTTTACAGATTTCAACAAAACAGTAGAAAGCTGTTAAAGGGAAATTTCCATTTATTTCAACCTGTCTCCTATCGTCCTAACTTTGTTTCAAGTGACTAGTGACATATAAATAATAGTTAGTATGTTAGCTGTTAGCCTAGATACAGCCGGGGCGCATAGTAGCGTCAGACCTGTTAAAACGTAAGTGAACGGGCAACCTTCAAGTGCAAAGTTAGTCCACTAAACAAGCTTTTTTTCCACAAAGACCGCCTCTTCGTCAGTGTATTCTGGCTCAAATAAATAAGGGCGGCCATCAAACTCTGCAAAATCAAATTCCTCCTCCACAAAGTCGAAGTCTGGCAAAAAGTCAGCCATTATTCTATAAATCTTTCATAAAATAAATGAATGAACTATTCAGGCTACTGTCCGGTTCTTCCTTCCAGCTGTTGCTGCTGGTTCTCGCGATATTTCGGCCGCGCTTTGGAAAGCAGAGCTAAATGGTAAACAGAAGAGCTTCGTGAAATTGAAGAACGGAGGAGGAGAGAGAGAGAGGCGCAACAGGTAGAGGACGAGAGAGGAGGAATGGCTGCTGCAAGGCTGCATAGCTCTGGAGATTGGTGGTGTACCTGTGAATGCTGTGCCCCAGTGCCCACAGAAGAGGAATGCCTCTGTTGCAAGGAATGGGACCGGTTGCAGCCTTATTTCCAAGGTCTGGATGTGACCAAGGACGAGACACCTCCACCTGGAGTAACGTTAGTATCCAGCTGGGCTTTACCTAGAGCTCGCAAGATATATTTCGGCCGCGCTTTGGAAAGCAGAGCTAAATGGTAAACAAACATGGCACCACACTGGTAAGGTAAGACAACACGTTTACATGTCATTTCCCATATGTTGTCTGACATTTATCCTAACGATATGAGGCGGTCTTTGTGGGAAAAAAGCTTGTTTAGTGGACTAACTTTGCACTTGAAGGGATGCCCGTTCACTTACGTTTTAACAGGTCTGACGCTACTATGCACCCCACTCTATCTAGGCTAACAGCTAACATGCTAACTATTATTTTTATGTCACTAGTCACTTGAAACAAATTTAGGACGATAGGAGACAGGTTGAAATAAACTGAAATTTCCCTTTAACTGTTATAAAACAAGTTTTTTCTTATATTTGATGAAGATGTCACTATATTCTGACAGTAGTACATGAGACAAATAAACTGTGGGAAAAAATCATGTTCCTCTGCGTCCTCTTAGTGCTCCTAATGGCATTGGCAAGAATTCACTGCACCTGAATGAAAACAACCAATCAGAGCTGAGGAGTCTTTAACACAGCTGTCAATCATGTCAATCCCTGCTTGTGAGCTGTGGTCAAACTGTCAAACTCAGCAGCGCTAATCAAATATGAATCAAGACACTGCATTGCCTATTTCTCATCTCAAATGTTTTCAGATGTTTGATGTCTAAACTTTACTTTTTCACTGTAAAAAGTAAACATTTGTGACCCAGTCACCATGTTTAAAACAGTCAAGCCATAACAACGCACCGCCCACTGGCCAGAGCAAATGTTCTCATTTTAAGGAACAGTACACTCAAATATGTTTCTGAAAACATTTGAGGAGAGAAAAAGGCAGTAACAGAATCTTGATTCATATTTGATCAGTGCTGCCTAGTTTGCCAGTCTGACCACAGTTCACAAGCCATGATTGACATGATTGACTGTTGAGTTAGAGACTAATTCAGCTGCAGTAGATTCTTGCAAGTACCAGGAGAAGCACTACCAGGAGCAGGAGGAGGAGGAACATGATTTTTTTTTTTTTTTTTTCACACAACATCTGTCTTGTACTGCTGTCAGGATAAAGTGACAGTTTCAGCAAATGTAGTAGATAAAATATATGTGCTTTACCCTGTTACATTGAGCTTCGCTACTTTTACAGATACATGTAGCTATAAAAAAGGATGCACGATAAAATATAAAATTGGCACGTTATTGGTATCAGCCAATATTGACTTCAAAATGAAATATCAGCCAACATGCTTTTTCTTAATTTGCACAATGAATGAATATTACATACTTTGAAAAGCATTATATTTTATGTCCCAATCTGCTGGTGGGCCGTCACGATAAGAGTACGCATGCATGATATGATGTTAATTCCACTACAGAAGAGACGTGATGATGACTAAAATTAGGCGGCAGCAACAAAATGTATTTTAGCCTCTTTAAAAAAAATCAATATCACTGTAAGTGTACACTGTTTTTAGAACATTCTCACTGTTTTACCTTTCCATCAGTCAGTGATTTGTGATGGGTAACTGAAGCCGTTATATTGCTCTCCTCAAAGCCAGACTGCATTGATAAAAAGCATTAGGAGCTTCTGGTCTACTGCTGCCTTGATCAGTTAGTTTGGGTCATTGTCTCACTTTGGCATTTAAAAGGGTTAGTTTGGATTCACCAAAGCCACACAATAACACTAACTGACCAAGTCAGCAGTAGACCAGCCGCTCCTGTGTTCAGCAAACTAAAATTACTGTTTTTGAGCACCTGTTTGAATGTAATACATTGATGTTATAAATTGCATCAAATAGTTACTCACTACTTGTTAGTTTTTCCTGAGATACTTTTTTACTTTTACTCAAGTAGTTATTTCTATGTGGAATTTTACCTCTACTTCAGTCATTATAATTATTGAGTAACGATGCTCTTACTTGAGTATCGTTTTAGTTGACTCATCACTGCTGGTTTCTTTAACCTACTGTCTGTAATATTTGTCACCAGGGTTGTGGGATTGTGTACTGTCGGACCAGAGAGGGCTGCGAAACTGTGGCTCACCAGCTGACTAAGCTCGGAGTCTCGGCCAAACCTTACCACGCAGGTAATACTGATTTCATCCATACATGCATAGGGTTGAAAAACACATGATTTGGGGTCAGATGCTTGACTTTGTCTTTTATAACACAGGTCTAAAGGCAGGAGATCGCACAGAGGTCCAGAATGAGTGGATGCAGGGGAAGGTGCCGGTTATCGCAGCCACCATCAGCTTTGGTATGGGAGTAGACAAGGCCAATGTCAGGTGAGGCAAGATGCATGGTATTGTATTGGTGACAGAATTGCATGTGCCTTCACAATATTTCTCAGAATCCAGTTGTTACCAATTTACTTTTTATTTATTCTTATTTTTTATTTTATTTTATTTTATTCATTTTATTTATTTATTTTTAATGTTATTTTATTTTATTATTTATGCTATTTTCTTTATCTTTTTCCCTTATCTTATCTTATTACTATTATCATTTTCTACGTTTGCCTGATGTTTGATTTAAATATTTATTTTATTATTACTATTTACTGCAGCTTACCAGTGAGCTAGATATGTAACTTATTGTTAGGATAATCTGTAGCTATTGTTTTTATATTTGTCTGCTGTTGCTTTTGCTTTATGTTTGCTTTTTAAATGCATTTTCTGCACTGTTTTTCTTGCTTTTAGCTTTTGTTTTTAATGATCTGTTGTTCCTTTAATGTTTTATCTTAACGTATTTCTCTTGTAAAGCACATTGAATTGCCTTGTGTATGAATGGTGCTATATAAATAAAATTGCCTTGTCTTGCCTTGCCTTGCCTATTATCACTTCGAGTAAGGGTGGGACGGTTATATGGATATGGGACATTAGGGTACGAATTAACAGTATGGGCTCAATTCATGTTCTCAATGTTGTAAGTTGGTATGCGAACCAGAGACCAGCTCACTCTGACATCTTTAATATGTCATTGTATAATGCCCGTAAATCTAGTAAAAAAATTAATAAAAAGATTTGTGAAAATGCACGTGCTGATGTTTTCTTTAATCCCGCAGATTTGTAGCTCACTGGAACCTCGCAAAGTCCCTGGCTAGCTACTACCAAGAGTCAGGGCGAGCTGGGAGAGACGGCCTGCCCTCCTCCTGTCGCACATACTACTCTAAGAAAGACCAGGAGCAAATCAACTTCCTCATCCGCCAGGAGATCGGCCGCAAACAGGTCAGCACAGCAACTCAAAATGCAAAGAGCTCACATTTGAAGAATTCAGGTGTGTGATCATTTTGTAAACTTGTCTGCAGGCGAAACGTGGCTTTGAAAAGGAGACGGACAAAGCAGCCATTACAGACTTTGATGCCATGGTGTCATTCTGTGCTCAAGAATCGTAAGTAAAGCGCTCACACATGCATTTTGTTTATTGTGTATAAAAGTGTACAGTCAAAGAATTATATATCCCCACCCTTTGTACATATATATGCAGTTTTATACATGAAACAAAAGTTATTACATGCACGCTGTGCTTTTAAAAATACAGTCATAGTCCATTTCAGTACGTGTACAGCAGAGGGCAGACTTGATCTATGTTTTGTTGTGAAGTATGTCAAGAAACTCTTTGAGGTCAGAAAGCTTCCCCCCTCAGGAGGATCTTATCTAACTCCATGTCTGACTGCCAACTCTCATTCCTCAAGAATGACACATAGTAAGGTGTAGAAAAGCATAACAAAATAATTTGGCTCTCCCCTTCATATATCACAGCGCAGCTCACTGCAGTTTTTAATTATCCTACACATTTTTATAGCTCATATTCCATGCCGGTATTATTTGGATCAGCCCTTCCTTTTCCTCAGGGCAGAGGTGTGGTTGTTGGGTGTTGTTGCCCTGAACAGCACAGGGATGCTCTGAAGAATGTGGATTCTCCTGAAAACCTGGCAGCTTCAGCAGGTGTGTTTGGCAGCCGGTCAGGATGTCCTTCTCTGTGTTTGTCAGGCTGTTTTGTTTTTCAAGGGTTGGGCCCCTCGAACTCCGCTGAACACACCCTGCATGAGGCTTCAACAGTCACTGAAATGTCTTGAATGTTTATTAAGTATATGGCCATGACTCCCAGAAGGAGTTTTCATTCACTTATAGGATTCATTTGAGAGAGCTGAATGAGCTGTTGTTGTGTCTCAAGGATGTTTTTATCACCATCGCTTGTTAGGTCTCATCAGGTGGTACACATTTGCTCAAATGGTAGATCCCTTTTTTGCGGTCTTGCGACAGCAGCAGCAGCAGCAGCAGCAGTAGTTCACGCAGGTCAGCACCATGAAGAGAACGACCACCACTGTGAGAGAGCAAATAAAATAGCATCAGTACCAGCTCACTCTTAAAGGACAACTTTGGCATTTTTCAACCTGGACCCAATTTTCCCATGTTTTTGTGTTTAAGGGACTCATGCGAACAACAATTTTTAAAATTGGTCCAATACTGAGAGAGAGGGCAGCAGCCAGCTGCTGTGAAACACCCATGGTGCAAGCAGATGGGGCAATTGTGCACCATCGCTTTATGTCCACTAAAAGTGGTTATTTTTGCCACAGACAGGCTCAGATTGTTATTGTGAGTGTCTAAAGTGTCCTTTTACCTTTCGTTTGATCCGGTCTGTTTGTTATTACGGCTAAAGCCTTGTTTCCACCGAGCAGTACGGTTCAGTTCAGTTCGGTACAACCCCGCCCACATTTAAGAGTACTGTTTGCAGTGGATGTGTTACGGTCTCAGTACCATGTCTGAGGGGTTACTTTGGTTCGAAAGGTACCATACCGAAAGTTTTTGGTAGAAACAGGGCTTTAGTCTCTCTCAAGGACAGGCTTGGGCACCTAACTCGGTACTTTTAACAGTACCGAACAAATAATGTCAATACTACCAAGTACCGATTACTGTGAAATCAATTAGTGCCAAATTTTTGTACCTAAGAGTGCACCTGGATGAGAATGTTGGGTTTTGACAGGAGGTGCAAGCATTGCCAAGTGCCCCAAAGCTAGAAAGTTGCCTGCTGCACAGCTCTGTGGCCGGCTTCGGGGGGCTTTGCAGCAGAGACAGACAGTAGAAACAGAGCTCCACTGAGCTGCTGTGTTCAAAGCACAAGACAGAAATACCGCAAAGTGTTATGAAGCAAAATTTAGCACCAGTTGATTTAACATTAATTGGTACTCGGTTGTACCAATGTAAGGTGGTCAGTACCCTTAAAAGTACAGAGTTAGGTGCCCAATCCTGTCTTTAAATGAGACTTTGACACAAGAACAAACAGACTGGATGAAGCGAAAGCTAAAGGGACATTTAATGGACTTACAGTGACAGCGCACAATTACCCCATCTGGTTACATAGCAGGTGTTGCATGGTTGCTGGCTGCAGCCCTTTCTCTCAATACTGGACCAGTTTTAAAAATTGTTGTTCATATCAATCACTTAAACACATAAACATGGGAAAAAAGGGTCCAGGTTGAAAAATGTTACCCTTTAATAAAATACATAAACTAATGACAATGTAAAGAGCAGACTCACAGATGAAGGTTAAGATGACAAAGAACGCTCCCAGCTCTACAGGGTTGGCACTGGGCAGACCCTGCAGCTTGACCCATATCCTGTTCAGGATGTTCAGCGTCTCCTCTCTGGCATCCATCCTGGTGTGGTGGAAGAATTTACAGTGAAAAGGTCACGCTTGAATTTGGTTTACACAGTGTCTCATTTGTTTGCCTGCGTTCAGAGTCATCAGGATATAATTCCTGTTGCTTGTTACTTACACCCTGAGTGGGTGAGACGACATCACTGTGGTGTTGACATAAGCATGTAACTCTCAGCTTTTTATCTACCAGCATGATGAAGTGCGGTTTAACAGTTTCTCAATCTGCAGGTTCCCTTTTAAAGAGAAATTGGGAGGATAAGTGTGACAGAGGAGTTTCACTGCCTGGAAGTGCACAGATGTAAAGCATGTGGTTTTTCTAGCCAAGTGTGAGTGTGTTCACCACAGTAATGACACGGGAGTGGTGCTGGTGGTTTAAGGTGTTAAGCATAACTAACAGGTTAACCCTCTGTCAGGCTGTCTTTAAAACAACGTGACAAAAGGAGGTAACGCTGTGTTCAGTGTTCTCTGTGTTGAAAGAGGGCTCTCTGGGCACCTGTGTTTAATGTGTGCAGACTGTAATGTGTTAAGTCACCGTGATGGGTGGCGTTCCAAGTGTCAAGTGATTTAATGTTGACTGTGTTATTGTGCTCTAAAGTTAATCAAATTTCACTGGGTGTGACAGTCTGTGGGTTCAGCTCTCTGCTGGCTGTGCTGCGTCGAATTGCATTATGAAACACCATACGTACAATAACAAAGTAGCACAAAGTCTGTATGATAGAATATAGTTCATTATATTGTTAAAGGAATAGGAACATTTGGAGAAAAGCTTGTTGGGGGTTAGATGAGAACATTGACACCACTGTCATGTCTGCAGTATGTAGCTAGTTGGAGCCAGCAGCAGGCTAGCTTAGCTTAGCACAAATACTTTAAAAAGTACTGTATTGCACTATATGATGTCTTTTGCACTGTCTAAAAAATTATAAATTATTTTATATGAAAAAAAGACAATAAACGGGGGAAAAGCGAGCCCATCTCTGTCTAAAGTAGGGATGAATAACGACTAATTTCCGTTAAATTGAACATTTAATAAGAGCCAGTAATCCCACTTTTCAAAAACTAAATTGCACTTTCAAGTGTCGCTGAAATTTTTGGCCATTTGCACCGTACATTATGAACATTACACATTATCCTACAAGACATGACAACAACGTTAGACAATAACTTTTATTGAAAACATTATCCTTTATGAAAATACATCTTTAGGAAATGTGCCTTATTATTACAACTGCATTTACATTGGGTGAACGCAATCGTATTAAATAATGACTGTTTTAAAAAATGAGTAGGGGGCGCCTATAAGCTCACCTGGTAGAGCAGGTGCCCCATGTACAAAGGCTCTGTCCTTGCCGCAGTGGCTGCAGGCTCAATACCAACATGCGGCCCTTCACTACATGTTGTTCCCACTCTCTTTCCCCCCTTCATGCTAACAACTGTCCTGTCAGTTAAAAGAAGAGAAACCCTAAAAGATATCTTTTTAAAAAAGTATGATCGACTAGTATTTCTGGTGCCGACCAACAAAGGTAGCAAAGCTTAATTAACTAGTCGACTGATTGCACGCATCTCTAGTCCAAAGGTGACAACATCAGCCTATCAACGCCTCTGAAGCTCACTAATTAACACATTATATCTCGTATGTTTTAATGGTAAAGAGAATACAAAGACCATAGAGTAAAAATGACAATTAGCCATTTTATAATCGGTAATGGGTCTGATTGTACCTTGAGTGTCCACCGGTTGCCTGGCAACTGGTGCCGGCAAATAAGAAATTCCTCACATAACCCACTGTAAAATAGCAAATTATTGTTTTCATGCTTTGGTTTTTGTACAGATTGAATAAAAAATATATAACTGTTCATTAGTGATCGTTAGAGGTGCTGATAGGCCAGTCTTGTTTCTTTTGTACAGAGTTAGGTTAGCTGTTTCCCTGTTTCCATGCTTTGTGCTATTAGCACTGCTAAGCTAAGCTAAGCTAACTACCTGCAAAGAAGCACATATCCAAAAATATACCTTTACTATCTTCATGTTACTTCATCCTATATATTCTAGGGCTGTTGTACTGTGTTACATTACTCTGTAATTAAGTTTAATTTATTGTCTCCATTGTGATCCAGTAACACCTGTCAGTTAAATGTGTAGAGCTTAGTGGTTTCCAACTGGTGGGTCGCGGTCCAAAAGTGGATCGTGAGTTTGTAAGTTTGTAAAAAACACACTTTATTTCTAAGTACAGTGAATTTACGGCACAGGTCTTTTACTTGGAAGTGCCATTTCCTGCTATAGAGTGAGTGACTAATGGGCAGCTACATGACAGAGACAGCAAACTAGCTCGACAACATGGCCAAACACAAGTATGACGCTGAATATATTAAACTGTGTGGACCTTGAACTAATGACTAAGGAGAAATATGGACCCTGTGGCTGGACCAGTTGGGAAACCTCTGGTATAGCCAGTGAAATGACAGTCAACCCTAGATTTGCTATTTTTGCTTTTTTTATTTGTCTGTGCTGTGTCCATGATTTTTGTAGCCTCCTTTTGAATGCATGCTGCTTATGGTTTGGCACGGGGTCGCTACCTTTTTATTAAGTCCAGACCTCACCTGCGTGCTGGGCCCAGGAATGTTCTGAACACAGCAAAACAAGAAGACAATAAGAAAATACAGGCAGAGGGCAGAGTCTCTGCAGGAAAAACACACTGCCACATATTTCTAGTCGGTCATAAGTGACGATTAAGACGCTGAGTCATATACATTACTTTGTTTTGTTTTTGGAAAATCCTGCATAATATACCTTAAATATCTTTTATTTTTGTTCCCCAAAATACTGTGGCTATTGTACGGTGTTACATTTCTCTGTAAACAGGTTTTTCTCTCCGTTGTGTCATAATAACACCTGTCAGTTAACGCTTTTGCCTCCTAGCAAAGGGCTGGTAAACAGCATGACCACAAAGCTGAATCAGCGTCTCTATAAAACAGTTTAAACACAAACTAAATATTACAACTCTCGTCAAGTCAAGATTTATTGCAGGGCTGTTAAACTGCATTCCATATACACTGACAGCTGAGGGCCACCTAATGTTTTCATGCTATTTGATGAATTGTGCCAGTTTTAGTGCAGCAGAATTCACATGAAAGATTGTTTTCAAGTGTGGTTTTAGATTTTGAAAACATGCAGAGTACCAAACCGGACGCTGTTACCACTGTACAGACTTAGTTAGTTAGCTGGTGGTGTGGCAGATGAGTCTGACTGATAAGGACACATCTGCAGTTACACTTGAGAGGTGCTAATTTCAGATCCTGTTGTCATCTATTATTATATTTAATTCTTTCTTAAAATCATCTCAGTCTGCAGACAATGATTAATCTCAATTTTCTGTCACCATGGTCTCACCAAACCAGACTTTCCCCATTAACTCTTAGTGTTATTAAAGATGCGTTCAAATTGTGAGAAACTTAAACACGCCACGGTTACATTTAAAAGCAGCGTAGTTTAACTTCCCAATGTGTGTTTGCACTATACAAGTCTATTTCTGAACACATTCTTCACATTCTTCTCAACCTGGAGAATTTTGCAGGTGCTTTGCCTCTCAAACTGCACAGAAACAGACACACTCGCAGTGAAATGCACTTACCCGTGAGAGTCTCTGTTGTTCACACGCTCAGCCCAGCCCAGACTGACTGGCAAAAACTACAAAACAGAAGTAAGCAGACCAGTTGATGATGAGGAGGCAGTGATAAACATGACATGTCTTCCCTGGAGGAGTTAACCTGCTGAGCGTTGTCAGCATGCTAGTTTGTTGTTGAAACATGCAGTACGTCACCCAGAGGAGGACACGAGCAGACCCAGACAGGCAGTCAGGTTGAGATTAAGGTTATGAGAGGTTATTCCTCAGGTACTGATGAAACTCTGCATGTGGAGTGCTCCTCTGACCTCTCTCAGACTCCTCGTAATCTGTCTCTTCTTTTTGGTCCTTTGCTTTCTTGCTCTCTTCTTGTTTGTGGTTTTTGGTTGCAGAGTAGTTCATCTGCTGTGTGCCTCACTTTAGTTTGTCTGCCTCTGAGGCTGTTTGGCAGCCCTCCCCGGGAGTGACTGTTGCCTCACAGAGTCTTTGTGTGCCTCTCTGCCTCTCCCCACCTCCTTTGGTGAAACTCTCTTTCATGGCTGTGGAGGCAGAGTTTCCATTTTCAGCAAGGTAGTTAGTATGTTGTTGAAGTGGCTCATCTAATGGGCTCTTTCCCAAACAGACCGTGTGTGAGTGTGTGTGTAGTTGTGTGAATATTGACTGTTACATAATACTGGATCTGGAATAGAAGTGTGAGGTCTTTTTTTATTAAAATAATGGCAACAATCGCATCCAAAGCAAAATGCAGGAAGGTGAACTCATTAGAAAAGAATCAAAGCATTGCGTCCGAATAACTCTGAAATTATAGAGAATAAGACTAATTAGGTCCCAAATCAAGATTTAATTTGCACTAATGTATTCTTGTTATCGATGCATGAAGTTCTGAGGAGGCTAACGGAGCTGTTATCCGTTATCAGACAGATGTATTTTTTATTTCATGGGACAAGGGAGACCTGTTTGACTCATAGAAGAACAGAACCATTGATCATAGTGCTGTGTGATGGTTACACAATGGCTAACAGATCAATAATGCACTAGATGCTCTGTGTATGATGGAGAGATGTTTGGGGTTCGCTCAAAAACATCATCACGACTGACCTTTTAGATGCAGAATCCAATGTGTATATATAAGCTTTATTTAACTAGGTAGTCACATTGAGATTTTAAAACTCTTGTGCAAGTGAGACTTCGCCAAGACAGGGTCATAAAACAATTTAAAACAGCAACAATAGATATGTCAAAATACAATACATAAGTAATGTCCAAACCTCTCCACCTTCTGGATAAGTATTTTTAAAGCCTTTAGCAAGATGTTTGAAACCCAACTGGACTCCAACCCAGTCTGCGCACTTCAGTGCAACTTTGAAGGAATCTTGTGTTATGTTGCCAAATAAAGCCCACACTTGGATAGCTTTGACAATGCTCCTGGCAAGATGTTTGATCCTTCTTAATTGGAAGCAATGCACTCCCCCATCCTTTCCTCATGGGGTCAGAGATGTTATGTATTTCTGTAAGTTAGAAAAAATCAAATACATACTCAAAATGGTCCTCTCAAACCTTTATTAAGATATGGAGTCCCTTTTTGGGCCTTTTGGATTCGCTACAGGAACCTCTCGATAAAGATAAAGAACAAGGGGGTGCTTATCGATGTTGCATGACAGCAGAGAGCTTCATTTGTTTGAGTAGTTAATACACATATTTGGTGAAGTTCTGGTAGCTTCTCTCCTTTACCTGAATGCATCTTGTAACCTGTAATCCTATGGACGGGTGGGCAGGGTGGAATCAGGGATTCTGATTTCAAGTTGTCAATATATATGACAAACAGTGTTTCTTTATAGTCAGGGGAGGAATTGTTGCATTGCTGTCAAATATACATGTGTTGTATCTTTATTGTTGGAAAAAGACATTGAACACCAATAAACATATTACAATACATAATAGAGTGCATTAAAAAGGCAGCACTATGAAATCTAGAATTTGTTGTGTTGCCAACTTTAGACTTTATGAATGTATTCTGCTGTAGCTCACAGGAGCTGTACCAGCCTGTCCTCGCATGTATTTCATTTTTATTAAGGATGCACTGATTTTTCAATTCTGGGCCAATACTGATGTTTTGTTGTTGTTGGTTTTTTGTTTTTGTTGTTATTTATTCCCCCTTTTGTGCCAGAGAAACAAAGAAGTACTCATTATAATAGATTAACTGTTCTGAAGTGACTTTACACGACCTTTGAATGAGCACAAATTCAGTCATACAAATTTATGAAACAGCCTTTAATATAAGCTTGTTTTGCATGAAAAACATCTATATTAGTATCACAATTCCCTCTCTAATATTTAATTTATATTGCTGTGAAAACATAAAAAAATCTCTTTACTCTTGTTGCCAAAAACTTCATCCAGTAGCTAACCCGGACAATATTTGTGCGTGGGGCCCATGTGGGTAGAAAACTGGCTGAAAAATGGGCTCTATATGGGACTGTCCAAGGGTTCCATGATGGCCCCATGCCCCAGATAAGATGCCCGTTTTGGGCCCATACCCACTTGCTACCCAGGTAGCTGTAGCATAACCCATGTGGGGCCCACTTGAGTGAACCCACTCATGTTGGCAATTGGCATGGGACCATTATGGAACCCTCAAACAATCCCATAAAGGGCCCTTTTTTCTGGCTCATTTACTAACCACATGGGGCCCACGTACAAATGTTGCAAATGTTGACCAAATGGGTATGGCCCTGTACTGGGCATCTTATCCTGGGCCCACTTGGGTAAACCCACCCATATGGGCAATTGGCATGGGGCCATTATGGAACCTTTGGACAGTCTCATAAAGGGACCATTTATAAGCCCATTTACTACCTACATGGACCCCATGTACAAATGTTGGCTGGGTAACAGCTAACATTAACTAGATCTCCTGTTGATTTAATTCACCGCTTTGTTTGATACAATATCGCATTATCAGGGAAACAATAGAGTGTGCCCCTGGGCGCGTTGATAGAGTTTGATCCCATAGCCATCCCGTGGAAGATCTCTGTTCATCCCTGGGATGACGGGACGACATCAGCTGATAAATCAGTGCATCCCTTGTTTTTAACAGTGTCTCTTATCTTTCCTTCAGCTGTCGCCATGCCACAATCTCCAAGTTCTTTGGGGACAAGACGCCAAACTGTGCAGGTGCCTGCGACTATTGTCGAAATCCCAAGCTTGTGCGAGCCCAACTGGAGAAGGCGGCCGTCCTCAGCACCAAGACTGAAGCTCAGAGCAAAGGAGGACCATTCGGTTTCCTGCCGGACCTTTATGAAGGAGGGAAGAAGGGCTACGGCTTTGAGAGGCAGGACTACTTTGCATTTGTCCCACTTGTTATCACGTACAGCAGTGGTGAACTTGATTGACACTAACATCACATCTTGCAGGTTTGATGAAGGGGAGGCAGGTAGTGGTGACGAGGACACCACAAAGAGGAAAAAGGAGTTTGCAGACCTCTTCAAGAAGCAGATGAGCATGCGGAAGGTGAATCACAATCATCAACACACAAACTCTTTTCAGAAAGGTATATTTTCTGTAGCTAGAAAAACAACTCCACGCAGTGTTTGTGTTGCGTCTCGGTGCATCTGTTTGCCAGCTGTTTGCAGCAGGAAAGCAGGGGCTGGTGAGGCCCCTGTAAGAAAGGATTGTGGTAAATCGCTGCCACATGTTCAGTGGAGTCAGCACAACATTGAAGTACAGCTATTTGTCAGCAGGTCCAAGTGGAGCCTGTCTAGCTCAGTAAAAGCAGGAATGCCACAATTGTAAATTTGAGAGAAACTGACTTAAACAACAAAGAAGAAATGAGTTGGTGAAGTGAGCCTTTCAGATCTTCATTTAAATCTCTTTACGTAATTGATCTACTAGGTGAAAGTAATATTTCACCCAAAAACATGTTCGCAGGCTTGAGAGCTACATGACTATAAAATACAACGACTGGCCAGCTCACTCAGAGTAAAAGATAAACCAACGTGTTTCTCCTAGAGAGTTTTCGTCAGGATCATCATCACAGTTGTGGTGCTTGTGCATCAGAGTTCAAGTATCGAACAGCCTCAGGGTATGTACTAATCCTGAGGTGAGATGTCCTCCATCTAAAGCTCTAGATCTCCTTCAGGAGGGGAGGGATTTAAAGAGGCAGCTATCACTGTCTGCATCTTGTGTCTGATACGTGTGGTATGTACAGAGGAGGTAGAGGAAAGATGACAGCTAATGATCCCAGACGCTATGGGCACAACTTTCTAACTGTTCCATCTCAAGCGTGGTTGTGTTGCTGTACCACACTGTGACTGAGAAGGTGCCCAGCTAATCTCTCATATATGTTAATTTAGCAGTGCGACGGTTAAGTGTGCATGGCAGGAGGTGAGAGGTAATGATGCAGAGACGGAGGAAGTGTGTCACATTGTTTTGTTTATTTTAAAACACAATTACGAGACGGTACATATTAACTATACAACAACAAGATTTCACATCACTGAGACACATCAAGTGTTTGTGTTTAAGTGTGATGGGTAGATGATTGAGTTGATTTTAGCCATGATCCTCATCTTAAATTTAGAATCAGTAATGTCGCAGCACGCTGTTATATAACTCAGTACTGAGCTCCAAAATTTGTGTCTCTACTAGAGCTGTGCGACTAGTGCTGTATCACACGTCGCCTCTGTTGGTGATAAGAAGTCTTTTAATGGGGAAGGAACCAGATTATTGATCATTTTTCACAATGAACTAACATCATAAGACACACAAGGCTGTCAAAGGTCAGGAGATTATTCTTCTGATTTTATGATGATGGTAACTTAACAGCTTTTTGTCCGGTGCCTTGAGTGTGTGTTTGTGGGGTGTTTGCAGCGGAGCAAGTGTTGTTCTCAAGCCTGTGATACAATATTAGATGTGTGAAAGTGAATGTATTTAATGAATATCTGAGAATTAACTTCCGTCTGTGCTCGTTTCTTTAGGGAACTGATGGTCGGAAGGAAGACTTTGTTCCCCCAGGTAAATGTTGTCATGATATTGTTGAGCCACTGTATTAAGGCCCAGATACACCAAACTGACATCAAAGAACTAGTAGTGACAAATGGTGATTGTTGCGTCGCCTAACGATGCCTATGTCTCTGCCAAGAAGTTGGACTTGAACACACCACAAAGACTCCAGCCAATGTCCAGCTAGCACATACATTCTGCACCTGTGTGAGAGGAAATAACTCCATAGCAGCAGGTGGCGGTAGTCTCTATTCACCATTCAGAAAGGGAAACCGGGAGAACGACAGGACGAATTCAGGACGCCACTTAGCCAGTCAGCACATGAACAACAGAACCCGGTGTTAAAAGGACAAAGGTTATTTGCAGTGCATTAAGGAACAATAACACAAACAATTACTAACCATTTCTCAGGATGTCTGCAGGTCCTCTTAAATTTTAGAAGTATTAGACCTTAAAAGTCATTATATAGTCTTAAATTTGAATTTGTTAGGTCTTAATTGCCACAAACATTTTATCTAATTTCATTTATCTGTCTTTAAATATCTTTTTGGCTAAAAAGGGGGAAGCTCTTCTGTGTGAAGTCGACACCTCTGATGTAACAAATCTTTAAACTTACCACTGAACCTAATATTGTCTTTTACTCAATACTCGCACTAACCTTTTGGCAACTAACCTAACTCACTCTAATAACTGTGTTTATACATAAAACCTACCTCTACACATGACCACATATATACTTATTACATTTATACTTATTTACAATGCTTAAATAACAGAAGAGGATTTTTGTTTTTTAAACATCACATTTTTAAAACGATTATCTTCAGAAAAAAAGGTCTTTAAAAGCATTAAATTTAAATGTCTCATACTTGTTGACACTCTGAGTCCTACGAAAGAATCAGAGCTGCTACAGAACCAAAGGCTAGAAAAATAATCTTTCCTAATATAACCAGTTTGTTTTGATCTCATTCCCTCCGTTTGTTTACTTTCCTCACTTTTGTTTCTGTTCTCGTGCACTGAGCTGATTTGCCATGAGAATGATTTCATTAGCTGAGGAGCTCTGCTGTCAAAAAAAGGTGACAAGGGCTGATCAGTGCCAACAGAGCGGGGCATGCTGCATGCAAAACCTAGAACGACAGACGCTCACTGACAGCCGACTGTCAACTTGGTGTGTCAAGGCTCTAAAAGATGGCTGAATAAGCAAATTTATGCCGATCACTCACTAGTTAACTGTCCAGATATAACATGGTGTCAGAAGCGGGATATCAATGGATGGATGAAATAATTCTGAATGAATATCCAGGCTGATCTGTACTGTCTTATAACCAATGTATCCTGCTGTGCAGACGCTGACTGCCCACTCAGAGATGCCAGCAGTCAGAGGATCCCCAGGCTCACTGTAAAGGTACTTGAACGCTGCAAACACATTCCTCATACCTGCTGCACTCATTAACACGTCTCCAAGAATTCAGTGACTCAGTGTGATGAGCTGTGAAGACGGGCGTTGACTGAGGCAGCGTTTCAACTGAGCAGTACTGACACCATTAATGTAAAAGAGACGGTGTTTATACAGCACCTGAAAAGACAAGATAAAGGCTGCAGCAGATTAAATGCAGAAAGTTTCCATCCTGCAGACATTTCTGTCAAATGTGGTCTTTTCACTCGATTAAAAAAATATGGCTCTTTAATTATTAATGCCTGTAGTTTTGATCTTCCTTGATGATTTCAGTTTTAATTTATTAACTCTTTTTTTTCCTGTGCAGGCTAGAGAGCACTGCCTGTGCCTCCTGCAGGAAGCACTATATGGCCACCAGAGGGCAGAAGACGCCTTCAAGTAATTTTGCAGACACATGCCTCAAACAGCATTGAATGTTCTGACTGTCTTTCCTCACAGTTGCTCTGCATTGTCTTCTAAGTCTTCTCCGTCTCTCAGCAGTGACACCCTGTCTTTAGCTGTGGATATTGAGTATGAGGTCTTCAAGAGCAACAAGTCCTCCAACTTGTACAAAGCTGCTGTCCTAAAAAAGGTAACAACTCACTGCTGCACCTGTCACAGCATCGTCAGCAGCGTACAGTAAGATTGGGAGGATGTTCCTAACTCTCTTGTTTTAAAGGTGTCAGAGTTGAAGAAATCAGCACCTGGAGAAAAAGGAGAAGGTGTAGAGACTGACAGCAGCAGTGAATCCAGAGAAAATGAGTCAAAAGTCAAAGAAGAAGCACCTTCCTCTTCATCTTCCTCTTTTTCTGAGGAACTGCAGGGCTTCACGTCTGCATCTGAGATCTACTCAGTAAGATCCTCTTCACTACATGCATGCTTCCCCAAATTAACAGGCACTTATTGTGGATTCTTGTGGCTACAGAGTATTCAGATATAAACACGAACTCTTGCATTGTTCCTCCAGATGAAGCGTAAGAGAGTTGGAGCAGGCCTAAGGGGATCGTCCAACCCCTTCCAGACTGCTAAGGATCTGCTGAAGCCCTCCATGTTAGAAAATGTATCTAACAAAGGGACAGAGAGCGGCGGATTTTACAACGACAGCTCTGGAGGCTCTACAGACACAAACACAGATGCATCTTCAGCTGTAACTTCATCCATCAGAGTCAAAGCTAATGCCGTCGCCGCCTCCCTCAACAGCCCGACAAAGGCAGGCAGATCCATGAGCAAGAAGCAGCAGAAGCTAGTGGAAGCTGCAAAGAGTTCCCGCAACATTTCCCAGTACTTTATGAAAAAAGAAACAACAACAAAAGCCAACAAAAGCGAGGAGGAGGTGGAGACGCTGAAGAGACTTGATGCTACGTTACCTCACACAGCGGTGGTGCTCCCTCAAGAAAACAGTAACCAGCAGGAACACTCACCTGTCGCTGTGGAAGATGTAGAGGTCAGCCCTGTGGAGACACAGGAAGTGATCCAAGAAGACAGTAAAAAAGAAGTAATAGTTATAATGGAGGATGAAGCAAAGGAAACCCATGACATAGAAATGTTGGAGCTGGAGCGGCTTCAAGATACATCTGAAGAGTGTATGAAGTCTAATGCAGAGTAAGTGAATGCATCATTTCAAAGAACAAAAACAAAGTTCTCTTCACAGATTTAAGGTAACACAGGGTGAGTAACTGATACACAATCAGTCATTTAGGGGCTGATTTAAGAAACAGTTGATGGAAAGGTCTCTAAAATTCTATTTACTTCTCACACAGACAAAACGTAACAGTGGAAGAGTCTAAACCACCGCTAACAGAAGGGGTAAGTGTCTGTTTCCCATCCAGTCCTAACATTTATCTTCGGCGCAGTGACTGATGTTACATATGTGTGTGTGTCCAGCTGACAGTTGGTATAGAAGCAAACAGAGAGTCATCTCCTCCAGCGAAACGCAGCCGCCCTGCCAACAGAAAAGTAACCTTTAACCCCCAAGTACAAGAGAGGGCCCTGCTCCCGGTCAACGAACCACCCAAACCTGTGACACTGAAGGAAACTGCAGACATCGTCGTTCGCTACCTGGACCCGTTTTACACTCAGGGAAAGTTTGCCACCAAGGTTAGAGCGGCAAATATAATTTAATGTTTGCAGAAAAGCAGCAAGAAACTAAATTAATTCATATCTGTTGTGTTCTTTGTTTGCAGGAGCTGTTTAAGTCCTTCGCCCGTTACTTATCGCACCTTCTGGCAGAGGGGAGGAGTCGAGGGAAAGGCCAAGGTAAGCAGGGGAGAAATAATCTGAAAGTTGTACTCTGCTGCATGCGATGGATTCATCTCCTAACAAGCAGCCCCTGCAGTATGTTTCACCCAGAGGTATGAAAATTGGTAGGCATTTGTACCATCCCAAGACGTTAAAAAAAAAGCCTCTTGGAGCCATGCCCTAAACCCAACAGGAAGTCAGCCATTTTAAATTTCGCCTGCCACTTTTGTGCATTTTTTGGCCATGTCCAGGGGCCGTACTTTAACAAACTCCTCCTACAGATTTGATCCAATTGACTTCTAATTTTGTCTGCACCATCTTAAGACCTTGGACATTAAACCTTGCCTAAGGCTTGAGTTTTCGTCGCACTGTGTGACTGTGGCGAGTTGTCAAATGTCAGTGTTTGGCCACAAAACAGGAAGTGGTTTGTAACTCCAGAATACATGATCCAATCTGTCCCAAAATTCACGTTTTATGTGAAAGGGACAGCCTGTCAGCACCCTTAAGTTTGGTGCAAGGGCCCTCTCATCTAAAAGTTGTGCTCATCTCTAACGCTTGTCTCTGTGTCTACAGTCAAAGCAGAAGCCAGAGCTCTCATCAAGAAGTTCTTCAGCGGCGTCCAGCGCTGTGAGAGCGAGGCCGACTGGAAGCACCTTAAAAGGCCGCACAGCTGTAAAACCACAGAGAACAAGGAATGATGGGAAGTGGAAATGTAGCCATTCTTAGGGTCGAACCCTTCCTCTTTGTCAGTGCCTAAGCTTCTCTTGTCCCAGTGACCTCAGGCTTCACCACAGACGTCTGCTGACCTGGTTTAGAGTTGATTTGCTGCTAGAGTTGTGCTTTTTTTTCGGGCTCGTTGCTGCTGCAGAAGCTTATGTCAATAATGAAGCAATAACGTGTGGGCTGTTACAGCCTGAGAGAGCAGAAGTAAAACTGTGTGCATACTGATAGGACAAGTGTTGTTTATGTTTCAGCCCACTAACTGAAAACTGTGTACACTTTACATTTCTGATGACCAATGTATGTGATTTTAAATTAGTTCTCTACAGGCAGCCGTTGGCCTTCATTCTTTTCACTACAGTATGGCACTTAAGTGGTGCTGCACTCTTTTTTAAGTTTGTCTGCACTTAACTCTCCAGTAAACATGTTTCAAGTCTGCAAGTTGATTTGCATACTAAGCCGAAATGAATGGAAACTAAAGGCCTCTTTAAATTAGCGAGACTGATGCTGTGTCTCAATTCAGATACTTCAGTAAGTACACTTACATGTAGTGCGCTGTGTACTCTATGTACTCACTTGCGTAGTGTGGGAATTTAGTGTTGTCTCAAATCTAACACGGCTGTTGTACGGTTGCAACATTTGACCACTTCTTTTGGTTGGCAAATTGCAACTGGATGGAGCGTTACTGCCAACATTTTACCACAGTTGTCACCTGCCAAAATACCTGCTGGCTTATTTGCTTGTTCAGTGGAGCGACCACAATCACTGCAGCTACCTCGTCTGCCCTTTTCACACTTTGTGGGTCTCTCTACTTTCGCTATGTAGCCAAGATGGCGCCCATTGAGGGTGAGGAGTGTCCAGCGTTCCACCCTTTACATTTTGACCGTTACGTGTACACCACCCAGGTACTCAGTGTCATTGTGAATGCACTTATGCATTTAAAATAGCAAGGGCAACTACAGAAGAACAAGAATTGAGTCACATCCTAAGAGGCTGCAGCCATGCTAGCAGCTCTGTGAGGCTGTACTCAGACACAGTGGTGCTTGGAGCTAAATGCTAAATGCTAACATGCTCATAATGGCTACGTTTACATGCACAAAATGTTCAATTTTTTTTTCCCATTTTCTGAAAAAGACAATATTCCTTCTGAGCTGTTTACATGGCATTTATATGTATACTCTGTTTAACATGCCCCAAACATGTTTATCACTACAAAATATGGAAAAGTGGAATGATAGGAGCTGCTTGTCATTTTGTTATCCTGGACCTGTTTATATCCAAGTCTGTCATGACGTATAAAAGTAGGCGTATTTCTCCTTGTGACAAGAAATGTGGGCTTTTCTTTTGGGCATGCATCTCGACCCCCACAGCCTTGCAGAGTGTTCACGAGTTGATTTGTGTACAGTGTATCCATGACAACGCACAGAGCTTAACAGGAAACTGCTGTAAAAACCCGTGTTGAGATGCATACTCTGTATACGCTGTACACATGTCCAAAGAATGCTCCTAAAACTTGAATAATATCAGCATATGTGTCACATCTTAATCTGAAAATGCGTCATTCGGAATGAGACGTAATTCAGAATATGCTGTTGACATGACGTAACAAATTCGGAATATTAGTGTGCATGTAAACATAGTCGATGGTGCTGTTTGGCAGGTAACATTTGCTTATTAACACTAAATGCTGTTTGTCGGAGTACAGTTGATGATGACAAGGATGTTATTAGTTTTGCAGGTGTTTGGTCATATCATGAAAAGATATGTAAAGTCAGAGAATTTGAGTCATTCGGGTTCATCCTCTGGAGACCATGTAAGACACTCAGTCCGGACCAAAGTGGTGGATGGTGCAGCAGACGGCTAGCATTGCTAGAAACACATAGTGGTCATCAGTAATGTAAAGGTGACACCATTTGATGTAAATGCGGACAGAACATTGAGGAACAAAGAAAAATATTTTCATATTTGACACAAACCAGGCAGGTGTGTGTTGTGGAGGCCTCGTAGATATTTTACTGCTGCTACATACTTTGTCTTTGGCTGCTGTCTGCAGAACAAAGAACAGAGTACATGGAAGTATGGATACTGTATGATGTGATACTGTCCTGTTAATGTTTTATTTAAAGATGGATTCAGTTTTATCTTCGGTTATTATGTCTTGTAGCAAAGGGATCATTTCTGCAGGATGTTTTTCTTTTTTAGCGACATGGTTTCCACTGAGCGACATGTTGTTTAGTCATAGTGCCTGTCCGTCTGTGAGAGGCCACAGTTTGTGTCTCAGCATTCAGAAGGAAGCCCAAAGAGTCCTGGAGGCACGGATGGACACAGAGGCCCGGCTGTGTGTGTGTGAGCAGCCGTGGTGTGTGTACTCTCTGCTCCTAAATGTTTACAATAAAGTCAGTGCTGAACAGAAACAGACTAACGACAGTGTGTTAATTCATCTATGCTCATGTCTTCAAGTGGACAATTAGACTTAAGGGGGAAGGAGCGGGAGGAAGGGAGGGAGGAGATGTCCGTGCCGGGGACGCTGTCAAATAGACGGTGACGTCACCTTCACTGTGCTGCATTCAGGTGCCCACTGTAACTTAGGGCTTTTAATGTCCTACATTCATTTCAATAGAAAAGTAGTGATGTTCAGAGTAAAAAATCTTTACATTTAATAAGGAAAACATGGCAGTAGAGTCTGTGGTGTTCCATGTAAGGGTTAATTTCAACTTCTGACTGTAATGACCAAAATATCATTATTACTACAATATTATTACCAAATTAATGCTGTCGTCATTACTATTTGCCGTACACCTCTCTTACATCTCTCATATGTCATCTATTGCACCTCTGTCCGTTCTGGAAGAGGGATCCCTCCTCAGGTGCTCCTCCTGAGGTTTCTACCTTTTTCCCCATTAAAGGTTTTTATTTGAGGAGTTTTTCCTTATCCACTGTGAGGATCTGAGGACAGAGGGGTGTTGTATGCTGTAAAGCTCTGTGACGGGTTAAATAATAAGTCCAAGGGCCAGAATCTACTGTCAGACACTCCAAGGGAAGAGTTAAAAATTTGATGGTCACAGGCAGAAATGACTTCCTGTGGCACTCTGTGATGCATTTCAGAGGAATGCGTCTTGCACTGGATGTTCTCCTGTACCTGACCAGCATGTCACGGAGTGGGTCAAGCACTATGTTGCATATTCCTAAACATACATGTTTACCTGGCCCCATATTTGTTGTGTGGTATTGGATTAGTCTTCTAGCATTAAAAAGCTGTATTTTACAGATCCTGAGAGGAGCCAGGCCAGGATCAAGTAGCATCTTGCTGTGAAGATTGCAGATAGCAAGCAGCTCAAACCTTTCCTATGTGCCAAGCAGGAGCTCCTTTTTGGGATTCTGTCAGTATTCATTGTTCAAGAGGTTTTTACCAGGAGCTGAATATTTGCAGAGGTCCCCTCCTCATTAAAACAAACAGGCTTGATGATTAAAAGCAGTAGAAACACAGAATGAGCAGTTTAATGTTAATGTTTGTGGATGGGTAGCTAGCCCAGCACCTGGTAGTAATGTTCATTCATCCATTCATACATTTTCCATAACAGCCTATCCTGTTAAGGGTCACGAGGGGCTGGAGCCTATCCCAGCTGACATTGGGTCAGAGGCAGGGTACACCCTGGACAGGTCACCAGACTATCACAGGGCTGACACATAGAGACAGACAACCATTCACACTCACATTCACACCTACGGACAATTTAGAGTCACCAATTAACCTGCATGTCTTTGGACTGTGGGAGGAAGCTGGAGTAGAGGAAACCCACACTGACACGGGGAGAACATGCAAACTCTGCACAGGAGGGTTTGAACCATGAACCATCTTGCTGAGAGGCGACAATGCTAACCACTGTAGTTTGATATGGAATACAAATGTGACTAATTTTAGTAACAGCAACAAGCTAAGATACTGTTAATTAGGAAGTACTCATTTGAGGACACTGGGACTTTATCATCATTGACAATGTCTAGTTGTTTTTATTCTAATCAGGTCCTACTGAGATACTAATCAGGACAGCACATTGGTGCAGGGGTTAGTATTGTTGCCTCCGGTTCGAATCCAGGTTGGGGGTTCGAACCCTGGGTGGAGCTGCTCTTCTGTGCTGAGTTGAAGTTCTCCCCGTGTCAGCGTGGGTTTTCTCCAGGTGCTCCAGCTTCCTCCCACAGTCCAAAGACATGCAGGTTAATTGGTGACTCTAAATTGTCCGTAGGTGTGAATGTGAGTGTGAATGGTTGTCTGTCTCTATGTGTCAGCCCTGTGATAGTCTGGTGACCTGTCCAGGGTGTACCCCGCCTCTCACCCAATGTCAGCTGGGATAGGCTCCAGCAACCCCTAACAGGATGTGGTTATAAGAAATGAATGAATGAATGAATGAATGAATGAATGAATGAAGGTCCTGCTGATCCCATTTAGCTAGGAGAAATTAAAAATGCATACCAAACAAAAGTGCGGTCTCAGGAGGTTAAATTTCTGCACCTTAAAACTATGGTGTAGACTATAGGGCATCTAGTGTGTGGATGTAGCCTAGTTCACTTTGTGGCTTGCAAACAGCTGGATATGAAAATAATATGACATTAATGTCAAATTTCAGCTTAAAATAAGCTTGCTTCATGATGGAGTCAAAGCAGTATTGAAATATTTCTGCCGGGCTGCAGCAGGAGGATTAGAAGTTGAAATGCCCACATCTGAAAACGCATTTCCGACAGCACTTGAATGCAGCAGCAGCGTTCAGCCACTGAGCAGCGAGCGAGCTGCCAACCTGCGTCTGCAAGGCCGTGCTGCTGCTGCACATCAAACACTGATGAGACCAACACAAGACACACTGGAACACTCTCCACCTCCACCAGCTGCTGCACGGACTGTTTTATCCCGGCCCTGCAGGTGTGAACGACCGGAAGTAGTTTGGATTGTGGCAGCAGACGATTCAAGAAGAAGAAGAAGGAGCAGGTGCGCTGCCTGCCGGGATTTTCTCTCCAAGGCATTTATCTCAGAAGGTTACACACTTGGGGGGAGGCTGTTGTTTGCTGTCACTTCCGGGGGAGCCGTCCGTGAATTAGCAGAGCACATCACCGGTGAGGAGGAAGAGGAGAAGTTCATCAGCATCGATGCTCCGTGCAGGAAGGATGGAGGAGTTTGTGACGGAGGAAGAGGAGCCGTGGTACGACCAGCGGGACCTGGAGCAAGGTGAGACATCAGTCCTCCTGTGTAAGGGTTGTGTGTGTGAGTGTGTGTGTGTGTGTGTGTGTGGATGTAACAATGCCCCGTCACAGTCACTGGTGTTGGCGTTTGGGATGAACGGATTCATGCAGGAGGGGGTGGATGGATGGAAACGCAGGGAGGAGGTTGCATCCACTGTAAAGCACATTTCATGCACGAGTGCGCGCACTATGAAGACAGTAAAGCATGTATGTGTCTGTCTCTGTGTCTCCCCTCCTCTGCCAATTATTGTGATCTTGTCAGTGATGTTTCCCAGAATAGTCCTGCTGTCTGACTGAGTGAATGTTGCCTCTGTTTCATCTGCAGGGTCACATCTTACATCCCAGCACTCCTCTCCTCCTGGCTTTTCTTTATTTAATCCATCAACACTGTATTCAGAGGGATGTGAAAGCATCTGTGAGGATGTGTGGCATTATTCATGGTGTGCGTGTGTGTGGGGAAAATGCAGAAATGTTGAAGCAATGATCGATTGTGTGACACCTGGAAACAGGCCAGCAGCATGATTAGATTACTGTCCAGGCCAAACCTTGTCCTGTAACTGGGAAATGTCACTCAAATTAACACATACTGATCAGGAGGAGACTCGAAATGACCACGAGGAGATGCAAAACCACAAACAGATGCATTACAACTACAGAAAAATGCAAAATGATGATTAAAAAGAGGCAAAACACCCTCAAAGTGTGTGTTATGCTCCAATGTAGGAGCAAGTACAAATTCTGATAGATGATATTGAGATAGAAAGAGTATAGGAGAACATATAAAAAACCAAAATATCAAAGTCCATCGCAATATTGAATAAAGCAAAAGGCATTCTTGACTCAAATTCATGACATATAGTGGACCATTCTTTTGATACTTTCATGTAAATTCTGGGGAAAAACATATAAAACAATCCCAAATCTGATTTCCTTGCTTCAGGAGAGAGCCATCAGAGTCATTAACAGAGCCGATTATCGCAAAACGACGA
This sequence comes from Epinephelus lanceolatus, assembly GCF_041903045.1. Classification (NCBI taxonomy): domain Eukaryota; kingdom Metazoa; phylum Chordata; class Actinopteri; order Perciformes; family Serranidae; genus Epinephelus; species Epinephelus lanceolatus. The sequence goes on from NC_135751.1 coordinate 31,597,379, forward strand.
ATAAATTATTCATAAATATCACAGGCACTCAAATTTAGTGAACTTGTGGATTTTAAAATAGCGTCGCTAATGTACAAAGCAAACAACAGCGTGTTAGCAGACTATATCTGGAAGTCATTTCCAATAAGAGATTGTCAGAGAATGTAGATCGACTACTACTAAACCCATGTTGATAGTTAGAAAGCAAGATGATTAACAAATATGAAACTGAAGTATGAACACCAGAGGCTACATGATATGTGTTGGGATATTTGGGCCTATAAACAATGAATGTTAAAAGGGTAGGTGTAATAAGCTAAGGCTTCAGCCTGCATCTTTGTGGCTCCTGTTTTGTTTTGTGTTGTCACCATGACCTCCAGCATGCACTGGAGCGGTTTGCAGCCGAGTGTGAAGCAGTCGGGATGAAAGTCAGCACCTCCAAATCAGTGGCCAGGGTTCTCTGCCGGAAACAGGTGCATGGCCCCCTCTGGGTTGGGAGAGAGTTACTGCCTCAAGCGAGGGAGTTCAAGTATCTCGGGGTCTTGTTCACGAGTGAGGGTAGAATGGAGTGTGAGATGGATCGGCGGTTTGGGGTGGCTTCTGCATTGATGCAGGTACTGCGCCGGTTTGTCGTGGTGAAGAGGGAGCTGAGCTGGAAGGCAAAGCTTTTGATTTACTGGTCCATTTACGTCCCAACCCTCACCTATGGTCATGAGCTCTGGGTAGTGACCGAAAGAATGAGATCGTGGATACAAGCGGCTGAAATGAGTTTCCTCTGTGGGGTGGCTGGGCTCAGCCTTAGAGATAGGGTAAGGAGCTCGGACATCTGGAGGGAGCTCGGAGTAGAGCCGCTGCTCCTTGGCGACAAAAGGGGTCAGTTGAGGTGGTTCGGGCATCTGACAAGGATGCCTCCTGGGAGCCTCCCGTTGTGTTTTGGGCACGTCCCACTGGTAGGAGGCCCCATGGCAGACCCAGAACACGCTGGAGGGATTACATATCTTATCTGGCCTGGAAACTCCTTGGTCCTCCAGGAGAGGAGAGGGACGTCTGGGGTGCTTTGCTTGGCCTGCTGCCCACACGACCCAGCCTTGGATAAGCCGATGAAAATGGATGGATGCTCAAAAAGCTTTAACTTAATGTTTATGTATTGTCCATCTACCAGTATATTTCAGTTTTACAAGTCGGAAAATGAGTGAAATAAATGAAACTAAACTGAAGGTGGGGCCATTTGCATATCCATGCCCAGGGGCCCATTGTCTTGTAATCTTCATGTCCAGTCGTGCCTGTGACCTTAAATGAACATGGAAGGCAGGAAATCTATCAGAGGTGTTGCCTTTTTACATTTGCATAATGAGATGCAGCAGTGTGTGTCCAGTTAAATGGATGCACTTTCATCGACAGTGTGTCTCAGAGCAGAGATGTGCGTCCTGGCGAGTGTGTCCCTCTGCTCGCCTCAGCATCACCCCATCCCCTGATTACCTGCTGACCCAGAGAGCTAAAGCAGCTTTGCGTCTCATCATCGCATTGTACGCAGAGGCAGGTGGATTCTGCTGTGTGTGTGTATAGTATTTATGCGCGTGTCGCCATGCAGTCTGTATCTCATCTCAGCATTATTCCGCATGGAGCTTGAAGTCATTAAGCCCCTCGCTGATCTGATTAGGGAGCCCCAGACCAGACCTCCTTAGTGGGGATCAGAGATTCTAGGCTTTGGGGTCAGATCGGAGGCTTCACACACACACCATCCTGCATGCGCTCATGATTTTGCCCCAGAAATGCTGCTGTTATGCAACTTCTGGTCTGCCAGCTCTGAGATTTGGTGACCCCTGTGTCCATTATGATCTGGCAAACATATGAAGTCTGTCTGGGCAGATGGTGGTGTGGTGATGTTATGTTTTTGTCGTCATGCGAGTGAACGTGAGGGCAGTTTTGGATAGATGTCATCACTGTGACAGCCATTAGATGTGTGGTGGTTGGTATTTCCTCAGCACAGCCTCTTGCTTCTCTCATACGGGTGCACAATTCTGAAATTACATAACTAAGACCCGGCACGTGTCGACCCTCTGGAGCAAAAGCAGCGCTGTGACTGAGTTGGACCTCGGGGGCTGAAGGCCTCGCTGTGCTCTCTCCTCACACACTCTCAGCTCATTATCACTCACCAGTGTTCTCTTATCAGTTCTGCTTTGTTGAAACAGGAAGTTACAGCCTGTCCCTGCCTCCCTCCGCAGCATTGGAGGCAAATGTAACTACCTATGCATGTAAGCTGATGATGCCTGTTAAAGGAACAGTTCACCCAGAAATTAAAAGCACATATTTTTCCTCTTACCTGTAGTGCTGTTCATCAGTGTAGATTGCAATTGGTGAGATGACAATAAGCCTTTGGGGGCAAGGGCCAATATTTCACAACATATAGCTGCAGCTACATCCCGTTTATACATTCCATGACACGCTCCTACAAACCAGTACAAGACAAACGCACCAATGCAGTGGTAACTTATTTGAACCCTGCCACAATGCAACGTTGTAGTAAATAAATATATCCGGCCAGACGTGGCAATACATTACTTTATTCATTTATGTTATTCATTATACGAAGACATGATTCACCTTATAATACCGAGATGTAACCCTTACCCTTTCCTTAACCTTAAATTTAACTGCTTCTCTTAAGCTAACAATTCATTGCTAGGTGCTAACTTCGGCTTCTGGACCCATCACGTAAGTATGGTGGGCAAGTCCAGCCACAGCTACACCTACTTCAATCTTTCGGGCTGATCCAGTACATTGGATTTACATGGCGGGCGGCACGGTGGTGCACTGGTTAGCATTGTCACCTGACAGCAAGAGGGTTCGTTGTTTGAACCCAGGGTGGAGGAGCCCTTCTGTGCAGAGTTTACATGTTCTCCCCGTGTCAGCGTGGGTTTTCTCCGGGTACTCCTGCTTCCTCCCACAGTCCAAAGACATGCAGGTTAATTGGTGACTCTAAATTGTCCGTAGGTGTGAATGTGAGTGTGAATGGTTGTCTGTCTCTATGTGTCAGCCCTGTGATAGTCTGGTGACCTGTCCAGGGTGTACCCCGCCTCTCACCCAATGTCAGCTGGGATAGGCTCCAGCACCTGGCGTTCAAATGTGATTGTCAACACTACTCTACAAACAGACTACAAATAAAAAGCAGAACACTTTCAAAACCACAATCTTGTCGTGTTGCCTCCAGATTCTGCATACATATGCAGCGACAACACAAAAACAATCTAGATTGAGGAATAGCACTACAGTTAAAAGGAAAAATATGTACTTTTGATTTTAGGGTAAAATGTCCCTTAAAGTATACAAGATTAAACAGAGGGATTCCAGGTGCATTCAGGCATACAGTAACTCAGTAAACTACATCCAATCTCTTGTGTTTCACACCTACAGTGTCGCACGTGTGTGTGTTCTTGTCATCGCTCACGCCCAGCGCTGTGGTGATAAAACACTGCATTCATGTCCAGTAATGGGTGTCAATGGCTCCCTCTGTGTCTTCCCGTCTCTCCACTCCTCCACTGCTGTGTTGTTAGGCGCTCCAAGTATGCAGAGCCAGCAGGATTCTTCTCCTCCTCCTCTTCCTCCTCCTCAGCCCAGCTAGGCTTTTTTTCAGCAGAGGAGATGAATAATGTATGTTTCAAGCTGTGTTGTAAAAACACAGTGACTGTGAGGGTGGTGTCTGCACTGGTATCAGTGTTCAGAACCCCCTGGTGTGCAGATGGCTACAGGTTTGTGTCAGTTAGCTTTCATGAACACAACTTGTCAGAAAAATCAGTATTTTAGAAACCTCAGAGGTTTTAATCAAGGACAGGATGTTATGTTTCCCCATCTTAAATTCATCATTAAATCAAGGTAGTCTGATCAGGGAGGGTGCCTCAGCTGCAGTGAAAGCTTCTCTTCAAATCACTTGTTCAAATCCTTTAAAAGAAGTTGGACACTTCGTTTAATCCACCACTTTCTGCTGTTTATGTCTGTTCTGCTTTCCTGGCTCCCGTCAGACCTGCACTTGGCAGCCGAACTCGGCAAGACCCTCCTGGAACGCAACAAGGAGCTGGAGGACTCCCTACAACAGATGTACATCAACAATGAGGAGCAAGTGCAAGAGATAGAGGTACGCTTGTCCCACATATTGTTCTCTGCAAGCTAATTATCGGAGCACTGGGAAAGAAAAAAAAAAACAGCAAAAAGAACCAGAAGTGTTTGTTCTGTGAACATGAAAGGACCCGAGTCCTTATTAGTCAGAAGTTTGGCTGAGGATAAGTGTACTCAGATACAGACACAGAACACAACTCTGAGTGAATCACATCAAACAAAAAAATACTGTTACTGTCATGAGTGTGTTTCAGACAAGTGCAAATGTCTGCTGTGTGTCACATCAGTGTCTTTTAGACTTGCTGCCAAACACATCACAATGCATTTGTTTGGTTGAGTCCAACATGGCTTAAAAGAAGTGCATTCAGCGTCCACAGAAACAAGAGATAGGTGTCATTAAATTTACACTGTACAAGTGGTCACAAGTGTGTTAAAAAAAAAGCTATATAAAAAGTCATAGCTTAGTATGCCATCAAAATGACATAAAGCTGACATATCAATGCGTTGGATGAACTGCTGTTCCACTCATTTAATTGCTGAACTTGTCTCCCTGCAGCACCTCTCCAAGCAGCTGGATATGTTGAGGGAGATGAACGAGCAGCATGCAAAGGTGTACGAACAGCTGGATGTGACTGCCAGAGAGCTGGAGATCACCAACGAGAAACTGGTGCTGGAGAGCAAGGCCTCGCAGCAGAAAATAGACAGGTGACCATACATTTCTGTAACAAGAGTGATGTCACACATCAGGAAATAATAGGGCAACTTTAGTGGACTTAACATTTTTGCTCTCTTAAACAATTTCATAATCATGATCAGGGATTAAAGCACTTACAAATCATACTAGTGGCCTTAATACTAACGATTTCAATGGCTGCCTCTGTTCTCTCTGAGTATGCTCCTTCACATTCTTTATGTTGTAACAGTGGCTCACTGCAGCTTTAGGATAATGGTATGCTAATCAAACAGAGAATTACATCACCATAATAATGACAAGCAGCACTGAAAAAACATTTGTGTGTGCACAGGTTGGAGGGCACCATGGAGACCTTGCAGAGTCAGGTTGACAGCCTTACAACTCGGGTGGAGGAGCTAAGAACTCTGGAGGAGCTGAGGGTCCGTAGAGAGAAGAAGGAACGCCGCAAGACTGTGCACTCCTTCCCCTGCCTCAAAGAACTCTGCACCGCACCAAGGTCACTAACTGTCAGAATTTTATTTTCTAATGGACAATATACATGTACAAAAAAGCACTTTGTTCACACAGATCAGTATGTTAGTAATGCTTACTGCATGCAATACATATGAAGTGAGGCTTCTGCAGCATAGATGATGGGTTGATTAAAATGATTCTCCAGTAATTATCAGACTGCACACGTCTGCAAAGCCAGAAATCATATTTACATATTTTGCCAAAATGTAGTCAAATATAGTTTTGACATATTACTTTACTATAAAAGTTATTGTATCATCAAATTTATAATATGTCATAAAAATGTAATATAAGAAGTCAAAATGTAACATTTACGAAAAATAGTATGACATCCAAAATATCATAAAAAAGTCATAGTATAGTATGACAACCAAAATATCATAAAAAAAAAGTCATAGTATAGTATGACATCCAAAATATCATTAAAAAAGTCATAGTATAGTATGACATCCAAAATATCATAAAAAAGTCATAGTATAGTATGACATCCAAAATATCATTAAAAAGTCATAGTATAGTATGACATCCAAAATATCATAAAAAAGTCATAGTATAGTATGACATCCAAAATATCATAAAAAGGTCATAGTATAGTATGACATCCAAAATATCATAAAAAAGTCATAGTATAGTATGACATCCAAAATATCATTAAAAAGTCATAGTATAGTATGACATCCAAAATATCATAAAACAATCATAGTATAGCATGACATCCAAAATATCATAAAAAAGTCATAGTATAGTATGACAACCAAAATATCATAAAAAAAAAGTCATAGTATAGTATGACATCCAAAATATCATTAAAAAAGTCATAGTATAGTATGACATCCAAAATATCATAAAAAAGTCATAGTATAGTATGACATCCAAAATATCATTAAAAAGTCATAGTATAGTATGACATCCAAAATATCATAAAAAAGTCATAGTATAGTATGACATCCAAAATATCATAAAAAGGTCATAGTATAGTATGACATCCAAAATATCATAAAAAAGTCATAGTATAGTATGACATCCAAAATATCATTAAAAAGTCATAGTATAGTATGACATCCAAAATATCATAAAACAATCATAGTATAGCATGACATCCAAAATATCATAAAAAAGTCATAGTATAGTATGACATCCAAAATATCATTAAAAAAAGTCATAGTATAGCATGATATCCAAAATTTCATTAAAAAAGTCATAGTATAGTATGACATCCAAAATATCATAAAACAATCATAGTATAGTATGACATCCAAAATATCATAAAAAAGTCATAGTATAGTATGACATCCAAAATATCATAAAAAAGTCATAGTATAGTATGACATCCAAAATATCATTAAAAAGTCATAGTATAGTATGACATCCAAAATATCATAAAAAAATCATAGTATAGTATGACATCCAAAATATCATAAAAAGGTCATAGTATAGTATGACATCCAAAATATCATAAAAAAGTCATAGTATAGTATGACATCCAAAATATCATAAAAAAATCATAGTATAGTATGACATCCAAAATATCATAAAAAGGTCATAGTATAGCATGACATCCAAAATATCATAAAAAAGTCATAGTATAGTATGACATCCAAAATATCATTAAAAAAAGTCATAGTATAGCATGATATCCAAAATATCATTAAAAAAAGTCATAGTATAGTATGACATCCAAAATATCATTAAAAAAAGTCATAGTATGACATGATATCCAAAATATCATAAAAAAAAGTCATAGTATAGCATGACATCCAAAATATCATTAAAAAAACTCATAGTATGGCATGATATCCAAAATATCATTAAAAAAGTCAGTATAGTATGACATCCAAAATATCATTAAAAAAAGTCATAGTATGACATGATATCCAAAATATCATTAAAAAAGTCATAGTATAGCATGACATCCAAAATATCATTAAAAAAACTCATAGTATGGCATGATATCCAAAATATCATTAAAAAAAGTCAGTATAGTATGACATCCAAAATATCATAAAAAAGTCATAGTATAGCATGATATCCAAAATATCATAAAAAAGTCATAGTATAGTATGACATCCAAAATATCATTAAAAAAACTCATAGTATGGCATGATATCCAAAATATCATTAAAAAAAGTCATAGTATAGTATGACATCCAAAATATCATTAAAAAAGTCATAGTATAGTATGACATCCAAAATATCATAAAAAAGTCATAGTATAGTATGACATCCAAAATATCATTAAAAAAACTCATAGTATGGCATGATATCCAAAATATCATTAAAAAAAGTCATAGTATAGTATGACATCCAAAATATCATTAAAAAAAGTCAGTATAGCATGACATCCAAAATATCATTAAAAAGTCATAGTATAGCATGACATCCAAAATATCATTAAAAAAGTCATAGTATAGTATGACATCCAAAATATCATTAAAAAGTCATAGTATAGTATGACATCCAAAATATCATTAAAAAAGTCATAGTATAGTATGACATCCAAAATATCATAAAAAGGTCATAGTATAGTATGACATCCAAAATATCATTAAAAAAAGTCATAGTATAGTATGACATCCAAAATATCATTAAAAAAAAGTCATAGTATAGTATGACATCCAAAATATCATTAAAAAGTCATAGTATAGTATGACATCCAAAATATCATAAAAAGGTCATAGTATAGTATGACATCCAAAATATCATTAAAAAAGTCATAGTATAGTATGACATCCAAAATATCATAAAAAGGTCATAGTATAGTATGACATCCAAAATATCATTAAAAAAAGTCATAGTATAGTATGACATCCAAAATATCATTAAAAAAGTCATAGTATAGTATGACATCCAAAATATCATAAAAAAGTCATAGTATAGTATGACATCCAAAATATCATTAAAAAGTCATAGTATAGTATGACATCCAAAATATCATAAAAAAGTCATAGTATAGTATGACATCCAAAATATCATAAAAAGGTCATAGTATAGTATGACATCCAAAATATCATAAAAAAGTCATAGTATAGTATGACATCCAAAATATCATTAAAAAGTCATAGTATAGTATGACATCCAAAATATCATAAAACAATCATAGTATAGCATGACATCCAAAATATCATAAAAAAGTCATAGTATAGTATGACATCCAAAATATCATTAAAAAAAGTCATAGTATAGCATGATATCCAAAATTTCATTAAAAAAGTCATAGTATAGTATGACATCCAAAATATCATAAAACAATCATAGTATAGTATGACATCCAAAATATCATAAAAAAGTCATAGTATAGTATGACATCCAAAATATCATAAAAAAGTCATAGTATAGTATGACATCCAAAATATCATTAAAAAGTCATAGTATAGTATGACATCCAAAATATCATAAAAAAATCATAGTATAGTATGACATCCAAAATATCATAAAAAGGTCATAGTATAGTATGACATCCAAAATATCATAAAAAAGTCATAGTATAGTATGACATCCAAAATATCATAAAAAAATCATAGTATAGTATGACATCCAAAATATCATAAAAAGGTCATAGTATAGCATGACATCCAAAATATCATAAAAAAGTCATAGTATAGTATGACATCCAAAATATCATTAAAAAAAGTCATAGTATAGCATGATATCCAAAATATCATTAAAAAAAGTCATAGTATAGTATGACATCCAAAATATCATTAAAAAAAGTCATAGTATGACATGATATCCAAAATATCATAAAAAAAAGTCATAGTATAGCATGACATCCAAAATATCATTAAAAAAACTCATAGTATGGCATGATATCCAAAATATCATTAAAAAAGTCAGTATAGTATGACATCCAAAATATCATTAAAAAAAGTCATAGTATGACATGATATCCAAAATATCATTAAAAAAGTCATAGTATAGCATGACATCCAAAATATCATTAAAAAAACTCATAGTATGGCATGATATCCAAAATATCATTAAAAAAAGTCAGTATAGTATGACATCCAAAATATCATAAAAAAGTCATAGTATAGCATGATATCCAAAATATCATAAAAAAGTCATAGTATAGTATGACATCCAAAATATCATTAAAAAAACTCATAGTATGGCATGATATCCAAAATATCATTAAAAAAACTCATAGTATGGCATGATATCCAAAATATCATTAAAAAAAGTCATAGTATAGTATGACATCCAAAATATCATTAAAAAAAGTCAGTATAGCATGACATCCAAAATATCATTAAAAAGTCATAGTATAGTATGACATCCAAAATATCATTAAAAAAGTCATAGTATAGTATGACATCCAAAATATCATAAAAAGGTCATAGTATAGTATGACATCCAAAATATCATTAAAAAAAGTCATAGTATAGTATGACATCCAAAATATCATTAAAAAAAAGTCATAGTATAGTATGACATCCAAAATATCATAAAAAAGTCATAGTATAGTATGACATCCAAAATATCATTAAAAAGTCATAGTATAGTATGACATCCAAAATATCATAAAAAAAAGTCATAGTATAGTATGACATCCAAAATGTCATAAAAAAGTCATAGTATAGTATGACATCCAAAATATCATTAAAAAAGTCATAGTATAGTATGACATCCAAAATGTCATAAAAAAGTCATAGTATAGTATGACATCCAAAATATCATTAAAAAAGTCATAGTATAGTATGACATCCAAAATGTCATAAAAAAGTCATAGTATAGTATGACATCCAAAATATCATTAAAAAAGTCATAGTATAGTATGACATCCAAAATGTCATAAAAAAGTCATAGTATGGCATGACATCCAAAATATCATAAAAAGGTCATAGTATAGTATGACATCCAAAATATCATTAAAAAGTCATAGTATGGCATGACATCCAAAATACCATAAAAAGGTCATAGTATAGTATGACATCCAAAATATCATTAAAAAAGTCATAGTATAGTATGACATCCAAAATATCATTAAAAAAGTCATAGTATAGTATGACATCCAAAATATCATTAAAAAGTCATAGTATAGTATGACATCCAAAATATCATAAAAAAAGTCATAGTATAGTATGACATCCAAAATATCATAAAAAGGTCATAGTATAGTATGACATCCAAAATATCATAAAAAAAAGTCATAGTATAGTATGACATCCAAAATATCATAAAACAATCATAGTATAGCATGACATCCAAAATATCATAAAAAAGTCATAGTATAGCATGACATCCAAAATATCATAAAAAGGTCATAGTATAGTATGACATCCAAAATATCATTAAAAAAGTCATAGTATAGTATGACATCCAAAATGTCATAAAAAAGTCATAGTATGGCATGACATCCAAAATATCATAAAAAAGTCATAGTATAGTATGACATCCAAAATATCATAAAAAGGTCATAGTATAGTATGACATCCAAAATATCATAAAAAAGTCATAGTATAGTATGACATCCAAAATATCATTAAAAAGTCATAGTATAGTATGACATCCAAAATATCATAAAACAATCATAGTATAGCATGACATCCAAAATATCATAAAAAAGTCATAGTATAGTATGACATCCAAAATATCATTAAAAAAAGTCATAGTATAGCATGATATCCAAAATTTCATTAAAAAAGTCATAGTATAGTATGACATCCAAAATATCATAAAACAATCATAGTATAGTATGACATCCAAAATATCATAAAAAAGTCATAGTATAGTATGACATCCAAAATATCATAAAAAAGTCATAGTATAGTATGACATCCAAAATATCATTAAAAAGTCATAGTATAGTATGACATCCAAAATATCATAAAAAAATCATAGTATAGTATGACATCCAAAATATCATAAAAAGGTCATAGTATAGTATGACATCCAAAATATCATAAAAAAGTCATAGTATAGTATGACATCCAAAATATCATAAAAAAATCATAGTATAGTATGACATCCAAAATATCATAAAAAGGTCATAGTATAGCATGACATCCAAAATATCATAAAAAAGTCATAGTATAGTATGACATCCAAAATATCATTAAAAAAAGTCATAGTATAGCATGATATCCAAAATATCATTAAAAAAAGTCATAGTATAGTATGACATCCAAAATATCATTAAAAAAAGTCATAGTATGACATGATATCCAAAATATCATAAAAAAAAGTCATAGTATAGCATGACATCCAAAATATCATTAAAAAAACTCATAGTATGGCATGATATCCAAAATATCATTAAAAAAGTCAGTATAGTATGACATCCAAAATATCATTAAAAAAAGTCATAGTATGACATGATATCCAAAATATCATTAAAAAAGTCATAGTATAGCATGACATCCAAAATATCATTAAAAAAACTCATAGTATGGCATGATATCCAAAATATCATTAAAAAAAGTCAGTATAGTATGACATCCAAAATATCATAAAAAAGTCATAGTATAGCATGATATCCAAAATATCATAAAAAAGTCATAGTATAGTATGACATCCAAAATATCATTAAAAAAACTCATAGTATGGCATGATATCCAAAATATCATTAAAAAAAGTCATAGTATAGTATGACATCCAAAATATCATTAAAAAAGTCATAGTATAGTATGACATCCAAAATATCATAAAAAAGTCATAGTATAGTATGACATCCAAAATATCATTAAAAAAACTCATAGTATGGCATGATATCCAAAATATCATTAAAAAAAGTCATAGTATAGTATGACATCCAAAATATCATTAAAAAAAGTCAGTATAGCATGACATCCAAAATATCATTAAAAAGTCATAGTATAGTATGACATCCAAAATATCATTAAAAAAGTCATAGTATAGTATGACATCCAAAATATCATAAAAAGGTCATAGTATAGTATGACATCCAAAATATCATTAAAAAAAGTCATAGTATAGTATGACATCCAAAATATCATTAAAAAAAAGTCATAGTATAGTATGACATCCAAAATATCATAAAAAAGTCATAGTATAGTATGACATCCAAAATATCATTAAAAAGTCATAGTATAGTATGACATCCAAAATATCATAAAAAAAAGTCATAGTATAGTATGACATCCAAAATGTCATAAAAAAGTCATAGTATAGTATGACATCCAAAATATCATTAAAAAAGTCATAGTATAGTATGACATCCAAAATGTCATAAAAAAGTCATAGTATAGTATGACATCCAAAATATCATTAAAAAAGTCATAGTATAGTATGACATCCAAAATGTCATAAAAAAGTCATAGTATAGTATGACATCCAAAATATCATTAAAAAAGTCATAGTATAGTATGACATCCAAAATGTCATAAAAAAGTCATAGTATGGCATGACATCCAAAATATCATAAAAAGGTCATAGTATAGTATGACATCCAAAATATCATTAAAAAGTCATAGTATGGCATGACATCCAAAATACCATAAAAAGGTCATAGTATAGTATGACATCCAAAATATCATTAAAAAAGTCATAGTATAGTATGACATCCAAAATATCATTAAAAAGTCATAGTATAGTATGACATCCAAAATATCATAAAAAAAGTCATAGTATAGTATGACATCCAAAATATCATAAAAAGGTCATAGTATAGTATGACATCCAAAATATCATAAAAAAAGTCATAGTATAGTATGACATCCAAAATATCATAAAACAATCATAGTATAGCATGACATCCAAAATATCATAAAAAAGTCATAGTATAGCATGACATCCAAAATATCATAAAAAGGTCATAGTATAGTATGACATCCAAAATATCATTAAAAAAGTCATAGTATAGTATGACATCCAAAATGTCATAAAAAAGTCATAGTATGGCATGACATCCAAAATATCATAAAAAGGTTATAGTATAGTATGACATCCAAAATATCATTAAAAAGTCATAGTATAGTATGACATCCAAAATATCATTAAAAAAGTCATAGTATAGTATGACATCCAAAATATCATAAAAAAAGTCATAGTATAGTATGACATCCAAAATATCATTAAAAAAGTCATAGTATAGTATGACATCCAAAATGTCATAAAAAAGTCATAGTATAGTATGACATCCAAAATATCATTAAAAAAGTCATAGTATAGTATGACATCCAAAATGTCATAAAAAAGTCATAGTATGGCATGACATCCAAAATATCATAAAAAGGTCATAGTATAGTATGACATCCAAAATATCATTAAAAAGTCATAGTATGGCATGACATCCAAAATACCATAAAAAGGTCATAGTATAGTATGACATCCAAAATATCATTAAAAAAGTCATAGTATAGTATGACATCCAAAATATCATTAAAAAAGTCATAGTATAGTATGACATCCAAAATATCATTAAAAAGTCATAGTATAGTATGACATCCAAAATATCATAAAAAGGTCATAGTATAGTATGACATCCAAAATATCATAAAAAAGTCATAGTATAGTATGACATCCAAAATATCATAAAACAATCATAGTATAGCATGACATCCAAAATATCATAAAAAAGTCATAGTATAGCATGACATCCAAAATATCATAAAAAGGTCATAGTATAGTATGACATCCAAAATATCATTAAAAAAGTCATAGTATAGTATGACATCCAAAATGTCATAAAAAAGTCATAGTATGGCATGACATCCAAAATATCATAAAAAGGTTATAGTATAGTATGACATCCAAAATATCATTAAAAAGTCATAGTATGGCATGACATCCAAAATACCATAAAAAGGTCATAGTATAGTATGACATCCAAAATATCATTAAAAAAGTCATAGTATAGTATGACATCCAAAATATCATAAAAAAAAAACATAGTATAGTATGACATCCAAAATATCATAAAAAGGTCATAGTATAGTATGACATCCAAAATATCATAAAAAAAAGTCATAGTATAGTATGACATCCAAAATATCATAAAAAAAAGTCATAGTATAGTATGACATCCAAAATATCATAAAAAGGTCATAGTATAGTATGACATTCAAAATATCATTAAAAAGTCATAGTATAGTATGACATCCAAAATATCATTAAAAAAAAGTCATAGTATAGTATGACATCCAAAATATCATTAAAAAAGTCATAGTATAGTATGACATCCAAAATATCATTAAAAAAGTCATAGTATAGTATGACATCCAAAATATCATAAAAAGGTCATAGTATAGTATGACATCCAAAATATCATTAAAAAAGTCATAGTATAGTATGACATCCAAAATATCATTAAAAAGTCATAGTATAGTATGACATCCAAAATATCATAAAAAAAAAGTCATAGTATAGTATGACATCCAAAATATCATTAAAAAAACTCATAGTATGGCATGATATCCAAAATATCATTAAAAAAAGTCATAGTATAGTATGACATCCAAAATATCATTAAAAAAAGTCATAGTATAGTATGACATTCAAAATATCATTAAAAAGTCATAGTATAGTATGGCGTCCAAAATATCATAAATAAAAGTCATAGTATAGTATGACATCCAAAATATCATAAAAAGGTCATAGTATAGTATGACATCCAAAATATCATTAAAAAAGTCATAGTATAGTATGACATCCAAAATATCATTAAAAAGTCATAGTATAGTATGACATCCAAAATATCATAAAAAAAAAGTCATAGTATAGTATGACATCCAAAATATCATTAAAAAAACTCATAGTATGGCATGATATCCAAAATATCATTAAAAAAAGTCATAGTATAGTATGACATCCAAAATATCATAAAAAAAAGTCATAGTATAGTATGACATCCAAAATATCATAAAAAAAAAGTCATAGTATAGTATGACATCCAAAATATCATTAAAAAAACTCATAGTATGGCATGATATCCAAAATATCATTAAAAAAGTCATAGTATAGTATGACATCCAAAATATCATTAAAAAGTCATAGTATAGTATGACATCCAAAATATCATAAAAAAAAAGTCATAGTATAGTATGACATCCAAAATATCATTAAAAAAAGTCATAGTATAGTATGACATCCAAAATATCATAAAAAAGTCATAGTATAGTATGACATCCAAAATATCATTAAAAAAACTCATAGTATGGCATGATATCCAAAATATCATTAAAAAAAGTCATAGTATAGTATGACATCCAAAATATCATTAAAAAAAGTCAGTATAGCATGACATCCAAAATATCATTAAAAAGTCATAGTATAGCATGACATCCAAAATATCATTAAAAAAGTCATAGTATAGTATGACATCCAAAATATCATTAAAAAGTCATAGTATAGTATGACATCCAAAATATCATTAAAAAAGTCATAGTATAGTATGACATCCAAAATATCATAAAAAGGTCATAGTATAGTATGACATCCAAAATATCATTAAAAAAAGTCATAGTATAGTATGACATCCAAAATATCATTAAAAAAAAGTCATAGTATAGTATGACATCCAAAATATCATTAAAAAGTCATAGTATAGTATGACATCCAAAATATCATAAAAAGGTCATAGTATAGTATGACATCCAAAATATCATTAAAAAAGTCATAGTATAGTATGACATCCAAAATATCATAAAAAGGTCATAGTATAGTATGACATCCAAAATATCATTAAAAAAAGTCATAGTATAGTATGACATCCAAAATATCATTAAAAAAAAGTCATAGTATAGTATGACATCCAAAATATCATTAAAAAGTCATAGTATAGTATGACATCCAAGATATCATAAAAAGGTCATAGTATAGTATGACATCCAAAATATCATAAAAAAGTCATAGTATAGTATGACATCCAAAATATCATTAAAAAAGTCATAGTATAGTATGACATCCAAAATGTCATAAAAAAGTCATAGTATAGTATGACATCCAAAATGTCATAAAAAAGTCATAGTATAGTATGACATCCAAAATATCATAAAAAGGTCATAGTATAGTATGACATCCAAAATATCATTAAAAAAGTCATAGTATAGTATGACATCCAAAATATCATTAAAAAAGTCATAGTATAGTATGACATCCAAAATGTCATAAAAAAGTCATAGTATGGCATGACATCCAAAATATCGTAAAAAGGTCATAGCATAGTATGACATCCAAAATATCATAAAAAAGTCATAGTATAGTATGACATCCAAAATATCATTAAAAAAGTCATAGTATAGTATGACATCCAAAATGTCATAAAAAAGTCATAGTATGGCATGACATCCAAAATATCATAAAAAGGTCATAGTATAGTATGACATCCAAAATATCATTAAAAAAGTCATAGTATAGTATGACATCCAAAATGTCATAAAAAAGTCATAGTATGGCATGACATCCAAAATATCATAAAAAGGTCATAGCATAGTATGACATCCAAAATATCATTAAAAAGTCATAGTATGGCATGACATCCAAAATATCATAAAAAGGTCATAGTATAGTATGACATCCAAAATATCATTAAAAAAGTCATAGTATAGTATGACATCCAAAATATCATTAAAAAGTCATAGTATAGTATGACATCCAAAATATCATTAAAAAAGTCATAGTATAGTATGACATCCAAAATATCATAAAAAAGTCATAGTATAGTATGACATCCAAAATATCATTAAAAAAGTCATAGTATAGTATGACATCCAAAATATCATTAAAAAAGTCATAGTATAGTATGACATCCAAAATATCATTAAAAAGTCATAGTATAGTATGACATCCAAAATATCATAAAAAAAAGTCATAGTATAGTATGACATCCAAAATATCATAAAAAAAAGTCATAGTATAGTATGACATCCAAAATATCATAAAAAAAAGTCATAGTATAGTATGACATCCAAAATATCATAAAAAGGTCATAGTATAGTATGACATCCAAAATATCATAAAAAAAAGTCATAGTATTGTATGACATCCAAAATATCATAAAAAAAAGTCATAGTATAATATGACATCCAAAATATCATAAAAAGGTCATAGTATAGTATGACATCCAAAATATCATTAAAAAGTCATAGCATAGTATGACATCCAAAATATCATAAAAAAGTCATAGTATAGTATGACATCCAAAATATCATAAAAAAACTCATTGTATAGTATGACATCCAAAATATCATAAAAAAAAGTCATAGTATAGTATGACATCCAAAATATCATAAATAAAAGTCATAGTATAGTATGACATCCAAAATATCATAAATAAAAGTCATAGTATAGTATGACATCCAAAAATGTCACAAAAAAGTCATTTCATAAAAATTAATAGTGTTGTATACTAAACAGAAAATTATTAAAAAGTCATAGGATAATCTATAATCTTAATATGATGTCATGATTTATGATCGATCTCATGATCCCTTTGGTTGGTTCACTGATTGTATGATTGTGTAGTTATAAAGTATTTATGAAACTGTGCTTTAAATCTCAGTCTGATGATGTAATACTTGTCTTTCATCAGGTATGAAGATGGTTTCCTTTTGGCCAACCCAGGCAGTGTGGACCTGGCTGAACGACGTCCAGTAGATGAGGAGAATGAGCGCCTGAGAGACATCGTGTCTTCCCTGCGCACAGCTGTGGCCACAGAGCGCTCTCAGAGGGAGGGCGCTGAGCGGGAGTGTGCTGCTGTGCTGCAGGAGTTTGAGCGTCTGGAACAGCGTCTTTTAGGAGCTGAGGGCTGCCAGCTGCGGGTCCAGGAGCTGGAGGCTGAGCTCCAGGAGATGCAGCAGCTCAGGAAGTCCAGGGTGTGTCTGATCGGGGGTATGGAGGACGGCTTGGAGACGCTGCTTAGCAACGGCCCTGAGACAGACACCCCAGAGGAGAGCGTGGCGCTGGAGGAGGGAGGTGACGGAGGTGAGGCAGGAGGACCAGGGCAGCAGGGAGGCCCAGTGAGGAAGAGCTGCAGCGACACAGCTCTGAACGCCATCTCAGCCCGTGACGCCTCAGGTAGGCGCCAGGGCAGCTACGCCCTCCATGCTAATGGTGTGCGCAAACGTGGCATGTCCATCCTGCGGGAGGTGGACGAGCAGTACCACGCCCTGCTGGAGAAGTATGAGGAGCTGCTGGGGAAGTGCCGGCGTCATGAGGAGAGCCTGTGCCATGCTGAGGTGCAGACCTCGCGACCTGTCTCCAGGGACCCCTCCATGAAGGAGTACAGCATGATCTCTGCGGGACCTTCGACATCAGGGGCCGTCGCCACCCCTCCCACACCCCCTCAAACTCCCTCCACCCCAGAGGCACTGGAGGGGATCAGCAGGCAGGTAGAGCAGGTGGACAAACGGCTCAGCCAGAACACGCCGGAGTACAAAGCCCTGTTCAAAGAGATCTTCTCCCGCTTACAGAAGACCAAGAGTGACATGAACTCCACCAAGAGCAGGAAGGGTCACAAATGAGCTGGAGCTGCTGAAAACAGTGACTGCACATGATTTAATTTACCTCACTGTTGTGAAGGCTTCTCGTCCTACATTTCACCACTCCTGACTTGCGGGTGGATGCCTGTAGTCATGGCGTTGGTTGATTAATGATGCATATTGTTAGCGGTGGAGGCTGATTAATCTGAAACTGCCAAATGTTATATCTCCCTACATGGATGGAAGATCGTTGATGTGGATGAAATGCCTTTTTCTGAGTGACCATACCCGACAGATAATCAGAACAGAGAGTTTGTTTCTGTCTTAGGACAGTGTAGTGTGTGATGTAGTATTTGTAATTGAGATGTGCTACTGCAGAAATGATTTAACTATTATTTTTTATTCATAGAAAGCAACAATTAAGCCAAATAATACTTAAAAAAGAGAAAAAAGAACAGCCATTGGCTTTGAAACTACTTACAGCATTTGAAGCATGCATCTGTCTAATAAACACTAAGTGCTAAATAAGTCTTAAAAAGCAGGTTTAAACTAAAATCACACGAGCTTTTAAACCAGCTTGAAGTTGCTTGAAGATGCAGCAGAGTGATATTTAACTGTGTTCTGAATTTGTTGGAAGGCCAAATCCTTCAGGACAGCTGCCAAAGTGTACTGTGTTACGTGTTTGAGGACAATTTGTTTACTTAAATGGTTTATTATGTCATGTGACGGAGATGATGCCTGAACAGGTGGAGATGCCTCTGTGGTGCTTTTACAGCATGCATTACAAGCTGCAGGGGAATGATCGCTGTGTCGGGGATGCGTTTGATCATTTCAGACATTACAACATCATCAGTTCTACGTGTTACCATTTCATTGTCAACGTTGTTCTTGTTGAAGGCCATTTAAAGGTTTTCTGTTGATTAAAATAAGAAGTGTATCGACCATGTTCCTTTACTGTTAAAGAGAAACTGTGGTATTTTTTCACTTGGACCCAACTTTCCCATGTTCTTGAGTCTAAGTGATGAATGGAAACAATTCTTAAAATCGGTCCAGTATTAAGAGCGATGCAGCTGCAACGGTGAATGAGACTGCAATGTAATTCCTATGGACAATTATGCATCGTCAGTATACATCAATTTTAAGTGCTTGTTTTTGCCACTGACAGGCTCAGATTGTTGTGACAAGAGTTTGACAGCATTATGGCAAAGACCCTGCAGAGAAGCTAAATGTTTTTCCTTATCTTTCACTTGTTCCGGTCTGTTTTGTGTATTAGTGTCACTCAAGGAGGAGTCTTGTTCTGAAATCTCTAAAGTTGTGACAGAGAGCCTAGCTTCGTTTTATCTGAAATATTTATCATCATGGCAGAATATTAAGCAAATTTAGACATTGTGGGAAAAGCCTGCGAGATTTCAGAGGGAGACTTCTTGAGTGAAACTTGGTTACACAAACAAACAGGTAAGGAAAATGTTTCAGTTTAGCCATGACATTGAAAACCTTTTCGATAACACTAAGCTACCCTTTCTGTACTCCAACACAACAGTCTTCCTGCCACTTCTCTTTCCAACTCTCACTAACCTTTCCACTGTTGTT
This sequence comes from Epinephelus lanceolatus, assembly GCF_041903045.1. Lineage (NCBI taxonomy): Eukaryota > Metazoa > Chordata > Actinopteri > Perciformes > Serranidae > Epinephelus > Epinephelus lanceolatus. The sequence goes on from NC_135751.1 coordinate 31,617,647, forward strand.
TTCCCTGCGACAAGTCAACTCTTGCGAGATTTCAGAACACTTCTTGAGTGAGACTTGGTCAAACTAACAAACGCACAACCTGAAGGTGAAGAAAAACATAATTTCAGGCACTTCCAATATCAATCTGAGCCTGTCAGTGGCAAAAACAAGCACTTTCAGTGGACATAAATGGACGTTGCACAATTGCCCCATAGGGATTACATTGTAGCCTGTTTTGCTGCTGCAGTCAAAAATTGCTGGGGTGAAAAATACCAAAGTTTCCCTGTAAGTGCTCAGGGAGGCAACAAGTCACATCCTACAACAGCTAGTTTCCATTAAATAAAACAGGATACATGCAGGCCCAGTCTGAACACTTTAATGTCAACACAGGAGATCAGTAAACTGTAGGTAATACAAGTAGCACATATGGAATCAAACCCAACCAACAGAGAAAAACTTCAGTCCATGACATGAGAGCTTTAAGCAGCTGCGGAAACAGACTTCATTCCCATGCTTCTGGAGTGTATTCGAAAAAAACAAAGCTTTTATATGGCAGGATGTGTTACCCATCGAAGTCTGGTTGGGGACTGATGTGTCTATACTGGTTCAGAAGTCAATTACAGACGTTTCACCTCACTGATGTTGAGCACAGAGTGCTGTCGAGTCAGCAGGAGCAGCATGTGGTTGTAAGAGACTGGAGGCACAGTCAGCATTGGTATTTTAAACTTGAATAATACAAGGTGAGCAGTTTAACAGTCCGTGGACACGCTGGAAATATGGCCTCAGGGACTAGAGAGGATACTGGGTGACAGGAAGCCATTATCACAACCTGGACTCATATTTACAGTTGTTGTATATTGTCTAAAAGTTAATTGAACTCATCTTTAGAAAACTACAGTGATGAAAAATATGCTTGTAAATAGAGTTAATATGATGGACATCAACATGTAATGGCTTTTACAGATCATCAAACCTGAAATAAAAGGTGTTAAAAGTCCTTAGTCCTGATTCCCTGTCCGTGTATTACAAGTATTGTTAAAAACAGGCTCACATGATGGTCTGGCAAATACAATCTGAAGGCAAATGGCTCAATTAGGTTGTCTATTTTTTTCCTAAGGGTTCTCGTTAAGGCCACATGGCTGCTAAAACACTGCCAGAATACCCTGATCAGGAGAGGAACAGCCACACCTACAGCCAGGGGTCACAATGGGTTAGAGGTAATATTTGTTTCCCCTGTTCTCTCAGTAGACTTTGCAGGGAGCTAAATCATCTGGAAAAAAGACGTGGCCTAAATTCCAAATAATTTGCCAAGACCCTGGTACAAATAATCTGCTCAAAGGCTTTAGGAGGGCTGCGTCCAAGAGTTGTGTCCAGCAATGATTGCTCAGTGACCGTACAGCAGCCACATACATACAGCACTACTGCTTCCTGCACAATGCTTTCCAAGGCAGATCACGGTAATAGTACAAAACAATCTGGAAAAATAAAGAGGGATGAAAACGGGGAGGACAAGAAAGCGCTATCACATATTTGATCACTTCCAAGAGCAGTTAACAGACTTTTTTTTTTTAAACTTATTTTTTCTTTTATAAACGAACCGCAAAATCTGGATTGTACACATTGTTTGCTTTCTCCATTTTTAAGATTTAATACTTAACAGAAAGGGGCGGGCGAAAACAAGGTGAAAGTGTTACGACAGGAGGAATGATGACGTGATTAGAATTTAGAAAAGGAAACCGTAAGAACAAGTTGTCAATGGACGGAGAGAGCAAAAGCTTCAATCGACACATAATCCAGACAGAAATAATGGAATGACAGCAGAGAAGAGAAAAGAGAGAGGGACAAAGCAGGGGAAGATGGCGGTGGAGGATGTCGAAGGGGGAATCAGTCTTTCCAGTCTTTCTTGATATTGAGGTTCCACTCCCAGGAGAGATGGTTGTGTTTGTCGTCATCAGTGAACTTGGACTTGATGGTGTAGGTGCCGCGGGCCAGCATCCCTTTGGGTGCCTCCTCCATTGTTGTGAGGAACTCATATGCCTCGTCTGGTCTGGGCCCATAGCTGCCAACCATGTAGTCCGACTTGTCAACTGTATATTACAGACAGAGAGAAAAGGAGTTGAAATGCTGCTCATTCAAACCCTGGTCAGGTCACCAGACTATCGCAGGGCTGACACATAGAGACAGACAACCACTCACACTCACATTCACACCTACTGCAATTTAGAGTCACCAATTAACCTGCATGTCTTTGGACTGTGGGAGGAAGCTGGAGCACCCCGAGAAAACCCACGCTGACATGGGGAGAACATGCAAACTTCACACAGAAGGGCTCCCCCACCCCGGGTTCGAACCAGGTACCCTCTCTTGCTGTGAGGTGACAATGCTAACCACTGCATCACCATACAGGGACAGTTCACCCCAAAATCAGATGAACATATTTTGGCTCTTACTGTAGTGCTAGTTATCAATCTTGATTGTTTTGGTGTGACTGGTCAAGTGTCAGTATCAGCCGTAGAGATGTCTGCCTTCTCTCTTATATAATTGAACTAGATGGCACTCAACTTGTGGTGTTCAAAGCGCTGTATATCTCAATGTCTCTTTCCAGAAATCATGACCAGGGGTCTCATTAGGCCCGTTTCCACTGCAGAAGTTCCTGGTACTATTTGGGGGGCAGGAACTTTACAGGAACGTCCTCTCGCTCGGCCCTCTCAACCGCCATGTCTCCACTGAGAGGGTGGAGTTGGACAAAGGTTCCTGTAAAGTTACCGGGCTCTGGATGTGACGTAATCATTGGGCGACGCAGCTATTTTGTCGCTTTCTTTTGACGTCACATCCCGTTTTGAGTATACCCAATCAGCACCAAGTAAACCCCAAGCCCCACCCAGGAGTTTTTTGGGGCCGTTCTGAGTACCTACTCCGAGGCAGGGACTTGTTTAGCCCCTGTAAAAGTTCCGGAACTCTGTCCTTCGGTGGTGGCTCCTGTGGTGGAGACACGCACCAACGGCCCCGGCCCCGTAAAATTACCCCGAAGTTCCTGCAGTGGAAACGGACCTATTTATAAACACTGTGTATGCACAAAACAAGACCTAACAGAGGCGTACGCCACATCCCACGCAAAAGCTGTGATGTCTAAATACAGACTTGATGGGAGAAACTTTGACCCAGGCTGACCAACGTTTTGGAGAAGGGATATTGGCGACACAGATGGTGAGGTGGAAGCCTGATTGTAGAAATTGTGTACAAGGTTCATTTCTGGCCTTTGTCCATATGTACATTTCTAGTACGGATCCTACGAACTGTTTTATAAAGGAGACCCCTGGTTGCTCAAGATAATCCACAGACCTTGTTGTGATCAGTTTCACGTAGGAACTATTTATTCCTACTGAATTATTCCTGCAAACTGTAGTTGTGTGCAACTGTACATCTACTCATGGACGAGGGGAAAGTGTTTGTGACAGTGCAAGATGTCAACATTCATGGCGTCCTACTTGGGTGAGGTGTAACTTTATCTAGCTCAGTGGTGCTAGGTAAGCATGATGATACAGTTGGTGGATGTAGTTCAGTAGAAAGATAGTTCCTACATGAGACTGCTCACAAGGTCTGTGGATTATCTTGAGTAACCGGGTCATGATTTCTGTAAAGAGACATTGCTGTTGAGTTTTTTAAATGTATCGTTTTGGCCCTTTCAGCACCACAAGCTGAGTGCCATCTTGTTTGTTCCATATATATATATATATATATATATATATATATATATATATATATTTCTGGCTCTCTTCAATGGACAGGCAGTTTTGTGCAGCATTTACAGGGATGCGGCCGCTGCGCTAGACTGTTGTGGTGAAGAGGAAGCTGAGCCAGAAGTTAAAGCTTTTGATTTACTGGTCCCTCTATGTCCCAACCCTCACCTATGGTCATGAGTTCTGGGTACTGATCAAAAGAATGAGATTGTGGATACAAGCGGCCAAAATGAGTTTCCTCTAGAGAATGGCTGGGCTCAGCCTTAGAGACAGAGTGAGGAGCTCAGACATCTGGAGGGAGCTCGGACTAGAGCTGCTACCCCTAAGCATTGAAAGGAGCCAATTGAGGTGGTTCGTGCATCTGATCAGGATGCCTCCTGTTAGAGGTTTTCCCACACATGTCTAACTGGTAGAAGGCCTTTGCTTGACCCAGAACCTGAACCTGAAGCGTTGCTGTGGAGCGGGACATCTAGAGTACTTTGCTCAGCCTGCTACCCCTGCGACCCAGCCCCTGATAAGCAGATGAAAATGGATGGAAATGGAAATGTTTTTCTTCAATAGGAAGACATGAAATGGGGAGAGACAGGGGACAACATGCAGCAAAGGGCCATGGGTTGGACTTGAACCCGAGTTGCTGTGGAGGAGGCACACACTACCAGGTGAGCTTTGGGTGCCTCCAAGAAACAACTCAATAGCTGATATCTCACACTGCAACTAACACCTAAACAATCTAGACTGATAAACAACACTACGGGTAACAGAAATAAAATATATAATTTGATTTAATTTCAAAATCCAGTCTTACCTCTTACTGATGCCCTGTATGTTTGCTGAGTGTACTTCAGGCCTGACACAATTTCCTTGTTGACCTGCAAAAAGCAACATGCATATCATATCCTGCTAAACAGCTCCCATGACAAAAATAGCTCCCTGCAGCTGCAGTAACATCATTGTATCTTTCCAACAGTCTGAGACAACAAAAAGAAAGGATTCCTGGGTGGGACTAACATCTGCCTCCCTCACCTTGAAGTTGATCTTTATTTTGTATTCGACGCCCTCCTTTAGAACAAATGGGTTCTTCTTGAAGCCGTCCAGGTCTCCTAGAAGACAAAACAGCACGGGTGAAAAGAAAATTATTTAAGAGTTAAGACAGTTTGGAGCATGAAAGCATTTTAACACAGTCTTAAATGTATAAAACTAAGGGTTAATAAACACGTGTGGGACTTTATGATTAAGTTTTAACAATGAAAGAGGAATTACAGTTGTATTTTAACACCCTGTAGTAATGATACTGACCACCAGGTGGCACAGTGGACCCAGCTCTCCTGCTCTGTTGTAGCTCAGTGTGACCACCAAGGGAGAGCAGGAGAGCCATCAGGAAATGGCTCGTTAACCCACTTACACAGGAGTCATGTCATTACTACTTAGCGTGCTAATGACGCAGCAGGTAATTTGGTCTACACAAGAATGGGAGTGATTACTGTTCATAATTAATGTTACTATGGGCTAATTCTTTCAGTGTGTCTGCTCTCAGGAAAGACAGCTGTCTAAATGTGGGCTTCTGTTCATTCATGAATGAAAAAAATCTTTCAGATGTCGACTATCAATGATCTGTTTTTACTCTAAAAAGCTTTTAAGTTTGCCTCCATCCCAGCCTCACAGAGAACAAAGTGCCCTGTCTGCTCTACTCACCCGTCAGGTCAAGGATCAGTGGGGCCGGAGCCGCATCACATACCAAAGTCATGCTCATCACCTGGATGTTGGGGGTGTTGGGATCTAAGACAGAAGGAAAGGTCACAGCATCCAAAATTATGATCATGAGTTTATAGCATTCGTGAGAAATGCTGAGAGAATCAAACTGTGAAAAAGTGGAAGTATCTTATCAACCCTGCCTTTGTCATTGTAATGGTTTTGTTTTTAAACATTTAGTGAGTAGGTATGATCTATTTTCACACAAATGGCCAATCACACATCTTACAAGTCATAACTAAACCCCAAAACAATTTTGTCAGCTGAAAACCATGTATATGGGTATTTAGTAGCATTAATCTTGACATTTTGGTGCAAATTAATTGAATTCTACACATTTTGTTGTAAATATGCACAGCGACTGCCCTCTACTGGTTGAAACCCAGGCATGCAATTAAATTTTGCTACATCTGATCCGGTGGCGAGGGAGATTAAGTGGCAGCTTTTTGTCCCTCATAGAAATACATATGTAGACACCACATTGCAGAAATACTTCAACACTGATGCCATATTGAACACGTAAGTAATTCAGTTTATGTAAGTCTAACACACACTCCTCTTTTGAGTGATTAGCAGCAAGTATAGCCTAAATATTCAGATTCTACTTGACTGGAGACAAAACTTTTTTTCTACTCTAAATGGATCATAAACCCATGAAAATAAAAATAACTCTTTGCAATTAGTTGAGAGATATAAACAGCTCCCCTGTTTACACGAAAGTTTTGTTCTCTCCAATATGGCAGCGCCGTTGATGAGCGATCCAGTGGACAATGAGGCATCTATGTTTCTACATCTATGTTTCCCACTCCTCCGCAGCATTAAGGAGTGACTGGGTGTGTCTTAGAGTGGGCTTTTTCAGGAGGGGAGCTAAATGAGAGTGTTTCAGACAGAGGGTGAATACAGGTGTTCCAGCACAGACAGTATGAGGAAAATCAGGACTCAGCGAACCGAACTCAGACCACCTTGGGAGTCAGTCTGGGTTTGGTTCGCTTCAAGTCTGCAGTGCAGTTCACTTAACCTGTGCACTGTGAACACAAAGCGCTCCAGCTTCACTTTGCTCTTTGCCACTGTATTTAGCCCTCTAGATCATGTGGCAAAACCACGCCAGCCTGTAACGCTTGCAAGGACGCAGGACGAGGAGTAGTTTGATCCACGGAAGATACTGCACGTCTCCAGATGTGGAATGTGGAATAGGAATGTTGCAACAGTCTACAGCACAGAAATGCTGATGTTTTCCTCCAATTTAAATTTCATCTAAAGGCGAGGGGCTTCGTCACTGCTCTGCAGTGCTACGTCAAAGTGAAAACAAAACTATGCCAATATATAGTGTGAGAAAGAGGACTGACATCAGAGCTGAAGTTGACCAGAAAGAGACCCAAGTCCTCTTTCAAATTTTTTAGAAGTTATATCTGCATATGTTCTGTAAGAGTCTGAGTGTTACTTCAATCACTAACCTGCTGCAACCTTAACTTCCTTCCCCAGCAGTGCCTCCTTGTACTTGCGCAGGCTCTCATCCTCTGCGTCCAGCTGCTGGATCTCGTCTAAGCTCTTCTGAGCGGGAGGTCTGTAGTTGGGATTGGTATCGTCCTCTTCAGTGTCTACTTCACACACGTTCACCTGCTCTTGTGTGGGTTCCTGCTCTGCCATGGTGTGCTAATCAAAGCAAGAGAGTGATAGCAGAGAGGTTAGAGAACAGGAAAACAACGTAATGATGACAGACAGCAGGAGTCCACACAGCAGACCACTTCCCCTTTTACTCTCTACTTTGCTTTAATGAAATCAGCAGCGCATGGTTAGTAGACATCCCCCGCTGGAAGATTATTACAGATTACTTATCCAGAGGAAAACCTCAGTGAACTTTGACCTGGGGGGCTCTGGCAGTATAGAGAATCAGTTCATGTGGACAGAAACACCATAAATCACTTTGTTCCTCTTACTGTGTGTTTGCAGCTTATTAGGGATGCATTGTTTCATCAGCCCCACATCGCTATCAGCCAATATTCGCCTCGCTGACTGCCACTGGCCTATCTGCAGATAAGATTGCGTTCACTGATGGCAGCAGCTGATGTTCCTCTGTTGTGTCACATCAACTTTGTGCAGGCTAAAAAGCAGGGCTTGAAACTAAAGGTATCACAGGGACAACAGAAAATGTGTGTGGGACAAACCATGGTCTTTCCCAGGACGCTGTTTGATGTAGTTGACTCACTAAAGGTAAATTGTAACGTCCTCATGATGTGTTCAAATGCAGTCTTGTAAAATGTAGTTTTTGGCGAGAAGGGGAATGTTTTCACAGCAATATAAAATAGATAATATAAAATAATATAATATAAAAGTATTTTTCATGTGAAAGAAGGTTATATTAAAGGTTGTTTGATAAATGTGTACTAATTAATTTGTGTTCATTCAAAGGTAGTGTAATGAAGGACTGAATGACTTCAAAACAGCTCAGTTATTTCTTTTTACAGTGTAGATTTCTTTGTTTCCCTGGCAAAAGGGGAATAAATTACAACAAAAACATAATTAACAACAACAAAAGCAAAACATCGGTATCTGCCAAATCAGTATCAGCCTGGGATTCCACAATCAGTGCATCCCTATTTATCCTGGTATTTTCAGTGTGATTTGCTCAAGTTTGTTTCAGTGGAGTGTAATGGAAATACAAAATCATTCTAAATACAGCAACAACAATTCTGTCCAGGCAGAGTGACAAGGTTAAGGATGACAATCCAAAGTCAGACCTTGCTGTGAATAGTTTAGACCACTGACAGCAGGCTCACATGACGACATAAGATTCCTAAGTCAAATAAAGTGCTGACAACCAGCTCACATGGATTACTTTATCATTACTTCTTGGAAAGAGACGCGGCAGTTTTATTGTGTTGTTGTCAGTGTATGTTTAGCCATAATCACACACGTGAGCACACAAAATGTACACAAGCAGAGATGAGTGCCAGGACACGTAACAATCTGGCCCTCTTGGCTCTGGAACCGGTTTCTCCGGGGCTGCAGAGGTGACACACAGCAGAGACTGGTGGTCTTAAAGCTGATGATTATCGGAGCTCCAGGCTTCTCACTCACTTGTCCCTCCTCCTCCACAAACTGCTGTCAGACACCAGAAAAACAGCAGTGCTAAAGTGGCCATCTACACCCAGCTGCACTGTCACACCAGTCACTGCTGATTAGAAGCGAGGACGCTGATCCTGAGCAGTGGAACGGCACAACACAGTGAAATCATCTTCATTTTTGTGAGAACATAGAGGTGCTACAGAACCCATAAAATGCTCATAAAATGCAGCGGAGAAAAAAATTATCAATTAAACACATCTGGCGCACATATGCTGGGCACAGCTATACAGCGCTGATCAACATGTGCGAAAGCCGAGAGACAGCTGGATGATGGTGCTCTCACAGCACTTGTTCTGTGTGGTATGTTCTTCTTGCAGTCCTCAGAGAACTGAGGACACACACACAGCGGTCTAAAGGTGTGTGAGCTGTTTTCATAGCTGCTTACAAAATGCAATGTGGTTGTAGTTTTCACTTCCTGATTTGGGCAAAAATCAACACAGCCATAAATATGTAATTAGGAGGACTCATCCTTGAGTCAAGCAACTAGCTGTGGTGTCAGTCACATTAAGGTCACTTATTATTCTGTACAGTATACTTTTCATGGCACATGATAACATTCCTCTAAGTCAACAGGCAACTACGCCCACAAACTTCTCATCCTGAACGTTTTTGACATTTACATGTTGAAAGAACCCAACTTCCTGTTTGACTGAGGTCAACGAAGCAGCAGGAACCCAAGCTACTGTGGTGGAGGATTTGTCACTCTGAAAAAAATCAGTCTGTATCCTAAAGTTGTGTTAAAGGGCTTAAACAGACCCAAGAAGATAAATACTAAGATGTCAATGATGTGAACAAATCTGTGTACAGAACAACCAGATGCCCTAAAGTGAAAGAGGAAGACATAAGCTGATAAACAAACTGCTTCTCCATTTACGTCTAATCAAATTAAACTACTTCTTCTTAGTGTAAATAATCCTTAAACGTGTGCTGGCTCACTTTCAATTACTGTTGCAAAGTAAGTCTTATCGTGTGAGTAAAAGGTCATAAATCACTACAGGCGAGCCAACAAATCAGACAAATGCAAACACAGGCACCACATGCTGAACACAGGTGGATCCTCTCTGTACAAGTAACACCCCAACACACTATAATCAGAAGAACACCACTAAATCACACACCCGCAAACAGACATGTAACAATAAAAGAAACTGGTTTGTCTGCCCACCAATCGAACGCCCTTCTCTGTTCTATTGTGTCTGACATATACAGCTGGGTGTTAGCCAAGCAGGAACTGACAACACAGCATCGTTTTTCCAAATGGGGCCTCTGTGCCCTCATAAAAGCACAAATTCCTTTTCTGCCAATCGTCAGTCAGCTGTGCGTGAGTGTTCCTGGTCATATGGAATGAATGAGAGGTTCCTTGTTGTAAAGAGAGAGGCAGGAAAGTAAGAACAGATAACATAGCGATGCCGTCATATCAAGGAACAGGTTGTTTTTCTCACTTCCTCTACTCTCCTGCAGTACGCTGCACTGTGACTGCACATACCAAGCTGTCACACAGGAGGAAGTGCTGGGGCTTATTAGACATACGTTAAGTAGAGACTAGAGAGCTGCACTATACAGACTTGTAGAGTCCACAGAGACATTCAAGAGGCTTCTGTTATATTGAAAAGCTATCCAGGGCAAAGCTGCAGGACATAAAAGGGAAACTCCACATGTCGCAGTCTGATTGTTCTAAACAGTCCACTGTGAGACTGAAAATGTTACAGGTAAAATGCTAAATTGTTGGCTGCCTAATATCAGGAAAGAACTGCCTCCGCTCTAACAGATTTCTGTGGGGAGGAGGGTTCAATTCTCCCTAACCTATCACTACAGACCGACATAACTGTCTGAGTCCAACATCACTTTAAGTCAACACCCATGCCATCATACTGGTTTTTCCAGGGTTTTAAGAGAGGAGCGGAGCAAAGCACAACAAACTACGATGTAGGGCAATGTTGAAGAAGACAAGTCTATTTGGAACAGCCTCTAAAGCAGTGTCTATCTTGGCTAGCAGTCACCATGGTTATTAATCCTCACTGGTTCTGGTGCACAGCTTGACAACAGCTAACAATGGTGTTAGTCACTGAATCGATTGCTTTTTAATCAAGAAATAACTGTTTCAAGTCATAATGCCAGACCAATCAGTAACTCTGTGGAGTGGGCAGATTCAGCTTCTTATCTATGAATATTTGGTCATTTCTAAGTAGTCTATGATGGTAAAGTGAAATTTTTCGTGTTTTGGGCAGTTGGTCTTGAGCTCTGAGAAACTGTGATGAACATCAGTTAATCAAGAAAAATAACCATCAGATTAATCACTAATGAAAATAATCATAAGCTGCAGCACAGCTGAATAAGTCTTTTTTTTCTAACTTTGAAAATGCACACTGAGGATCACATCAGTCTGAGCAACTAACACCTCAACTCTTCTTCAACATAACACTCTTTTAGTGTTGTCATGATACCAAAATCTTTGTTTCGGTACCAATACCAATATGAATTTCGATACTTTGATACTCTTCGGTACCGTTACACCCTTACTATAGTAAGGGTGCTTTCATCAAAAAAATCATGGTTCGGTCAGTACCTCGGTACGGACGTCACGGTTTGGTAACTCAAATGTCCCACCAAGTTTGTGTTGTCTCCCTTTGCGAGGCAGACTTTCTCGTCTTTTTTCACATGCGCCAGCTGCGAATGTTGATACAGGTGTTGTCATACACACCACTTGTGCAATCTGTGCTCCAATAGGAACAAGAAAGGCGTTTGTGTGCATAATTGAGTAAAATAAATTAACTAAATTAATGAATTGAATCAATTTCAAAGTACCGGTATTTTCCAAATGCAGTATAGTACCGTTTGGAATACTCTAGTACCGCGGTACTATTTTAGTACCGGTATACCGCGCAACACTACACTCTTTATTCCTAAACCTTTTTTAGTCATCTTGCTTTCATCAAGTCTCTGATAAGAATCACTCTTCCTCTCACGGTGTGTTGAGGAGGGGTTATGCGGCATATATAAACAATCATTTTGCCAACTTTAGACTTCATTCAGGTTCCCTACAATGTCAGATATGTTAAATTTAAGATTTTTTTAAAATGTGAAATGTGGTTTTCAGCAGGTTTCAATGTAAGACAATTTTTATAATAACTAAAATTCAAGACAAAAAAACTGAGGTTTTATGAGCTGGGGATGGGGACAGATTTGCCATGTTTGTTGTAACATAAAACATGACTTTTCTGGGAGATACACATTGTTTCATAGCAGGTTTTCTTGGCAATTATGTGTTTCTTACTCTGCACTGATTCACACTGGAACAAGTTTGAATTTTTTTTTTTTTGCACAAAATACACAGAGGCTCGTATGCACTGCCTTGAGTCGGTTCAAGCCATACAGTGAAAACTTGGTTGAATAGAAAGTTTCCACTGAATTTGCATACAGTGACAGTAAGATAGCAGATGGTGGATCCTCTAATCTGAGCCTCAAAGCTGTAAATAAAAAGTGAGTGTTACTGTTCAGCTATCCTGAATAATGGGAGGTTAATGCAAAAGGCTTTTGATAAATTATAAAAAAAGATGTTATTATTTGCATTTTACAATGAAAAGAAGATACATAAAAATCCTACTTCCTTGTCTTAGCACATTTAAGACTTTTAAAAGATTGATTTAAGACATCTTAATTCCAATTAAGGCCTTTTTTTAAATTAATGAATTCAATGCCTTTTAAGACTTGTTAAGGATCCTTGGGAACCCTGGTATTTTATGATGGCAAAGTTCTTGTACAGCTACTAATGTTTAGACAGCATTTGAGAATTTGTGTGCTTTTTTGCATATAGTTTTTTGCAGAGAAAAAAAATGTAATAAAATATTTTGAGGACAAAGTGGGTAATAGTGATACTGGAGAATCAGAAATATGAGGACCAACATAAATGCAGAAGTTGCAAAACGACAGCACATTTTATGAGGTAATTTAAATGGAAGTTAAAGAGTTACACTGTGTTGACTCATGCTGCATAATGATGCTTTTTACAGTGGAGCTACAGTATAGCATTGCTTAGTGTGCATGACCCCGTGCAGCTTCCCTGCAGAATTTCACTGTCAACATTGGTTACCAACATAAGCGCTAGCAAATTAAGAAGAATTTGATTTTAAGAATATTATGCAATGTCTGCACACAGCCACATCAGTCAGAAATGCTATCTTGAGTATGAAATTGTTGGATGGGCAAATTAAAGGCCCATGCATGCACTGTGTAAAACGGATTAGTTTAAACAATATTGACATCACCACCCTCATAATGATGCACATTCTTTCTGGTTGATTCTTCTTAAACAATGCATGCTGTGGCAAACTGGCTACATACTAATCCAAGAGGAAAAGGCCCTGTCATTGTTCAGCCTGCTGGGAGACAACACACAGGTCATGAGATCATGCAAACAAACACTGGACGTGGCGTTGAACCTCTCCACCTCAGTGTCCTAACCTTCACCTGCACAGTTCTGCATGCAGCTCTCTCCTATAGGAGGGTAATCTGTTAACTTGACAGGGCCAAGCAGAGAAGTTTTATAAACACTTCAGACTTGGCAGAGGCTTAGGCCTGTTCCTTAGCAACACCACTGAGCAGTGAGATTATAGAAAGTGGGATTAACGCTAACGAGGCATTCAGGGACAGGAGTAGAATGTGTTTGGAGGTGTCAGCGGTGCCGCATCAATAAGATTCTTTTTGACAGGAGTCATTACTGTCATCAAATGTTACTGAAGATAATTGATGGAGGGATTGCTCAGGGAATCCCTGTGGGATGATTCAGGCTTTCAGAGGTGTGTGTGTGTGTGTGTGTGTGTGTGTGTATGTGTGTGTGTGTGTGTAGGGGCGTGACTGTCCTCTAAGGGACCATCCATCTGCATCAGTGTAGAAGTGGGTTATACAGTGGCCACTTGTATATCAAGTAGTCACTACGGGTTAACGTTGTATTCATGAGGAACTATTTTTCTTGCATGCCTTCATGGTGGATGGAGAATCCAAAAAAGAAAAACCTTTTCTGTGAATTGAAATAAACGGGGATCATGTTTAACAACAGCTAAACTATGTCAGAACAACCTATCACAAACTCTCACACAACTCATGCAGTACAATCCAGGTCTCATTTATCCAGCCGTATGCTCAGAATTCCTAAACATATGCATTTATGCTAAAACGTTAAAACAGAAAACACTTCTGCCTATGAGGACTGAGTGTGCCTGGGCACGCGCGTGCGTATGAGCTCCACTTCAGTAGTTCAAACTCATGCATTTGCCCAGGCACGCTTTTCAGCCGTGCATGAGACTGTCTGTAATGTTTTAAATCTGAATGTTTTTGCAAAAATGCATGTGTTTGGGAAATACTGAGCCAACGACTGGATAAATGCGACTTGGATTATACTGCACAAGCTGTTTGAGAGTTTGTAAACATATATTTGAATAGTTTTGGTGTTGTTGTGAAACACAGACCCTGTTTGCTTCAATTCATGAAGAATGAATTCCTTCATGAATTCAGTGCAACACAGGGTGACTAAATGATATACAAAAGGTCATTTTGCAGGTGAAGTATTCCTTTAACTGATGAAATATTCTGACTCCTATACATAGACTTTTCCAACTAAGCGAAATGAAAATACTGAATATTAGTGTACTGTTAGTTAACTAGTTGGTCATCTTTAGCTGACTCAGTTCCTTCAATTCCTTTTAATTGTCATTATAAATAAATACAACAAAATTTAAGGCACAAAATAAAACCGGCTCATTATAAAATAACATATGCACATTTACGCACACACACGCAGTGCCAACATAAAATAAGTTAAAAAATTTTGCACATAAATAAAGTAAATGAATAAAGTTACTGCAAATGATGTAAGTATAAATATCGAATAATACTGGCTGTGTGATTTCAGTGCAGCGTTTAATGTAGTAACGGCTTTGGGGTTAAAACTAATCAACATTCTGCTGTTGCATGTTTGAATTGTCCGATAACGTCTGCCTGAGGGCAGAAGGTCAAACAGATGGTGGGCAGGATGAGATGAGTCCTTCGGGATGTTTGTTGTTTTCTGGAGGCAGTGTTCTTTAGACAAATCAGCTCTAAGTCATCAGTCATCTGTGATCAATGACGCATCTCTGGCATCACATCTGATCTTCAACAAGTGCGAGATGTAAGAGATCTTCAGCTAACTACACTGATTAACAAAATACTGGAGAAATAATTTCACAAAAGAGTAACTACTTTTTTGACTGACAATCATCCACAAAGTCATCATTTCACTCCATTGTCATTGTATGACTATTGTTTGATGTAATCTTATGGGCTCTCTCTGATGCTATTGATCATACAGTGAATGTTCCTGGTCAGGCTCTTCACAGGGAGGAACACATGGAGGACTAACAGTGTGGCAAAGGTGATAACGCAGCAGGCATACGGCAGCCAGACATCAGAAAAACATGAAACCTAATAGGAACTTTGTAGTTGGTGCACCTTGATTGATAATTTGAGAAGTACAAGTCTAACAGCTGATGATTAATACTCTGATTTACTGCACACTTTTACCTGAAAGATAGCAACATATGAAAATTGATTTACTAAAAGTAGCCTTATTGAGAACTGGCAGGCTTTGTGAAGTGACATTTAGATTGTGCTTCACCTCCCTACTGATGATGTCAGTCACAGATCTATGGCTGCTTTGATCTCTGGCCTCTGTCAGTCTCTTTCATGCAACACTCAGTCTGCCAGAGACCTTTGCATTCGTCCCTTTTATCCACACGGCTTCTCCACACTTCAATGTACCCTTATCACGAAGCTTTGATAAAAGCTGATCAACTAAAGGTGAAACACTCACTCACACTCTGTTTTTCTTCAAAGAATAATTGATTCAAATCAACTGATCCTCCTCAAGTTGCTGTGAAGAGTGGATTCTGCAACAGTTATGCAACTGGAGCTGTTGAAATCGGTACATCCCTTCAGCAAATGCATCAGCTCATATGTAGAGATATTCTGTTTTTTTTCCTTCCAGATACTGATTCCTATCCCTAAACCTGCATACTGGCTGATACCAAGTAATTATCTGATATCACTAAGCTGAGCTTTTTTTGTACTTCTAACCCTGTACAAATGTGAAAAGATTGCAGTCATTGTTGCTGAAGTTAAACCCTTTGTAAAACATGAACAACTGCATACATGATGTGTCCTTTAATGGCTTATAAGATCGCTGGTGTTGATATAGGCAACACTAGTGCCACTCCTTGAAACTAAAGCCATGTACACTGCACACACTGCCTTGTCACTAGTGGAATCAATCATCTGTCACTGCGTGCTACTTTGAATTCATGAGGAAAACTATTTTTCTCGCATGCCTCTTCGGTGAACGGAGAATCCAAAAAAGGGAACCTGTTTTTTATGAATGGAAATAAATGGGGATCACATTTAACAACAGCTAAACTACATCAAAACAACCTTTGCGGTGTAAAAGACTGACAAAAGACTGACATTTTGCTAACAGCCAACGTGACACCGGAACTCAATTCTTCTCTGCCTCGTTAAAACAGCAGTTGCCACTAGTTGCACAGCTCAACTCACTGTGTAGGCGAATGCTTCAGAGGGTCAAAGAAGAATCGATTTCACCCGTTTTATCCTGGTGTGAAACCAGTTCATTAATAAATTACGTACTGTCAGTGCTGTGCATCTACTCACGTACTCACTGGTACCTGATTCAGTATTTTAGGCAGTATCTGAGGCATTCCTGATATTGCTAACGGTATCGGAACAACTCTACTCAAATGTAATTCGTGAAATAAAATATTTTTCATGCACACAATTTAATAGAATTGGATGTATATCAACCTATAGTCCTTTAAAATCAATTTCAGTTGAAAAAACAGCACTGGTAGCTTTTAAAAAATGTTTCCGCACCATCACATTAGTTTTGTTTTAGGTTTAAAGAGACAAAGTAAATAACACATCAGCTGCAAATAGTGGAGCTGTGATTAGGTTTGCAACTGCATGTGAATTTCAAGGTATAATTGTCTCAGAAATATGAAGATATACTGTACTACACAATTATTATCAGTGACAATGACCCTTAAAGAAACATCAAACCCTTTATTATAATTGAAACTTGAAACCATGTTTTTAAAAATGAAGTATGTGTAAAAAGTATGATTGGAAGTCGAGGAGGAAATGTACACCGTATGATAACTGTCAATGGTCATACCATGGTATACCGCTGCAACCCTTGTTGCGATAGCACATGATGTAATCGGCAGATATTGTATATCTGGACACCATTAAGCATTTATACTACTAGTTGCTGGCTACATAGCAGCAGTAGCGTTTCTGGTTCAAGACAGGGTGGCTTGCATGTCAGCCTAGCATCTGGCCTTTTTTGTCTGCCAAGAAATGACTGCAAACTTCCTTTTTCAGGCGAGATGATTCATATCCTTTTGAGCGCCTTAACCACAGAGTGTGAGTCTGAAGCGTGGCTCATCTTCTTAACGTTCCACCTGTGAAGCTAAACTCAACCTAATCATTTTTAAAAGATGTTGTAATGATATTAATGCAAAAAGGGCACGGGATAGGTGATAATATGCCAGTAGATAAATCAAGCTGGGTGCTAACAAG
This sequence comes from Epinephelus lanceolatus, assembly GCF_041903045.1. NCBI lineage: Eukaryota > Metazoa > Chordata > Actinopteri > Perciformes > Serranidae > Epinephelus > Epinephelus lanceolatus. The sequence goes on from NC_135751.1 coordinate 31,634,863, forward strand.
TTGAGGATGAAGTGCAACTCATACCGAAGTTTTGAGGAAGTGTTGCACACTGGCAGAGCTGATGCAACGCAGAGAAACTAAACTTCGATAGAAGAAGAGAAGGGGTAAGAATAAAACTGGTGAAAATTAGAGAAGCAACAGGCTGGAAAATTTATGAGCTTGTGGCTATTAATAAAGTGAAAAGATATCAGCCCAAGAGCCTTCTAACAACCAAGATAAGGTTTGCAGGATGTCTATCACAGAAACCTCTTTATCAGTAAGGAAGACTAATCTGATGACAAAGAAAATGAGCCACAGAGAGAGGTGGCTGTGAGAGAAAGAGAAACAAAACATGACTCTATCCCAGGAAGAACCAGAACAAATAGGAAGCTTTAAAAATAGCTGGTGAGAAATCCCTGCGTGCAGCAGCAGGAAGCTGCCAGTGAATGGGATAGCCAAGGTGCCAGCTGAAAGGTCAGGGCTTATTCCCAGATTCGGGTCTGCCTCTCTGGGCAACTTCACAATGCAGAATTACAGTTGCATGATCCTTCAAGGGTGGCAACAACCTGATATTGCAGGGGGTACAAGCATGCAAGCTTCTTCTAGAACTGAAGCCCACTATTTCTGAGAGGATGTGCTCCTGAGGCTGAAGGAGGCGCACACAATGTGAGAGAGAGAGGCTGATTATTATGAGCTCACACTGGTCTGTGTGTGCGGGGGGGAGCTGGCTTATATCCCTACACCTATTCCCCGGTGACACTAAGCTAAAACAGAAGAGGCCACTAACATGATTCGTCATAGTTGGCTCAGAGAGTTCACTAACATTGCACAATGAGGAGAAAAACATGCATTTGGAAAAGACTTAAGTGTACCGGCGCCCCAAATACTTGAAAATAAAGAGACAAAGCAAAGCAATTGTAGCATTACTGAAGCTGTAACAAGCAGATATGGAGAGTTTTGATGTTTCTGCACCCTAGACAGGATGTACACCACTTAACTTTCTAAAAATGAGCTAATATGGGAAACATTTTATGGTTCAGGCCCGCAGCTGTGACCCTTGTACTCATTACTCGGAGCTGCTTGAACATATAGGAAGCTTATACTTATGTCAGAGAAATACCTACAGTGAAAATGCCTCATGCTGATTCATATATAGCTAATTCTTCCTCCTTGGGCCTACTCAAGATCAACCAGGTCAAACCAGAAAAACAATAACCGCAAAATGAGACATCCGGTCCCCACTGCAAGGCTGCAAATTCTCAGGTTGAGATGAGGGAAATGAAAAAGCCGTGACAGAAATGTGTCATCTCAAAGTTATCCAAGTCCTACAAAGAGGAAAAAAATCCCTCAAGGCCATTTTGTTTATCACCCACATGAGAAGAAAAGGGAGGATTCTCAGTCTGCATGGTCTCTTTGAGAAATCACGTATCAGCCATTCAGCTGAGCACACAGCTTAACTTACACACAAAAGTACATTAAGGGGACTGTCACTTGAGGCACATTTGATCCTAGCAGGTGTAATCTATGTGCACTTGACTATGGAAGCCTTTGAAACGCCAAAATGGTGGCTGGATTAAGGTGTGTGCCCTCAAGGCCAATTCAAATTAAAAGAAGTTAGTTTCAGGAAGTGGCAGAAAACTATCCTCATGTGCCTCATGACAAGCGAGTCATTTTAAAGTAGACTAAATTATTCTCCCCAGTCAACTTCTCATCCACCAGTCAATGCATCCATTCATTGTGTGAATTACTGTTAACACATAAATGCAGTGGATAATTGTTACCTAACGGCCAACACAGGCAGCTCAGGTCAGGCTCAACACCCGGAAATGAACAACTATGCCTGCTCCTACACTCCTCACTACCGCCAAACAACTTTTAATGGCTTAGCAATTAATCAAACGATTGAGAGTTTACTAAACCAGTACTACGACGATAATACGATATATGTATTAATTAAAAAGGCACAGCCCTGAGTGCAGGAAGTTGTCTTTGGTAAACAAATTTCCCCTTTCACAAACTCACGCTCACGGGTAACCGTTAACTTGCTAACACTTCCTTTTTAAGTGCCCAAAAACTTACTAACTCCGCCAAAGCACCTCAGAAGTGAACGTTTACCGGTTTAACGGGTTATTAGAGGAGTTTATCGAGTGTTTGGTCAACTCTTACCGTTATACCGCCGGTAGGCTGGGACAGTCTCCTGTGAATGGTGCTGAGAGAGAGTGAAGTGAAGCGGCGGAGGAAAATCTGAGCCAACGGTCGCTAACCGGTGTGATGACTTCCGGTACGGCCCCTTCAAAATAAAAGCAGTGATTAAAGTCAATCCACTCAAAATGACGTGTTTGAATCATAGACTTGACATTTAGCACACTGGCATTTACTTACGTGCGTTTACTTCAGTACAGTTGTGTAATTCTTTACTTGATTATTTCAATGTCGTGCTATGTTTATTTTATTTGATAGTTCTACATTTCAGGGAGAAATATTGTCATTTTACGGCACTATATTTATGTACATTTTTAATCTATTTATGGTTACTTTGGGGACTTTACAGATCAAAATTTTAAACACAAAACAATCTCATAAAAGCTTATTATTATTATCATTAAGATTAGCTACAGGCAAGGGCGGATCATGAAACTATGGGCCCCTGGGTACAGATATGGTCATTTTGTGTCGCTTTAAGATCATTTTGTGTCTTCTTGAGATTGTTTTCTGTCTGTGGTCGTTTTGTGCTGCTTTAAGGTCATTTCGTGTCTTCTTGAGGTTGTTTCATGTCTCTCTGAAGTTGTTTTGTGTTGCTTAAAGATCATTTTGTGTCTTTTTTAGTGGTTTTGTGTGTCTTTATATTTCTTTGCCCCTTTTGTGGTAAATTTGTGTCTCCTAGCTGTTCCCATGCATGTCTTTTCTGGGGTGTAAAAGGCTCGACCACCTCTCCTACAGAGGAGTCAGAAGCCCATAGTTTGTGGTGGGCTTTGTCAGGATTTGTTTTTCTGTTTTGTGTCTTAGTGGTAATTTTGTGTCCCTTGTAAATATACTGTCTCTTTGAGGTCATTTTGTGTCTTTTGTGGGTTTTTTTGTGTCTCTTTGTATTCATTTTGGGTCTTAATTGGTCATTTTGTGTCTCTTCATGGTTGTTTGCCCCTTAAATTTGTGCCTCTTGGCTGTTCCCTTGCATCTCTTTCTGAGGTGTAAGGTACTTATGATAAGCCCCAGTGCATGCTATTATGACCGGCCCTAATGCACACTAGTTAATAGTTAAAAGGCACACACACCACTGACAAGTGTCAGTAAGCTTTGATACTTTTTTCCTCCTGTTCATTTCTCTCTTTGCTCCTTTTATGGTAAATTTTTGTCTGTTGGCTGTTCCCTTGCATCTCTTGTTCTGTGGCAAGCTCACTGCCTGCACTGTCTATTTACGCCTCTGCTTTGTGGTCCTTCTGTCTCTTCCTGGTCAGTACATGTTCATTTGAGTGACATATTGCAGGTGAAGGCCAGGGGGGCCCCCTGGTACTTTGGGCCCATAGGCCTGCATCTGGAAGGCCAGTTCAGTTATCAATTTATGGTTGTATATTTAACAACAGTACCCTTTATATTACTGCTTTCACTTAAGTAAGGCATGTGAACTCCTTTACAATCATATAAACAGGGCTATTTTTGATGACACTGTCATGCCAGGTGTTCCAGTTAATTTCTTTCCACCCACCTGTAGATAGCACCACTATGTGAATGTTATTTAGACACAAATAAAACATGTAAAACAAACAGTTGATATTTTCAAAAGACAAAAGGAAACAGAGAAGCTATTTGATTACGGTCTACATAAATCATGTGCAATGTTTCTTTTTGGTCATTCTCTGGGGATGTGTGCCCCTTGTGTAAGGCAGAGAGTGCCACTGAGCACAAGCATGTCATTGTATTGTCACCCAAGTTGAACTTTATCTATGAAAACCTAACCGGAAGCAGTACGTGGTTACAATCTAAACCTTTGTCTTTCGACACGCTTCCGGGAAAATCGCGCTAACGACACCATTGATGTATTAACGACACGCGTGGGCATGCAGAGACACACACTCACAAGTCTTGCCCTCAGGGGTCCAAACATGTTCAACTGTGTTCACTTCACTTTATCCTGTATTTTGGCTCCTCTCCCTGAGATGAAATTCCTCTGCAGTCTCTGAGCAGCTGCACAAGTTCCTTATTCACTAAGGCAGAACATGATTCAGGTCATAAAGGCGTGGCAAAGAGGTACCGAGAAGTTCATTTGAAAAACCGGTTGGCTCAAAGTTTGACATGACTGATGACCGTATATGGAAGATACCGGCAGAGAGCAGGGTGACACCTAGTTGCTGTGATGGGGTAGTGCATCAAGGCTGCATGCTCAGTCATAACTGACACTGCTCAGGATGCTCAGCTGTGGAGGACATTTTACTTTTCCAGCAAAGGAATATATTCTGATAGACACAACCAGCCAGCCAACACATTATCATTTTTTAAAATTTATGATTAATTTGGCAACACCAGTCTGCTCTGGAAGGTTCAAGACTCCTATAGATTAGACTTACTATAGATTTGTGGATGTTTATGGCAGTTAAACTGCTGAAAAAGATGAAAGTGCATTGGTTTCAGTAAGGTCTTTGTGGGTTCCAAAGCATCCTGCACGTACTAAAATTAGTTGCAAAGAGGAAACAAACACCCATCAAAATGCATCACAAATACAACTTAAGTGGATCAAACATTACTTCTACTGTTCATTTTGAAAGACTAAAAACACAACTCTCCTTCACAGTAACACAGTTTAAAATTTAATCTTAAGCTTGATTTCACATCCCTTGTTACTTGTGACCATTACTTGATGCAAACATAAAGTAGGAAGTTAGTTGGGGTCTGCAGGTTTTACACTGTTGAAGAATATGTACAAAAAGACGTGAAAAATGACCTCATTTTAGTTAAATATAAACTTACAGCAAAGGCTTTGAAAAACTGGATGTCTAAGCAGATATGAAAACACAAAGAGAGAGACTGTATTTGGTTAATATGCACTGTAGGTTTTATTCCAAGTGTCATAAACTACAGGGTACAAGTAAGAACTGGGGAAAACCCAATTCCCATTAACCTACAGCCAAAACCATTTTCATCAGAAAAAAAGGAGAAAAAAAAAATACTGGTAAAAAACACTTCGGAGCATTTAAAAGAAGAGGTTGGAACAATAATTTCAAATCACATCAGAAGACGACCAAGTGTAAAATATTCTGCACATCTGTAACGACCACCCTTCTGTGCAGACAGGAAGGGACGACAACCCAGAGGAGCTTCATTTCTTAGCTGGTGTCCATCTGAGAAAACAAAACGAGCGTGGAGTTAGACAGCTGCAAAAACGCAGTGTGGTAACTGATGAAGTACTGCCTTGACAGGTGGACTCACTCTGGCATTGTAGGCGTCTAACTGTGCGTCGAGTTCTTCTGCTGACAGCTGTTGTTTGCTGCTACCGCCACGGCCGCCCCGACCTCTTCCTCCAGCACCACCTGAGCCACGCCCTCCGCGGCCTCTCTGCATTCCTCTGAAGCTGCCCCCGCGATTTCTGTTCATGCCTCCTCCGCCTCTGTTCAGACTGAAAACAAGAGTGCCCATCACACACTGTGTCCACACTGTCTAAGTCAAGTTGCTTTAAAAATAAAAGAAAAAGGTGGCAACACTCACCCCTGCATAGGTCGCCTCTGTGTGTCAATTTGTGATGTGACGAGCTGGATGTTCATAGGCCGCCCTAGAGAGATAAAGACATTGTGAACCTCATAATTTAGGCATGGCAGCAGTGCTAAAACAGTCAATTTGCCAGACAGATTAATGATCTTAGATTATCAAAATACAAATGATCCCAATTTCTAAAAACACACAAAATATCTGCACGGGTATAATTCAAAGCAAGAGGTAAGGATGCGTATGATTTGAGTCTGAGGCATACCATCAAGTGGGATGCCATTGTACTGTTTCATGGCTTTGAGAGCATCTGCCCTCCGTTCGAAGTGGACATCTGCTGTTCCCAGGCTTCTTCCTGATCGGTCGTAATGAACTGCAGCCTTCTTCAGAGTCCCAAATTCAGCAAAAAGTTCCTGTTTGGGGAAAAATAAGTCTTGAGATGCTGTTCCTGGCACACCAACCTATGGCAAACATGCTCTGCTCACAAAAAAAACAAATGTGTAAAGCAAAAATCAAGTACCTGAATGTCTGCATCTGAGACCCCAAAGTCGAGATTCGAGACAAGGAGCTTCCCTCCAGTTTCCACACCGGCTCCTCCTCCACCTCCAGCAGGGCCACTGAAGCCGCTGAAGCCGTTGTCAAACATGTCATGCTGCCACTTATCTGGAAGCTGTTTAGGCTGCAACAGATGAAAGACAACGCACCTGCTGACTTCAGGATCCCCTTGCCTCTGTCAATCACAGAGTCCACACGGCTGGGTGTTGGGGCAAGCAGGGGCTCCACTTCCAACAGGGCCAGGGTGCACAGCTCCCCCCAAGAGGCTCCCCAAATGTTCCCTGCCCACCCCATCACTACAAGCAAAGTGAATCAGTTCAGACAGAGGTGGACATACACAGGACAGACCACTGAACTAGAACAGCAAGGGGATGTGCATCACTTCCACTATACACACAGTATACAAGTTATATAAATATGAAGCCTAGGCATTTGCTGAGACTGTACATATTTACAAAATGACTACATCAAAACTGATTCATCATCCCAAACCCAACCACAATCTCTATACTAACCCCTGAACAACTTGCCCACTCTGACTAGCTACCAACATAGCCCACTGTTCTCTTGCCATCTGCGCCTCCACCAAAGGCTCTCCAGATATGATCCTCGGGTACACAGGGGGTCGCCATCTGAAGCAGTGTTGCCTCCAGCGTTGCACCGTGTTTCCTGGCCCGACCCAAAGTTCTTTACCAAGCCACGAAAAGGGCTTTCGTGAAGGGGTTAGTGTCCATGAGATGAGAGGATGGATCTGAAAAAACAACTAGATAAGGGCCAGCTATCCCCTCTATGCGAGCGTGGATTATCTGAGCGTCCATTTTGAGACCACGCCATTTTGATTGGGGCTTTGTTGGGCTCGTCTAAATACTCATTCACACTTTAGGAGTGAAGGTTTGCCTTATAAGAACACTACCAGGGTGGTTGAAGTCCACTGATCCATCCTCAAGTAACAGCCAGACCGGTTGAAAAGCCACCAAACAGGCCTTGTTGTGAAACCCGCCAGCCACTCCCGAACAAAGGCCGCCTGGTCGCTGCCCCGGGACAAGAACAAAAACTATGCTCCAAAAAAGTGGTGGAAAAAATCATGTGCGGGTGAATTTTCTCGTTGACGTGGGTTCCTCTCACCATCATTTGGACACTTGGGCTGGAAAGCTCTCTTATCGATCGTTGGCAACTAGCTCTAACTTAAAATGGCGCCGCCGAGGCCTTCACGATCCAACTTTAGCTAGTTAGCCAAAATAGCTAACACGCTCGCTCTCTCCACCAGGCCTCCTCTTGACAAAAAAGTGATGTAACATACGGGTTGTGGGAGAAGGGACACATTATGAATACGTTACAACTTCCATAAATGCTTAACCGCAAACCATAGAGCTCCCCCCGAGGGAAACTCGGCGGTTATAGCGAACATTTATCGCTTGACTAGCAAGCTGGCTAGAGGGTTAGCTAGCAAGCCTGCTGGAGAATAGAAGGATGTTAACCAGGCATTTTCAGGTTTGCCGAAGGGTTTTCCTTTTCTGCCCATTCCTCTAATTTTCTCATACCCTGCTGTAAGGCGTTGGTCTGCCTCTAGCGCGGTTCAGGTTCTGTCGGTTCCTCATGGGGCCGGATCCGCCGCCTCGGCCTCCAAATCCTCCGCCGCCGCCTCCAAGACGCCCAGGGCCTCCTCCTCGGCCGCCACCTGAACCTCCGCGGCCTCGACCTCTTCCACCGCGGCCTCCGCCTCTCTGCTGCCTGTTCTGCTTGATAATGTCGTCTAGAGACATATCCATTTTATCGGCCATTATGCTGCCTCAATAATGCTAAACTGTTAACAAAATATAAAAAAAATACGCCCTAGACTCGTTTGGTCCCTCTCCTTGCCCCTTCTCAGCTCAACGCTCTGCTCCGACAAGAAAACACAATAGCTTTCGCTGTATATAGACAAGCTGGTTCGTTACGTACGGCACGTAGTCACTACGTCATCACGTAATATGCGTGGCCAAGATAACACCCACACAAACACCATTCCAGATGGCATTAACACAACTGTGTATGTCTCTTCACAGTTTCTAATTCCTCTCAGGTATTTTTTATTCTTTGACTGGTGATATTCTAGATGGATTATTTACTTTTATAAAAAGAAGCCACCTAAATTATACACATACATTTAAATTTTAACATAAAATATACACTGCTTATTGTCTTATTGCTGTTTGTAGACATTGCTACCTCCTGCTCCTTTTGTGAACATAATATAAAAACTATTTCCCATCTTTTTTTTTAATGTGAAATATCTAGAAAATTTTGGAAGGATCATTGGACAGAACCTCACCTCTCTAAATCTGTTTACTCTTTTAACCTTAGGGATATTATTTATTATGATAATCCAGATAATATCAACTTAATTCTGTTATTCTTAATGCTATTTTTATTTATTCACAGACAGAAATTCTCTAAATCACTTCCTAATATTTTTTAATCTTTTCTAATTGAAGGTTCTTCTCAAATCACCAAGTTCATGAAAAAACAAAAGTTTTAAGCTTTAGAAAATTATGCAACACTTTTTCTTAAATCCTCAGACTAAATACACTGTTTTTCCTCTGTATGTTTGTACCCATTTGTTTTTTTTGCAGTTGTATTTTCCATGTAATTTTAGTTTACGTGTTGTTGTTTACCCGATGTTCTGTACATTTATTTTTTCAATTTAAAAAAATGTTAATACAAAATTTACTGCATAATTATCACTTATCAACATGAATGACTAGATGATGTCACTTAGTAACTCGTAATTACAATATATAAAATGTTGCTTCAGATCAGATCAGAGCCACAAGAATCTGTCAATTACCTGATTAGCAGAAAATCAGTCTGCAAATATTTTGGGAATTGACTATTCAATCATATGTGTCATTTAATTTAAGCACTAATACCAACATTTTAGTGATTTCAGTCTCTTATTTTATGACTATTTGCTGGTTTTCTTGGCCGACTATGACAAACGAAATATCTACAGTCATATAAAACAAGCAAACTAAACGTCAGCATTGTTTCTAAGAAATAGTTTACTATATTCTGATAAATTTGGACCAAATAATTAATCAGTTAATCAAGAGAATTCTCAATGAGGAAAATAATAATTAGCCACAGCTCTTAAATCAGTATGACCAGGATATAGCACAATTGTTAGTATCTGGATTTATACAATTCTCTCCAGTCTAAGTTTCAGGGTGAGCTTCCTGTCTCTGTGGTCATTAATCATGTAGGATCAATACAAGCAGGAGTACTGTAAAAGTCTTTTATTCAACATTTTGTTTCAAGGCTTAGGGGAGGGGGGTTAACCAAGGGCAGCATAATTGGGGGAGGTCTCTACTTAGTAAAGTCCATTTGAGGGCAAGTAAATTTATAATAAAAATGTTGGCCTTCTACATTGCATTTGGCTTCCAAAACTTGCCCATAAAGTGTTTATCCAATGTGACCATTTCATTACTTCTACAATTTTACTGATCAAACTATCTTCCAAAACATACTAAAAAAAAAAAAAAAATAGAAGTCAGCCCTTTCGCATTTTCCTCCAAAGTCATATAAGTAGCAGTAGTAAAGAAAACAAGGTTTGTATTTAAGACTGCAGTCTTTTGTGTCCTGTGGAGGGTGTCCACAGTTTGTACCTCAGCATCAGATGTCAGCAAATTTTGATGAAAGTTTGCGCCAGTCCCATCCGCATAAAGAATGTACATATGAAGATTTTGTGACTGGAAAAAAACACATGAACCAAGAGACGAGAGAATATGTGCTCCCTGGAATCCCGGTTCTTTTCTTCTTAGTCGTCATAGAGGGTAAAGAAAGAGATTGGGCTGCAATGGTCCAAAGTTGAGAAACAAGATTGGCATTCTGTACTAGACTGGCCAACAGGGCTGACTTTCTGGCTGATGGAGGAAAAGTTCTCAAGGATAATGGGTGGAAAGAAGCGACTGGATCATCGTGAGAAAGACTAGGACTTCTTGGAATCCTGTGTGTTGCGTTTCTTGAGGTCGCTCAGGTCCACTGGTGTGAAAGCTGCAAGAGCAAACAGAGAGAGCTGTTAACAGGCGTGTTTGATTCATTTAATCCATCAGTGTGACCTCAAAATAAAGTCCACTTCACTACTATGTTACACTGTAACTTACAATGTAGGTTAGGATTTGGGTTCTTCTCCACATACTCCTGTGGTCCACGGTCATTACGTTCACTATTTTGTGTTGATCTGATGTCTCTGAGCACACACTGCCAGGCTGTGAAAGAGACAAGACAACAATGCTTTTGTTATATTTAGGGAATTTAGGGTTAGTAATGACATGACAAGACAGACTGAAGGGAAATAAAACATTCAACTTAATGAAGGTGAGACTTGTTGAACAGTTGAAGTGAGTGTGCTGGCATTAAGTAACTTGCAAACTCAATCTTTAGCGCTTTTCAAAATAAGTGCTTCAAGACCAGTATTTGCAGTCAGAGTGGGCAGTCAGAGTGGGCACTATTTGTGCTTTCAGTGATGATGGTTGAAGTGATCCTTGAAAAGCAACCTGACACATAGTCTGTTGTGAACAGCACTAGGCTGCCATGGTCCAAGTACTCACCCCTACCTCACTGACACTACTATTCTCATGACTTTAAGGTTCCCTGGGGAGTTTTGGAACTCTAGTAGCACTATAGGCTGCATCCACACTGATATGTTTTTACTAAAGAACAGCGTTTTACAACAAAAACTATCTCCATGCCGTGCGCACTGCTACGTTCCAAAAGTAGCAGCTGAAAAATGTGCTCTGCTCTGGCATTTGAGCATGCCTGCCACGTGTCTTCATTGAAAATAATGAATTTGAGGGCGCAAAAAGTGCGGCATGTGTTCGACCTCTAAGACCCACTTGGGGAATAAATGTGGGTATTTGTTTTATTGTTTTAAAAAGTCTCAGTTTCAGTCTGTCCAGACTAAAATGCAACCCTGGAGTTTTCAAACTATACAGGGCTAGCAGCGTTTTTAAAGGTCTCTGTTTTAGGGGTTCCAAAACGTCAGAGTGGTGTGGACGCTAGGCATGACCGCAGCAATATTTATGCATTTTAAAACAAAAACCTATCAGTGTGGATGTGGCCTTAGAGTATTTTTCTACAAGTGGATCCCTGTAATGTTGATCTTGTGTTTATCTTGTTCACAAGGACTCACATACATAAGTAAGTGTGCGCGCACAGAAGATGTGCTATATGGTCAAGCTAATGGTTTCACATAGTTTCCCTGATCTACATGTTGCAGTCACATGATAAAATACAAACGTCTTTTGAGGATGGAAACACATTTGCCACATCAGTTAGACCGCAAAGATGCTGTGGAATTTTCTTGTGTAACTCATCAAGTCTCATCATTAATCTCATTGTGTTATTACAATTAGATCTGGTGAGTAACTCAAGAAAACTCCAAATGGCAACTTTGAAATCCACTCAATAAACAAGGTGTGGTTCCCTCTGCTTCGCCAACAATGAAAAGAGATTAATCACTGAGTATGAGAGTTGAGAACAAGACTGTTGAGAGTGGCCTCTTGCATCGTGGAGAGGAAAAGCTGATTGACAGGCAGAAATGTTGTAATACCATTGCTATTTACAAATTGTGTCCTGACATTTAACTGGTAACCTGTTTTGTTACTCTCTCAGGGTATATGCAGGAATCCTGAGGTTAATTTCAATACCATTTAAGACTTTTTTAAGACCTTCCAAAAAAACCTTAAGACCTCATCGCCACTTCAAGCTGTCGTTAGCAGCAACGCATCTTTAACTTACTGAACAGATGTAGTTTGCAATTAAATCTATGGAGCACAAACATACAACAGAACTCAGATAAGATGAGAAGGATTTTTTATTGCCTTCTGCTCCTCTGTTTGGCGCCTGGACGTGCGCTGTCGCGTGATGTCGCACAGGTACGCGCACGGCCCTGAGTGGCAGTCCGAGTGTGCCTACCTACACATCATTGTTTGTAATAGTCACAAGGAGGAAAATAAATTATACATTCATGGATACTTTATGTCAAAGCTTGAATGCCAAGAAAATGTAATACTTGAAAATCGCGATTAAGACTTTTTAATACTTTTTAAGACCCCGCGGACACCCTGTCTCTAAGTACTTTAACTCATTAATGCAGTGAATCCACTGTGTTGCAATCCAATGCTTAGAATAACCTACTATATGAATAACTGTAACAGCTGCACACATTTATATATTTAATGGTATACTACAGATAATGGCCAAAAGGTGTGTCTATTTAAAGGCGGAGTCTCTCATTATGGATATAGATCATTGATACTTGAAATCACCACCTAAACAAATACAGTCCTCCCATCAGCGCTCCTCCAGAAGCTTTACCGCCCCTCTCGCTCCCATCACTTCCTTTCTCTTTATACATCCATGGCCTTTCCCCTGTCCCAAGCACTCACACAGCACCATAGTGTTGTGTGTCTCGGTCCACTTTCTTTGTTTACCATTTATCAAGCTATTCAGCACGCACACACACACAGAACGGACAACTAGCGGATCATAGAGAGATAATCTCTGAATTTGACCAAAGTGCATTAAAGCAGACTTTGGAGAACGAGGTAGTAGTGTGCTCAAGGACTGTTTTTGTCATATGAGACTCAAGAAAAAATGCAGGTGCTCTTGAAGAAAAGGGTCGGCACATGGAAAGAAAAAATGACCTTCAGGCACTGATGCATGGAGCAGGAACAAATGCACTCAAATTAAGTTAAAGTTTTAAGTTTTAAGTTTTTTAAATAATGTCTTTTTAACTTGATTCAAGTGCATTTGTTCCTGATCCACGCATCAGTGCCTGAAGGTCATTTTTTTTCTTCCCATGTATCAGAGTAGAATCACGGACTCCAGCTTATATACAGTATCAGAATTTTGAGGGGAAAAAAAGCAGTGTACTTCTCAGTTTTAATGGTATGAGCTGAAGTTTCATGTGCCAATTTAGCTGGCAATCCCTGTGCAAGTGTTTACATGTGAGATGAACAAACTGATAAGGACTGTGTTTACATGGTGTACATTAAGTGATCAGAGTGAAGAGTTCTGACCTGCACAATATACAGAATCCAGAAACACAACATGGTCAGATATTTTTAACAGGCCTACATTAAGCTCTTTACACCATGTTTGGTTTGCTGCTGAGCTTTAATAGAAGAATTTGTTTCATACCAGTAGTTATGGAACACAAGAAGACGAGTCAACCGCAACAAACCTACCAATAATCACCCTCTTAAATCAAGTGTGGTGGGAAGACGTGCAGAAAGAAGATTCAAATATGACAGATATAACCACGTTAAAGTTAATTTTCCTGCTGCTGTTTCTGATCTTGTTTGTAACCTTCAGGAAATAAACTTCTTAAAACTAAACCCTGACAACACAATTTGTTCTGAGAGGTCTATTATTCTAATAAGTGAAATAAAACACTCAGATTATTTTGAAAGAAACTCAAAGCATTGGTGTCAGATGTCGTACTTACTATCATGTATAAAGCGCACATTTTCCTCATGTGCTGGGGTGAAAAGCTCCCCGCTGTTAGTAGGGGATCGAGGGCTTGAAGTCCGCTTGTAACTATTCACCATCCTGGGAGCAGATGAGCTGCACAAACATGAAAAAAAGCAGAATTAGCAGGATGAATAGACATTCTTTTAATCATTGTTTACTCTAAACTTTGACATACTATTCTTCTGTATCTCAAGCACAAAGCAGTACACACCTGGTATTACATTTGATTACATGTTCATAACCAGTGGCGTATTTGTACATGAGCATTCCCACTGAAGTGCATAACTTTATACAGACCTGGTCATTCTGTTTGCAGTCTGTACTCGCTCCTCGCTCCTCTATGGTGAGTGGATGTGAAGAATTAAAAGCTTCAGAAGTCCTCAGCCAAATCCTAATAATACACAACGGTGGCATGTTACATAGCATCTCCACATGAAACCAGGAAGCCAGTTTCAAAATACCATAATACAGGCCTCTGATTACATTAACTTTTACTACTAGAAACAGTAAACTGGTGACACTCTTGATTAGCCCAGAGTTAAATTAGCTAGCTACTCACTAGTCACTAACAATGTACTATGTCATCTGAAGAGTTCTGACAAGTCAAATATCATTAGTAACATTACGAGTGATGTCAACTCATAGTTTCTAATGCTAGCTAATTTCTGTATAGCTGTGGTATGCTCTACGTCTGGAAAATAATGAGCAAACACTAGCCAAGGGGCTTTTGTTTACGTTTTTGCTTCAGTAGCATCAGCAGTGTTAGCATCAGGCTACAGATACAAACCCAGTGCGTTAGCCTCTGGTAAAATTCTCACAAACAAGACTGCTTACTGTCTCTACAAAGAGCTCTGCTTCTTAGCATCCATGTCCCTCCATAGCTATGTCATGGACAGCTAACTACAGATCTGCTGACACAATAATTTCGGCTAACTTTAGCCAGCTAGCTAGCTAGCTAGCCGGACGGTTTACATTGTCTTGTCGTATCGTTAGCTTGAATCAGCTAATATTCTGCTGGCGTTACTGGTCTCAGATATTTATTAGATGGACATTTAGCGCAGTTGTAACATTTCTAAGATGCACAGCAAAGGACAAACTGTTAATATAGTCAACAAACCTCTTTATAACCCTTCCTTTCGGTTTCTTTATTCAGAGGCTGTGTACGCCCGTTAGACCTGGCTAAAACGTTGCCAATGCCAACCAATCATTTCCGGGAAAAAGACACGGAAGTGAAAAAGCTCTCATCCTTACTGTTAAATATCTGGGCTCTCACCTCACACGGATACTAGCTACGTATAATATTACAGCCAATTATTACATTTACAAATTTAACATACTAGTTTATACAGTGTAATGTAGAGTAATGCACATTTTTATATTTATTTTATTTTACTTTATATACTTATATTTCATACTCTTATTCTTACTTCTTGTAATTTCTATCCTTTTATTTTATTTTTATTTCTATCTTTACATATCTGTGCTCTCACCTCTCACAAATACAGTCTACGTATAATATTAAAGATAATACATTTTAATAGACAGTCCCTATCTACTGGTATGAGATATTTGTTTAAGAAAATAAAACAGTATGTAGCTGATTAACAGTGTATTTTTCCACTTACTTTCTCACCAATATCTGTCTTCTTAAATAAAATTACAGCACTACAGTAGATTTTTCAATGGTGCTACTATTGCGACTGTATTTTAATTTTCCAATCATACCAGGATATTAGGAACATTAGGATATATCATTGTTATCATTTATAGTTTTAACATACTTGTTTATACAGTGTAATGTAGCAAAGTGCACATATTTGTATATTTGTACACAGTTACAAACTAATTTAATTTAATTCTATTTCATTTTATTCTATTTTATTTTATTTTTACATACCCCTCTGGGATCAATGAACAACTTGTGATTCTGATTCTGATTCTGAAAGCAGCAGCAGCAGCAAAACCTGACTTAAGTTGAGGACATGCACATCCCAAATAATCCTGCACCACAGTGATACTTAATTTATGGCTTGTGGGCGCCATCTGGCCCAAAACAGGGTGTCTGGTGGCCCGCCAACAATTTTTTAATTCACAGTTACAATAAACTGACTCACAATGGGATTTTTTTTTTGGCACTTTGACTGTAAATAGGGCGCCAGAGTGCAAAAAAAGACAAGCAGTGTAGTGAAAAATGGACAGATGGATTTGCCTTTATTTTGCCTTTATTTTTATTTTTTGCCCTTTGTTTCAATTTTTTTTACTATTATTGTATTTCTCATTTACTTATCTAATTATTTTTGTTTATTCATTTTATCTGTTTTTTTATTACAGTTTTGTTTGTTTTTTTACTTTTTTTTCTTTTTAATTATTTTTCATTGTACAGAAGTGCCCTCCAGGCAAAGCAAGTTGAATATCCCTGCTGTGCCATATTAAAAATGTTTTACGCATACAAGAAGGTCAAAAAGCTCCAGCCTGAAAATGATGGTGATGAAAATGCCGGTGTCTTCTCCTCTCCAGTTCTTGTGACACACTTGCATGTCTCTTACACAGACTACACAAAAGCAACAAAGGCATATTTATAAAAGGTTTCTTTATTTATGAAAACGTACAAAAATAATTTTTGAGGAGAGAATTATAAGACTTTCATTGCTGACATTCATAATTCTACCACAGAAAACAACAGCAACACATATGCGAAAAACACTGCAGCAGTAAAAGTGCTTGTACAGCATGAACTTAATGTTTTATGATTTCTGACCATCAATGAAGGATTAATTATTCATTTGGCTGATCCTCTTTCTGCCCAGCAGTGAGGATACACACCTCTGTCTATAAAACACAAACATCTCGGCCCAGATTCTGTGTTGTAAATTCGATCTGCAGTATAATCAGAGTTTGGAAACATACAGCTACTTAGAAAGTGATTGCTGATTGAATACTTAAATCAAAGTGATGTTATAGATGAATCTGATTTTCTCCATTGGACCATAGTGACACATTGCTGGTGTTGTATTACATAAGCTGAGAGTGAGGACAGGGGAGATAGGTGCAGTTTAACATTTGCTGCATACACACTGGCAGTATGACAAATACACAAGTGCACAAATAAAGTAATAAAATAACCACCAGAAAGAAAAAATACAGCCTCATGGAGTATTGCTTTAAGGCTGTAATAAAAAAAAAGTATATAGAACCACCATCTTGCTTCACAGGACCAGTGACACAGCCCTAACTCTGGCCATGTTCTTCCACCCTGTCACAAGTTTGTTTGGTGTTAAATACTGTTAAATATGTTGCTTCCAAGTGGCTGCTCCGCCCTTCATCTTGTCTGTTGCTCTTCTCTCTGTGGGTCCATTTGGTGCCCGGTCACACACAGCCCACCTCGAACAGTTTGAGCAGGTCTTTGCAGTCTGGGTCGATGAGGTCTGCAGGCTTCTCGCCGTTTTCATTCTCCGCCTCTGTGCTCGCTCCCATCGCCAGCAGATACCTGAGTGGAGAAAGAGGCAGAGTGATGTTAAACAGATGATCTCAGAGATTTTAAAATAACATGGTTTTGTTTATCAGTTCTGCAACTGGCTGTGGTTTTTGATTGTTTCTATCTCAACTCAAAGACATCAGAATAATTGTTAGAATTCAGTGGTATTAGTGAAGCTGTATTTTGCCTTATGGATACAATTCAGTACAACATGTGACACTAAATTCTCCAGTGTTTTCCTCCTCTTTAATCCCTGATTTTTGCTTAATGCTGAATACCATGTTTTGTTAACTGATGGTTAAGTTTCATGTAAGTTTTTCACTGCAAATTGTGAATGTTCAGAGCCAAACTACCTACAACAGGGCCAGGGTATTAGGGCCACATTTAGAAATAAAAAATCTGAGAATAAAGTCGTATATTACCAGAATATAGTTGTAATTTCAAGAAAAAATTGTAATATTGAGATAATAAAGTTAGAATTAATGACAATAAAGTCATGCTATTTCAAGAAAAAGGGTGTAATATTACTGATTATACTGATTCTGATTATAGTGTATCAGAATTAAGTCATTAAATTATGTGAATAAAGTAACAATTTTATGAAAAAATGTAATATTATATTGTAAATTTGTAATTTAATGAGAATAAAGTCAAACTATTTAAGGAAAAGGGGTACAATATTACAAAACTAAATGATAATTTTACAATGACAAAAATCTTGTTAAATTATTACTTCATTTGTATAAATTTCAACTTTTATGTCAAAACTACGACTTTTTTCTCAAAATTTAATGACTTCATTCTCGAAATCTCATTACAGCATCAATACTAAAATTAAAGACCTACGTTTTATTTTGTTTTCCATGTTTTATTCTTTGTGATCAGTGCACCAAAAACGGAAGCATGATTGACCAAAATTAAAGGGTTAAAAGGTCACGTGTTACCTGGCAATTTCCGGGTAGCCGTCGCTGCAGGCCATGTGAAGCGGCGTCCAGCCATCTTCGTCTCTCTGATGAACATCAGCGCCGTATTTCACCAGCAGCTTCACCACCTCCATGTTTCCTGTTAGCACGGCTTCATGTAGCGCTGCCATACCTGCACACAAGATTACGTCAGCCCTCTGCTGCATCATAACTGACATCATAACTGTTCCTCATTGGCTGTCATTATTTCTAATATCAAATCAGATTTGCAGGACAGTGTGACAAAGAAGTGTGGGGCTTTGCTCACCTGAGTGGAAGATCGTATCCACACGAACCTTCCTCGCTCTCATGAACCGACCGATCTGCTCCAAATCTCCTCGTCTCACAATATCCTGGAAGATGATGTCATTGGGGAAGTGCACAGTTCTCTTTGCAGGTGCGACAGGTGCGACAGGTATGACAGGTGCAGGGTCCTCCTGCGCTTTTGTGCTCCGGCTTGAACTGTACCGTGACCCTTTGCTGGATGAGGGGACGTACGTCGATGCAGACTTGTAAGTGGACGTGTAGTGTGACGTGCTGTACTGTGTCGTGCTGTACTTTGTCGGGGAGGTGTATGAGGATGTGTAGTTCAGTGTGGATGGCGTGTAATGTGAGGGGGTGTAGTGGGAGGGTGTATGGTATGTTGGCGTGTACTGTGAGGTACGTGTGTACGTCGACACCGGCACATGGTAGTTGTACTTCATCCCTGCGGCGGCTGCGGCTCTGCCTCCTCCCTATGCTGTCAGCCCAGGAGGAGGGAAGTGAGAAATCCAAGAGAACTCAATCCAATAAAAGAGCAGTATCCTTGGCTCTGTGTCCTTTTTACTCCTTGCCTTGCTCGCTTCTTATCCTTTTAGTTCCCAGCTGGAGGATCTCCTGCTGAATACAAGCACGTCTTAAATCTTCACTGTGATCCAATCCCCTTCTATTAGCTTTTAAGGTCCTCTTTTTCTTGCCTGCTGTGAATTTCTCCCACCTGTGTGCAAAATTATCTTTTGCACAGTGTGTTTGCCGTTGCACAGAACAAATGTCTGATGTGGGCAAGCGGGAGAGCACCCCTATATACCCTCTGCAGAGCTATTTTCGGGCCTAATATCCAGTGACTTCAGCTTAGAAATGAGTGGCCCTTGTGCTGCTCCTCCCACTGTAGAGTCATATGCCCAGTGACACTGCATCCACCCCTCATAAAAAATGTTGACAACCAACATGTTCCCTGTGAGGCTTGCTTCAGACCTACATCTTCCCACATAAACATTTAAACAACTATATTTAACATCAGCGATAAATGTTGACAGAAGGAGACTGTACCTCAGATGCACAAGAGCAATTATTTGGGGTTATTACAAGCTTTAGTTTTCTATAAATCATGCTGTTTTGGTTCTAGATGTGTTGCAGGACAAACAAACAACAACAAACAGCACTAGTACATGAATTCATTTTGATATGTGTTGTTGATTTGTCTGCTTACGTCATACCCGATGGTGCAGTGTAAGTAAGTTAGAGCAGAAACATTAGAAAAACAAACATTTTGCTTCATGTAATGATTTTGCATGCTCCTTCTCGTGTTCCCAGTTGACCCGCAGGTCCGTCATGTGACACGTCATGCTTGCCCTTTGCATCACAAGCAGATACACCAATAAAATTCACAGAGGAGGTCACAGTTGGGAGTGACCAACCGAGGGGGCAAAGCTACTAAATGTAACCTCTCCCTCCAAATGTCACGGAGCAGTCACATGGTTGCCGAAAAACGCAGCTATTTACAACACTGAACTTTTGCCTTCCTAAACAAGACTGATGCGCACACGACAAAATGTTGCATTTCTCATGAACAGAAATCCCATTTATCACCTTTGTTTTTTAATCTTTTGTAGATTTAATATTCAATAACACAAGTTTTTGACAAGTGTGAATTTATTTATTATTCATACGTACGGTAAGTCACTCTAAAACCTACACGCTGCATACTTGAACGCTGCTGTAACATTTGTGGCAGCAGCTGTCTGCAGACAGACTTCTGCGATGGGCAGAGCTGGTTATAACTGGTTCACAAACATTTGGAAGAGGTCTTGGGAATTTCACAGATGCTGCCAATATAACAGAGGAAATAGTGTAGCTGCCCTCTGCAGGTTTTTGTTTCTCACCACTACTCCAAACACTTAAGATATGACCTCGCTCCAGAACTTGATCTCCTCTGTTTTAATTTGCAGCTATTGTAATTCTATGCTACATACTTTACAATTTGGTATACATTTTATTCATATAATTAATCACTTTAAAGGGTAAAGGTGGTGTTTTTTAACCTTGAGTCTATTTTCCCATGTTCTTGTGCTTAAGTGATTGATAGGAACAACAGCTTTTGAATTTGGTCCAGTA
Source organism: Epinephelus lanceolatus (assembly GCF_041903045.1). Classification (NCBI taxonomy): domain Eukaryota; kingdom Metazoa; phylum Chordata; class Actinopteri; order Perciformes; family Serranidae; genus Epinephelus; species Epinephelus lanceolatus. The sequence goes on from NC_135751.1 coordinate 31,655,416, forward strand.
TCGAGCACAACATACAGCAGGCTGCAATGTTGATTTATGTCTATTAAAAGTTTTTGTTTTTGCCACTGACAGGCTCAGATTGTTATTATAAGTGTCTGACAAAATTATGGAAAGAATCCCGACAGAGACAGACCTTTTTGTTACAGAGTAAGATCCTTTTTGTCTGACGGGAAACAGCCTCGAAATCACCACCAGACTCCATTTTAAAAAAAACACCAATTTTAGCATGTACAGAGGCAGCATTATTTTCACATCTTACTGGGTGAATTAAGAGTTTATTTCAACAAACCAGAGTTGGCTATTGTTAGAACAGTGGAAAGATGAAACAAGATGGTGTTTGTGAGTTTAATTTGCTTCTGTCAGCTTTGAATGAAGTGTGTTCTAAGATGATAAAATTACAGTCTATTTAAATGGAGTCTGGTGGATTTGGAGATGGACATTTTGGGGTTGTTTCTGGTTCAACAAAAAGGTCTTACTCTTTAGCACAAAGGTTCATCTCTGTGAGGATCCTTTCCATAATGTTGTCAGACTATTAGAATTATAATCTGAGCCTGTCAGTGCCAAAAACAAGCACTTTTAGTGGACGTAAATTGATTAAAATGAGCCTGTTTGGCTGCTGCCGACTGCCGCCCTCTTGCTTAATGCTGGACAAATTTAAAAAATGTTGTCACCATTAGTCATTTAGAAACAAAGACATGGGAAAAGTAGGGGCCAGGTTGAAAAGTACTGACCATGATCATCTTCAAAGCCATTGAGCAATAGCCTGGTAAGACCATCTTGATCTTGAACATTGTGTTTCGCTCTCTGTATCAGTTTGGACTTGGCGCTGCCCCAAACACTTTCAGTGGATGGGTGTACTTGCCTTGTTGGACAAACCCCTTCAGCCAATCAGTGTAACAAAACAGCATGGCACATACTCTCCATTATCAACAGAGCCAGTTGATAAATCAAGCTTTTGCCAAGTCCTTTCGTCTTTTCCTCTGGTTCTAATTGTTGTTATTGACTCTATTTCTGCAATAGAAGAAGACTTAATTAACCCCTGAGGGGAAATTCAATTTTGTTTGTCTGTTGTCATACACACACATGCACAGGACTTATATGCATTAAATGGAAGGATGTCAGAGCGAGGGGGCTGCCCATGGACAGACGTCTCGAGCAGTTGGGAATTTGATGCCTTGCTTAAGGGCACCTCAGCAGTGCCCAGGAGGCTAACTGGCACCTCTCCAGCCACTAGTCCACGCTCCATATTTGGTCCAGATGGAGACTTGAACTGGTGACCCTTCGGTTCCCAAGACAAGTCCCTATGGACTGAGCTACTGTCTTCACTCAGTGCTATATTTACTCTACCAATGTTAGAGTTTTTGCTTGTTGTTTTGGGAGCCGCCATTACTGTTCTGCAAGCTGCAGCCTTCATATTACGTTATCACACAGTCCCTGATTGGCTTCTTACATTGCTGACTACAATGCGAATCTTTGATTGGGGTGTTTGGGGCAGCATCAAATCCAGACTTATACAGAGGGCGAAACAGAATGTAGAGCTTACATCATCAGAATGGTTTTACCAGATTTACAACAATTGTGAGACAACTTTCAAGACCACAAGCTTTTCACAACATCACACAATGTTAAGGGCCGTTTTTTTTCCAGTTATGTCACAATCACAGGACAGAGATCACATGATCATCCCAGCAGGAAATGATTAATACATTTCTGCTATGGTAAGAGTTGACCCCAGCTCTAAATGCCAACACAAATTATTATCCATCACCTCCCTGCACTACTGGTCTCTAAACAGAGAGGGGAGAGGGAGCAGAGGCTTAGGGCTAATGTCTACACAAATTGAATGTTCACAGCTCAAGGAAGAGACTTTTAGAAGCAGCTATCAGGTTTCAACGTCTCTTATACGGTATTGAGGGGGTGTAGGGGCGTCCCTGAGCACTGGTGATTCTCCCCAGCTTCCCTTCACTCCCCTCCACAGAGACTTCCTCCCGAGAAGAAAGGAGAACCTCGGCATGTGGAAAATGTTTGTTTGCTACAGCCCAAAGTCAGGCCCGCTTTTGGACGAATGCCAGAGAGGGGTCTCACACATTACAACGCCTTGCTATACATAGCCCCAGACCGCCCTTTATGTTATGATCTGTCACATTACCAAGAAGTCAGAGTTGAAAATATTCAGATGTATAGAACATCACCAGAGCAACAACAACAATTATTGAAGGGGAAGGGATAAAGTTTCACGTCTGCAGGGGTCATCAGCTCCCTCAAGTGACTTTTTAGCTAGTTAATATGTCTCCAAGTATGTATATATCTAGGCTATATTCTGTATTAAACGCTTTAGCATGACTTTGTCTTTGTGAGGCTCAGGGAAGCAACACTCCCATTCTACTCAGGCATCAATTGGTTGATCAGGGCTGTAGCATTTTGACAAATCTGATCAAAGGTTTTGACCAGGCACCAAAGAAGTATGCACTTCTCATATAGTTTATGTTATATTAACTTTAGTTTAGTGTCAGTAACTTTTTTATCTCCTAACATGAATATCTAAAGCACTTCGATTTTATTGCTGAGCTCTCTTCAGACTGTGAGGACCAAAATTCTCTCTGCATTTTCTAAAATAAGTCAGGCTTACGTATATAGAGACCGAAAAGTGCAGAAATCAGCTTATAAAATATCCACCACACTTTAATCTTTAATGGCCAAACGTAAACTCCCCACAGGCTCTTAAAAAATCCCACACTCCCTGAAAATAAAACTAAAAATACAAAGGACATGACCTCAGTGTCCTCATTGATGACTGCAGCTGAGCAGCGATACTGACGTCAGTCATCCAAAAAAAAAAAAAATAGAGGCTTATATTGGATCAGATTTGGGGCATGTGAACACTTCTTTGTTCATGCACTCCTTGCTTCTCTTCTCTGCTACTGTTTTATATGCACACATGTGTGCACACATTAACTGTACACACAGGAATGAAATATAAATAGCTTGTTTCTGCAAAACGTTTCCTTCATTGGCCTTTGCTTGTATAACTTACCTAAACCGGGATGCGCATCATGCAATTCATTCTGTGGTTATGAACATATTTTGCCTTTTATTTTATCAGAGTATATTGTGTATTGGAGTAAACCAAGAGAAAAGTCTGTTTTGAGGCTGTACAAAATCTAGCCCGTGACAGGAGACTTTGACCAATCATAGGTCATTTCAGAGTAAGGAAGTTCCTGTTGACTGTTCTACAAATGCAGATGCGTGTGCACATCCCTTCAGTGAAAGCCTGATTCAATGGAGGAGAATCCTACAGAGAAAGTTGCTATTCCAGCATTGCCAACAACTGCCAACACTGCAAAGTAACTACAAAAGAGAAAGACAGACTTATAAAAAAGAGAGTCTGACCATAAATGCACGAAAACACATGTCAGTATCAGAGATCAGAGATGAAGTGAAATGTTGCTAATAGTTTCACCTTCTGCTAACTGGAACCAAAGGCCCACGGCTGCGTCTTCATGTTCACATTTATCTGGCTAACAAAAGTGAGAGACTTGAATCACAGTGTGTCCTCTGCTTCACTCCCTGCCACTTCAGACCACTTCACCGGGAGAAGAGCATGCAGAGCGACCGCAACAACACAAATACAGCCAGCACAAACCCCAACTCCACATCAGATCAGCAAACTTTCTGTTGCTGCCTTCACAAAGGTTAGATGGTTTGCGCTGGACAAATCCAAGGCGCTACAGCCACCAACCGAACTTTCCTCTAGAGGAAGCAGTCAACAGCAGTGGAGAGCTAGCTAATTCGTGTCTCATTTGTTTCAGATTTCACCCGAGTTTTAACCTTTAAATCATGCTAGATCGTCTGTCTGTGCTTCTGTGCTACTGATTCTCTTGATAAAATGATGCATGGTGTTAGCATGCACACTCACCAGCAGCCTATCAATGATGCATTTACCTCATAAATGATGACACATGGCTTGCCCCTACATGATACATCAGCTGCTGCTCATAATGAAAAAGTATCACTACCGATATCTGTGATTTATTATTTTGTATTGGATCTAAAGCTAACTTTGTGGCTTTACACTCAGTACTTCTGTCAGTGAATCTTTTAGGTCAAAGACGTCAACGAAATATAGTCCAAAATGTGGAAGCTGGTGTCACCAGTGACCCATTGTCTTCACTGCATGGGTGCTCTACAGCCAGGTATTCTGGGACAAACAGTTCAGACAGTTTTAATAGCAACCTGTCACAGAGGCTTATCACTGGGCTATACATGTTACAAAAAAGCCAGCGATGCATTCCTTAACACCCGGCTGCCTCACGTGATGCAGGTAGGAGGCAGGTTGGTGATTCCACTGCCTAAAAATAAGAGCTGTGAAGCATCCTGTCTGTGCATAGCATGTTATGAATGCAAGCTGTCATCCTCATAAAACCTTGTTGTCTAAAAAGGTCAGTGTAACACAAGTCATACAGTTGAATTATCCATATGTATGCATAAACAAACTGTAGATTCACAGCTTTGTCAGGACTTTAAGCAGGAATGTTAAATAGAAGAAAGACACAGGGGATCCAGGAAAGGTGGACCTTCTGCAAGGTTGTTGGAGGTATATTTATTTTACAAAAACACCACCCAATCTTTCCTTTTCTTCTCAGAAACCACCCCGTGTTCCCATTCAGGTGCCGTCCCATGGGTAAGAACAGGAGCAGAGCTACGTTTCTTAACAAGGTAGCGTATAAATACACCTGGATCACAGGCCGGTAAGCACGGTAGGGATTCGTCTCTGTCTGGATCCCCACAGGCCCGATGGGACATACTCTCTCAGGCTGAAAAGGATCTGGTTACGGCACGAGTAGTGGGCTGATAAACAGGAATCTAATTCATTCAAATAAACACAAGAAGTTTGTGCTCTAATAAAAAAAAAAAAAAAAAAAAAGGGATCAGCACTCAGTGAATAATCCTCCTAAGCCCTACGATAAGCTATTATGGCAAGGCTTAACTATACAGACCCGTGAGCAGTGATAACTAACATGTCTTTGGGGTCATCGGGTGGGAACCTCCTTTCACCGGTGTTTCGTCTAGTTAGTCCCACAACACCTCCAGGAGGCTAGACAGTGATCTCTGGCGTCCCAGAGACACTCCCCTAATGCCAGGTCTCACTGCTCCCCACAATAACCGAACAACCTCCTTTACCTTACCTATACTACCACAGAGGAGGCAGACCCAGGGAAGGAAGCCTTGTTAGGCTATCACACTCCCCCGCCGGGTTAGGCTGTACAGTCTACCTCCCCAGGACGAGCCCTCACAACAATGACACCTCCAGGAGGCTGGACAGTGATCTCAGCCCAAACAGCACTGCCAACTTTAACCAAGCCCAGGCTCCGTTTATGCGAGCTCCAGGCAGAAGCAATGCTGATACTACCTTTACTAGCACATTCACCATACTCTATTTCACACGCTACATAGCATAACTACAATGTAAGCTAAAGTTAAAGGAGATAAATGAACTCACAGGATCAGCAAACACACTCACTTTGCAGCATGGTCTCAAACAAAATGGATTCAAATAGGCCACTCCCACACTTAAATAACCTTCCTCTTCCTGGATTTCCTTCTTACTTACACATGGCTTTCTCAGCCCAAACAGCACTGCCATCTTCAACCAAACCCAGGCTCCATACATGCGAGCTCCAGGCAGAAGCAATGCTGATACTAGCTTTCCTGTCACATTCACCATACTCTATTTCACACACTACATAGCATAACTACAATATCAGCTAAAGTTAAAGGAGCTAACTGGACTTACAGGATCAGCAAGCACACTCACCTTGCCGCATGGCCTCAAACAAAATGGATTCCAATAGACCACTCCCACACTTAAATAAAATAAACAGGAATCTAAATCAGGAGTGAGCAGAAACGAGGGTGATGATGCCTGCAGCTGTGGAGATGGTTCCAATCCAAGTTTAAATGACCCTGATATTCAGTCTCAGCATTTAAAAACTAGAACAGTTATTTGCTAGGCATTACAGTAAGTAGATTTGTAACTAACTTTTATGACAATACATTGTCATATTTGCTGGAATGGTCACTATATGTGGCTATAAGCTATGCCTGCCATTGGCCGAGTATTTTGACCACCATTCTACCTACCCTCCGCTATCTGCGTATTACCATTTTCAAAATCCCCTTTGCTATGGGAAACAGTGGAAAGTTTTGACAGAGATTTGGATTGTGGAATAAAGCATGCCTGCTTTGCTCTCTTGGTAAACTGTTGTAAAGGCCAACAATGAAAAAGCAACTTGTGAACGCACATGGGAAAATCCGTCTTGCAGAACTCTCATGCCCGATGATTGCTTTTCTGACGCAGATAGTTGTAATAAATTTGCAACATCTTTCGAAACATCTTCAGTCAAATGATACCTGAATACAATACGTTTTTGCACCAGGAGACTGGTCTCAGACCGTCTCGACTCCTCGCAAGATTAGCAAACTTTCTGTTGTCTGGTGACTTCAGACCTCTCTAAAGTGCTGAGTCAGCACTGTGATGATAAGTCTGGCAGTTGCTCTCATTTTACAGCTAAACAGTACACTAAAATATTTTCTGTAAACATGTGAAGCAAGAAATATGCAATGCAGTAACAGAATCTTAATTCATATTTGATTAGCGCTGCCGATTTTGACAGTTCAACCGCCAGTGATGGACATGTTTGACAGCTGCTTTAAGGACTCCTCGGCTCTGATTGGTTGTTTTCTTTCAGCTGTGGTGGATTCTTGCAAATGCCATGAGAAGCACCAAGAGGAGGCAGAGGAGCATGATTTTTTTTCTTCCACAGATTATCTGTCTGAGACCACTGTAAGGATTTAGTGACAGTTTCAGCAGATATGACGATATAAAAGTTACCAGCTACAGCTGAAGATTTGTTGTATCAACTGCCAATTCAGCTTCCCACCCCTCATGGTAGAAATGGAAATCATTATAATTATGAGATGCAGATTTGAGTGCAGCACATCACTAATGGCCTCTTCCCTTTTGTTTATTACCAACAGCAAAGTCAGTCTCCTCACAGCACTGAAGTTACATCCAGGTAACTTCTATAGATTTATGGCAGTTGGTTATTTGGTTGAACGACTTTCATACAACTGAAAATTAAACTATTAAGAGTAAACGGTGTGTGAGTTTTGAACACACATATAGCTACAGTGGTTTTATCACTGCAGTTAATTTGAATTGACATCAATTATGCTTCATATAAAAGAAAGCATTTCTGTTAATGTGGTCTTTATGGAAAACAAGATAATGGACACTGGGGGATGGTTAACAGCCACTCTGCGTAAGTGTGTCTGAGAAAAGCAAATACATTCTTTCCCCAATAGTTTTCATTTAAATAAAACGGCAAACAGGACAGCAAAAGTCTTGTGCTTCTCACACTCTGTGGACCCTCGTGTGCATGTAGACGGTAGTATCAGTTGGCGTCTAGTGAATTCACAAAAGGGTGAGTCCCCTCACAGAGCCAAGCAAGCACATTAGACGAGCCAACCAAAAGTAAATTGAGCCATTTGCTGTTGAAAATGAGCCCAACTGCCATCTGGTCCTAAAATACATGGCGTGGCCCTCGTGATTCCCATGCCTCTGGACTCTTAAGTTGCTGAACCCCCCACCGAGTCATGAACGCATAGTTTCCATGAAAATTGGTCCATATTCATTACAACAAACTGAATGAATATATATATACACATATACATACATAATATAGTAATACATATAGATAGATAGAAGTAATGCATGTTTGATTTGAGTGGTTAAAGGAATACTTCACCCACAACATGACCATTTCTATATCAACTCTGTGTTAAATTGAATTCATGAAGAAAACTTTATTTTTCTTGCATGCCTCCATGGTGAAAAAAGAATCCAAAATCAGAGAGAATTCTTGATGAATTGAAATCACAGGGGTCCACGTTTATCTGTTTCCAAACTCTCACACAATTCATGCTTTATAATCAAAGTCTCATTTATCCAATCATATGCTTGGTACTCCCCACAGTACCAAGCATATGATTGAGACTAAAATGGGTCTTAAGGTACATCAACAAACTCAGACTGTTAAATTACCTCCAGCAGGGCATTCAAGAGCTGCGGAGCCGCTGCCGAAAAAGCCCTTTGCCCAGCCCTGTTTTTTTTTCCAGGAATGGGGCACAGCCAACATGCCACAGAGGGTCGATCTGAGGGGTCTGGTTGTGCTGTAAGGGGTGAAAAGTTCTGAGAGATATGTAGGGGCGACACTGGGAAGAGATTTACAAACAATTAGTAGGATTTTGAAGGTTATCCTGAAACGAATGGGAAGTCAGTGTAAGTGTGCAAGGTCAGGAGTGATGTGGTCTCTTTTCTTGGACCTAGTTAGTAAACGGGCAGCAGCATTTTGGGAAATGGTAGCCTGAGAAATGCCTAGATAGAGGGAGTAACAGCAGTCCAGCCTGGATTATATTTCTACACTTTCTAGATCAGAGGGTGACAGGGAATGCCTAATTTTGGAGATCATTCAGAGCTGGAAAAGTAAATCGATATACAAATCATTTTGTGGGTGAAGTATTCCTTTAACATACTTTATAATAATTAATATCATAGCTATGATGTAGACCTAAACAATAACAGGTGCAGACTGGTGGAGGTAAATGAACTCCACAAGCTGCCCGCTGGGAGCCTAAATGTGTTTTTGGTTCCAAGAGGAATAACTGATAAGGGCCACTTCTAAACGTTAGCATATAAAAGGGCTGAGCACTTGAACCCATGCACCTCTTGATTCTCCAATCTCCTCATAAACACTTCTACAGTCGAATATTTTCCAGTGACCCGTGTAACCCAGAATTAAAAGGTTCCCGGTACAGCTTTGAAATAAATCGTCCCATGAGAAGGCTCAAAGCTTTTATAGACTGTTTAGAATAGTGATTTAAGCCACCCACTGGATAAATTCAAGACAAGGGAAAAAGCTGTCACCCCCCCGGAGAAACGCTACTGCTGACATTGAACAAACACAAAGAACGCCACCCTGCAAAAAGGTAAAGGCAGTAAACAGGCCCAGCAGCTGTCCGGTACACAGCGAGAGCATGAGGGCTCAGACTTAGCACAGAGGGGAATGGGAGTCACGCCGAGGCTGTCTGACTGTTTGTGTGAGGATAGGGTTACGTTAGCCGAAGCCTGCATCCATGGAAAAGGGGGTCAGGGGTTAGAAGCTGTGCATACGTGTGCCTAATGTGTTGATGCTTGATTGCACAATGAGGGCGTGTGGTGGTCAGTGGAGAGGACGTGAACCTTTGCTGCCGCTGTGCGCTCTGAACAGGTTGCACAAGGTTAGGATGAATTAATGTCCTGGATCTGGGAGAGCTTAAGCAATTAAGATGGGGGACACTGAGCAGGTGGACTTACTAAATCTAACCTTTAGTCAGCATATGAAGGACAATGGAGTAGCACACTGTCACACAATGGCATTCCTGAGCTGCCTTTAGTCCTGATACAGCACAGTGACATGTGGCTGCCACACATGCAAGGACAGAGTAAAATATATATATCATTTCTACTGTTGCATAACAGTATAAAGTATAGGTGCACCAACTTTCATAGGAATAAACAGGGTCCTGCCTTCAATGCAGGTCTCTTAAGACATTCATGGGATAGATGGATGGGTCAAAGTGTTAGGGTCATACGGCCCTCCAAACAGAGGTTTTTCTGACACACACTTAAAACTGAGTGTTACGAGAAATCATCTGCAAGATGGCTGCACGAGCAACTCAAAAAACCCACAACTTTATTTTCTTTGTGACTAGAAAAAATAGCCATCATATTATCTTAGTTTAATGTCTTTCCAATGTGAATTGGTCCTTGTCTTTATAATAGGGGTGTTAAACTCAGTTTAGTTCATGGGCCACATACAGTACAATACAATAAAACCATTAAACAATAACCTATAAGTAACATCAGCCAATATTTTCCCTTTTTTGTGTAAAGAATTACAAGTACTTTCTGTAGACGTCACTTTTTTTTACAACACGGATGAACAGCCTGAGATGTCTTAAGAAAAATAAGTGCAATTTCAGCGGTATGTCTCAGTTGTCCCACATTCAGTAAGGTTACTTCTCACTGTCATCACATGTGCATTTATCCATACATTCCCTGATACAGATTCTTTTGTACTGAAGCTGCTGATTGGCAATATTTTGCACAATGTTCAATATCTTTAAACATGGCCACACTAAGTATTCATTGTTATATCAGAGAGCTGTATCCTGGTCAGTATGGAAAAGCCTCTATAGCAGAATTTTACATGAAGTAGGCGACGAATTGTTTAACTTGCTCCTGAAACCTGGCACCTCTTAGTCTAGTCATCTAGGTGGCCGGATTGGACCCTTTTGCGGGCCGGTTCTGGTTCTTGACACCCCTGCTTTATAACAAGCATCACAAAAGAAATTGCTAGTATGCTGATGTCTCAGGAGCTAGATAGCTCACGCCATTTTGTTACTGCTGAATTCTGTCCCACATTTTGACATATTGCCATGCCATATCTCCATCCCTTCTTTGATGACAAATGATGCCCAAAATTAAACTAAAGTCCACAAGCAAAGTTGCAGCACTTGTTACCGCTCCTCTAATATCAGTGTAGACTGGCATTGTAGGAGCACACATTGCTAACGTTAGCCTACAGAACACTGCTAGCGCCCTGCTAATGACGCAGTGTTTTGAAGCAGTGATCGACTGACAGTTTGTAACTAAAGTTGTGAACAAATCACCAGTGTCCTGACAACCGCAAAAGGCTGCCTGACTTTTTCCAGCTGCATTTGTGGCACTGAACCTAGGTGTTGGTTTTTTTTACCACACCTGGGTGTTTTTAGTGGCACAAAGCAGTGTTTCCTAGCAGCATTTGGGCCATCGAGCCTTAGTGTTTTTCACCAATAGTAGGCCCAAATGAGCATAAAAAACTTAACATTGTCTTCAAATGAGTAGTCTCTAATTAACAGTGTCTTAGCTTACTTTTGCTAAAATTTGTCAAATGTGTTGTCATATCAATCTACAAACAATATTAATCACAAACAAGTTTCAACTATAAAATGTGATCAGGACCTTATCCACTTTTGTGTTGGGATCAGCTACAGACTGACTTGGCAGAGATGGCTGCCATCTTGTTTTTATATGAATGAATGTACTCTTACTTCCAGTGGATGGCACAAAAAAGTGTCCACAAATGAGGACAACAGGTTTAAGTTAGGTCGAATGAAGTATAAGATCAAGTAAACCCAAATGATGTCCTCATATGAGGACACAGGGTCTCAGGAGGTTAAGCCAGAACATGATCTTTTCCTAACCATAACCAGGTGGTTTTTGTACCTAAACCTAACCACACCTTCACCTGCTGAGACACATAAAGTTTCAACATATCCACTACAAAATAATGTAAAAATGTAGCACACATTAGAGAAATCACTACAGCAGAAGACGGCATATTCACAATGTTGCGTCTGTTTACGTAAATGCTAGCATCGATGACGTCCAGTGACATATCAAGGTCTTGAAGGGTTGTCCTTTTAATAGGGGAGATTTCAATCCCTTGTAACTCTGTTCGAAGGGGCAAGGTGGCACTCGAAAATGAGGGGTAGGGGCAAAGATAAGAAATGTGACTACAGACTGTGTTGACGCCTTGCAGACAACCTATCACTCAAAGCGGCCACTACCTACAAAGTTTCGACCTACAAGCTCAAGTGGCCATTCAAGGAACTGCAGTTTTGGGGCACTTGGTGATCATTCATATTTCAGCCCCAGAGGCTGCCCCTTGGATTTTATCTTTACTTCTTCCATTTACCACCAGAAAACTGTTGTGTTAAATGCAGTGTTATATAAACACCTTTATATAACTTGCATAAACTACTGTTCTTCAGTAATATCAACGTGCTATTTAATAGGTTTCAGACACAAACCTAGACTGCAGGCTCTCATCCCTAACATCCCAGTGTGACTCTTTAATGAGGTTCTTACCAGTGAGTGGTATGTAGGAAGACAAATCAGCCATGAAATACCATCCCATTGATAAATAACTCTATATATTCCCAATTAATTTTATTGCAAGTGAGTTGGAAGGCTTGACATTGAATTGAGGTCAGAGTTTGCATAATGTATCAACCAATTCACAGTTTAAAGCAAATATTCTTGAATAAATTGGGAAAATTAACAATCATTTTCAGTTTGACTTATTACCATTCCTGAGATTTACCCATTATACTATTACTGAATATGAATAAAAATGCCTGTAATAAAACATCGAATTGAAAACTTCTCAACTCATTTGCTCTCCTCATTTGTTCTATTCCTGCCTCTAGAGTTATTGGGAAATTAGGGATCAAGTAATGCAGCACTCTTTTGAGTTACAGGGCTGTTTGCAGAAACTGTCCTGTAAAGCTGGTTAGACATGATATGGGCATTCTACATGAACACAGCCCTACATACAGAAATGTGGAAGATACTGCTACTCCTATTACAAACTGCAACTGAACCTTGATTACAAGAACGTATTAAGACAGTCAGTCCATTCACCAGAAGAAAATGTTCACATTGTTTTTTTCTACAAACCATGGATATGTTACATTTGGACATTTAATACGAATCATTTTAACATTTCTAAAGTGACAAATATGTCAGCTGACTTTGTCATTGGGAGGTGAAGAGCATGGTGGACAGTGTGTCACCTAGACGAGATGCCTGCTGAGTTGAGGACCGCTGCAGACCACTGTTTGAAACCAACAACAACAGTTGGCTTTTGGAGACCCTTCATGGCGTTTACACCAGTGTTCATGGGTCTGAACCTTGGTGTTTTTGGCAACATATCGCAGCATTTCCCAGCTGCGTTTGTGGCACTGAACCTGGGTGTTTCTTGTGGCACATTGCTGCATTTCCTAACAGAATTTAAGCCACCAAACCTTAGTGTTTTTTTGCCAGCACATGGCGGTATTTCCCAGTGGCATTCTTTGCACAGATCCTGGGGGATTTTCCCAAACCTGGCTGTTTTGAAACTATACATTGCGACGTTTCCCAGTGGTGTTTGTGGCACTGAACCTGGGTGATTTTACTGAGACTGGTTATTTTGTACCAACACATCGCAACATCTCAACATTTTCCAGCAGGGTTTGTGGCACCGAATCTGGGTGTTTTTCACCAACCCATCCCAGCTTTTCCAGCGACTTTTGTGCCACCGAATGTGGATGCTTTAAGCCAGAAGTTTTTAACCATAACCAAGCGTTTTTTATGCCTAAACCTAGCCACACCTTTACCTGTTGAGAATAGTAAAGTTTCAACGTATCCACTACAAAATATGTAAAAATGTAATATATCCGTGGTTTGCAAACACGTACAATACGAACATTTTTTTCTGGCGATTGGGATGATACAACAGTAGTGGTACAACATACATACATATGCAGCATACATAACCAGATAAATTTAGGATAATTACATGGTGGCTAAGAACATCTCTCTGAAATTAGTGCTCCTTTGCAGGAACAAGAAAGACGAGGTCTACACGATGACCTCATTGCTGCATCTGAAGACCACAAACAGCACTGGCCCCATAAGGCCAAGTCAAAGGCAGGATATTCCCAGAATGCATTTCACAGGGGTCAATATGCTAATTTTAGCACAGCAGCCAATGACAGTTCAGGAGTTGTGCTCCAGATACAGGAGGAGCTGGATCAGGTTACGTGGCGGAGACACGAACAGTGTACGTGCAGTAATAAAGAGGCGAAGGAAGACTCAGCTGGGCCTGTGAGACCATTCCATCACTCTCACCATGTACACGACCGAGCCCCTTTCCTTAGTTAGCACACACTATGGGCAATAAAGGCATTGATCATGTGACAGCATGACTCCAGTCTTGTAACAGGAACCCTAAAGGTCTGTCAGGGTACATGACCTTACACATCATAGCTTTGGGAATAGTAGTAAATCCACCATCTTCCCCCCCGACACACAGTTATGACCCGAGGGCAGAGCAGCACCATCCTTGGGCAAAGTGTTCGGTGTCTGAGACGAGAATGCACTTGAAGCACTCTCACTGGCAGTCTCACACACAGTTTTGTAACACACTGGTTTAAACAGGTGTTAGGTGACTTTGTGGTTTTGTCTTTTGGTCAAACGCATCCAAAAGTAAAACCAAAACGATATCAGGGCAGGCTATGTTTTTCTGTGCCTGAAGTGTAATTATAATCCAATGGCCTATTTCTAACAAGCGTGATACTGTATAATATACTGACACTGATATTCATGTAGCACAGTTTCAGCTCCTGTTAGCCCAGTCTCTGGTGCTCAGAATATGCTGTTCACTCCTGCCAAGGCCGACCTCCTGGTTAAGTAACATGATTAATAAACCATGAGTCGACTAAGACGGGGTCCTATCCTCAAAGCAGGGGTGAGTTTTCATTTTGGCACCTCAGAGCCGAGCCCGTATCCATTCATAGATGCCTCTGAGGAGCCCACAGAGGCCAAGATGCACGCATATCATTCTCCATATAAGAGCTTTGGGGGGCCTGGGGGAATGGTGCAAACCCTGGAAATATTGTACCACACCCCAGTGTCACATATTGTGCACACATTCATGAAGACTTAGCACAATTGCAGCTGTGAACAAAGCTCAGAGATGGTGGAGGAGGAGAAGGAGAGATCAGAGAGGTGTGTGAGATGACATAAAACACACACAAGCATACGGACCACCTCCGGGCAGATAAAGAAGATGAAGTCTATATGGTCGTCTGTGCTAAGAATGGAGATGAAAGCATGTGAATTGGTGGCAGGCTGTCAGTGTTAGCTCTGGTGTCGGGTGTTACATATTCCCACATGGATTTGATCTGCTGTTCGGTGTTCCTAAGAGCTTCCTGTCGAAGCGCAGATCCTCATAATCCAGACTGTCGACAGCAGTCGCCGAGAACTGAGTGAACCCAATGTATGTCCTAGAACTCAAGCCCAGTGCAGCACCTTCTGTATTTTGCGCCGCTTGCCTCAGTTCACTTGCTGACAGGTGGAAACCCATGTCAAAATTATACATCTGACATTAGCTGGGTGTCCATCCAAATGAAGTGCAAATTTGATCTTAGTGTCACCAATTAACCTGCATGTCTTTGGACTGTGGGAGGAAGCTGGAGTACCCAGAGAAAACCCATGCTGACACGGGAAGAACACGTAAACTCCCACAATTAGTTGATTTTGTAGCGTCTTTAATTTATTAAATTAGTGGGCCATTTATTTTGTTCAGTTGTGTGAGGCCTTGCCGCATTAAAGGGGAGACTGGTTAGTAGGGCGGCAAACCTTTTTGTGCTTTGTGGGGTTTGAATCATTTTTCTATAAGTAGGTTAATTTTGAGTGTTGTGGATTAATTTTATCTAAACTGACTACATTGTGTGTTGTGTTTAATCCATAGTTTACCTACATAATTTGTGATTTATTTGTTTTTTCATTGTTCATTGCATAGCCCTACCACAGTCTACCTCGCGGGGCAGCACTGTCCTCCCATGGTTTGGTTTACTTATTTGTTTAATTGATTAAATTGGGGTCCGTGTTTGACTAGATAAATGGGACTTGAGTTATACTGCACAAGTTGTGTGAGAGTTTCTAAACAGATGTTTTGATAAAGTTTTGGTGCTGTTAAATGTGGACCCCTATGACTTCAATTCATCAAGAATTTCCTCTCTTTTTCGATTCTTCATTTACCTTGGAGGCTTGTGAGAAAACAAATTTACCTCCTGAATTCAGTGCAACACGTGGTGAGTAACTGATATACCAATGGTCATTTTGGGGGTGAAGCGTTCCTTTAAGCGACCGTTCTAGAAAGGGGTCGGCTCACACAAAATGGGCATTCATGATGATGTAACACCAGCTCAGGAGCCAGGGGTCAGTCAAAAGAAAACTTATCAGCAACAAAGAAGTCATTTTAAAAGCAAAAACACTAGTAAATTGAATATCCTTCATGTTTGGGCTGTTGGTTGGACCAATCAAATTATTTTAAAGTCACCCTGGGCCTTGGGAAATCACGGCACACAAATTTTTAAAAATCATTTTAAAACTTTTTACTGCCTAAATTACTCAATTCATGTAAAAAAGTAATCAACAGTTGATCCAATGGAAAATATCTGTTAGTTTCAGTCCTATCTAACACACTTTGACACACTACTATAACATGCCGGCTATGTTGTCACATCATGTTCTGAGCTAAGAGCTCAATGTCACTTTAAGTCTGAGTTCATGCCAATTATTAATGTACCAAATCCTCCTCTGCTGCATTGAGTTCAGCAGGAAATGTGCCTGCTAAACTTATCTGGTGTATAGAGACCTTGAATAAATTCATGTTATATCATTCAATTAAAGCTTAGATAATGGAAACTGAAACTGATATCTGTGTTGCAACCGATGCTGTGACAACACAAGCTCTGCTCACAGTGAGTGAGATCACAGCCAGATGGCACTAAGTTTCCACACAGCGCTGCCTGAAGTCTGTCCTCTAGTGGTTTAAACACAGAGCTCTGATCCTCACACAGCTGATGAATGGAGTCTCAACCTTGTCACTAAAGAGGCAGTATCAGTACCCCGCTCACTTCAAAGACCCCTCTTTCTATTCAGATTCTGTCACCGCTGCCACCAGTGGAAGGATACAGACTTGAATCTCTTTTCCTTTGTGGTTACAACACACATCCTCTCCCTGTGTCTTGGCAAGAAAACCAGCAGAGAAGGAAAGAGAAACACTTCAACTTACAAAAACATTTTATTTGCCCTTCAAAGGCAAAGCGAGTGAACTGACAGTGTGGGATGTTCGTTGCAAAGCATTGCAAAAAGTACATAAATGCTGAGAGCTGTTTAAGGTCTTTCCGAAACAAAAGACTCCAGCTGCATTAATGAGCCGGATAAATAAGGGAATAAATATTCTCGTCGGCCAGTTAACAATCTGGCGTCGGGTTGTGTTTTCATTCCCTGTGGTCGGCGGTGTCGATGTGAACACTGTCGTCAATCTCATCTAAGTGGTCATCCTGGACAATGTGGTCACTATGGTTACCGTGGTCACTGTGGGGATTGGTGTCATGATTCAGCTGTGCATACTCCAATGACCCCTGCTGAGATGGGAAAAAACACAATGACATATGAAGCTTATGTGAAGAGACAATGAAAGCTTGGTTTCTTATTATAGATGAGACCAGCTGAAAGTTTACTGTGTGACATGCGTGTCTGTACTGGTCACATGAACTATTTGGGATCAGTAGGATCTGATAGGTATAGAAAAATGAAAACTTTTCAATGATAATTAAGTCCCAATGTTCTCAAATGAGACAATAGTAAAATAAACAAGTTTCAACCATAAAATGTGATCAGGTTTTGGACCTTGTCCACTTTTGCATCGGGATGAGCAGCAGACTGACTTGGCAGAGATGGCTGCCATCTTGTTTTTACATGGATTAGTGTATTGTGCTCTTACTGCCACTAGATGGCACAAAAAGCGTCCACAAACGAGGACAACAGGTCTAAGTTAAGTAGAATAAAATATAAGGTCAAGTAAACGCAAAATGTGAAGTCCTCATATGAGGAAGCAGGATCTCAGGAGGATATAGGAAATATTATTGTTCACACATGTTGCTCTGTATGTTTGCCTGTAGACTAATTTACAACTGATAGACTCTATATTAATTACCTGGAAGAGTGTATTAACCGAACGTAATTAGTGCCAAACTGCATGGTTCTTTCCAGGACACTCTCTTGTAATTATCAGTCATTAATCACAGAGGTACAAACCAGTAAATAAAGCATTAGCCAGTGTTTAACTGTCAGTTACCTGTCTACAAACAATCAAAACGGACTCCACAGGGTTTCCATTTATTGCACTGTGTCTGTCCATGAGAGGTCTCTCTGAGCAAAGAAACAACAGATTCATGAGTGTGTGTCTGCCTATTCTCGAGGGTGTGCATGCACTGTATGCGTGACGTGTGTGTGTATGTGTGTGTTTCTACTTACACCATCGGCCTGCTCTAGAACACCTGCAAAAACAAAGCCAGAGGACATGCTCAGGAAACTAAAGGAGTCTGAAGATTAAAGGAGGGCTTGTATAGTCATCAGCACTCCTAAGAACAGCTCCCACATCCCAGGACACACGGGGCTTATCACATCAAACACGTATACAGTAATATAAACGCATTAATACACTCTTTATCTAGAAGAAAATCTTGTCTTGGAGAACATAGAGCAAAAAACATGCCTGTTTGTTTGTCTTTACTTCTGCTGCATCATTGTTTGTATCAGTTGACATTTAAACCGTTAGGAGTTATTAGGAGCCAATGAATGAACAATGGTCGAGATTTTCCCCCGTGAGTGTGACACAATGGAGCGTGTTGCTCACTAAGTCTTAACGGATGTACACGCTGTTTGGCTCTGATTGTTTGAACAGGAAGTTCTCTTTGACGAAAGCAGGAAGTGGACACCTGGCAATTGGGCCTTCTGTTTTAGTAGGACATTCTTTCACTAACAATGCAGATGTTTACAGTCGGGGCTGATCCTGTTTCCTGGCGCTTTTCTTTTTCAAACGTCAGCGAGGGGCTTGATTTCTCCCTCCACACTCACATTAAGCGGGTAAGAGCAGGATGTTAGTCGTACCTTGCTTGGAGTTCCGCACTTCGCTGTACACCGTGTCTGTGCCCACTTTCACCGGAGCTGTCAACAACAAATATATATTTATATTAGACAGTGTTTTTAAAGGAACACTTCACCCAAAAGATAATCAATTATATGTCAATTACTCACCCTGTGTTACGTTAACCCCATGAAGAAGAATTTGTTTTTTGTACATGTCTCTGCAGTGAACGAGGAATCCAAAAATGGAGCAAATTCTTGATGAACTGGAGTAAACGAGGGTCGTGTTTAACAACAGCAAAACTGTATCAAAACATCTGTTTACAAACCCTCGCACAACTCATGCATTATTTTCTAAGTCAGTATGCTCCATACCTCCCAAACACATGTATTTGGGCGAGCATGTGCATTTGAACTCACGAAAATGCATGTGGAAAAAAACGACCACACAAATAGATAAATGAGACTTGGATTATACTGCACGAGTTGTGTGAGAGTTTGTAAACAGATGTTTGATATAGTTTTACTGTAGTTAAACGTGGACCCCTATGACTTTAATTCATCAAGAACTTTATCTGTGTTTGGGTTCTTTGTTCGACATGGAGGGATGCAAGACAAAGTTTTCTTCATGGATTCAACATAACACGGGGTGAGTAATTGATATACAAATTATCATTTTGTGGGTGAACTGTTCCTTTAAGTTCAGCTAATATTAAAATTCAGAGGCAGTCTCACCTCTGTTTGGATCTGCCTGTCTGGTCT
The DNA here is from genome assembly GCF_041903045.1 of Epinephelus lanceolatus. NCBI lineage: Eukaryota > Metazoa > Chordata > Actinopteri > Perciformes > Serranidae > Epinephelus > Epinephelus lanceolatus. Next base: position 31,674,806 of record NC_135751.1, read on the forward strand.
GCACCTCAGTGTATTGAGGTTCTGGCGGCTTTTCCGGAGCGGTCACACTATTCTGGTCGTCAGACTCTGCAGTTCAACACAGCAGCAAGCTTAAGTTAAACCTCATAGCATTTTATATTACTTTAAATAAAACAGTATAGCAGTCTGCTATATGGCAGTATAGCAGTCAGATCAGGTAATATCTAAAGGATAGTGCTGATGATATTCTATATTTTTCTTCATTTTCAAACCTAACAATTAATTGTGCCTACAAACATGTATTCGCTGCTTGGCCAAAGTCTCTATAGCTCAAATGTTGTCCAAAAACTAATAAAGGATACACCAGTGAGCCACATTTTCTTTTGTTATTAAAAACAAACAAACAAACGAGTTGGGCATTTTGACCAAATTTTCAGAAAATCAAATTAAATGCAAATTTACATGTTTTTCCATCCAGCACTGTTAAACAAAGATAAGCAGTAGGTGGCGCCAGGTGCTACTGCAGAAGAGCGCCAGTAAAACCTCAAACAAAGGAAAACAATATATGTAGAGACCCTTTTACTATTAGTAAAGAGTGTGACATTTTTTGGTGGGCAGGGCTTAGCTGGATGCAAAACAATTCTCCACAGACATTAGCTAGTGTTAGCTAGCAAGTTCTGTTGGGTTATTTTAGACAATGGAGGAAAATGACACAGTTGCTGCGTTCAGAAATACTATGGGCGCACTCTGGCACAAACACTCTGGGCACTCTGTCTGTGGAGACAGAGCAGCAGAGGACCGAGTAGAGTGAATGTGTGATTAACTTAACCGTATGTTTATTCATGTAGAAATATAACGCTCCGTTTCTTTAACCAACAGGGCTCTCGTTTTAATGTACAGCATCAAATTGAATTTCTGAACGCACCATGTCAGGTCACTCACTCTCTGGGACCATGAGTATTATTTGCATAAGTAAACACTGACCAACAGGACCAGACTGGCCGACCCGTATGCTCTCACTCAGTGGATGGATGATGTCACAGGAAGCTTTGTGGTTGATTACTTGAGGATGACACTGTTTCCTATCAAGGCTAACATTAGCTAATGTGCTAAAAAGTTAACATTACAGAGAAATCCAATATTCCTCTTACTCCCTCCCCAGTTTCTGATGAGGTGGACATGATGACCCTTAATACACATAATGTTATTCATCCCTACAACAGGAAATACTTTTTTCCTAACCTGATATGAAGTGTGCGTTGCACATGTGAGCATTTTTGATGATCGCCTCCATTCAGTCCATTCAGTCCTAATCGCATTTAATCATAGTTGTCTTCGTTTTTGTTGCCGGCCAGTGGCGGCTGGTATGTGATAGAATTTGAATTTTGAGCCATGACTCCTTCTATTCTGACTCCCAACGACATTTTAAGACTCCCATGTAGCCTACAGCCCAGTGGTGAAAATCCTATTTTGCCTCCAGCTAATAAAACAACATCATTGTGACATTGGAAGAGTTCTGGTGACAGCCAGGTGTGCTTACATAAGTGTGTTAAAAGCCATCCAGAGATGACAAAGAGAGCTTGCAGTGGCCGATGCAATGACAGTAGGTCATGACTGCATGTCATCATTTGTTTGTTAAATCTGTTTCCATTGCACCTTGTTGCATTTACCTTGTATCAATACACTGACTTCTTTACCTCCCCCAGGTGTAAAATCTTTTTTGGGTTATATCAATTTTTTTTTTATTTTGAAGTTTCCATAAAGAGATGGATGGAAGTGAAAATGTTTATTAATCCGCAGCTGAAAATAGTCCCCAACAAATGCAATAGTTACTCCTTTCTGAGTAACGTTTGCTAAAAACTACAGTGACCAGCTGTTACAGAAAATGATGTAGCATTTTTTAAAAATGGAATGGATGTACTTCGGACTTGTTTTTTTGATCAAGGTCTTCAGTAGCAACTAGTAAGCTCAGGGCTGAGGATCACAGACAGGGTTGGGAAGCCAGGAACTCACCAGAGCCTGATGTATGTTCACTCCAAACACTCTTTCCGATCATGCCTGGGGTGACTACACAGAGACAAACAAACAGCACCAGTCTCAGTTGTTGGATCAGTACAATCTACATCACAAGTTTCATGCATTTAAAACTAAGACATCATTTAAAAATTAGTTTACAGTAGAGTAGGATTTGCAGCACAGTATTTGTGTATTTCTGACAAGAGCCTTTACCATTGGCAGCCTCATTGACCTCCGCCTGGGTGAGGCTCAGCCGCTCCACTTTAGTGCTGGCTGACTTCCTAAAAGGAGGTGGACCACAACACACAATCAACTTATTAAAACAGGAAAGTGCATGGGCGTCATCATGCCACCTACTCTCATTGCTCACATTGCTTGACCTTAAAAACTCTGATTTTTGATAAGAACATGAGAAACGTTACTCACACTGACAGCTCGCCAGTTCTTTTCCTCTTGAACAGAAGGAGGCGTCTCTTAAAGGCCAAAATGAGGATCATTGCCAGTACGAACAGGATGCATAAGACCACAAGAGCGATGAGGCCTTTCTTCCAGCCAGCCATCTTCACTGCAGTTGAATGAAATATATGGATGGGTATGACTTATATTATTATTTGATTACAAAGCACAGACATCAAAATTTTTGCTTAATGTAGTTTACCTTTCAGTGATGGGCGAAGGATTTTTCTAGGCATACTAAATCAACAGAATCCATTCCTTAGAAAGATTCAGCTAAATGTTCAGTGCAGCTCACTAACTTGAATTGACCTTTTGCTAAGCCCCGCCCCTTTGTGATGGTCTGACAAGCTGCCGGAGTAAGCATGGAACCCACGCTGTAACTAACTGCACTTCCTGAAGAAATATTATCATATATTTGGACAAATGAAAGAGTGATTCCAGAGAGAAACAGACAGAGGGGTCTACAGTCTGTGTTTGAAGGATATATCCAGGATGTCAAACTGACTCAGCAGCAACAACAGGTTAAAAAGACAAAGATAGTTAGAAGCTAAAGCCGAACTATAGGCTACAGATCACAGTGTAAAAGTGAACCACCACATCACTGCTGATCGCCACACAAGACAATGAATATAAAGGGAAACTTTGCTGATATTGAACCAGCTGTGTGGCATCACAGTGTGTGCAGATGAACGGTGTTTGGCTTCACCCCGTGCTGCTGCCAGCACCCGGATCTCCGCCTCCGTCTCCAGGGGAAGTCAAACAACGTTCATCTGCACACAATGTTTTACAAAACTTTACAGCACTTCACACTAACCCCGCTGCCAACTAGTGTTTTGGAGGTCTAACTGCAGAGTGACACAGACACACCACCACTCAAGTATAAATGCTCACAACATCATAGGCGACGTGTGTAGGGTCTGCCGCACGAGTATAAATCCCGTTTAAGTATGACTGAAATTTATTTTCCAGCCTTTCACAGTTTTGGCCGCTGCCCAGGTGCCTGCTTATGGCTACACAGTGCTAGCAACAAAATGCTGACTGCGGTTTGCTTAAAGGCCTCAGAGTGAGGGGTCACAAACAACGACTTTCCAAGCTTTACTTGAAGATAAAACACACCTCCAATCATGACAGTGGGGCTTTGTTGGGTTTCGTTGGCTGCGTTGGTGCTCATACAGTAGTATCCCCCTTGGTGCTCACGTCTGACGTTGTTGATGTAGAAGGATGCTGCCTGTTCCTTGGAGTTCTGGAAGGCGAGAGCACTCTTTGTCTCAGTGAGGTACCACATGAAGCTGATGGGAGGAGATCCTCTGTCAACAGAGCAGACAAGAGCCACGTCCTGGCCCTCGGAGACAACCCCCATGCTGGGGAGCACGGTCAACTTTGGTACTGACACAGGCTCTGCATGGAGTAAAATGCATGTTAGACCTGCAGTACGCCATGTTAACAACAGTTTATTCAAATGATCGATCATCCAACACACCTATGATCTTTAAATGCAGCAGCTGCACCCCTGTTTCATTCATGGGAGGCCTGTTTGGACTGTTTTGCGCATGGCACTTAAAGCTTTTTAAGTCAGAAATCTTTTTAATGGGTGAGGAGTTAAAGATGGCCTGTTGCCCCGGCTGTGTCACCACCATGGGATCATACAGCTTGTTAGGGCCACGCAGGGTGTATGTGATGGGCAGAGTGCCATTGTCGCTTTGACAGAGCAGCTGGAAGTGCTTTCCCAACACCAGCGTACCCCCCACCACACTCAGCATGGGTTTTGAAACAGGAACTGAGGACAAAGATAATTGGCCAGTTAGTCAGTGTGACAAAAAAGAACAAGACACACATAAACAAGAGTTGACAGCCACACCAGCAGCTCTGTGAGGCTGTATTTAGAGCTAGCACAGTGATGCTCAGAGCTATGATGCTCAATTTCATGCATTAGATGACTCACCTTTTGCTTTCACAACAAGGGTTTGGCTTTCTTTTACAAAGCTGTGCGTAAGAGTAGCAGCCTGGGCTTTACAGGTGTATTTGCCGTTTTTTATAGGTTTTGCCACAGTGCTGTATGTGTCTCCACTGGTGAGTTTGACTCCATCTTTGTAGATGGAGAACTTCATGCTTTTATTGCTGATCTTCTCAGGAACATGAATGGAGACTGAGCAGGTGAGTTTGAAGCGGTCTCCCTCAAAGATGTCTGTGGGCGTCACAGTCAGTTGTGGCTTTGAATACAGCTCTGTTGAAGTGGGACAGCAAAAATAAAGCATTATACACTGTAGTTTACTTTTAAATTTTGAAAATGGAAAAGGCTGTAACGCTTTATATTAAGGTCCTTGTAATGGTAGGTAATAAGGGCCTTATAAGTCCCTATAAGATGCTTATAAACATTTTATGTGTTAATAAGTCTATATAGGTGTTAATAAAACATTTATTGCTAGATTATAAGACATTTGTAAGCACTTGTAAGAAATGCATTATTCCCTGATCAGACAGAGTGTGTTATAGCAGTGTGGGGCAGCTTTTTATAGAGTTCTTCAGCGAGAATGACATGTTTTGCTTGCTATCTTTGTGTTGCTAAGCACCTTCCGCTTTTCCACTTTATGCACCTTGTGCTTTCGCAAGAGTGCCCTTAACGTCTCTAGTTTAACTTAGTGTGGAAAAAGCGACCGACATCATTGGTGGTTTTTCCTATTGTCCAGTCAGGTGAAGTTAGCAGCGGTAGTGGCAATGACAACAAGTAGTAGCATGCACGGTTTGTGCGATGCTAACATTAGCTCACTTTCAACATCGTCCTTGGCAAGCTGCAAGACCTGAACAAACTGTCACCACAGCTACTTTCTAACGCTTTACCAACTGTAATTTGGCTCGACAGCTAACAGCAGATTATCGAACTGTCCCCGACTCACTATAAATGAGCCTTGAACCGTCCATCATCCAGGCGAAGCTGCTGGACCAGCAGGTGGTATTCCCTGGTGTTTCTCTTCTTTCTGATGGCTTCATGTACCCTCACAAAACTCTTTGATTTCATTCATTTCCCTGTAACCAATGTACTATATGGGAAAGGCCTCTCACCTACGGACAACAATTTAAAAAAGATAAACAAGCTGCAAAAAGCACTCTGTCTTATCTGGGCCTTATTATGCACTTTTTAGCCAGTACTTATGCTTTTTGTAGCCACTGGATCTAAAGCAAGAACAGTGCCTTATTAGAGGTAATACATGCCTTATTATGGCCAGTTTTTTAAAAGATATTTAAAGAGGTGATTACATGCAGCAAAAGACCTGAGCTAATAACCAGATTTGGTTAAAAAAAAAAAAAGATGCAGGTTCAGTGCTGTAAAAAACGTTGGAAATGCTGCCAAGGGTTGAAGAAAAACAAGTCTGCAGCTTAGCAGGCATCTTGCCTAAATGCTAAACCAACCACCATTACCTCCACTTGACAGAGACTGTTATATTTAGTCTCCAACTTAAATATTTTATAATTTTAGAACCATGATATGATACGTGTGAAACATTCAGATATCATGGATTCATGGTTTGCAGAAACGTACAATGACTTTCTTCTGGCAGCTGGGCTAAGACATTTCATAACAAAGAGTTCTTGCCTTTAACTGTGATAGTTAGACTGGATTCTTTCTGCACGTTGCCCCACTCTGCCTTGCACACGAGTTTCCCAGAGTCGCCTTCTTCTGCGGTGAATCGATGACTGAGGCTGACCGGTGCTTGCTTGAGGACCCTGCTGTCCTTCGTCAGGAATACTTCAATGTTCCTCAGTGGACTCACCACTTTGCAGACCACTTCTATTACATCACCCTCAAAGACTTCTCTGGAGGGCAGCACATTCATGATCGGGGAAATGTAAAGTCCTGCAAGACACAGCTCAGAGGAGTCAATTACATAAGCCTGTTTAAGCAATCTGATCTTTTCCTGAAAGAACAATGGCTCTTGAATGAATCACCTTTAACTATCACTTGAATTTCATTGCTGCGGTTGGAGCTCCTGGCCCCAGAAACCAAATTGACCTCATAGTCACAGTACAGGAAGCTGTCTCCAATCTCTCTCAGGACCAGTGTGGTCTCAGATGTGTTCCCAGTAGGCGCTGGCTGCTTTATCCTGTTAAGGGCTCCGTCCCTAGATCTCTGGTAAAACCGGAAGATGAGGGATCCTTTCTCCTCTGGAGCACTGCAGGTGGCTGTGAACTCTTCACCCTGATAGGGTCCAGTCTTATTCAAATACAGAATAGGGGTCTGCAGGCCTAAGGAAAGGAAAACCCAACAGGACAGTGTAAAGCCATTACTGATGTTGTTTGTTAAGACATAATAATATGCATAATATGCAATAATAGCTGCATTGGTGTGAGTATGAAAACTCTGTATTGAAGAACTTTCTCAAATCACTACAGACAATGAGGAAGAAAAAACATACCCATGGTTTTGTGTGTTTTAGCTAATTTCTGTATGTTTTTTTCCATTTTCACTGCACAAAAGTTGTGGATGGTGCCAATGGAACCGTTCTGTACCGTCCCCGTTTTGGTCCCCCCTCTGTTGGGGTACCTAGCACACAGATCTGGTACTAAAAGGTGGAGCTGTGAACACTGCAGTCTGTTGATTGGTCAATAGGGGATGGTTACTCTGCTCAGGGCTGATTTGTGGCTGGTTTTTAAGCTCATGTAACCACTGTTCATACTGTTGAGAGAATCTCACTGCAGGCTGTTTCATTTTGTTCAGAAAATGTTGGTGTGCAGCCTCGTTCTTTGGACGATAAACAAGGTGCAGACTTCCATCTCTGTCATTGGTAATGAGGAAATACGGTGATTGACAACAACCCCGTCCACATTTAAGGGTACTGTTTGCAGTGGAAACGCTAGGGTTTAGGTACCTTGTCTGAAGGGTTATTTTTGGTTCCAAAGGTACCATACCGAAAGTGTTTGGTTGATATGGGGCTTAAGTGACAAATGGGAACAACTTTTGAAACTGGTCCAGTATTGAGAAAGAGCGCTGCAGCCAGCATCAGAGAAACAGGCTATAACATGAAGGTAATGGGCAAATGTGCACCATCAAGTTATGTCCACTAAAAATGCTTTTCTTTGTCATTGACAGGCTCAGATTGTTATGATAAGTGTCTGACACCATTATGGAAAGGATCCCTACAGAGATAGAACTTTTTGTTGAACCACGAACAACCCCAAAATTGCCATCACCAAACCCACCAGACACAAAAGCCATCTTGATTTGTCTTTTCACTTTTCCAACAATCACCAACTGTGGTTTGGCTGAAATAGAGCCTTAAATTACCCAGTTAGATGTGACAATATGCTGGCTCTGTACGTGCAAAGAAACAATTGTTTCTTTAAATGGAGTCTGGTAGGTTTGGCAATGGTGATTTTGGGGCTATTTAAACAAAAAGGATTTTACTATCAAACAAAAAGGTCTCTCCATAGGGACCCTTTCCATAATGTTGTCAGACACACTGAGTAACAATCTGAGCCTGCCAGTGGCAAAAACAAACACTTCTTGTGGAAGCACATCGACAGTACAGATGCCCAAAGGTTACATAACAGCCTGTTTAGCTGCTACCAGCTTCAGTTGCCACCGCCAATTTCAAAAAATGTTTTTCTCACACATCATTTAGACATAAAAACATAGGAAAATATAGTCCAGGTTTAAAAATACCAAAGATACCCATTTACCAAAAAGTGTGTATATTTACATCCCTGATAAGAATTTTCCAAAGTTTGCCTTAAATCAAAGGACCTCAAAGAAAATACAAAACTCACATTACTATTTTGACATTATTTACAGTTTGTTTGGTTAAAGGAGCAATAAGCGGAAATTCATCTTTACTAGACTGAAGGAATTAAAAAATTGCTATGTGAAGAACTAGAGGTGTAATTTCATCTGGAGTATAGCATGACCTCACACACCCTCTCTCTGTGTTGATCTCCAGCCCCTTGTCTACCAGCCTGCACGTTCATATACGTTCATGTGAATCGCCGCCTCCTCCCTCCTCTCGGAGCCCTTGGCCCTCCCTCCCTATAAAAGGCTACAGCTAGTGAGCAATGGCAGCGCGTATTTTCGAAGCGAAATGGTGGAGAGCGGAACGAACCGTTCACCTGAAGACGACCAGGATCTGACATTACCTCTAAAGAAATGACGGTCATTGGCAAAGAAGTTGTCGGATAAAGAAAGGGACAGAACCCGGATTAACATTGGCCTTGCATTTCCAAGGTGGAAAGCACTGCAAGAGCTAAAGAGGCTACAATCTGACTTGGAGCTAGCTCTTCTTCTCCTGGACAGGTACAACATAAAGTCAAAATCTGTTTTAATTAGTGTTACAGTAATGTTAAGCACATGTCGCTATGTCGATTCAATTAAATTTAATGTTACAATCGTAGCATGGGTTAATGTCCGGAGCATGAGTTATTAACGGCTCGGTCCCAGCAATGGGTCAGGCGTTTCGGTTGTGTTAGGTGAGTAGCCCGGCAGCCCAGCTAACATTTACAATTAGCATTGTAAAATGTAGCCAGGCTAAAACATCGCTCTCTCTCATGGAGAAGAGTAGGAACATTAGCGTTAGCTCCCAGTGTTAGCACTAGCCGGGATCCGGCGATGGCTCTAGCCGAGTCGGCTGCCACCGGGTACTGGAGTAACTTGCAGCTGTGGAGCACTTCTACCAGCTCTTCTAGTCAGTGAGCCTCGCTAACTGCTAAACTAAGTTTAGACAAGGCGAGTCGGGGGTGGGGTGGAGAGCAGAGGTAGAGGGAGGTGTGGCTCATGACACACTTTGTTTTGGTCTACAGGCAGTGCACAACAGCAAACCTAGCGGTGAAATGATTTCGCTTTTTGCCCCTTTAAGGCTTGCCCTTTATAGTAGCTCCCTATCAAATGTCTAATATTGGACACTCCATGAACATGTCATGAAGGGCATATTTTAAGAATCTTAGCGTTTGTTCCTGGCATAAGCTTTGCAAAACAATGACACAGCCAGAATGTTCAAGAAAGTTTCAGGTGTATGAAAAGAATACAGGAAACCAGTCTTAAGTCTTCTGTTATGCTGTGGAAAATGGCTGTCAGTAACATAAATTATTCATCAGTTGGAGAAAAAAACCACTAGATTCTGTCTGACTAGTTTATGTTGAATTTTTTTTATCCCCCAAACATGCTGATAAATGGCAGATTTTCAAGTATATTATCACTTTTTTTCAAGTTATACTACCCTTGTCAGACAAAAGCAATAACAAACAAATCTAACCAATTGAAAACAAATAAATCCTGGTGTGAGAAATCTATTGTACCAATATAAAGCTTTACCTGTGACGTCGAGTTTTTGGCTGCGGCTGGTTTTGCTCTTGTCCTTGACAGTGACCCGACACTCATAACTTCCAGAGTCCGCTGCCCTGGCTGGGTTGAGCTCATATACGACTGAGTCTTTTGTGGTGGTTACGGAGTGGATGGGACTGTCATCCTGTGTGAGCTGGAAAGTGTGCTCCAGGTTAGGGATGTTGTCGTGGCTGACTTTGACTTGACAGCGCAGGGTCACCGGCGTCCCGCTCTCAACTGTGTTGCTGGGCAGGACTGTGAGGCCAACGTCGTCTATAATGTATGCTGTAGGTCCAAATGTCACACACATACACACACGCAAACATGAACATGTATTAAAGAGAAATAATTAGGACTTGTTTATCTAAAACCAACATCAGGGGCTGAGTCAGAAATACAATACAACAGTCAGGGTCTATTTTTCTCTCCACAATAAAGGTGAAGTCTGAGGGAGGGCGTTCCCAGGCCTCTAGTCTACTGCACAGTAAGCAGGAGCTGCTGAAGGAAGGAAAAAGCTTCAACAAACAGCGTCTGACCCTCTTCGCCCCCTTGGGAGAGCTGTGTTGATTTATCCCATCTGCTCTCCCTCAGCAACAACAACACGGTGTAACCTGCCTCAACATCCACGAAGCAATCACTTAGTCCACATCCTCAAAGTACTGCTGTGAGTTTGGGCTCAGTTAGAGTGACTGAGGCGACGAATGACTGTGCAGCCCTGTCTCCTAAAATTTACTTTTATATGCAACGACTTTGAAACAGCAAATACATTTTGAGGGAAATGTAATGCAGAGAGTTGCGTTTTCTATTGACATAATGAGGAAATGTTGCTAATTAATGTACCTGGCAAGTTGCAAAAATGTCGATACTGAATGTATCAGCAAAATTTTCGCCAAACACTGAGCAACTTGTACAGAAGCTGAAGCCAAGGCTGGGCTGTTATTTCGGAAATAAGTCTTGAGTTTCTTTTGATGCAAAAAGAAGACTCCTTGCTGCTGCTTCAGTACTTGTAGTTGACAATGGTGATGTTTTATGTACGCATGCATCTACTCTTCTGTCTACCCTTGAGCACTGAGGTCATCACAAGTCCTTTAATCACTGCTCCTCCCTGTATGCTAGGATTGGCGGGCCTACATTGTCCATCTGTAGACTTAATCACTGGCACGTCCTTATTTGTAACACAATTCTTAACCTGCTTCCTTCCTATCTATAGCCCCCTTTACCTTGCCTGTTTAAGGTGGGAATGTCTCCCGTTATGCCACCTCGCTGTTCTGTATGTACGATACGATTGCAGAATGGGGAGAGAGAGTACTCTCGCCTTTAAGCCACCATAGAAGGTAGTTACAGTGCCAAAACAATATCTGTATAAACAGGACAGCTGACAGGAAAGACCATGGGCAGGATAGGTGTGACATTTTGACGACATGTTATGTGTGCAACCCACAGTGGGAAATTTAAAAAAACAGCTACTTGCAGTTAGCGGCTAACTCGAAGAAGAAGAAGGACAGCTTCCGTAAATGTCCTCAAATTGGGAGAACAACTGGGAAAACAACATTTCCTGACCTAACCCAACCCGAGTCCAAGACAGTTATAACCGAGCCCGGCCCGACCCAGACAGACTTTACAACTTTTAAGTCGGAACCCGACCAGAGCCCGATGCAGGCCTGCTGTTTGATTTTCTTTTGAGGAGGTGGTAGCGAAGCCAGTGATAGTAGTTTGCATACCACCTGCAGCTGCAGACATCCTGCAACCTCTCTCCAAGGCGGAATTCCCTGTTTTCCTGCTGTATCTCATCGAAGTCCCACATGTTTTACATTTTACAAAACCAACTGCTTTGTTATCACCTGCATTGATGACTAAATCGAAATGCCTCCATTACACTGATTTCCCTGCATGGTTTTCAGCAGTTTTAAACTTTCCTGAGAGCAAGTTTTGTCTAGCATCCTCCATTTTCATTAGTTTGGTCTGAAATGTAACTATTGGCCTATGTTGCGATCAGTCATTGTCACGTAAATAACACATTCCAGCCCTTGAATAGACCATAGCACAACACAGCCGCATGTCAAGTGGGCCGAACCGAACCTGAGCAAAATTTCTGATTTATTATCTGAACTCAGCCCGACCTGTGGGGTTCCGACAGGTTCTGTTGGGCTCGGGTCGGGTATCCACACATCGGGTATCTGGGAGCCGCTTACCCTTTGAGCAGAGGACGAGATTAGTTGCCCTATAACAGGGACAGTAAATGATTGTTACCGACACGTTAGTGCCATTGTTATACTGTCGATGCATATGTCATGTCACACAAGAGGCCTATGCTCTAGTGCTCTGTGACATATTCACAAGACCTACTCTTGCTATATTTTCTCAAAGCATGTCTTGAAAAGGTAAAAAAAAGGCTTTAACTGTAGACATGCTGCTCCTGAAGCTTGGAGTCTTGCAGACTGATTTGGGTCTCGGGGAGCTGGTCTCTTTTAGTGTTTTCAAAAGTAGATTTAAGGAATAGGATATGTTGACCTGATTTCTTGGTATGCTGTGATTTCTGATTTTTTATTTTGTGTCTGCAACTTTGTTGAATGTGCTGCTGCCTCTCTTGGTCAGGACACACTTGTAAAGGAGATTTTTTAGTCTCAAGAGGCTTTTCCTAGTAAAATAATATATATATATATATATATATATATATATATTTTTTTTTTTTTTTTTTTTTTTAAACATAATTAGTCATAGTGCTTTTGTTGCTTAAACTTAAGACAGTAGTCCGGACGCGAACCCAGGATGTGGTGTTATAGTCCTGGGTGGTACATGAATGTAGTGTTTCATTAAGTCAAAGAAATGTCTTTGAACAAAATCCATGCAGCTTATGAAAACAATTTAGTGGTATAAACAAGTAAAATTTAGAAGACAGGATAGAATCTTGCTAACTCAGATGCTATAGAAACAGTACATACACATTAGGCGGTGGACCTTGAGTTAAGATTATTTTGTCAAAGACACACCTAGGTACTATAATTTTAAAGGAGTAGTTCAACATTTTTAGAAAAACATTTATCCACTTTGTTTCAGAGGGTTAAACGAGAAGATTGAGACCACTCTCATATCTGTACCGTAAATATAAAAGCTACAACCAACAGCTGGTTAGCTTAGCTGAGCACAAGGTCTTGTAACAGGGGGAAACAGCTAGCCTAATTCTGTCCTATGGTAACAAAATCAACCTATTTGCACCTCTACTCTACTACTTTAATCACTTCTGAGACAATCACTATTCAACAAGACACAGCTAAACAGATTTCAAAAGTTCAATGGGCAAAAAAACCTTTTTAGTTGCAAGTAAGTGGAATAAACTTCCAGTATCACTGAAACTCACTGAAACAGAGAGAAAATTTAAACAACCGTTGAAGAAATGGTTTGCAAATGGTCTCTCAGAATAAGGACCTTGACAAAACACATACAGTGTTGTCCTTTTATGATTCTTTTATTTCTGTATGTAATTATATGGATATTGTATTTGTTCCTGTTGGTCTTGCCAGACCTGGCATCTTGCCCCACCCCCACAGGAACACAATGGAAACAAGCCTGTGGCTTTATTGTGTAATTTTAATCCTCAACAACTGTAGATGTATGTGACAACTGTCAGTGTTGGTGGCAAGTTGCTTTCATGGGAAAGTTGCTCAACTTCCCGAGTATAACATTACCTGGATCTTCTGAATCATTGTGCCCATAAAACCAGCACAATAGAGACTTCGCCCACCAAGCGTCTAACTTCCAGTTAAGGCCCTCTCACTAACTTGAACAGGGATATAATGATTCAACCACGAGTTCTCCTTGTATGTCGAAATGTTACCGGACCCAACGGATGAAATTCCAGTTGTTTACAGATATCTTTCACAATGAATAGGGAAAGACTTTTGGGACCAAAACATGGACCTAGGAGTTGTAATTTCACGGTTTGGCCACTATGCCAAATTGAATGCGAGCCAAGTGCTGTTCCTGGGAACTTGTTTCTTGACCAGGAGAAGTAACTTCCTGGAGTGTCAGCATGTTACTGGCAACATCACACTGAGAATAAGGCGGAATTTGTACTTCTGCGATGAATTGACGGCGTACCTACCGTGTAGGCTCTGTGTCGACATAGAGCCTACACGGTAGGTACGCCGTAACCTAAGGCATAGCCTGATGTGCACACCCCAGAAATGTGTTGAGGTGACGCAGACCTCCTGTCTATTTTTGTAAGCTGAAACCACTTCCCTCAGTGGAAACAAAGCTTTTATTTCCTTTAATTTCTCAGATAAGAAACAATAAATTGTGAAGACAATAAAGCCTCCACAAAAATAGCATTTTGAGTCTTGTGTGATTCATCCTGGCTCGTATGAGCAGAGGAAATCTCCGCTCATCGCTAGGCTAATTTATACAATGTAAAATGCCATAGGCTTGTGCTAATAGCGTTAGCATGTGTTAGCGTTAGCACACTGACGCAATAAGGAAAATGGAAAGGAGGAAACACGCATTTTGATTCAAATACTAGCTACTCAAAATTTGGGGTGTTCATTCAAACTCACGCTGATTTGAAAGATTACCCAGCTTCACCTGTGACAGTTAAAAATAGCTTCAATGAATCTCATTAAAGACTTGAAAATATCAAGGAGGTCAGGAGTGCACGATACCATGCCCATTTCCTGCAAAAAATAACTGCGTGGTAAAAATAGCTTCCTCGTCTAATACAGCGGATAACCTGAAACTGTCTCAACGCAGGAGAAACCCTCAAGACCAATTATTAAACAAGACTCAGAAATACAGTATAATGTACTTACATGACTGTCCTCTGCCACACTGCCCTGTGATTGGAGAAAAGCAGAGGAAAAGAAAGAAGAAACAAAAGTGAGAATCGGGAGATTAGGTTTAACTGAAGGAACATCCTTTATCCTTGAAGCGGCACAACAGTGGGTCCTTACAGAAATGTAGGAGGCAGGTGAGGAGAAGCAGCGGCAGGTTGGGGGGTCTGGAGTCCATCCTGAGTGATGGAGGTTCACTGTTGTAAGATGGAAATACAGCTGCAGAGGGCCGATGAGACGGAGGCCAGAAGGGCAGTCAGAAGGATGAGGGAGGGCCGTAGGAAGAGAGAGGTGGAGTGTGTTGAGGACAAGCTTGTGGTGTTTCAGGCAGCGGTGGTGGCGGTGAGGGGTGGTTCCTCATCTTATCATACACACTCCTTATGTTGCTTGACTGACCAGGAAATGGTCGTTACTTCCTCAGGAATCTAGCATTCACCGTGTTTTTATTAGTGGGCAAAAGGAAATTTAACAATAACACCTCGCAACCTCCTCACTTCTCTCTCAGCGTGGATCTGGTCAGGGGTTTTTCTTACATAATTAAATAGTTTAAAGCTGCGGTAGGGAGTTAAATAAAGGCATCAGTGGGCAAAAATCCCAGAATGAACATTGAGCATATTGTAATTCAAGTGTTCTGAGAGAAAACTTGACTTCTGCTCCTCCTCTTGGTTCCATTTTCAGGTTTTAGAATATCTAGGTTGTGACAGGAAACTTTAGCCAATCACAGGTCAATTCAGAGAGAGGGTGTTCTGTTTGGCTGTTCTACAATGCAGATGTGCATGCAGTGGTGTATTGGAGTGTATACGCAGGTATATGGAATATAACCACCTTTTTTACTGGCCGTTTACAGTGTACCCACCTATCAGCCAAAAAGGCCAGTGGAATATATAGCAGAGTATACCCACTTCTCCTCGGTAACCTACCCATTTTCCTAGTGGTATGCCCACCTTGTCAACCACCACTACACCATTGTGGGTATGCACTTTCCTTTGAAGCTTGATTCACTGACAGAGAATCCTGCAGAGAAAATTGTTGTTCCAGCATTGGCAACAACTGCCTACACTGCAAAGCAACCCACAAAAGGAAGAGGGGCTTATCAAAAAAAGAGTGACAGTAAAGGAAACAAAACAACAATATCGTCAATATAGTTCATGTTCATGTAGCTAGCATTAGCTAGAGCCTTGGACAACACTAAGTGTGTTCCAAATTGCATACTTTTTCTTTTTACTTTTAGTAGATACTGCAGCTGCCCTTAAAAAGTATGTACTGTTGCAGTATGCACACAATCGGGACATTCTTTCACATAACATTACGCCCTGAACTTTGACCCTCTTGCTTTTATATCCATCACCTTGAAGAAAAACGCCACTTACTGAGTTTGCCAGGGATGGAGATCAACCCTGAGAGCTCTGCTGCTGTTACTCTGCAATGTGTGTAGTTTAACTGTAAAGTTCTAACTGCCCAGATTATAGATTCTAACATATTTGCGACAGTGAAATTACATCTGCATTTCTCTGTCATTGTTATTTTGATAGTTACATCCTTTTGTTGTTTGTGATATTTATGATTACTGTTCACTTAAACAATTAACATTCCCCTTATTACTATTCAACTGGTCATCAGTTACTTGAATGCGTTGTCATCCATCATTGAGACTTATCTCATCTGTTTGTGACTCAATGTGAAGTATCGTCCACTGTGCAGAGGATTGTGGGACAGAATAGCCAGAAAAGCATGGCAGCTTGCATTCTACAAAATCAGACTGGATGTAGTAGAACATCCTGGTATTTTTGGCATACTGCATATGACTTACGATGTATTGGCATACTATATAGTATGGTGGTATGGGTATTGGAATGCACAGAGTCTGTCCTCCGCAGCTCCAGAATCAGAGCCCCAGTCAACGGCTGCAGCATCGCAAATCTCGCCAGCGCAAACCCCAGCTCCACGGGACCAGACAACCCCGACTCCCTGCTAGATCAGCTAACAGGTTAGACCTGGCGCTGCTGCCGAACAAAAGTCTGTCTCCTGAGCTGCCAGCTCTCCTCCTGGGGAAGCAGTCCATAATGGCGGGGAGCAAGATGGAGGCACGGTAGGATGTTCTAGCTAGTTCCTGTTTCATTTGTGGTCTGTTAAACAGAGACAGAGAGAGCAGGGCAATGAGGGCCTGAGCAACTGAGCTGCATTTAACTGTACAATGACATAAGATTAACTAAATCAATGTATTGGAAACACCGGGTTACTGTATGAAGTGTGGGCATAGGCCTGTGTTGTTTGGTGGGATGGGCTTAGGACAGAGGGGAGTGCTGCAGGGGGGGCTGTAGCTGTGTCTCAATGGAGGGGCTGCAGCCTTCAAAGGACATGGCCTTCACGGTCTGCGTCGGCCACATCCTTTGAAGGCCGCATCAGCCAAACCAAACGGTCTCCAAATTGGTTTGGTCTCATCTGTGGATGATTTCCTGGTTGCATCACCAGTTGTTCCCAACCTGTTGGCGTTCCTGTTACCTAGCAACCAGCTGCGCTTGACGAAAGAAGGAGTAAGCTAGAAAGTTAGTTAGCCCTAAATCATGGACCCAGAGATTGTTATTATATATATATATATATATATATATATATATATATATACAGTCATGTGAAAAAATTAGGACACCCTATGAAAGCCTGTGTGTTTTTGGACATATGGATATTTAATATCAATTCTAACAATACTGGGAGATTCAGGTAATATAACTAAACAATTAAAACTTAAGAAAAGATTTTTATAACTTTCTGTAAAATGTAATTTTAAAAAAATGCAATTTCTGGTGAGGAATAAATTAGGACACCCCCACATTTATTCCCACTTAAAATGGCTAAAATCACACACAGGTGTATCACATCAGGTGCACATGATTAGAACATCATTACTCAGCATTTTGAAGGAGGCTTGCCCTTTTAAACCTCAGACATTTAGTTTGGTGTGCTCCAGACTGCTGAAGTGACAGTGAACACCATGGTGAGATCAAAAGAGCTGTCTGAGGCCTTCAGAAAGAAGATTGTAGCAGCTTATGAGTCTGGTAAGGGATTCAAAAAGATCTCAAAAGAATATGAAATCAGCCATTCCACCGTCCGGAAAATAGTATACAAGTGGAGGACATTCAAAACAACTGCCACCATGCCCAGGTCTGGCCGTCCAAGCAAGTTCATCCCGAGAGCAGACCGCAAGATGCTAAAAGAAGTCTCCAAAAACCCTAAAGTATCATCACGGGACCTACAGCAGGCTCTTGCTACTGTTGATGTGAAAGTGCATGCCTCTACAATCAGAAAGAGACTGCACAGGTTTAACTTTCATGGGAGGTGTGCAAGGAGGAAACCTTTGCTCTCTAAGAGAAACATGAATGCCAGACTGAAGTTTGCCAGAGTGAACATAGACAAAGACCAGGACTTCTGGAATAATGTTCTTTGGACAGATGAGTCTAAAATTGAATTAGTTGGACGTCAGAAGAGAGGACATGTTTGGCATAAACCCAATACAGCATTCCAGGAAAAGAACCTCATACCAACTGTGAAGCATGGAGGTGGAAGTGTCATAGTTTGGGGATGCTTTGCTGCAGCAGGACCTGGCCGGCTCACCATCATAGAATCCACCATGAATTCTATCGTCTATCAGAGGGTGCTTGATGAACATGTGTAAAAAAATTAAAGCTGAAGCGGAACTGGACCCTGCAACATGACAATGACCCAAAACATACCAGTAAATCCACCAAGGACTGGCTGAAAACTAAGAAATGGAGAGTCCTGGAATGGCCGAGTCAAAGCCCAGATCTTAATCCCATTGAGATGCTGTGGGGTGACTTGAAACGGGCTGTACATGTAAGAAACCCCTCAAACATCTCACAGCTGAAACAATTCTGCATTGAGGAGTGGGGCAAACTCTCCTCAGACCGATGTCGGAGACTGGTAGACGGCTACAAGAAGTGTCTCACTTAAGTTATTTCAGCCAAAGGGGGTAACACTAGCTATTAGGGGGTAGGGTGTCCTAACTTTTTCCTCAGTTAGAATATGCATTTTTATTGATATCTTGTGTTTAATGAGTAAAACAAGGTTAACTTTTGTTGTTTACCTGCAATTAAATCAATTTCTTTCCCAGAGATAAAGAAAAACAAGATCAGACATCGATATGTGAACATTTGTTATTAAAGAACTGAATATTTAATGGGGTGTCCTATTTTTTTCACATGACTGCATATATATATATATATATATATATATATATATATATATATATATATATATATATATATATATATATTTGCTGTTTGATATATTTCAGGCTGATGATTTTCAGGAAAACTTATTTAATCAAGATTATTTAAGCTGTGTGCTTTTAATGTTAACAACAGTTAATCGTTAGCTAGTTAACAACTGTTAGTCAGTGTAACGTAATAATCATCACCGGCGCACAACGCATCTTGTGATAGGCTGGGCCATGAAGGATTCATCAGTTGCATCCTCCAAATTGCATCTGGGAAAGATGGCTGCATTTCTCGACCACATTTGAAGGAGCCTTCGAAATGGGACAGCCTTGGTCGCGCCGTTGTGACGCAATCAATCTTCAAATGCAGCCTTCGAAGGCTGCAGCCCCTGAATTGAGACACGTCCATTTTCTTTTTCCTTCTCCAGATTTCTGCCTACCCCAGCTTTAATATGGAAAACAACCATGTTGATTAATGCGATGAGTACATGGTAATATTAGAGACTGTTGCTCTCCAGACTGTTGCTGTAAAACAACAAACACATCAGGAATTATGCAAGAACCTAAAGGACACACTACACTTCGCTCGCCCCGCAGTCTTGCCTCTTAAATTCTTAATGTCGTCTGCTGGTTCTTTGCTGAGCTGCAGTGATTCCTACTGATCCAATCCCTAATTAAATATATTAGACCATGCAGTGTTTTGACAACATCACCTACCACCTCACACCCAAAACTCTCCTCCACCAGGGCTCTTGTAAAATCTGATATGAAACTATGATGGAGCCACTGAATCATTTATGGGATGCAAACTAAGATCTTAGTAACTGCAGAGCGTGTAGAGATGATTTATATATGACCAAGTGTTTGGGCAATTTGGGGAGAGATACTCAACATAAGGGAACGTCAGACTGATTGTGGCTATAGCTTGAGATATCAATCCTGCACTTAATCTACTATCCAGCCGATGAGGAAATTAGACTTGAGTAGGCAGGCATTTTTGTTGGACAGGTGTAGATTAATCTCATAACAAATATCCTGGTTGTCATGGATGTGTTTCCCCATCAAATTAAAAGCCTCGGGCGATGGGATTCCTCTGGGGAACAGTCACCCCGCTCAACACTGCACATTCCCACAGTATCACAGGCAATATGCAGAATGTTAATAAAACAGACTGCGATGGGAATATCAATTTTGGTTGTCACTCTGTCGCTACATATTTTAATTCTGGGAATGGGGCTGCATTTGTATTTAAACTCCAGGTGTAAGTGTGCAATGCTGTGCAGCAGGTTGCAATCCTTCAGTGTGACCACTAAGAGCTGCTGAAGACTAACAGGAAAAAGCTCTGCTCTGCAGCTTTATCTGCATAACGCTGCCAGTCACTTTCATTTGTGCCACATTTTTTACAAACAAATGTTTTCAGGCTGTACAGAGGTGCATTTTATCTTCTACAGAGCTGCTGCTGCTGCAGAGGTGACCTTGATGGAAGACAGCTATGTTATTTCAACACAAACAATCATATCTGACTTATGCTACTGCAAACCACGAATAGTGCCAGTCTGTATCAGGAAGGAGTCTGCTCTGGGTGTTTCCTCATGCTTGCAGCACACATGACGTTCCACAGACTATTGATTGATGGAAACATTACTTAGCATTGCTAGTAAGCTAGGAAGGTGTCATTTGGAAATACAGCGGGTCCATCAGAGTTCACACTGCTCTCTCTATTTGGCATTTACAAACTAAGAGCACACACAGTGGAGTGTTGTTCTGAAGCATCACACCTTCAGTGTATGCTCAGCTCCAAATTTAAAGTCAGTTTGACCACGTAAATCTGAAAAGGAATTCAGATGGGACTTTTCGAGTGTTAAGGATGTTTCAGCCAACAGATGAGCTACCATTATCGGAGTATGGCTTCTCAGTCGCCTCAGTGTAGCTGGGTCGAACTTAATTTGTTGCACTGCATCCAGTTTTTGTAGCATCTGGTGTGATTTGTAACGTTTATATTATGGTTTTATTGTTTGGTTAAATATTTTGTATTTTTTAATTTGTGTGTATTTATGTGAAACAGTTGGCATAATGGGATGCTAGACAAATTTCAGATTTTTTTCTGCTAATAAAATTAAATCAAGTTATTAATCCTGTAATGCTGACTTTCAGGGCGGATGTTCGTCCCAAGCAAGCTAACATGCTAGCTTCTTGTTTTAATCCATCGAAGCAAAGTTGTCGAATGTTACATATTCGTGAGTCCTCTCACAGCAGATCATCAGAGCTCAATCTGACTTAACATTACTTTACTAAAATGCTATTTTTCTTGAAACATTAAACAGAACCAGAAGGGCACTCAGAGAGTGCAGACCTTGACCAAGAGTCCAGTCTTCTGTGATGCGCAAATCTGCAAGCACAACCACTACATCTGGATGCATTTTCAAAACTTTTGAAATTATGTCAAAATATAATTGTGCCATCATCTCAGCTGTGCATTTTTAATTTACTACATTGGAAATATCTTATATACTTTACATACATTTGTGAAAACCATAAAACACTATATTATCATCCAGTATACAAATATCAGATCCTTAGACTGAAATTAAATCAACATGGCAGGTTGTTGTCAAAAACAGTTGTTATGATAAATTATATGTTCACAAGAAGATGTCACTTGAGTCAAGTTTAAATTTGCACACAGGAAAAAAAAAATACACAAGCCTGTATGATTTAGTTACTTAATATTTACACACATGGTGCTACAGTTGTACCGGTTCTCCCATGAAACCACTGCCCCTGAGTGCTCCATAGCAACTGCTTTCTTTATGTCATTTGAGCAGCTACATGTGTAAGCTAGCCCAGAGGATTACTGTTATACTGTGATAATGAATCATAATATTATCATAGTATATCATTGACTGGATTTTAAGATACATAGCAATTATTCCACCAAGGCCGAACCCTCTACCTCTCAAAGTGAAAAATACTTTGTGTATCTGATTTTATTTTGCTTCAAAATATAATGGGTTCTTCTTTGACCCATGCTACACCCTTCCACCCATAGACTGTATCACATTATTGACGTAGCCACCGTGACGTCACCCACTGGTTTGTGGACTCCTGTTTTGAAGCCTCCTGTTTGGCATTTAGACCGTCTCCATCTTGGATTTTGGAACCAGAAGTGACCATACTTGAAAGAAATAGAGGAGATCACCAGAATGCTAGCTGCTAGCCTGGTTAGCACAGTCCATTTACTACTATACTATAACAGTGATAATGGTAATGCTAATTTAAGCTAGCCAAAAACAGGCTTAAAACCAGGTAAACTGAACTGAACTGGTGTTGTTGCCGTTGTAGCAACTTGTTAATAAATGGTGTAGTGACTAGCACTGTACCGCTACTGGTTGCTTTTACCAATGTTGTATATCATCATTTGTTTCTTTTTTTACCAGTATCCATAATGTCCGTATAACTTCCACCAAGTTTCAACACAAACTTCCAATAAATACAGCCATGTACATTGTAATGCGAGCACAGTCGAAAACTGTTGGCATCCTAACATCGGCAACACCTGTGCTTACTGTCGTGAACTTAAATACCATGGCCCGCGTCAGCCAGTGACATAAGCCACCTATCTGGCATGGTGGGATAATACATTTCACACAAATCAAACATAGGGCTCCAACAGATGGCACCCACCTGTCACTCAAAGTGGCCATGGCCCTAATTATGCAGAAATGTAAGCCGTAATAAAATGTAAATGGGCGAGTTATAGAAAAATTAACTCCCCTACACACAGTTGTCATGAACAGGGAAACTAGCTATAGAGACCAAAACTGTTTTCTGTACCAGGCTGTTTATTGCTACTGTAAAGTTGGGCATTTTAACAAGGGGCTCAATGGGGGTAAACTCGCTTTAGAAGCCAGCCTCAAGTGGCCATTCAAGGAACTGCAGTTTCTTGCACATTGGCTTCATTTTTCCGCCCTGGAGGTTGCTGCTTGCTTCTACCAAGTTTCATGAAAAGTCTTTTTTTTGTAATCCCGCTGACAAACAAACAAACCAAGCTGAAAACAAATCCTCCATGTCAGAGTCAATACAAACAGAACTACATGGCCCACTTTGAAAGTTCTGTGTACCTGGTCAGCATTTGGATGTGGACCATGTAGACACCAGTATGTCTGTATCCTTCACTAGTGTGTCAGCGGTCGTCCAACAGTGTCTGACACCACTGTGATAGTTTTTTAGAGTGATTCTACAAATAGCCCATTGCAGGAAATAGCCCTAACCTTTGTAGCTCATATCGGAGCTCTGCTTGAGCCATAATCTGCTCACCTCCTCATTTCCACTGAATTAGCATTGGTTAGAGATCCATAGAGAGGGTTAGAGTTTAATTGTACATTGGCCGGATACACACTCTGATGGAACAGAGTTTGAGGCTGGTTTGGCTGCATGAGGGCTGGACACTGGTAATGATGTGATAAATTGACATTATGACCTCCAATTATTTTCTCTTCTTGACATTTCAGCTTGATTCCTCTCCCTTCAAAATTCAGCTCATTTCTAAAACTAATTCTGCTGGATGATATTAGCTGTGGGCATTCACTGTACTTTCATGACTGTAGAGAGTGTGTTGCATTGAAAGGAGTGATTGATGGTGGTCATGGTAGTACCATTGTCAGTTCGCGGTGGGTCCAGGGCGGCGGTGTAATTGATGTCTTCGCTCTGGGCTCTATCCTGCCAGTGCTTCTCTCAGAGTGCCAAACAGGTTCTGGCTCAGCTGGCTCTGCATGCTCCACACTGTAATATGGATCGCAGCATGTTGAGATTCAACCACAAACAACACTGCCTCAGCCAGAGATGATCCCGGAGACAACCTGAGAAACAACTTCCTGAATCGAGGTGGATCCAAAATAAACACAATGAACTGTGCTGATGTTTCTCTGAATCACAGGACATCCTACTGTAACACGTGTCTGAAGAGGAGGAGAAAATGAAGAGATGAGTAAAAAACTAATTGAGACTCCTACTTTATTTTGGCCTGTGGGAAATGTTGATGGGTAATAAAACACTCCACTGAAAGACATGAGATGGGAAATGTGTTTCTGCTCTGAGGCAAATGTCTTCAGGGTCTAATTACAAGCAATCAGCTCAGGCTTTGTGGAAAATGTTGCGTGTGCAGTCATGCTTTTGTGGTTTAAGCAAACACATATTAGCATGGTTGAATATGGCAAACTAAAAGAGAGGAATTGCATGAGGGATAGTAGCACAAATTGAAATGAATTTGAATGACAATGCAATGGTTAAGGTTTGGTTAGATTTATGGAAACATCAACCTTTGAATTACAATGACTGCTTTGGTATTTCAGAACCTGGGCCCTATTTTTCCATGTTTTTATTTCTAAGTGAGTAATAGGGACAACAATTTTTGAAAGTGATCAAGTATTGAGAGAAACAGGCTGCAATGTAACCACTTGGGGCATGTTCACACAGTCAATGTATATCCAATTATTAGGCTATTATAAAGCCCCGTTTCCAAACACTTTCGCTATCGTACCTTTGGAACCAAAAATAACCCTTCGGATATGGTACCTAGACCCTAGGTTCACAAACAGTACCCTTAAATGTGGGCGGGGTTGTTGTCGCTCACTGCTCCCTCCAGCACTCACTGTATTTCCTCACTACCGGTGACACAGAGGGAAGTCTGCACCTTGTAACAGAGTTACACGCCGACATTTTCAGAAAAAAATAAAACAGGCTGCAGTGAGAGTCTCTCTCCATGGGATATTTAAAAATAGCGGGATTGTGCATTCAGTCCTTCTAAGGCAAGCTCAGGGGTTTAGTGTTGACGTAGCCCACAGGAACAATGCTTTTCTCCATGTGAGGATTAGAATATATGCAGTTCACATAACCCAGTCGAAAGTAATACATATAAACGCTTGAAGATCCACTCATTACTACAAGTGTGTCATATAAAACTAAATTAATGGTCAAAGTTGTCACAGTGAAATTCAAGGTGTGTTGATTGATTCATGTCATCAACTCATGCATTGAGTAACATGACAAGTTAACGTTCCACCTTAAAAGTTGCCGGATGTAAACTCCTGTTGTTTTGCGGCACTGTTTGAAACAACTGATGCTGGCACTCTTCTTGGGAAGATAGTCTCATGAAAACTTTCTTTGTGAGATTCAACTTTTCCCACATATCTGTCTGGATTAAAACACACTTAATGCATCTATACTGTACAGAGTTTCATCTTTAGAGTGTTTGCTGTCTGCACATCAATCCAACTGACTAATGTTGACTTTACAAAGCCACTCTCCATCTCTTCCTCCCCGGCACGGTGTGTTTTGACAGAGTGCAGCCAGTTGCGTCCCCAGAGAGCCTCTGCGCCTCACATAGTGACTGTGTGACCCAAGACAGGAAACACTGTGGATGAAGGACAACATGGAGATGTTTCTGCCTCTGGCACAACAGCCTGCAGGAAGCAGGGAGCGTGTTGCTACAAGGCAAAGCTTTGAGGCTACGAGTGCCAAACAACCTCAAGTCCATCTTTCTTTCACCAACTGTCTGTCTATTCAAGCGTCATCACTGTTCTGTCGCACTAATTCAGCTGAGGGACCTTAAATACTGACTTTTCATCTTCTTCACACCCTCCTGCTCATTTTCTTGCCGTCTTTTTCCTCTTTTCCTTTCACTCTTTTTTTCTAAATAGGTTTTCAGACTGACTTTCTCTCCCTCTGTCTCTTTCTGTCCCCCTCGCTCCACCCACCTCATATCTGCTGAATCAGTAATAAATGATCTGAGAGGCTTGGCTGTGACAGGCGCTCTGCATCGACTCTCCCAGGGTTACTGGGGAGAATCAGACAATGCTCCAGGTCCTGGTACAGCAGCAGGTTTACAGTAGGACGATGAAGCAGAGGGGACACAGAGGACAGTCATGCTCATTGTTCCGTACTGCAGGTCGTTAACGGTGAGCTCTCACGGATGTGTGCATCACATGGCACAGCCGGCTTTCAAACCTCCTCCATGCAGCACATGCATCTACGACGTGCGGTGTGCGGACAGCTCCATCTGAAACTCCACAGGGGGGTATTGCTCTGAGGAGCCTGCTGTGTGCTCACTCCCCACAAAAACCTGGATCCAAGGCCTCCTCTGTTCACATGATGGTTTGAACATGAACCCAATTCTTTTTCTCTCTCCCTTTTGTGCTGTCAGGCACCCTGTTAGATCCACCCTGCCGAAGTGTCCTTGAGCAATACACTCCAGGGGTGCTGTTCTGTTGAAGATCCTGGTGGGATGGAGCGAGGCAGAGAGAGGATCACATCTGCGTGCCTCTCAAATCTATTATGCAGGCATCAAAGAAAGTAAAATCTAATTGCCCTGTAACTCAATCAGTTCGTCTGAAACAGCTTTTTTTCTCCTCATTAGACGGGCAAAAGGAGAGAAAGACGTCAAGACTGAGAGCTCTGAACTCAGTCTGGTTTCCATACAAATGTAACTCAAATGTCAACAGAATTTTCTAGGGCAATAATTCTCAGTTTTGGTGCCATTAAACCACCGCAAAGATGAGGGTGCAACGCAATGACATAATCAAAAGAGATGCAGTCGCACCTGAAATGGTGGAAAACAATGTGGAAAATGTGATGGAAACAAGACATTTATGTCCTCCCATAAAATACGACCACATGGGTTGTTTGTACAAGCAACGATTATCACCAGTATTTCCATTTACTGCTAGGCAGCAACCTCTAACGGCTGAGCAATTGTGACAGGAGCAAATGAGGATGGGTCAAAAAAGCACAGGAGGCTGTTGACGCCGCTCAGCTTTGCTTCCATTTTTTCCCCAGTGGCCACTCACAGTATTGCAGCAAAAAAATCTGTGGGGCCAAAAACTATTTTCTCCGTAGACCACCATTATAAAACAGACAAGGTCACTTGTGACTCGATCGAGGTTTTATATTTGTAAAAGTTTTCTCTAGTTTAGAAAAGCCATTTTAAAATATGTGACATCATCACACTGTAAAGTCTATGAGTCAAGCAGGAACTTGCAGGTGGGACCAGCGGGAGAAACACTACTGAACGTACTTCCAAATCGTACCTCCAAATTGCGGGGTTTCTGTGAGGTGCTGTAAATTTTAGTTGATTCAAAACACACATTAAACATGGCTTAATAGCGACAATTTTAAACACAAATACATGAATCAGCTTCACTATAACTCTCAGCAGTCACAGACAAAGCACTTTCCTTTTGCTGGACATATTTTCCCCACAGATACAACATGCTAATGTTTTTAGCACAAGCCTATGGCATTTTACATTGTATAAATTAGCCTAGAGGCTAGCAGACGTTTACTTCATTCATATGAAGCCAGGGACAACAGCAACATAAGGTAATGCTGCAAAATTCAGTTCCATAACAACTCACAAGGTTCACCGTCAAAAAAAACTGTCTTAAACTAAACATGTTTTCCAAACAAATACAACATGCTAACGTTATTAGCACAAGCTTATGGCATTTTACATTGTATAAATTAGCTTTGATTTCCTCTACTTAAATGAAGCCAGGATAAATCACACACAAGACTTAAAAAGCTATTTGTGGAGGCTTTATTGTCTTCACAATTTATTGTTTCTT
This sequence comes from Epinephelus lanceolatus, assembly GCF_041903045.1. NCBI lineage: Eukaryota > Metazoa > Chordata > Actinopteri > Perciformes > Serranidae > Epinephelus > Epinephelus lanceolatus. The sequence goes on from NC_135751.1 coordinate 31,702,217, forward strand.
ACCTGTGAAATCAAAGTAAATAAAAGCTTTGTTTCCACTGAGGGAAATGTTTTCATCTTACAGAAATAGACAGGAGGTTTGCGTCGCTGCGACGTGTAGTTACATTTCTGGAGAGGTGCACATCAGGCTACGACATAGTAGTTCTCCTGATGATAGGTAGGTAGAGGTAGGCTGTGGGTTTATATAAATAAGCCAGTATCCACCCACAGTTACTGTTTATTTTGTACTAAAACCAACATAATGTGAAGCAAAACTTTGATAGTTTTGTTTGACTCAAACATTTGGAGAGCCATGTAGAATCAGACAGGAAAACAGAAGACCAGGAGCCTCAGGTAGCAGCGGTGTGAGCGTTGGCGGAGGAAAAAGCTCTAAATAGCCTCCTCAGAACAGAAGCTCTCCAGAGAGGAGAGACTTTCTTTGGGTTCTTGTACATCATGAGATGGATGCCGCTTCGTCTTCAAAGTAAAGTGCTGACACACTAAAGTCAAGAAGATTCTGCACAGCGATGAGGGGAGACCTCGTGATTCGTCATGCAGGCCTGTTGTCAGTGCTCCAAACTCAGATTCGCAAACAAGACTGTTTGTGCATCCAGTGTTTCGAGATCCTGTTTATAGCTGTTCCTAAGAAACACAGATCTTATGTGCTACTCCCACCAGCCACTGCAGAGTCAGCCACTGAAGTTATCAAATCCCAAAAGAGAGCAGGGCTACCTCAGTTCATCATGACGGTTCTGATTAAAGCTTGTGTTTAACCTCAGTGTTTAGCTCGGTTAAACCCTGCGGTCTCTCCTCACAGAGCGAGGGCATCTGGCAGAACCCACTCACAATCAATATGAGCGTTATATTAATTCATCAGCTCTACTCAGGACTCATTTGGAGTTATAGAAACCTTAAAGGTGTGAGTGTGCCTGAAACAAAGTGCCTCAGAGTGACAGAGTACTTTCCAAAGTGTAACTGTCTGCCTGCCACAACCAGCACTGGGAAAACTGAAATGATCCAGGCTGCACGTTCTCAAACTTTTAAGCTCCTTTTCACAGCTGAAACATGAAACTACTCTGCAAACAGATAGGAATAATGTGGGAGGCACAAGGCTTGACATTTTTGCTTATTTTCTCTGTAAATGTCAATAACAGCCTATTTTAAAAAAGGAAAATACCAGCACACAGGAGAGAAGCAGTTGGAGATAAGTGTCTTAAAAGTAAAAGGAAAGTGGGGGGTAAGTCATTTATTACAGTGAGTTAGCACGGAGCATTGCATAACTCCCAGCCTTGGCCTTTATAGCAGAACAATGTGTCTCATTTGGGAGGAACACTAATTAGCCGGGGGAAAAAAAAGCGTGGGATGAAATTAAGTTAAAATGGATGTTCTAGGTTCGGCAGCGCCCTCCAACACCTCTTGGCAAACTAAATGCTAAAAAATTACATGATGATTTTTACGTGTCTGTGTTTATTTCCATGGAGCATAAATTACACACATAGTCTTTTAGTCTGTTCAGAAAACAAGTCAATAAATCTGTCCTTGAATATGGAGGAAAGGAAGGGGCAACAAAAAAGTCTTATTTATTTCTTATTTACTGCCAACAGGCCCCCGTCACTTATACCAAGAAATGACTGCAGGGGGCCAATTAGACACTCAATCCCTGCAGCACTATAAATATTTAAAGGGATAGTGCATCCAAAAATGAAAATTCAGCCATCATCTACTCACTCATATGCCGACGGAGACTCAGGTGAAGTTTTACAGTCCTCACATCTCTTGCGAAGATTGGCGGGGGGAGCGGCTAGCACACCTAATGGCTGACGGCGCCCCAGACTAACGTCCAAGAACACAAAATTGAAACCACAAAATATCTCCAACATGCTCATCCGTAGTGATCCAAGTGTCCTGAAGCCCCAGCATAAAAAGTTGTTTCAAAAAACGTCATATGAACTCTGTTTTTAGCCTCATTGTAGCCTGTAGCTCTGACTGCTTCTCTGTGCTCCGCGCTCATTCTCATTTTTTGAGCTAACGGGGCTATGGAATTTTGGGACATTGAACAGTGGGCAGTCCCCATTCATTTTAGCGCTGTGTCAGCACTGGAGAAGCAAAAAAGTGAAAACTAGCAGAAGCAGCGAAATTGGGGGAATCAAGAATCGCTCAAAGAGGAAGAAAGAGTCCATTTGCTTCCAGACATTTTTTCAGATTTTCCTCATTCTCAGATGGAAGAAACTCAGAGCGACAAAGTGTCCCCCAGCAACTGATTAGGGGGTCCACACTTCTCTAAAACCTTGAGTTCTTATACCTTTTTTCTTTATCCATACATGGACATCCTTTGTTGAAATCTTCTCCTTCTCCTTTACTGCCACTTAATGGATATCCTACATTAGATCATAGGTAAGCACGAGGAGTCACAGATGGCAAGATCACCTTTGCTACGATAAGCAAGTGTCCTTTCCTGAACGTTCAGTACATTAGGTCATACCCCCAAGCAGCCAGTTATGAAGTGATATTATGAGTTTTGCCGATCTGTCAATCAAACCATCTGTTTTAATTCAGGTACTTTCCAATTTCACTGGCCATCTGTGCCTGCTTGGCAGTCAGCAAGGCTATTGTCTGGCCTTTTCCTCTTATGGAGGCATCGAGGCCTCCTATAAGATCTTCTGGATTTAGCATTGATGTCTGTTTCTCAAGCCACTTTGACATAGATCTTTTTTTACATACTATAAAACATGTCCAGGCAGGGACTTTAAAGCTGCTAACTGACACTCTTGAAGTGATAAACCACCCAAAACTCACAACCCTTCAATATAAAACACAACCTGCAGGGTTTAGAAGTAGTCGTTTGCTTCTTTGTGGAGGGCAGTGACAAACTTCTAATCAGCCATGCTATACTTCTTTTGTAGGAAGTACAACATTAGGTTTCTTAGCATACACATCTCAGACACCTTCACATGATGTCCTAACACCGATTGCATTCTCAAGACAGCGCAGCAGAGACTGTACATGAGGTGTTTCAAGACGTTTGGTATGAGCACCGAAACTCTAGTGAGTGTACCATTGAGAGCGTTCTAACATGCTGTGTTACTGTGTGATTTGGTAACCTGACTGCTCCGGTCTGCAGACGCCTACAAAGGACTGTAAAGACAGCAGAAAAAACTCACTGGGGAAAAACAACCACAACGTCCTGATGTTTACACCACTTGATGCAAAAGGAAAGCCCAAAACATCATTAAGGACACCAGCCATGCCGCTCATGCTCTGTTCTTGCTCCTTGCATTGGAAAAATATGTTACCGGAGCATCAAATCAGAAACCACCCGTCTCAGTAACAGCTTCTGTCCTCGGGCGGTTATGTTTCTGAACAGCTGACGCATCCATATGCGCTGCACATTGCTGTTTGTAGATTGTATGTACTGTGTTTTGTGGGTTTATTTTTGTTGTTGTCTGGAGATGTGTCCCCTTTGTGTAAGGCGGAGAGTGCCATTCCACTGTAAATTTTTCACACCTGACACTAAACTCCAACTTGAACTTGAGGTTAGCCAAAGATAGGACGGAGCCACTGTCTCCGTTCCCACTAATGATCTCTGTCTGACTTTTTCATTTCTCGGTGAAGCCCTTCGCAGCGGTAGAAATCCTGCATGAATAAAATTTGATTTAAGAGTCATCTACTTCTCTGGATACCTGTGTTGAGAATTTGTTCCATTTCATCATTTTTACTTTTTATTTCATCATCTGTCTATAAAAGTGTATAGTGGAGGTACTCAACTCTGACTGCATTCTCAGGATGAGTTACATAGGCTCATCAGGATACCCCACCACATACACTCACAAAATATATGTCTTAATTCAGTTATTAATGCATATAAATACAATTTAAAATCCAATTAATGTGGCTGCAGAGCATATAAGGCCATTATAAATCCTTAAAAGGCACACGAGGAGGACGGAATAAATGGAAAGGGGAGAACAGAAAGGAGGCAGAGAGAGAGGACACATGAACTACAGCACTTGACTGTGTGTTCAGCCTGAGGAGACTGATTACAGTGCTAAGTGGAGGTGAACGTCTCTCAGCTCCAACATGGAAATTAGACCCAATAGGGGACGCAGATGGATCGGACAGATGGGGAACAAAGGATGCTGGAAGAAGACGAAAAACAGGTAAAAAAATGGCTTTGCTGGGACATTTGGTTTTCACCCGAGAAAATAATTACAGACTACTGACTACAGCCAGGTAGTAAATAATAAAAAACATCGGACAAAAGGGATCCTCCAAGCCTCAGTGTTGGTATTCAGGCATAAAACATGTTATATAATATATTGGTTTTGAAACTTTATTCAAGGTATTCAAAGGTGACTACAATGAGACATTCCTTCTATTCATTTCCTCTCTGCAGGAACATTTACAGTAAAAAAACACACACAGTGAAAAGATGTGCAAAGTGACCTTGGTGCTGCTTTACGGCGTATCCAAGCACAGAAAGTATTCGCTGAATGACAGGGATTTTTTGTTTAAGAATGATTAGAGAAAAATTCTGACCGGAATATAATGAAACCGTAACCATAGCAACGGCCCTGCTAATAATGAGGAAGCTGTCAGAAGGCCTGTCTACCTTTGTCTGTGAACGACAGCAGGATGAAAAGATGGGAATGAGTTCCTTTGATTTTGCCAGTTTAATGGAGCCAACCGCTGGAGAAAAAAAGGATGATGCTTTGTTCTGTTACACGGAGTCTTAAGGGAAGATGACGAGGCACGGGTGGGAGGGGGCAGGTGCACGAAGGGGCATCACCTCCACAGATACATGCTTTGACCCCTCGTGTTGAATCCATCCACAGAGACAGTTTGTTTTCAGACAGAGTGACAACTTTCAGATTGCGGGAGTAAGTCCACTGTCAGTCAGTTAGTGCAGCGTTAGGGCTATTGATGTTACGAATCACATCAGCCACCCATCAACAGCATTCATGGTTACTTTCAACATGAAAAAAACTGTGTAACTTAACCCTTTACATATCTTCTGACCAACATGTGGCAGCATTGAGTACAGATAAGACACCCACAGTCAGTGGGTATAAAGAAACCCTGCACCATCTTTGACCTTACATGATTTGGAATGACTTAAAGGTGCCGTCAGCATTTCTAATCCAACACACCTTTGGTCAAATTTAGCGAATATCTCCTCACGGTCTGCTGGTTGTCCGTTCTGTATATATGCTAACAAACAAAAATTAACAATGTTCACAGACACCTACTTATCTACTCATGGACAAGAGGCTCGTGCCTGTGACAGCATGGATTATCTAGAGTAAATGGGTCATGATTTCTGGAAAGAGACATTGCTGTTGAGTTTGTTGAGTATTTTTTTGGTGCTTTGAGCACCACAAGCAAAGTGCCATCTAGTTCCATTATACTGGAGAGAAGGCAGACATCTCTACGGTTGATATTTTCATCACTCGTCAACTCAATCTAGACTGATTAATAGCACTACAGGTAAGCTTTTAAAGGGGATCTGTCCCTTTAAACTGTTGCTAATGTGCAGCTAAAACATGCATAAAAGCTCTGTGGATACTCTTTAAATCCATTAAGAAAACATCAGTGCAACAGTTCATCATTTTATCAAGGCACAGTCAAGCTGCCACATTAAAAAAAATCTGTGCACAAATGTGCAAAGCATCCAAGTTTAGGGAGGAACTTTTATCGTACTTGTTAGCGTCTGGTATGTAGGGCTGTTCCAAATACAATTTATGGGGATTTGAATATTTAGTGATAATTACCTGCCAATACTGAAAGCTTTGATGTGATGCATTGGACCCCCGGGGGGAGGGTCTAATAGTAATCAATGCCACTGTGTGTTTTATAGACAGAGTGATGGAGAGAGGGAAGGGAAGGTGGACTATTGCATGCAATGTTTCTTTAAGTTAATAATAGTTCAAGCTCTGGGTTGGACTGCATTATTACATGCAAACTGAGCTCTTAACTACAGCTGCCAGCCACTGATAACCGTCTATAATTTGTCTCACCTGTTCCTCTTCCTCATTGGACAGCTAAGTTAATTGCTTGAAGTAGGGGTCATTGACTGTGCTGAGGACACTGGCCACCACCTTAAATTTCCTCCACCAGTTTACTGGTGAAAAACAAAAAATAAAGCATTTGAATACTGATTAAGACGTCAGTTATCTTGGCAATGACTGAAGCGTCGAAGCTTCACAGCATTCAGGTCAGCTCTGGTGGTATCAATCACAGCCAATCACATTGCATCTTTAAAACTGTACTGAGTGATGGGTGATCAAACTGGGAGTCTGGAGCAGCTTCTCCAGATACAAATGATTTCTCAAGGGATGTGTAGCTGCAAATATAAAACTGCAGTGCGCTTCTTCTTTAAACTGAGATCAACTCTGTGGACATATAACTAAGAATAGATGATTTTGAGTCAGAAATATCCACACAATGAACACTTATAAATACACTAATGAGTCACCGTAAATGTCCCATGAATGTATGGTGCAGTACGCAGCCCTGGTGGAGGCACAATAAAACTAAGATTAGAAATGTGAAGAGAAATTTAGGCAATTCTGAGTCAAAAAGGAATCTTTCCTCAGATACTCCATGTGAAAACCCATGCTGACCTCCCTCGGGGGCTTCAGGGAAAAGCCTTCACTCAGGGTCTTTCAACTGCAGCAAAGCACAGAGGCCTTCGCACGCAGCTCCACAAAGCGGCCTGGTGTCACAGGAGACCGTGTGCGAGGGAGGCAGAACAAGGCAGGGACATGCTGCGTCGGCTTCCAATTAACTTGAAAACATCTCATTGTTATAAATCACTGACACTTCTCCCCCATGCCATCCTAAAGCACCCCCCCCCCCCCCCACATATTATGGTTTCATCTTACCCTTTTTATATCAGACGTGTGTGTGTGTGTGTGTGTGTGTGTGTGTCACACTGGCATTATACTCTGTCTACTCTCTACCACACACGTATTAGCTGCAGATGATTTTGGAGATTACTATTAAATCAAAGTATATTGATGTGTCTGGTTTACATGAGGCTTTTCTTACTTATCTGCTCCTGATTAATTGCAGTTAATGAAATTAGCTCAATCAGTTGGTTGCCCTGTTGGATAAGCAGTTCTTCATCACACTTTTCATAATCTCTATAAACAGATATCTGCATCTGTATGCAGCATCTGTAGGCGATGGGATTTTGGTATCAGAAGTGTTCTGGTTTAAATTTGTACTTTGTTTGAACACACCAGTCAACTCAGAATTCTGTTAGTTGAAATCAGATTTGGCTGTTCAATGCCAATATTCGATTATTATTATTTTGTTTCCCATGTGTAGGGTAGTAACAGCGGTGCAGTGGTTTTAGCACTGTCACCTCACAGCAAGACTGTTTCTGGTTCAAACCCAGGGTGAAGAGTTCATACCCTGGGGTAAGGGAAGCCCCTCTATGCAGAGTTTGTATGTTCTCCCCGTGTCAGCGTGGGTTTTCTCCGGGTACTCCAGCTTCCTCCCACAGTCCAAAGACATGCAGGGTAATTGGTAACTCTAAATTGTCCATAGGTGTGAATGTGAGTGTGAATGGTTGTCTGTCTGGTGACCTGTCCAGAGTGTACTCCACCTCTCGCCCAGTGTCAGCTGGGATAGGCTCTGGCCCCCGCCGTGGCTCCCAACAAAATAAGTGGTTACGGAAAATGAACAAATGAAAAACAAATGTTTTTTCCCCCGTATTTTGAAAGGCGGTCAAAGGTCCCTCCTGGGTGACAATCCAGGGTTTGGCCCAACCCATCCTCCTCTCCCGTCCTCTGTAAAAACTGTACTTCTACTCTTTACTCAAGTACATTTTTGAGCCAGTAATCCACTTTTTACTTCACTACATTTGCCATGTACACCTATGTTCCTTTAAATGCAGGGATTGGCTGTAGGGGGAAAGAGCAAGCAAGGAGCACTTCTCCCGCAGATGCCAGTTTAAAGAAGCACCACCTGTCTTTTAAAAAGATGCAGCGATGATGGAGCAAAACCCAGAAAAAGAACCAGCTTCCAGCACCAATCCCTGACCACATCTGGCCACACTTTTTATACCAAAATCCAAAAAAGACAACAGTTACATGATGAAGCTGCTGTGCCTCCTGAAAAACTTTGATTCTGCTTTAAAAAAACACTCCTCTTCTGACATCCGCAAGCACATTCAAGTAATTTGCACTTACTGCAGGTGCAAATTAAGTTAGTGATTAAGCCATGTTAATTCTTCGTGTGTAGTGTTAATCTTTCATGTTATGATAAGGAAGAGGGGTAGAGAGGAAAAGGCTGGCGATTGTTCATATCTCAATTGTATAGGCTATCCTTATTTGTTTGATTAGCCGACCTGCTCTCATCACGGATGTGGTCTGAACCCAATAGCAGCACCGACTGTAGGCAGCGAGGGTCTTGACAACAGCGATGACGAGTGGACCGCGCACACAATGGCAGAATGTGCAGTCAAATGGTGAGGCAATCCACAGCACAGAAAATCACAAGCAGCCGAATTTGGAGAGCTGAGTGACGGTCTCTCCGAACAGCCAGGGGGAAGAGGCAAACAGACACCAGGAACGTAGAAGCAGAGCTCTTGGTTGGGGGCACAAGGCTGAGTGGTTTACCAGGGAGCAGATGAAGCAGGAGCGTCAGAGACAGGCAAGGTTGGCAACGAGGAAGCAGTCCGGGAATAAACTCTGGAAAGACTTGCATGAGTATGAGAACAATCTGGCAAGAAGAGTCTCTGAGGCAGGAGTCTTTATACTGGCAGGAGGTAATGATCCACAGGTGAGAGCAGTTGGCTTGATGAGATAGGTGTGGTGGATCGGCAGGAGCGAGAGATGTGTGGACAGGTGATAGGCTGGCAGGTAGGTGGAGAGGCGGGGTTAGTGGAGATTTACTGGGTTAACAGACAGTGGCCTGTATGGCAGGTTGGAAGTGCCTACTGTGACAGCTCTACTTCATTAAAAAAGCTTTATCAACAGGTTCTTTTTTTCTTATTATTTTTGCACTAGCCCATACTTCCTAAAGAAATATTAAAATGTACAGTAACATGTACTTTGAGTGGTTTAATAATTGGATTCCTTTTAACTTTTCCTTGAGTCACATTTTAGGGGAGTAATTGTACTTTTACTTAAGTATAGATTCTCAGTACTCGAGTGTTCATTTCGTTGACATAACTATGACAAAAAAAATTTAGTCAGCAAGCTTTTTTTTCCATAACAAAAACCAGACGATGATGAGCTAAAAATGGATCATGATAATAAAAACTAGACAATATCTGTATTTCATTTTCGTTAACGAGGCGAGATGTGATGAAAATGGACGTGGCCAAATACTGGACATTGAAAGCAGAGAACGGCTGTGCTTGCAATTCTCTTCAAATGCCGCAGAAGGAGCAGTTTGGTAAACTCCGCCAGGATGTTTTGCTAACCAGCAAATACACGACACAATTTGTTCGACTAAAACTAGACTACTATGAAGGATCAAAAAGGCTAAAATGTGACTAAAACCAATAATCGTGTTCATCTCGTGACTAAGACTAAATCTAAAAGAGCTGTCAAAATTAGCACTGATCACTAGTTATTATTTCTGTGCACCACCAAGAGATAATTTCTGACATATTTGCCATGTAACGAGATAAATGTTCAACTAACACAGGCTCACAAGATGTAGAAATTCTGCCTTAAGTGTTTTTTGTTGTAGGAGCTAACAGGAGGTTTCTGCCTGAATCCCAGATTCTGCACACAGACTTCAGAGGCAACCCAAGTTCAGAAATAACTCCAGGCCAGGCAATGCACATATATAAGTGCAGTCTTAGAGAGCACATCTAAAACAGCTGACTTCCCTTAAAGAAATGTTGAAACTGAAGAAATGTGGCTCTGCCTCTTAGTTTTACCTGTTTTTGATGAAGCCCTGTAAACAAAACTCTGCAGCAGCTGAGGTGAGAAGAAACAAACGTGTGTATAATCCTCTCTGTGCTGATATTCAGGATGGCTCTAATTTTAGCTTTTAGAGACAGACAAAAAGCATTGCTTTTTAGTATGCAAGCAACTATATTCCGGTGTTGCAATGCACCAGACCTGTCATTCATGCTAATCATCACCAGCGACTCGGAGACAGAGAAAGTATTTCCAGCGGAGTGTCGGCACACTGAAACTCCTTTCAGCTCAAACCTAACTCATCGGGTCCGCTTTCTGTACCCGCTCTAAAACTGTAAACAGGCTGCTGGAGCAGCTGGAGGTGTGTGTGTGTGTGTGTGTGTGTGTGAGTAGCATTTGGGTGATGTGTTAGGGACTATCAGGAGTGGACTTTCTGCACCTGCTTTAAACTCCTCTGTTTGACATGACAGAGGAGCATCTTTAGCAAAGATGACATTACTTCTAATTTATACAGTGTGAGAGCTGTTTAACATGCATGTGCGCCCCCATGGATGCACATGTGCACACAGGCAAAGGAATAATGAGCAAGGAATTACAGGCAATAAAGAAAATCGCCATCAAAGTGAGGAAGAGGAAGCACGTGGGGGCAAATGGCGGCTGTTCTTCGTCACATTATGTTTCTTAATGCCCGATGGAAAACAATCATTATGCAGAGCTGAGAAACACACAACGCTGACTTATTTCTGTTTACCTGCCCTCCACCTGACCTGACAGGAACAATAAACAGCTGCATGTAGGCGTGTGTTTGTGTGTGTGTGTGTGTGATCAGAAAGCACACCTGCCACAGACAGCAGCAGAGCTGATGATAGCTTTGATGACTGAAGGCTGAAAAGGCTCTTTGGGTGTTGCGGGGAGGAAATGGCCTCCTGACTGATGCATGAACATAATAACCTGGATAAAAACTGCCACACGCTCATCTGCGCTCGATATTTCAAATGGACTTCAGTGGCCGTTTCCACACAGCCTTATTATTTGAGATACCGCAGTGCTTCATGGAGTAAAAAGTAGATGAAAAACGCAAAAAGAGCTAAAAGTGTCGGCAGATTCATCCAGCTGAGAGGAGATGAGCTGACACTGGTATTTCTAAGATGTTAAAGGAGGACAAAGCTCCGGCTGTGCAGCTGGTAATTACTGTATGAGCTACTGTACGAGGTGCGCGCAGCTCAAACCCCCCGCCCAGGCTGCGGCAGAGAGGCCGGGTACAACACGAGGCTCTGGCATTTACCCACAGGTCTGTCGCCGTGACATTAGCACAGCTTTACACTCAGCATAATTAAAGGAGCACGACAGTCGTATTCACAGGGGTGACGTATGGCAGCGCATGGTGATTAGAGCAGAGAACAAAAACATATAATCCCTCAGGTTTCAATTATGGGATTTAATTATAGCAACAGCTAAGCACACTATTCATGTCTGCAGAAGTATGGTATCAAGCCAAATACATGTATATAAAATGACTCAAGGGAAAATATATGCAAAGTAATGCAGAGGCAGGAACAATAGGCCACTGTTTGCTGTGTACTTTGCAGTGATACATAGGAGGAGGGAGAGTTAGATCATGATCATGTGTCCATTTCTGTGCACTGTACTCTGATATGTGCCCTCTGCTTCAGGTTATCACTGTCTTCTCATGGCTCTTAGTAACAGCAGGCTGACTTAGGGATTGTATAGATTATTTACTACATATTTCACAGTTTGCATTTCAGTGTCTTTTGATCACTATTAAATTTAGTAGAATTTACTAACAGAATAATTCATATTATGCAGCCTGGTGATCACATGATGAAGTTGATGAAGTCGATGATGAAGAGGTGCAAAAATATGACTATCTTAAAAGGATAGTTTGGACTTTTTGAAGTGGGGATGTAAGAGGTATCCATAGTCAGCATACTACACACAGTAGATGTTGGTCAGCGCGCCCACAGTTTTGAGAAGCACGACAAAATATTCCCAGGTTCCCAACAACAACAACAAAATTATAATTTAAGCTGATACTGACTTTTACATTGGTCTTTTCGGGTGCCTAAAATATGTTTTGCTGCTGGCCCCTTTCCACAGCAGTACATTGCTTAGCTTCCATATCAGCTTTCCTGCTGCTTCTCCAAACTGGGGGTGTGCCGACTGATATCTACTGCATGCAATACACTGACTATGGGTAAGTTCTCTATATAACGCCACTTCAAAAAATCTGAACTATCCCTTTAAAGTATGCAGATGACTGTTTTTTTGTAAAAAGACTTCAGGACCACGAGACAAGCCACGGCTCACGTATCGACGACTGTCAGATGGCATGAGAAGTCTTATCTTCAGTTTAACATATTTACAACCAAAGACATGATAATTGACCCTTCGCTAAGTCCCGCCCCCCCCGGGCGCAGAGTGGCCAATCATAACGTAACATCAAGCCGGCTCAGACCAGAGATCCAACAACAACACAGCTGTGCTCCATTGACTCTAATGCAATTGTGTCAGATTTCCTTCATTGTCAGGCTGGTTTTGTGGATTTGGAGCTAAATGTTGTGCCTGGGGCACGTCGTGTATTAATGATACTCGTTACCTGGAGAAGTTGGAAAAAGATATACGTTTCTCCCCTGTTCCAAAACCAAAATCAGACCCTGAAAAGTGTAGGGTTAGCTAGCTAGCTACTGAAGATATAGCCTACTGAATGTATACACATGCTGCTTTTGCTTTGTAATGATTATAACAGTGAAACAAAGACCAAAGACCTGCTGTACAGGAACCAGTGAAGGGAAGCAGGGAAACTTTGCTGATATTCAACCAGCTGTGTGTCATCACAGTGTGTGCAGATGAACGTTGTTTGACTTCCCCCAGAGAGGTCCAGGTGCTGGCAGCAGTACAGGGGTGAAGCCAAACACTGTTCATCTGCACACACTGTGATGCCACACAGCTGGTTCAATATCAGCAAAGTTTCCCTTTATATTCATTGTCTTGTGTGGCGATCAGCAGTGATGTGGTGGTTCACTTTTACACTGTGATCTGTAGCCTATAGTTCGGCTTTAGCTTCTAAATATCTTTGTCTTTTTAACCTGTTGTTGCTGCTGAGTCAGTTTGACATCCTGGATATATCCTTCAAACACAGACTGTAGACCCCTCTGTCTGCTTCATTCTGAAATCACTGGTTCATTTTTCCAAAAATATGATCATATTTCTTCAGGGAGTGCAGTTAGTTACAGTGTGGGCTCCATGCTTACTCTGACAGCTTGTCAGACCATCACAAAGGGGTGGGGCTTCGCGGAAATCAACTGATTTTAGAAGACATGCCCACACACACAAAGTAATATCCATTAAGAGTCAGACCGTTAAATGTGGGCAATCTTACAGATATCTCGTGCAATTATTGACTCAAAACTGAACTCTGAAGCCGTGAGCCAAAAGGAGCAAGACTGTTTGTTTAGTTTAAAGAACCTGTCCTATTTCCACATTGACAAAACCACAATGACCTGATTTTATTGTGCTTTTATCGCATCGATTTTATCTTCTGCTTTGGTGTCATGGATTGAAAACCTCTTTGGAAATCTTTAAAGACCAGAAACTCTCTGAGTTAAAGTGTTAAATGGTTTAGTGAGCTGATCGGTGAGTCACGGCTTGATGCAGCGTCCCTGTACACCAGACAGTTACAGCAGATAACCAGCTCAGTTTTAAATGACGACTGTTTTTGCACAGTGAATTTAAGCGTCTTCCTTCTGGACAACGCTTTATAGTCCCAAGGTGTAGAACAAAGCAGGATAAAAACAGCTTTTTTCTAGCAGCCATCACTCAGATGAAGACGATGCTGTAGAGGCAACTTTTTATTTATTTATTTTCAGTGGTTTTAGTGAGTTTTGGAGCCTTGAGTACTTTTATCTTGCCTGTCAGTCGTCTTTGGTATTTGTAAAATGTGTGTGCCTCGTCTTCTACTGCAAACCTAATCTACTTGCGGGTACATATAAAGTTTCCTGAACCGAGAGCAGAAATCAGAATGAGAGTTTATTATATTTAATAAAGACTGTGTCGAAGACAACCCTCTAAATTACGAGAACATGTAATGAAGAGATCCTCTCCTGGTTCTTTAACAGTTTTACAAATCAACACCAACAAAAACCAAAATAAATGGCGTTTATGGCCCTGATTTACTCAGACAGCAGCTCATTATGCAGTCAGCTCCTGGACTGCACCTGGTACTGAACCTCCAGACGCACTCTGCCAGTGAGGGAGCGCTCATAGGTGCAGCCAGAGGTATAATGTCTATGAGATTACCAAGCTCAGAGTCGAAATACCATAGTGATCCTGATTGCAAATTTTTTACTTTGGCCAGCTCGACCTGAGAAAACTGTAACAATAAATCTCTCTTGCTAATCTTTAGGCACATGTGGTACACACAATCCTATGGGTGGAGAAAGAGAAAGAGAGGCAAAGCAAGTGGAGGGGGAGGTGGTGTTAACATGAATGTGCTAAATGCAGCCAACACTTAAAGGTCTTAAAGGGACAGTTCACTCCCTAATAAAAAAAACCAAAACATCTTTCTCATCTTACCCGTAGTGCAATTTATCATTTGAGATTGTTTTGGTGTGAGTTGCTAAGCGTTGTGGAGATATCGGCTGTCGAGATGCCTTCTCTCCAATATAATGGAACTAGATGGCACTCGGCTTGTGGTGCGTAAAGTGCCAAAAATTACCCAAGTTATTCCACAGACCTTGCTGTTGAGGAATGATTTTATTTCTGCCAAGCTACACCCACAAAATGTAACATGATGCAGAAGAAAGCAGACATCTACTCATGGATGAGAAGCTCATGCTCGTGACAGCGCAAGATGTAAACATTAATGGCGTCCTCCTCGGCTGAGCTGCAATGTTAACTAGCTCAATGGTGCTAGATGAGCTAGCAGTAGATCCTCACCTCCCTCTGCACGATGATACAATTGACGGGTGTAGTTTGGTAAAATAATTACTGCAGTTCAGTGGTTCCCAACTGGCGGGTCACAGTCCAAAAGTAGATTGCTGGTTCATTGTGAATGGACTACAAGTGACTTGCAAACAAGTTTGTATAAAAAACACACTTTATTTTGAAGTACAGTGAATTACTGCCTCAAGCAGAGGAGTTTAAGTATCTCAGAGTCTTGTTCATGAGTGAGGGTAGAATGGAGCGTGAGATGGATCGGCGGTTTGGTGCAGCTTCTGCAGTGATGCAGGCACTGTGCTGGTCTGTCGTGGTGAAGAGGGAGCTGAGCTGGAAGGCAAAGCTTTCGATTCACTTGTCCATCTACATCCCAACCCTCACCTATGGTCATGAGCTCTGGGTAGTGACCAAAAGAATGAAATCGCAGATACAAGCAGCCAAAAAGTTCCCTCCATGGGGTGACTGAGCTCAGCCTTAGAGATAGGGTGAGGAGCTCAGATATCCAGAGGGAGCTCGGAGTAGAGTCGCTGCTCCTTTGCGTTGAAAGGGGTCAGTTGAGGTGGTTCGGGCATCTGATCAGGTTGCCTCCTGGGTGCCCCCCATTAGAGGTAGAGGGCACGTCCCACTGGTAGGAGGTCCCAGGGCAGACCCAGGAAATGCTGGAGGGATTACATATCTCATCTGGCCTGGGAATGCTTTGCTTGGCCTGCTGCCCCCATGACACGGCCCCGGATAAGCGGATGAAAATGGGTGGATGGATGAATTTCTGGTGCATAGCTTTTATTTTGAAGTGCTATTTCCTGCTGTATAGTATTTTACTAATAGTCAACTACTTGACAGAGACAGCATCATGCTGGATATATTAAACAGTGTGGACCTTGACCTAATCACTAAGGAGAAATCTGGACCCCGCGGCTGGACCATTTGGGAACCACTGATCTAGTTCCCACACAAAATTGCTCACAACAAAGTCTGCAACCTCCAAAAATATCTCCAACACTTGTCAACTCATACAAAAACAATCTAGAAGAATCAATAGCGCTACAGGTAAGAGGCAAAATAAGTATTTTTGATTTCGGTGTGAACAGCCACAAAAGTCTAGTTGCAGTCTACGGTGATTTTACAATTCATTGGTGGTCCAAGTTGAAATATAAGTGTGATGAACAAAAACCACAACATCTGTCCAGCGTTTGTTTGAGCACAGCCAGATGCTGTGTTAATTCATAAGGGCTCAAGTGCTTAATTTTGTCTTTCTAATAATCAGTTTTTACTCACATACAAGCCTATATTCAACGCATGTTTGTCTTCCATCTACAGTCCTCCTCATGGCTCTTGTAAACTCCATCTGTGCTGCGTTTACACAACAGCATGATCTCAGTAAATCCAGCAGAATACACAATCAACCCCTGTTAACATGTCTCCTCACATTATTTGCACAATCTTCCCCTAAATGCATTTGAAATGAGGAGAGATGTACACCTTGCAAACACTCAGCCTTCAAACTCACTGGATGAATAAAAAGAAGTTGATTGAGGTTCACATACGGTAAACAGGATTAAATTATGTTGAACAGAGCGGCACACAAGAGAGGCCGTTAATAAGCTGAAGACACCTGCTAAAACTTTGCCTCCACTCCTTCACCTCCTAATAGCATCTCTGTCCCTGATTCCCGATTTGAGAACAAAGATTGAGGGTTTGAGCAGCAGTTTTTCTCACTGAGAGGACAAAGCACCGCATCTGGTAATAAAGTGGCTCCTGTGCTGAATTATTAATATTAAGTGCTTTTCTTCCAAAGAACAGGGATCAGCGCCCAGCAGGGGGGCCTCTCTCAGCTACCAGGGCCCTAAAAATCCTAACTGCTCTACTTTGTTCAGCTCTAACTCTGATATCGCAGACTGGCTTTGCAGTGCACCATTGCAAACAGTCAATGGGAGCTGGATTCATTTTAATAGTATTTTAAAAGGCTCTCCTATATATCAGTATGCTGTAGGGGTCGGCTAACTATGGCATGGTTTAAGTGTTGTTAGAGTTCACTTATATGCAGAATCAGGTCTGTGACCAATGGCACCCACAAGGGGAGGCCAGGGGGGGCCATTGCCACCCTGACACAACTGCTGGCCCCTACACTGCCCCCTGAAAAGACCTGTAGGTTGACATTACTGTCTTTAAGAGGCTGTGGTGTGCTTATTTTTTGAGCTAGTGGTATCTTGTGAAACTAGACAACCTAAGGCATCCATTGGTACTGACCATGTCAGTACAGCTTGTCAGGAAGGATGCTGAATAATACCCCAAAATTAGGCTACAATTTGGCGAGAGAACAATTGGTGTGGCTATTTTCAATGTGGTCCCTTGAACTCACGTCAAGATATCTGAATGAAAATTGGTTCTATGGGTACTGACGAGTCTCCCTTAAACTTGAGAAGGCTTGTTCCCAGTAAATAAATTGTTCCTTACAATAAATGTATTTCTTCAAATAGAGGTGTATCAGTGGCGTAGTCTAGTTTATTGAAGTTGGTATACTGTGGTCACCAAGGGGTGGCAAGTTCATGGACTCCTTGATACAATTGCTGGCCCTCCTTCTCAAAAATATTCGAAAATAATTGGTGGCCACTAATTGGTGTGTTTTTAACGGCTGAAGGCTTGTTCCCAGTTAATATTTTGTCTCTTAAAATCAATGTGCCTGTTCAAATTAAAGCTGTCTTTTTAGAAAAGGACAACGAGCCTATTTGAAGAACACCAAATCGCCTAACATGTACAGACACATAATATGTAAGGTAAGGTTGTTATTCAAATGTTAACTTCAATTCAATTCAATAAAACTTTATTTATCCCAACGGAAATTCTTGTGCCAAGCAAGCATTTGTGAATAAAACTTTTTCTAACATGCCTCCACGGTAAACAAAGAATTCAAAAACTGAGGAAATTCTTGATGAATTGAAGTCATAGGTGACCATGTTGAACAACAGCAAAACTATATCAAACCATCCAAATATAAACTACTGCTAACTAGTAACGCGATGTGCAGTTGGCGTCCAATTGAGAGGTGTGTGTAACCCACTGAACCCCACTTGTGTTAAGGATTGGGAATTGCAATTATTTCCCATGAACGAGGAATACCCAGTAAACGTGGGTCATAAGCTTGCATTGATTAAGTCCCTGCCCTTTGTACACACCGCCCGTTGCTACTACTGATTAGATGGTTTAGTGAGGTCCTTGGATCGGCCCTGGCGGAGCGCCGAAAAGACAATCAAACTTGACAATCTAGAGGAAGTAAAAGTTGTAATAAGGAAGGATCATACTGCAAATCTTGTGTCTCATTTATTTAGCTGTATGCTCAGGACTTCCCAAACACATACATTTTTGCTATAACATTACTATTCAAAACTTAACTGAAAGTTAAATGTATGCATGCTCTCTTCAAAGCCAGACTCCATTCACAAAAACTGCATACACCATACACAAAATTGTGTTATTGTATGACTCTGACATATCCAAACTAACCTTTTAAAACACCGAAGTCACACAATAACATAAACTAACTGACCAAGGCAGCTGTCGACCAACGTTGAATGTAAACCACGAGGTGTGGAATAGACCAGTGGATGTAATTTCTGGGGATACTGGACTGGTCAAAGTTTGGACAGGTGAGTTGGCCTTGTACTAGTCACATTTGACAAACGTGAAAACCCCTGTCTGAGGTATAGTTTGGTGGAATTCTGAGTCAGAGCAGCTTATCATGACTTCAACATCAAAAAGTTCACATCAGTTGCACACAATCCCCAGAAAAAGAAGAAAGTGCAACACTTGAAAGCAGCATCTTCCTTTAACTTCTGTCAGCTTTGCTTCACTCGGTCTCCAGACAATTCATCTCATATCTGGGTATCAAGTGTAATATACTGTATAATGTAAAACTCAGCATGTCTTATATTGCAGGTATTCATATAATCTTTGCTCCTTGGTAACTTTCCAAGGAAATTATTGCGTTTCAACATACAGTAGATGGTGCATTTGTTTCTTTGTTAATCCACGGGGAGCTGTGGGAGTGTTGAGAAGTCATGAAAATGTAATAACTCTAATATTATCATCGGCCCCTTGGAAAGTCTTCCAAAGTGTGGAGCCCTTTGGAGGCTGCATTCACATTAGCTCTCACTATCCTCTGTACTCCTAACAGACTCAAGATCTATGTGCTGGTGTGAGCTGTCACTGATAATTCCCCTTTACTTTGAAGAGGAGGATTTACTTAAGTATGTGAGAGAATTCAGTAAACAGCCTTGTGTTTTTCACCTCTCTGATCCAAAACTTAAAATGCACATAGCGAGTTCAGTCGATCTGAAACAAGGATGGAGGTGGAAGGCCCTACTTTTCTTATTCCCCCACCTCACCTGGAGTGCCACGTCTCCAGCCAGGAGCAGAAATGAGAAGCGCGCTACTCATACGACAGCAGGCAAGACCCTGCTGGCTCCGGCTCAGGTGTGATTTCTAAACGTAATAGAGTATTCTGGCACATACTCTGGGAAGGCTTTGAAAGGCGCAGGCCCTCCCTTTGTCAGTCCAGTGCAGGCAGGCATGGAGCAACCTGAGGAAGAGTGGCAACAATCTGCCTCGCCTTGACATGCACCTTCCTTTGGGACGCCCTGACAGGACTCCCATCAAACGAGACGCATAGAGTTTCCAGACTTTGTTCTTCATGTCTTTGCTCTTTATTTTTTTTTACCTCAGTTTTAAGTCAACTGTCCCATGCAAAATAACACCACTTTCAGGAAAGAAGGAGAGCTTTTCCTCTCCCCTTGGAGATCAAAACAGTCCGTAACTGGTGATGAAAATAAACAGCATATTTTTTCTCTCATGCAGGAATTAAAAAGTGCTTTGCTGAGGCACATAAGGACAGATCAGCAGATCAACTCGGCGAAAATACCACCGGTCCTGCTTTGAACCTGCCATTGAGACTGCAGGAACAACTGGCACACAGAGTAGGTGGCAGATTAGAGATTCACCTCAGCACACGTGACATCCACCTGTTGGCACAATCACACCAGTTTGCTTTAGCATCCTATAAAGCGAACATTTAAATCTGCCATTGTGGCCACTGATCTTTAGGTAAACTGCACTTTTCCCTCCTTTTATTACCATTTCAACTTGAAAGCGACAGAGACGTCCCTATTGGTACGATACATTATGGGATTCTTGTGCAGAGTCTCTTGAGTGCAAACCCTGGGGAAAGATCCGGTCCTCTCCTCCCTCCACTCATCTCACACTCTCTCTGCCACAGAAGGCATATGGGAGGTTTGAAGGAGGAGGAAGATGCTTAGTCAAATGGCAGCCACTTAAAATAGGAAGTGATGAGGGATATTAGGACTTTGGATAATGACACTCCCCAGTCATTTGATCGAGACCAGTGTTGTCATGATGCCAAAATTTTGACTTCAATACCAAGTTAAGTATCACGATACTGAAATGATACTTGAAACTGAAACAACACTGATTCAATACTCGATACCTAGTAGATCAGAAACAGAATGTCCACAAGTGTTGATCACATTTTTTGCAAAACCAGGAGACCCACAGAGTGTGTAAAATACACTAATCTATCGTTATATTTACTAGGGGTGGGGGAAAAATTGATACAACATACTATCTTGGTATTTTGTGTGGCAAAATTGTATCAATACACATATGCCAATTATTGACATTTTATCATATACATCATTAATTTTTGTAAATACAATACAACTTAGGTGGGGAAGTTCATCCAAACAAAAATGGAGGCACCAGAGAAAGAACTCAGAAATGAACAACTGGACTTATTTTGGATGTTTTAACACGTATGGAAAGAAGGACTTGGTTATGACACATGCCATTTGCAAGGAGTGTCATATGAGAATAATACTACTTACATGAAGGCTCACCTCACACATCACCATCCAGAGATAGCGTTAGCAGCTGAAGGCCAAGCTAATGCTAAACCACTCTGCTTGACTTAGCTTGACAAAACTACCATCCAACTCTGAGAGAGTGAAGAAAATAAAACAGTCCATCACTGACTTCATGTGCAAAGATCTACGTCCATACAGCATTACTGAAAACAAAGGCTTTTGTTACACGCTAAAAACACGTGAACCTAGGTATGTGACCACCACCAACACAGCCGTACCCAAGCTCTACAGAGAAGTGAAGCATAAAGTTGAGGAATCTTTGAGTACAGCAGGATGGGTGGCATTAACTTGTGACACCTGGACTTCAGGGTCAATGGATTCATGTGACTATACGAAGACTGCTCTCTCACGTTCTCCAAACTAGAGCAGTACACGAAAGTCACACCAGAGCCAACACAAGAATGGGGGATTGTGGTTGTATCAGACAGCACTTCTAACATAGGTGTTGCCATTCCGTTAGCGAGAGAGCCCAACTGTATTTTTTTAGCCGGGGCATTGTGTTCACTACGGACAATGTACGCTAAATTTACTGTGGGACTATGACCTTTTTTATTGTCTTACACTATAGAGCCACTGTAGTTTAGACCATAGCCCTTTGCCGTTTAGCTTGACTGTTTCAAAAGCACCAAAAATGAGACTCCAGGATAACTGTAGCTCAATACATGTCGTTTTAAAACTCACATTTCTAATATGCTTGCCAAGATCCAGAGTAGTCCTAACGTTAATACACAACACTACTGATGCCAGCTCATCACCTTCCCACTAGCTGGCTAGCCAACTAGCTTATTCGCTAACATGTCATGTTTTGTACTTCTCGAAGAAGTCCTGGTGTCTGTCACTGAGGTGCTTGGCGAAGACTGAGGTATTTCCTCCTTTGCACGATGCTGTTTTATAGCACCACTTACATACAGGCTTTGTTATGTAAGTGGGTTCGTCATCAGCGTTGGCTGTAACCTTAGGCAAAGAACCATAGGCCAACAGTAGACTTCGGCAGCCTGTTTTGTTTACATGGATGTGGAGGTATTTTTTCTTAAGATGACACTCTGTTTTTGTCAGTAATAGACAAAACATGGCAGAGGCATTGCTTCTGTCTCTCAGCTGCAGCTTAGTTTCACACTATACTAACGGGGATGAATGCACAGCTGCATGTCCCCTGACCATTAGACTGTACAAATGCCGGACTTGGCTACCTTGCTAGTACCAAGATGAATTACATATGTCATCCTCTCAACCAGACACATCTGACCTACAAGTACTGTGTGTTGGGAAATACCGAACCGTTTTAACAAAAAAGTAACAAAAAGTATCAAAAACTCAGTATACTGTGCCACACCTGTCAGGACACAGCACGACAGCAAACCATAATCACTGGAGAAAATCAAGCTTCTCTTAAATCTTCCTGAATCTGGAAGCTGTGAAGTTTACCACGTCTCGCTCAGTGTGGTGCAGAAACACTGGCATGATTTTGGAAGTCCATGCAGCTCTGTGCCTAAGGACAGGTGTGTGTGTGTGTGTGTGTGTGTGTGTGTGTGTGTGTGTGCGTGTGTGTGTGCTATGCTGCCAGCTCAGGAAACAGTCAGGGCTCGTCTGAGGTTACATAAGGCCTGCAGGGGTTTGGTGTGAACTGAGGACAGGTGGGGAAGACAAAGACAGAGGAAACAAAAAAGTGAAACAAAGAAACTCCAGGCGCTCAGAACTGTCAGTCTAAGGAGGTAAAGTCTCAGTGAAGTCTGTTTTGATTGGGAATCATTGTGGTATAACAGTTAAACAGGCTTCAAAAAATTTGACGCTTCAGCTAACAGCTGGTTAGCTTAGCAGGGGGAAATAGCTTGCTTGGCTCTGTCCAAAGCTAACAAAATCAGCCAGTCTTTATGCTAAGCTAAGCTACTGTAACCAGCTGCTGGTGCTAGTTTATATCTAAAGGAGCAATGTTTAAGATTCAGGGGGATCAGGTGGCATCCAGCTGTGAGGACTACAGAGTGCAAACAGCTGAAAATTGTCCTGGTTAGAAATACTTCAGTCTTCATTGTTCAGGAGGTTTTTAGTGGGTGCTGAATTATCTGCAGAGGTCTCCTCCTCTCATAAACAAACCGACCAGGTGATTAAAACTAGTAAAAATACTGTAAAAGGCAGTTTCACCTCACAAGTCACTGTTTGGCTTGTTACCAATGGGCCCCTAGCTCAGGACCTGCTAATGTGCGCTCACCTTTTTTCTCTGATAACTTAAGGGTGCTTTCTGCCCTGTTTGGTTCAGTTCAATTGAACTCAGGTTTGTTTGCCCACTAAGTGCAATTCGTTTGGGCAGGTGTGAACACAGCAATCACACTCAGGTGTGCACCAAAACAACCGGACTGAGACCTTCTTGAAGAGGTGATCTCAGTCTGGTTACAAATGAACTCTGGTGCGGTTCGTTTGTGGTGAGAACGTGTTCCGACCTGGATCTGAACCAACTGCAGTCTCATGACACATTGTTTGGGTTAAACATGAGCATGTTACAGTCCTGGAGGATTAATAATGTGCACCTCCTCCTGTACTGCCTTAATATGCACATTCAGCACATCCAATGCATCAAAATATTGTTTTCTAGTTGGAGCCGCGCCTCATTTTCAAACTGTATGGTTTGACTAAAATGAACAATGACAGCAATATAGTCCACGATGAGCAGCGCTAAAATCAACCTGTGTAGTTGTCCCTCCATTGTGACATTAGAAAGTGTCACAGTTATCTTGCAAGTATACTCTTCTTCAACATTTGCTTTACTTCCTGGATTTTTCCCACATGGAAATTCTGACCAATCAAGTGCAGCTTTCTCACGCAAGGCATTTGAGCTGGTCCGCTTGTAAATGCTGCCGTGAGAACATGAACCAACTCTAGGCAGTTATGCAACTTTGAAACAAAATGAGTCCCTGATTCAGACCAAAGAAAGACAACTCTAGGTCTGAAAGCACCCTAAGATCCAAACGTTCAGGAGGTTTTTATTGTTAGCCTTTTCCAACATGGTGGATTCTGTGGACGAGGACCTGCACGCTATGTAGATATAAACTGCTAATTCTAAGGTGACAAAAACACAACGATTCTTAATTTCAGGTGATCATACACTAAAGAAAATGTTCTTACTAAAATACATTTAATTCATGCCGATATATCCCCGAGTCCTACACATTGGACCTCTAATGGAAAGACATGAGAGAGGTATTAGTCCTCTCATCTAATGTGGCTTTCACATCAGGGACCCAGGCCCAGATCTCAGTACACTTGACCCCAAAGTCCAGTTCATGTAATCATTATGAATACTGTGTATTGTACACTTGAAAAGGTGGTCTCATGTATGGTTCATGTGTACTCCTGTCCGGTACACATCAGGTCTTAACACCAACTGCACCTAAACATGGACGTGGGCTCATATTTAACATGACCTCATAGAGTTCATGACTGGTTATGACTGGTCTTAATTTAATACTGATGCCTCTATATCAGATGGCAGCGCAGTCTGACGTAGACAGACACTGATCTGGCTTCTCTCTGGCCTTCAGTCTGCAGTCAGAGCTCTGGCGGGAGGTGGAGAGCTCTTCTCCCAACAGCAGTGACTCCTTCTTTGGCCAGGAGCAGAGCTTCGCCTCACTGCTCTGCCGGTCCCTGGTGATAACGGTCCCTGGGGCCCTTCTCTTCACTTTAGCACAACAAAAATGTCACATAGATGATGACGCAAGTGCACTCGGCTACAGAACAACATCACTAATGTGAAAGCTGAGCTGCGGGGGAGTGGGGGGGGGGGGGGGGGATCAAACTTGGGCATGGTGCGAATCAGTTGCACCTAATATGAAAATATGAAAAAGTCCAAGTGTCGACCATAAAGCAAAAAAAGTCAAACTACACCTTTAAATTCTGGTCCGGATGTACGGTATATGGCTGATGTAAGATATAAAGTTGTAGTTGTTGAAAGTTGGAGATTGGTGAACATTCTGTTGCATTATTAACTTCACAGTAACAATCTCACAATGTTCACACACAAAGCCAAACTGCAGCTGATTAACATAATATGGCCTTACTTGAGCCAGAGACATGATGAATCATGGTCAGAAGCTGTTATAAACCCAAATTATCAAGATCAGTATTAAGCTTTGTGTATTATCTTAAAGTGATGTAACAGGCGATAAAACAAAATGAAGAAATTCGGAGGAAATTATCAATGAATCATCAACAATGACTCACTTTTTTTCATCATAACTCTGCTCCGCTCCAGCTGACAAGGACAGCAACGCCTTTTTCTTACTCAAAGGCTGCTGGTCTGTTTGTGTTGGAGAATATCTAAACTCTACAACACTCAGGGGAGAAACTCACTCCACTGCTGCGGCTCCATGCCATCCAACACTGCAGGCATGGTTAAGCAAGCCTGTGCCTTGAGTTTCAGGTGTCTGTAACTGTGGACGTCGGCAGCTTTGAGAATTCTCAAGGAATGTATTATAACAATGGAGGCTGTGTTGCCTGCAGAGTCAGATCCATGAAGGATCAATAACACAGGAACTCCTTCCAGTTTCTCTTTCCTGTACGCAAGGCCAAAAGATGCAAATACCAGGCTCTCATTCGAGTACAACCAATCAAAGCAACACAAGCAATCGACACAGTGCCTGAAAAACAACAATGCCAACTTCTTAAAGCAGTCTGGGTGCAGTGCATGAGCCTGTGGGAGTGCGGTCAGGGTTTTTGATCATGAACATGTCCTTGGGATAGGAGATGACTCTGACTTCATCATGACTCCACATCCAATAATGCCGTGCCAGCAGAAACCTCTGCTCTCTTCTTCTTCTGCCACAACAGAATGCAGGGAAACCTCTGACGACTCAATGGGCCCAATCAGGGATTCTTAGTTTATATCTTTAGGGCAGAATCCCATTAAAAGCAAAATAAAAATTGCACACAAGAACTGTTCATCTCTTATTCAACATGAATACATTACAGTTAAATTGCAGTTAGAGGAAACTATATTGTGTTTTAGATGAAAATCAATGTGTTTATGAAATGCAGTCTGACAGCAACATTTTAAGGTGCTTTTATGACTAATTTCACTGTAAAGCAGATGTAGTTTTTGTCTTAAAGTCTAATCATACACCATAATGTGCCTGATCAAGCCATCTTTAGCTGGCTTCAAAACATCAGCTTTTATTTTGAGCAGCCTGCATAGGGAGTCTTGCCCCACTAACATTTCCTTGTTTAAAACAGGCCCATGGAAGACTTGTGGTTGGACATTGGAGGGAAAAGCCGCAGGTTGTAGGCTCAGAATTGAACCGTTCTCAACTTTCGGTGCTACGGGCATTTTTCCTGAAATTGCAAGGCGTGCTGGGTGGATAAAAGTGAGGCGCCTGGAGCTCAAAGCAGCACACAGAATGGTTCAGAAGATGCAAAACAATTATGAAAAGGTGCTTCAAACTGCTAAAAATGCACCCTGTGTAATAACAGCCATCACATTTTTGTGAGAGTCAGGAGTAACATCACTGGTAAATGGGCAAGCCAGAGGCCAAAGAAGATACCACTGGAAGGAACTGAAAGTGCATAGCTCAGTATAAATGCTTTCTCTGACCTCTTTCATTTTGTATAAGAAGGTAGTTAAGGTGCTTTCACATAGTCAGTGTTCCACACATACTTTCATCTTACGAATTGAGCCTTGAGGTTGAAAAGATCAGATTCCTGTTGCCCATATCAACCTAATGTCTAAATATCAGTCAGCATGAGACCTCCATCAGTAAAACTTGAGAGACATTTAAACAAGAGTCTATAACCATGCCGGCACCTCTGTTAAGGTCTTTGTACACCGAGTTTTTCCATCTGGAATTGTCACAAGTCTGAAAATAAATACGACCTCATGTTGTGTCAATCATGTTTGCACAGTGAATCCGAAACTTTCATCCATCCATTTGTATTCATCCGCTTATCCGAGGCCAGGTCGCAGGGGCAGCAGGCTAACCAAAGCACCCCAGACGTCCCTCTCCCCAATGACACTTTCCAGCCCCTCCTGTGGGACCCCAAGGAGTTCCCAGGCCAGACATTACATGTAGCCCCTCCAGTGTGTTCTGGGTCTGCCCCGGGGGCCTCCTACCAGTAGGACATGTCTGGAACATCTGTAATGGGAAACACCCAGGAGGCATCCTGATCAGATGCCCAAACCACCTCAACTGACCTCTTTCAATGCGAAAGAGCACCGGCTCTACTCTGAGCTCCCTCCAGATGTCTGAGCTCTTTACCCTATCTCTGAGGCTGAGCCCAGCCACCCTACAGAGGAAACTCACTTCGGAAACTTGTATCCACGATTTCATTCTTTCGGTCACTACCCAGAGCTCATGACCATAGGTGAGGGTTGGGACATCCGGCTCAGCTCCCTCTTCACCACAATGGTCCGGCGCACCGCCCGCATCACTGCAGAAGTCGCACCAAACTGCCAATCCATCTAAGGCTCCATTCTACCCTCACTCATGAACAAGACTCAAAGATGCAAAGAATGGCACCGAAAGCTTTTCTCAACAGAAAAGATGTTTTTGCCGGTGATAGACAGATTCATCCAATCATCCGCCAAGAATTATCTGAAAGTGCCTGCCTTTTTTCCAACAGTTTCCAACAATGTCTTCTCAGCTGTTTCCGTGTCCATCCACCCGGTGTGTCGGGTTAGATGGGAATGTCATTTGTTTTGCAAGAATTTGGTCATAAACCAAAGTATTGAACACATTAAATTTTGATCTAATGATGATGCTGAATGAAAGTCAGAGCATCATATGAGTCATTACAGTTTATCCTGAGGGGGACATGAATCTGTGTACCTGATTTCATAGCAATCCATCCAATGGTTTTTGAGACATTTTACTGAAAACCATAAAGTCAAGGGATCACTGAGGTCAGTAGGAGCTGTCCTCTGAGAACTATGAATGTCTATACAAAATGTTGTGTTTGCAATCAAGGAAATGTTGTGATATTTTTTAGGATTGGTGAAAACTTTGACCTAACCCTAACCCTAATGCCACCAAACTCTGGGGATGATAAAGAATATTTCTGTCTTGGCAATTCATCCATTACTTGTTAAGATATTTCAATCTAGACCAAAGTTGGGAACTGACCAACACATGTCATCCTCAGAGACAAGCCACTATGGCTAAAAGTTGTAGATAATCGTTTCAGATATGTAACACATGATTTACTCTATCGTATTTTGTGTGTTAAGTGTATAATTCAGAACCAACAGCAGCAGCAGGAGCAGGGCTGCCTTGTGTTGCAGCTGAAGCAGGGTCTGACTCTACAACTATGGATGTGAGTTCATGAGGAATTGCCTGGTAGCTTGAAAGAGTCATTAATGGTAATTGTGAGCAGAGGGCTGCAGGGAGTCATACTGGAAACACATTCTGTGATGTTAAGGCCACAGGCTTGAGTTATTGTGCAACGATGTGGTTAACTGGCTCAGTGACTGAAGGGAAAAACCCTTCAGGCAATCCTGAGCAAGGGCAACCTCTTCAACAATCGAATACAGACTGCAGTAATATTCCCCTCGCATGCATAATGCAATACCTAAATTTAATAACAAGAGAAACAGAATGACAAGTAAAGACTCAGCTTCATAACTGTAACGGTCCACTGCTATAAAGCAAGAGAGGTTGCAACTGGAAATAATGGGGTCTCTACTGCACTGCAGCTGATTCTGACCCCCAATCCCCTTCTTCTAATCTCCACATCAGTTACTCCATCTGTAGAAATCACCTATATTCACCCATCTAAATCCTACACACGTCCCACTTTGATAACACCAATCAACTGCCAAAATTCTGAACTTCACCTGATCGACATCTGCGTAGAAGACTTTTTTTCAGTCTGCACAGCAACTCCTCAGATTCATCCCTGCTTGTTAAATTTAGTTAGTTTCAATATTATCACGTTTTTGATCTTGACTTGTTTACAGTTTTTGCAGTTAAATCTCACCCTGTTCCAACACCAGTACAGTGTGAAATAAACATACTAAATATTCAAAAATATACACTTGGTTAACACATTTTAGTCAAGCCCTCTCAGCTTGGGGCTCTAGGCTGTCAGTACTCCTACCCAATCCTTGGAAAAACTCTTTGCTTTCTTGCCACAAGTTAGATGAGAAGATTGATGTCACTCTTACGTCTGTCTGTCCATTACATATAAAGCTAGAGCCAGGAGAAGGTTAGCTTATCTTAGATTAGTATAAACAACTGGAAACAGAGGGAGACAACTAGTCGGCTCTGTCCAATGGTATAAAAGTCTGCCGCACCTCTAAAGTTTGCTAATGAACACAGTAGTTGCTGGTGGGCAAAACACAGGCAATGCCAACAAAGATACTATTTAAATGTGGTTGTTGCACAGAAAATACAAGATTAGCAGTCTACCTATGGTGCAAACTTGTGTGGTAATATGTTGTACAGACAGATAGATATGGCGTCCAGAATCAGCCCTGCTCATTTGGCCTGATTCTGGGGCGTCATTCATGGCAAGTCTCAAATGAGTCGGACAACTAGATGTAGCCTGGCTAATTTCATCTGGCATGCCGAGTTTGGGCCAACGCTGGACCAGATCAATTTGGCTACGTGGGACAGTTCCCTCCTGAAAAGAGACAAAGGTGGATAACAGCTGTAAATAGGAAGTGCTGGATATTGGGATCAGATCATATTCATATTTCATATCTTATCATATTTGCGGTACACATTACATTTCAGGTAACGTCAGCCAACAAATGAATCATAATTAAAACAAAAAAGTGATTTTATTCATTTTCTTTAAAGTGAAAATTTGAGATGTCTTTGCCTATACCCCTGGTCAGTGTTGTTGAGTCAAGTTGGTTGCAAATTTAGTTAACGTTGCCAGAAAAGTGTCCAGTAATTTATGTAATGGCTCGCTTTAATCATGTTTAACATTAGCATGCACAGCCTATCCAGCCAAGTCTCTGGAGCTCACTAATGTTAAACGTGACTAAAGAGAACCATCAGGTAAATTACTGGACAGCTTTCTGGCAACATTAGCCAGCTAAACGCAAATAACCCCAGTGTCCAGTCGGCAAATTTGCAAATCCTAGGACATCGAGGGCATGACCCATCCCTTACTCCCTCTCATTGGCTAGCGCTCGTTGCCTTCATTGGTTGGATTGATTAAGTTTAGGTAAGAGGAGTGGGATTGGTTAGGGTTAGGATAAGAATGTCAGGGTAAGCTGACACAGGCATACAAAAATATAAATATTTATTTTTAACTCAACACTTCCTGTTTCAGTTTAAAATAAAAGCCATTTGACAACGTTTCTATGGACAGAATCCTTTCTTTTGTTAACACAAGACTCTTCATTGTGAAATATTTCCAGTACAGTGTTGTTGACGATGCGGTGGCTTGCATGGCTCCATAAATAAGTGGAGCACCAGCTTTTAATTGTGGAAATACAGAACTCACGGCGGCAGGCAGCTCTGCAGCAGTGCTGCAGCAGCAACACTGTCTGTGTGAACACTGCACGCATGTCAGCATTTAGAGTTGTTTTTGTGTTCTTGTGTGGATAGAGATATTTTGTAAAAAACAAATGTCGTGAAAACAGAATTATTTTTAAAATGGGAAGAGAAAAATATCTGTCTACAAAAATATCTGTATTCATGTAGACAGGGCCTTAGAGGAGCTGGATTTTGTTACCTTTAGACAGAGTCAGGCTAACCATCTTAAAGGGCATCTGTAAGAGTGGTATCAATGTTCTCATTTAACTCTTGGCAGTGGTCCCAAAGCATCAAACTATTTATTAAAAGTACTACTAAGCATATATTTATGTACAGTGACATATTCTGCAGCTAAATAAAGTCACAAACAGAACACGAGTCTATGAAACAGTGGATTGGTGATGCCTGTTAGTACCATTAGAAGTGAAATCATAGTTAAGTGGTGTAAAGCAGAGGGAACACTCTCTGTAATAGGATGCTACCATAGGTATTAGACGCTGACAGATGGTAAGAGAAATCTAAATGTGAGAAAATACTCGGTTAGCACAACTGAGAAGACAAGAGAAAAACAGAACTAATGCAAATGAATGGGTGGACTCCATTGACCTCAAAGTTATCTCCCACAAATTACTCCCTAAATCATCTCATTTGCTGACTGAGGCGATTACTGGATCCAATTTACACGCTGGAAAAAACAGGAAAGATGAGACTTTCAGCAGCCAGAATGCCATTACGTTGTATCCTCTGGACATTTAGTTTGAATCAACCTCAACATTACATGTAGGACCGGGGGAAAACTACATGCGTGTCATCATGTCCTTGCATGGAAAATACAGGAAAGCCACATATAATATGAATCTTACAGTATAATACAATAATGATATCATTTATATAATATATTGTATGGTGTTTATGTATACTTGTGATAGATCTTAACATATATATATAAAAGACTTTCTAACCAATGGCATAAAAAGACAGATAAAACTGTGTCAGTGCTTAGTAGCAGGCGATTATACATGAAGCGTCATACTTTCAATACAAGCACATTTGCAAACCACAGGGGGTTCAGTAATAACAAACTTTCATCAGCACTGGTTCACACACCCAGTTAAAACACACTCTGTGTTTTAGTCATCTGATTCTCCTCTTTTCTGAACTGGGACTAAGATCAACAGTACAGAAGCAAAAAGGGAAGTCTGTAGCCATGGTAGCTGCTCTGTGGGGCTGTACAAAGTGCTAACATCACCATGCTAACACAGTCACAATGACGACATGTTGATGTTTAGCAGGTAGAATGTTTAGTGTGATAACATGCTAACGTTGCATTTCATGACAATCTGGTTAATAGTTGTTAAAGGGATAGTGCACATCTTTTGGGGGGTTGTATGAGATACATATCCACAGTCAGTGCATTATAGGGATGTAATGTTATGAAAAATTGGATATCTCGTTTATAGTAACCAAATTATCACGGTAAACAATAATATCGTGATATTTTTCAAGCGCTGTAAAATCTCCAAAATATAGATATATTGAAATAACTTCACTAAATCTTGTAACTTCCTTATCATACCAACATGTTAACAGCCAAAATCTTATATTAAAATGAAACTTTCACATTAAAGGGGCAAGGGATTGGCACAGCAACAGAAAATTTTATTTTAAATGACAAAATATGTAAACACATTACAGGAACAAAGCTTATTTGTCTGGTGCATCTTAACAGTCAGCAAAATATGTAAACAATTTATATAGCACGAGAGGAAAAATATATATTAAACAAAACAATGCAAGAGTAGAACAAAAAACATACAATATAGAATAAATATCACAAATGTGCAGGAGAAACCAAAAAAACCCAAAGGGCAATGGTCATCATTACACAGAATAATTCACACATTAGAAGTGTGCATGTGAGTGAGAGGAGTCAGTGCCTGTATGAGAAAAGGAGTGTGTGTTCTCGTGTGTGTGTGTGTGTGTGTGTGTGTGCGTGTGTGTGTGTTAGGTCAAGACTGTGAGCAGTGAATTTAATTAACCTTATAAAACCGAGAGCCCCCATTAAGGCTCTCGGTCAA
This sequence comes from Epinephelus lanceolatus, assembly GCF_041903045.1. NCBI lineage: Eukaryota > Metazoa > Chordata > Actinopteri > Perciformes > Serranidae > Epinephelus > Epinephelus lanceolatus. Next base: position 31,734,510 of record NC_135751.1, read on the forward strand.
AGGTTAACACGGCAGCGTTTTATGTTATTTCCTTGAGCTTACGTCGAGAAAGCATAACTGGCCATCTATATCGATTCTAGCTCGCCATACAATAACCATAATCACAGTGATTCAATCATAGTTGATCTCAATTAGCGTTACGTTAAGTCGGTTTATATTCTGTCGGCTCCACTCAGTGTTTACAGCTCCGTTTTGTTTTGAGACACTTAGCAACATAGCTGCTAATACGGCTATTAGCTAACATTACTCAGCTAGTAGCTCCTAAGTGTCTTAAATGAAAACGGAAAACCTAGTCGCCGTTTAGGAGGACAGATACGGCTCAAATGTCCCATATACGTCGATAGTTACACATTATGACAATCTTAGTAAAACTGAAGTCCCTCACATAACATAATAACTGACGTTTGCATAGCATAACTTGCATTGGCTGTAAAGCTGTGGATGATGGTCACGGAGATCAGCCAGACCTCAGACTCTGTGCCTTTAGTTGGGGGGGGGGGGGGGTTGTCCGAAGTGCCGCTATCACCACCTTCCGCCATGTTTTCATTCTTTGTGTTTACACATGGTATGCATTCACGCAGCGCCTGCATCGCGAGACTTGAATGAGGCTGTTGTTACATATCCTGATTATCCACCGCGATAATGCAATTAATTTCAACATAAACGGTAATTCTTGCCGTGTAAAAATTAACCGAAATTTACCGTAATATTGGTAATCGTTACATCCCTAGTGCATTACATACAATGGATGTCTGTTGGCCCAGAGGCAGGCAGGAGTATTAACGTGGAAGCTAAGCATTGTACTGCTGTGGACAGGATGCATCAGCAAAATGTGTTTTATCCATCCATCCATCTATTTTCATCCGCTTATCCGGGGCCGGGTTGTGGGGGCAGCAGGCCAGGCAAAGCACCCCAGACATCCAGCTCCTCCTGGATATGTAATCCCTCCAGCATGTTCTGGGTCTGGCCCGGGGCCTCCTAACGGTGGGACATGCCCGGACCACCTCCAGCGGGAGGCGCCCAGGAGGCATCCTGATCAGATGCCCGAGCCACCTCAACTGACCCTTTTCGATGCAAAGGAGCAGCAGCTCTACTCCAAACTCCCTCCGGATGTCCATGCTCCTTACCCTATCTCTAAGGCTGAGCCCAGACACCCCATGGAGGAAACTCATTTCCACAGCTTGTATCCATGATCTCATTCAGAGTTCATGACCATAGGTGAGGGTTGGGACGTAGATGGATCAGTAAATTGAAAGCTTTGCTTTCTGGCTCAGAAAAATCAATAACAATTTAAGTGTGCACTACATTGACAATATTTACAGCACATTACCTTGCCATCTTGACAGTCCTTTCTGGCTGGGGAGCTGTAAACGGCTTCAGTTTTCCATGTATGCTCTTATCAAAGCCATCAGTTTCCATTGACAAAAACAGTAATTTTAGCTTGCTGACCACTGGAGCTGCTGGTCCACCACTTCCCTGATCAGTTAGTTAGTGTTATTGTGTGACTTTGATGGATCTGAACTAACCCTTTTAAATGCCAAAATCACACTAATGGCCAAATTACATGGGACACATTAGCAGTGTGACTGTGACACATCTGCTGCAGCGTGCCCACAGCAGAGCATGTATCTATATCATATTATCAACTGAGGCTGCTACACTGACCATGGAAGCCGCGCTTGCTGGCACAAGTACTGCGCTGCTCATGTTATTTCTACATAGCTGGTCTATTTATTTTTCTTGATACGCAGCTCTGCAGCCCTCAAACAGGTAAAAACTACAAAAAAATGTGTAAAAAAAATCAGTACAATCTGTTTGGAAAATAAAAAAATGAAGACCTCATTGCAGCAGAGAAACCTTGTGTGTGTTTTTACATTTTGAAATAAAATAAATCAAATAAATCAATGCATCCTGTGGCTAAAACAATCCACTTAATTAATTCAGTACCAGTTAAGACAGCTTATGCTTCCAAACCCTGCATAATAAACTGCATTATTACTAGCAAAAGTCAATATGCACACAGTGAAGCTAGCACAAACACGCGCTGCAAGTGCAACTCTGCTCCACCTACATGGCGCTTCACGTCCATACGCCATGTATTTCAGCCAATACATTAACTAACCGATGGAGGCAGCGATGTTTAGGTACTGCTTTTCTCAACTGAGTTTGGTTTTGAAGAGAGTAATATAACAGCATCAGTTTCCTGTTGAAAACTGCAGTCATACGGCAAGGTGAAGTGATGAAACTATTTTAAATATAATGTTCATTTAATCTTACATTGATTTATGTTTAGGTGGGCAGATTGCTTTGCTTCCTTGGTGTTCTGCTTTTTCAAACTGGGGACAAGCTGACTTTCATCAGCTTTTTGCAATATACTGACTATGAATAAGAATCTCATAAAATGCTACATCAAAAGATCCGAACTATCCAATTTATATGTTTCAGTCTGGACAAAGTGATGGACGAGCTTACATGACTCTTGTTGAGTTATTGGTTGAAGAAAAAAACTTCAACTAAACCAGAAGACTGTGGTAGATAATTTAATTTTGTTATCATACACAGCGTCAGATCTTTGCCAGCTTTGCTCACAGTTACAGTACGTAGAGCTATACTAATAATATTCACGCTCCCTAACAGAAAACCAACAACACTGTTTTCAGTGCATTTCCTGAAGCCTAAAGGTGGGAGCATAAACGTTAACACAGAAGAGTCCAAATCAAATATCCAATTTTAATGTCACCATATTTTTAAACTTTGCAGGGAGCTCTAATTGCCCCATTAGCTGTTACACAGCTTTCTCTCCCCTGCATCAGAAGAATAAGAAGTCAAATCCATCTGGTACTTGACCCCCGGGGCGATTAAACAAACATGACCTCAATCTCTCTCCTGCTAGCTTCTTGGCATCTGCTGGCAAGCCACCTGTTTAGCTTGCTGCTAATTTGACACTCTCAGGGGAGATGATGGATGTGTGTTTGAAAGCCAGCTGACAAGAAACTCCTTAGAGTTTCACAGTGTGCTATTGCTATGCAAAATCCCCTCATGGCCTTTGGCTATATTCAGAATTATATTCACACTGAGTTGTATGTGAAGACGTCTGAATACAGTGAGGGAACGGTGGAGTCAGCGGGGGGTTATTGTGTTCTGGGGAAACATACCGATACAATGTGCTATATATCATAACATGAGGGAAATAACAACCTGGCAACATCCTGGCATCTAAACGAATTCAGATTCTTCTGATCAGACGCCTTTGTCCTACGGCAGAGTTCCCTTTGATCTTCACACCATCCCGTCTCTCCCTCTCTCTCTCTCTCTCCTCTCCTCCTCTTAGCCTCGTCTTCCTCAGCCGCCGCAGAAGGTCAGGGGTAAGGAGCCGATCCGATCACACTTTATATGTCAGAGAGCCTGCGAATTGCCATTATTCATGAATTCACAGTAGGGAGAGTCAGGCCTCTGGGCTCCACGTGCAGCAGGAAGAGGACGTGGAAGGTCCCAGAGGAGCTGAGTTCAAAGCCATCAGCTGCCCAGGCTGAGAGCGCTGCTGAGAGATTTCCGTACTGCTGTCCAGGGAAACTGCAGGGCACATGTGTGTCTGCGAGTGCATGTGTAGTGTACGTCAGGAATGTTTCATGAGGACAAAGGCGTGACGGGGGCAGAATACCATCAGGGTTCATGGAGCTTACATTTTTTTTGAGAGTCTTGATCATGCTGATTTTTACACTGCTGTATGCATCCTCGTTCAGGGAAACAAACCTTACTGTTTCATAAATATTTTCCAAGCTCAGCAGATAAAAAAGGGTTCTGCCTGAATTATTCAATGCTGACACAGTAAGAGCTGAGTTTTCTCAATATCAGCTATCAGTGTGACGACAACAAGCTTCTGGGGGCAATAATTAATATGAAGCTAAATCGTCATCAGACAATAGTCAACAGCTTCCGACTTTGCAATTGACCCTTTGCTAAGCCGCCTCTTTGTGATGGTCCGACAAGCAGTTGGAGTTGGGAGGGGTCTACAGTCTGTGTTTGAAGGATATATCCAGGATGTCAAACTGACTCAGCAGCAACAACAGGTTAAAAAGACAAAGATAGTTAGAAGCTAAAGCCGAACTATAGGCTACAGATCACAGTGTAAAAGTGAACCACCACATCACTGCTGATCGCCACACAAGCGAATGAATATAAAGGGAAACTCTGCTGATATTGAACCAGCTGTGTGGCATCGCAGTGTGTGCAGATGAACAGTGTTTGGGAAGCCAAACAACATTTATCTGCACACACTGCGATGCCACACAGCTGGTTCAATATCAGCAGAGTTTCCCTGCTTCCCTTCACTGGTTCCTGTACAGCAGGGTCGGTCTTTGTTTCACTGTTATAATCATTACAAAGCAAAAGCAGCATGTGTATACATTCAGTAGGCTATATCTTCAGTAGCTAGCTAGCTAACCCTACACTTTTCATGGTTTGATTTTGGTTTTGGAGCAGGGAAGAAACTTATATCTTTTTCCAACCTCTCCAGGTAAAGAGTATCATTAATACACGACGTGCCCCAGGCACAACATTTAGCTCCAAATCCACAAAACCAGCCTGAAAATGAAGGAAATCTGAAACGACTGAATTAGAGTCAATGGAGCACAGCTGTGTTGTTGTCGGACCCTGGCCTGAGCCGACCTGATGCTATGTTATGATTGGCCAGTCTGTGTCCAGGGATGGGACTCAGAGAAGGGTCAATTTAGCCAGTGCATTCCGCCTCTCTACTTGCCACTCAAACATGATTGAACATTGACATTCTCACATCGTCCTTGTGCTTTATGAGCAGCTAACTGTAAGAAAACAGAGTACACTTTGGTGACTGAGGGCTCAGCTGTTCCCTCTTACACAGATAATAGTTCCTCAGATGCAGAGCAGATGACAGAGAAACAGCGAGTAGCAGGGTTTACACAGTGCCATTACTCAGACTTTACAGTTACTGCTTCTTTGAGGATCATCCACCAGCTCAGATTGTGGCCTTTTGTCCAGCCTCTATGCAGGACATGATGTGATATACACTATACCTCTTTAATTAGATCCTATGCGGGACATAATGAGCTACTTGGTTGGGTGCCCTATCAGCACTTCTCTCCGATGGTTTGACATTTACTGAACTCCCTCTATGTTGAGGTAAGTGTGCACACTCTGTCTTCCTCTGTAGGCTGAGGACAGTCGGGAGGGTGCAGCTCAGTCTGAAAGTACCCCACCTGTCCCAGTCTATTTTAGCCAATAATATGGAGGGTGAAAATGAGAAAGAGATGGAGAGAAAAGTAGAAAATGAGTAGAGGATGGGGCAGTAGTGGTTGAGATTACAGATGACAGATGGTGATGAGCAGGGAGGGGATTAGAGCTGCAGGTTGAAAGCAGGCACGGAAGGGAGAAAGAAAAATTCAGGTTAATCCCTCCACCAGCTCCACCTCTACCTTTTAAGCACACAGACACATCATAAATATATTCTGTTCTATTTCATTCTATTGAAAACACACCATTGAGTTTATCTTAAAATGCTACACATCCATTTGGGGCTGAAAATGTTACCTGATGTCAATTTCTGATGTTCAGTCAGGGGATGATGAAATTCTCTGAAATGTTACTATTCATAAGTAAAAGGGCTCAAGACAGCTCAGCTTCAATAATATTCAACAGTGAGATTCACATTTATGCCAGCCAAAGTCAGACTACGTGATGTGATTTTTAACTGGGCGCATCTCATTTTGGAAGGAAACTTTTAGTGTGTGGTTAATGAGCAGTAGGCCCCACTGCTGAATGATGGAGAGATAGATTGTATAAAAATAATCTCACCCAGTGGTGGCTCCTGCTTTGAAGGCTCAAGTGTGGCATTCTCACCGTTGGCATCTCAGACTTTTTGGACCAGAAATGACCATATTTCAACAAATGCTTCTTTTTGCTAGTGAAAAACAGGCTTAAAACAAGCGGCAACCTCTGCTGCTGAAAAATGAAGCCAATATGGTGGTGCCAAAAACTGCCGTTTTTTGAACGGCTGCTTGAGGCTGGCTCCAGAAGCCAGTCAGTCCCCATAGAGCCCCATGTTAAAATGCCCAGCTTTACAGCAGAAATAAACATGTTTAAAGCCTGGTACAAAACAGTTTTGGTCTCTATAGCTAATTTCCCCCTTCATAACAACTGGGGGGCGGCAGTAGCTCAGTCCATGGGGACTTGGGTTGGGAACCAGTTTGCCTTCATGGACACTCCCGAACCCCCAACTGTATGAGGTGCCTGTCCATGGGAAGCACCCCCCCCCAACCCTGTCATCCACCCATTTAATGCATGTACAGGTCCTGTTTGTGTAAAAAAGTATATCTTGTTGTTGTTCTTCTTCTTCTTCTTCCCCGTCTTCCTCTTCTTGTTCTTCTTCTTCTTGTTCTTCTTCCTCTTCTTGTTCTTCCTCTTTGTCTCCCTCCTCTTTGTCTTCCTCTTCTTTTTCTTCTTCATCTTCCTCTTCTTCTTCCTCTTCTTCTTCTTTCTCTTCCTCTTTTCCTTCTTCCTTCTCTCTCTTTTCCTCTTTTTCTTCTTCTTCTTGTTCTTCCTCCTCTTTGTCTTCCTCTTCTTCTTCTTCTTCCTTTTCGTCTTCCACCTCTTATTCTTCTTCATCTTCCTCCTCTTCTTCATCTTCCTCTTCTTCATCTTCTTCTTTCTCTTCCTCTTGTTCTTCTTCTTCTTCCTCTTCATCTTCCTCTTCTTCTTCTTCTCTCCTTCCTCCTCTTCTTCCTCTGTACTTATGTGCTGGGATGATTTATTTTTTTATTTTTTTTTACATATCTTAAAGCAGTGGTTCCCAACTGGTCCAGATTGCTCCTTAGCCATTAGCTCAAGTCCACTAAGTTTAATGTATTCAGCGTTGTACTTGCGTTTGTGCACATCGTTGAGCTAGTTTGCTGTCTCTGTTAAGTAGCTGTCTGTTGTTCACTCACTCTACAAACAGGACTTCAAAATAAAAGCTTCTGCCTTGAATTCACTGTCCTTGAAAAATAAAGTTGTTTTTTTTTTTTTTTACAAACAAGATTGGAAGTCGACAGCACTGTCATTCCAAGCTCACATCAGTTATGTTACTTGGTCTGCCTACTTCCATCTACGCAATATTAACCGCCTTCACCCGTCCCTCACACTGCACAGTACCGCCATTGTTCACACCCTGGTTACATCCCGTATAGATCACTGTAACTCCCTCCTTTTTGGTCTCCCTCTCAAGTCCATCCACAAACTTCATCTAGTGCAGAACTCTGCTGCATCATCACCAGAACCCTCTCCATCAATCACATCACTCCTGTCCTTCAGCAGCTTCAGTGGCTCCCAATTAAACACCCCATTGACTTCAGGATCTTACTCCTCACCTTTAAGGCCATACACAACCAAGCTCCTCTGTATCTCACCCAACTCTTGCACATCCACATCCCCACTCGTACTCTCAGGTTTTCCTCCTCCATCAACCCACCATGACCACCATAGGGGTCAGAGCCTTCAGCCGCTCTGCCCCTCGCCTCTGGAACTCTGGACATTCGTAGCATCAACTCTCTCTCCACTTTTAAATCCCACCTCAAAACTCACCTCTTTCAAATAGCCTATTCAGTTTGACTCCCATCCGTGTAGCCACACACATCCACTATTCACACAGAATTTTATTCATTGTAAACTTGCTTTGCTGTTGTTATTTATTTATTTATTTATTTATTTATTTATTTTAGGTGACTTTATTGCTTACCTTGTTGAATTTTTATCTGCTGTTATTTTCTCTATCTTTGCCTGTAAGGTGACCTTGACGTGTTGTGAAAGGTGCCTATAAAAAATAAAATAAAAAAACTTGAAACGTAGACATGTGAGTCACTTGTGGTCCATTCACAATGAACCCACTGCGTTAAAGAACTAACAGGGACACAGGAAAGAAACTCACAACCACAGAGATTCAGTTAGAAACTACAAAGGTACTAAGAGCTGAACTGAGACTTTTAAAAATGTCTTCCTCTCTGGTCTTCTGCACAGACTGGAGTCAAGTATCGCATCACACGCTTATTGGGAGAACGGGGTTGTCGGCAAGAGGTCACCGATACCTGCTTGGAGGCAGTTGGGTATGGTTTTGGCTGTACTGAGGAGATGATACACCTTGGGCGTGATGTGTCTTCAACGATAACGGAAAGGCAAATTAGTGGAGCATGTTTTGACTCGGCGTGCCAATGGAAAAATCACATTATGGTGAAGGTGCCTTTGGATGGAGGTAGTTGAAGAAGAGCATGCCTCCAAAAAATCCTGCCAGTTTTTAATTTTCTAATTTTTAAATTCTCCAGTTAAAACACAGTCTGTGAGTTTATAGACTGGTATGAAAGAGATATTGAGCCTTAAATAGAATTTTTTGGGCATTTGCTTTATTGGCAGGTCAGGAAACTCTTGACCGTGGTGGTCACTGCTCATTTATCCCACCTACACTCAACAGTGTTGCCAAAATGTGAAGGTTTGGTCCAAAATCTGACATGACAGCAGTAGGTGGTGAACTGAAACTCTGTCTTACAAAGCATCTTTCAGAAACCAGCACGTGAAATCACAGCTGCAACACGTTTGTCTGAGGTCGTTGACAGCCCTGCCTTTTCCGTGTGCTCCCAAACAGCCCTTCAGAGGGTATCAAAGCTCGTTGTAATCATGTGTTCAAACCAATAGACGTGTGAATTATTTTCTGTGGTGAGCTCCAATCTGTGCTCACAGTGGAAGCAGCCACAATTCACGCTGATGTGTATTTACTGTATACATTGTTGTGCTTGTGGCCATATGTTGCTGCTGATGTACTGTACACTCGGCTGCACTCTGTCTTTGGCTGCAGTAACTCACACGTAACAGAGCCACGGGTGGGAGAAGCCGGGGGTAGACATGATTGCTCTGTCCACCTGCGTCTCTCATGACGCAAATGCTGCTCCTCCATCAATGCTCTGATTTGTTCATTTTCAATCCTCCTCTGTTTCTCTCAATGGATTACAGATCCTCCTGCTCACGTGCCGCTCTTACAAGGTCTTAATCCCTCTGGGTTTTACTTGCAGTTGCGTATGTGCTGCAGAGGTTCTCTGAGTAGACTCATCACCCTATCAGCGTTTAGTTAATGAAAATCACTGCTGACTAAAATATCCAGCAAAATGATGATGGCAATGAGAAGAAAATACCTTGAAAAATTATGATTATGTGAGAAAATAAATATACGACTGACTACATCAGGGTTTCTTTCAGCCTGTCCTGTCAGTTTCAACTTGTGGTTACACACTCAGGGTTATTTATTTTAGCAAAATGAATACGTGCAGAAAATTTTTCATGGAACTGAGGAGAATTTTGCTGCTCAGAAATATATGAATAAATAAACAAATAAATCAGTCAATAGGAGAGCCAATCTTGTTTTCTTTTGGTTTTTCTTTTTGTTATTGTTATCTCGAGTGCCTATTATTTCAAACAAATAAAGATTACTGCACTGAGAGAAAAAAGAGCAATTTAAGATATTAAATTCGGAACGTCTGAGACAAGAGGAAGGCTATTTCTCAGGAGCAGAATTTAAGAAGTACGAGAAAATGTTCAAAATCTCATACTGATCTTAAACTGAAATAGGCTGAACAAATAAAAGATCTTATTTTGAATTTTTGTTTCCTTTGGGCAGGCAAGCATGCAATTCAACAAATACTGAGTAAGTTAATAATATCAGAATCATAGTCATTCATTCATTTTCCATAACCGCTCATCCTGTTAGGGGTTGCGGGGGGGCTGGAGCCTATCCCAGCAGACACTGGGCGAGAGGCAGGGTACACCCTGGAGAGGTCACCAGACTATCACAGGGCTGACACATAGAGACAGACAACCATTCACACTCACATTCACACCTACAGACAATTTAGAGCCACCAATTAACCTGCATGTCTTTGGACTATGGGAGGAAGCCGGAGTACCCGGAGAAAACCCACGCTGACACAGGGAGAACATGCAGGCTCCGCACAGAAGGGCTCCCACACCCTGGGTTCGAACCAGAAACCCAGTATGTGAGGCAACAATGCTAACCACTGCACCACTGTGATGCCAGAATCATGATCAGAAATATTATGTACAGTTATGTGCTTGATAAAGTCGTATACAGAAAAATATTGCAGAGTTGAATAATTGCACAGAATAATCCTGGAGTTAGATGATTATGAATTATAAATGCAGAATGAATGAAGTCCAGATGACAGTCGACTGACTCAGAGTGTCTGACACTCTGATGGAGGAGTTGTACAGGTTTATGGCCACAGACAGGAGGGACTTCCTGTGGCTAATACTAGGTTGAATAAGTAATGTGTCCTTAATATTTACATAAAGGAGCTGATAAGGGGAATTCTTCTTGAAACTTAGAACAAACCAGTGCCCACCCCCCTCTGGACAGTTGTTGTGTGCCATCTGGTGGCAACTGCATGACGGCTTTGTGGCAACTGTAAAGATGGTTGCCCAAGTTTGGGAGAGACGACTTTGCCAAAATATTCTCACTCCGACCTTGTCACATATTGACATTTTGGTCATGGACTTTCCATGTCCACAAATGACGTGCAAGATACCCTGGGTGTGTTGGTTGTTGACGTTCTGGGACACTGTGTCAAGTTCTGCCTGTTACATGCATTGTCTTCTTTCAAAATACACTTGTGTTTTCACAAGAAATTTATGTTTACATACAGTCTCTTTCAAAATAAACACACTATGTTGGCACAACGCTGCAAATTGACTTTTTTTTTCAACAACAAACACACATGGTTGGGTTTAGGCAACAAAAACACTGGTTTGGCTGGTTTGTTGGACCCATCCACCACTCCTTCCACCTGCCCCAGTTGGACTTTTGCCGCCTTAACTCCTGTCCTTGTCCTGCCGTGTTCCCCCCTGATGCTGCCGGGAACTGTTAAACTATAATGGCAACCAGCTGCGTATCATGCCGACGTTAAAGGACGCTTTTTTCCGTTGGTCTCTGATGCCGCAAGTCACTGCCCAAGCGCCAGATTTGCAGCCATTTTGTAAGGGTCAAGGTGTTTGGTACAATTACAACACATCCCCTCAGGCACACAAGAGATATGGAGCCAATCAATGTCTGCAGTACACTCCAGGATACCATTGTGGACGTCACCGATGACATCAATGAAATTATTGATGCTGTGATGGATCAAACTACATTAAAATCATTCCACAACCAGAGAGCATGGATTACCAGAACCATCCTGGATGCCATTAACGCACACTGCAGCCAGTCTGGAAACATGGACAGTTATAAAACAGCAGCCTAGAGAGGCAAACGGGCTCCACTGCAGAGCACAAGTTAGAGGAGCTGACAGGATTGCACTTCAAAGGAGTTGTACCCTGCATGATTTCCTGTGACAAATAAATGATTGATTGGTAATACTACTATATCACACCTTCCAGGAAGCTTTAAGGAAATAATTGGAATGTAACGGATGTCACCTTTCAGCCAGTCTCAGTATCAGTAAGGTGACGTAACTAAAAACAAAGTGTTAAATACAATGACACACTATGACTAAAATAAATGTCAGAGTCGGCTAAAATTCAATAAGATTTAACTGTAATTTCAATGAATTAACATAGATGAATCCTGCCAGAACTGTGAGGTGAACTGAGGCAAAAGTCATACGTCATAAGCCTCAAACAAATCTAAAAATGGGTGTTTGAATGAACTCTGGTCGACTGGATCAACAGACACAGACACTGACACAGAGTGACACAGGGGTAGACACGCACACACACACACTCAGAAACCAGATGAGAGGAGATAAATGGCAAACCTCCCACATCTCAGGGCACAGATCTCTCTCCGCCACCACTGGGATTATCATCTCGAATGATATTTGATGAAAGCCGCTGAAGCAGAAACACATGCAGCCAGATCAGTGGCCCCGAGCAGCACCTCTGCTCTGTGTGACAGGCGTCATGTGTGATTTATGAGTTGGTTATGAGAGAACACAGTGGTCAGCTGGATAGAGGTTACGGCTCAAAATGAGATCACCATGACTTATATTGACACGGGAAGACAAGGGTTTAGATATTGCATCTGCTGACATCAGTGACATCATGGGAATGGAATTCTCAGGAAAACTGTTTTTTTCTCACCAGTCTGTCAGAAACACACTCTGAAATGTGTGTAGCTCTCATTAATGTCTGTTTATGTTAAAAACTGGTCATTCATTAATTTGTGTTATGAATTTAAAAACAGGTGAACATCTGATTACAAAATTAACACATACATTTAGGGATAAACCAGATTATAAAATGAAAAATACTGCTTCAATCAGCACCTTACTGTATTTGCATTTTCTCTCCTTTTTAATATCGACTTTCTGTTACTGTATGTAGAACATATTAAACTAAACTTGGATGTAAGATGCAGTAAACTGTGAATTCTTGCAGCAGAAAACAGCATTCAGAGAGATGTGGGGAGAAAAATCTGGAGAAAAAATAATCTATTGCCTCATAAAAATGGGGGGTATTTTGGTGAAAATCAGTAAACAAGCCTTGAAGGGACAGTTCACCACAAAATCCAAAATGCATATTTTTCCCCTTACGTGTCGTGCCATTTATCAGTCTGGACTGGTGTGAGGTTTTGGTGTGAGTTGCCAAGTGTTGGAGATATTGGCTGTTAAGATGTCTGCCTTCTCTCCAATATAATGGAACTAGACGGCACTCAAAGCGCCAAAAAATGAAATTGAAAAACTCAACAGCAATGTCTCTTTCCAGGAATCATCACCCAGTTATCCACAGATAATCCACAGACCTTGTTGTGAGCAGTTTCATGCAGGGACTATTTTCTTTCAGCCAAACTACACCAACCAAATCACTGTGCAGAAGGAAGCGTGAATCTACTGCTAGCTCATCTGAGCTAGCTAACATTACAGCTCAGACGAAGAGGACGCCACTAATGTTTATCTCGTGCTGTCATGAGCACGAGCCTCTTGTCCTTGAGTAGATGCAGGGCTGCCTCTGACCAAATTGGGGCCCTAAGCGAAATTTTATTTGGAGGCCCCCATCCCAAATGTATCATAGGCACAAAATGACCGTACAACAACTTGCCATTTGAGCGAATCTGATGACGCAACAAGCGAAACGCGTTGTTCACTCCTTTTGTTGTTAAACATTTTTGAATAAACTTTGTGTCAATCCTGATATTCTAGTGTGTGCTGGAAGTTTTTGAACTCTTGACTGTGATTTATCCTGCACCAGCTGGCACCTAGAAGAAGCACTGCGCCGCTGTGCACAGGGATTTACTATTTTTTTTAACTTGCCATTTAACTTGACAACCTTTATTGGCAATAACAAATGTACTGTAGATACAGTAGTTTGGCTGTATGAGTCAAATAAAATAAAAAATTCAACCTGAAATAAATAAATATTAAATAAAAATAACTTCAAACTGAAATAAATAAATAAACAAATCTGAGTCACAAATAGCCATCAATTACTCATCAAAAGAAAGTAACTTCCACCACCTCAATCCCCCACCCTTGATTAAACACTGAAAATAAAATAAAAGAGGGAGACAGGTTTTTCCTATTTAATCTTATTTTGTTATATTTCTCCCTCTCCCCTCTCTGGAGGCGTCCGATCTCCCTCAGCCCTCCGCCTCTCCCACCTTTATTAAACACTGAAAACAGAAATAAAATACAGAGACATTCTTTTCTATTTTCATCTTATTTAGCTATATTTCTCCCTCTCCCCTGTCTGGGGGCATCCAACCTCCCGGCCCCGCACATACCCCCGAGGCTCCGCCCTCCCATCCCCGCACACACTCCTGAGGCTCTTTTGGACGACATGTCGACAACTCTTCACCTGCTGCAGCTCTGCAAGTGCCTGCCGGCGCACCCCTCTTATTGTTCAGATGTCGAGGGCTGTCAATCATTGCAGCGACGCATGGGCGGTCAGGTCTCTTCTCTCCTTCCTCGAGCTGATTCTACGCGCGCCTCACGGTAGCGCATGTGCGCATCCATTGCGCATATGTGCAAATGCGTCCCCTCGCGCAAAATGTGGCCCCCCATGGAAGATGAGGCCCTACGCACAGCGCGTGTTCTGCGTTTAGGGAGGGGCGGCCCTGAGTAGATGCATCTTTCCGCGCAGTGCTGTGGTTGGCAGGTGTAATTACATTTAGGCCTCATTCACACCGCAAGCGATGCGTTCGCAAAACAGTCCACAAGCTTAGCGGTAGCACACGTGTATTCACACCCAAAGTGTGTGTCGCCCAGCGGTCGCTGCTGTCCTGTCAAAATACAAACTACACCTGAACAGTTGGTGGCAGTAGTGCACCATGTTTGCAAATCTCCAATAAACCCCAAAGAAGAAGAAGCGAGTTTAGACTGAATCATCTAGACTGATGCATAGCACTACAGGTAAGAGGAAAGATATGTATTTTTGATTTTGGGGTGAGCTGTCCCTTTAAATATGCCTTCAAACAGTATCATTTGATGTTTTTGGTCACTTTGGGGAAGTGATACAAGCTGTAAAGATTATCACCTTGTCACCAAATAAAATATGGTAAATGCATTGGCAGACACAAAGCAACATTAGCATTTGTTTGGAGTCGTGCTTGTGGCCATCTGAAGACTGTGAGTCCAATATTCACTCTCCTTTTATGTCTGATTTGGTCCAACTCCTGAGGGAAATATCTGGCTCTTTAGCTGCTAAATGCTCCTCTCTTCACCAGCTAGCTGCTAGCTTTGTCTGTGTGCCATTTCAGGCTGGGCAGGTAGGCAGGTTCAGTTGGTTTATTGCAATTTTTCATTAAAAATAGCTGTGTGCTGCGGCTGCAAACAAGGCTGATGAGAGCAATGAGAGCCATTCAGAGCTCTAAAGGTTTGGGCTATAAACCAAAACACTGAGCTTTTACACAAAAAAAAAAATAACATGCTTATTATTTTTTTAATGCTTTGGTCTAACATAAAATTCTGCTCACGTTGAAAACAATCTCAGGGCGGTTCACTCCCACTGGACTGTGATTCCTCTTTATAGACTCGATGGCACTCTGTCAAACACGTTGTCCCTTGAAGGCACGTGGACCAAGCGAGTGGAGGGTTTTATGCACCAACATTCACTACGGTAAGCTGGGGACCGGCTAAATAACCAGCCTGGGTGATTGATTCTTTCCCCTCAGGGTGTGTGAGTGTCTCCGCTGACTGATTTCTGAGTACCATTCACTGCTCACAGGGATCACACGGTGCAGATGTTGAGACTTGTGGTGCACAGAGCAAAGCAGAGATGGATGGATGGCATTGATGATGAGGGGAAGGACTCAGCATTGACATGGTTTTTTTTTAGAAAGCCTTTACAAAGCAGTTTTACGCTTCAGAGTCTCAAATCAATGTCACTTTTGTGGATTTTGTGAAAGCAGCAAATGTCCATATTTCTCTCTAAAGTCATTTATTTCTTTGCAGAAACATCTCCTTTAGTGGTGCATGTGTGTGGTGGGGGTGTGTAGCAACGCGTAGCCTACAGGTTAGGATCAACATTACGAGGTGGTGCATGATGACTGGAGGTGTAGCATCATTCATAGTGACAGTAAAGATCCTGTTACCATCCACTACTGCACAGTCAGCAGTGCTACAACTCAGCACTGGTAACTCTGGGCGATGGGGTTGCCAATAGACAATTAATCTCAGCTTAATGAAGCAATATCAATAATGTAGAGGATAGAGGAGTAATTTAGACAACAATGTGCAGGGTCTTTTTGCAGATCCTTACAATTCTGCTTTCATCTTGTAACCTCAGTGTTAGAGGACAGTGTTAGAAGCTTCTACGGCTGTAAAACCAGTGATAGTCGACAAATTTATATTGTTTACTTCACTAAAAGTGGTGATACTAATATATAAAAGTACTCTAGTATAGGTGGTCAAAGTTGCACATGCAAATCATTACTTAAATGGAAGTACAAAGCATTAAAAGTCGGATATACTTAAGGTATCAAAAGTAGAAGTGCTAATTGTTACTCCAGATGCATGAATGTGTAAGCAGCATTGTAATGTTGTAGCTAGTCCAGATGGAATTAATTTTAACTATGTGTGTAGTTTAATCTATGGCAACACGTCATCTTAAAAATTATAAGTATGCATGCTTACAGGTATAAAGTGTATATGTTGGCGTATGCATATGCTTATATTAGCATCACTTTAGTTTTGTATTTTCTGCAGCTTGGAAAGCTTTAAGCTCGAAAAGTGCTCTACAAATAAGGTTAATATTATTATTATTATTATTATTATAAAAAAAACAAACGTTTGCAACGTACCAAATAAATGTGGCAAAGTAGCATAAAATGGATGTTCTCATTTTAAGCAAATGTTCACCCAAAAATGGACTGGTTGTATATCCATCGCTCACCCTGTGTTATGTTCAATTAGTGAAGAAAACTTTTTCTCACAAGCCTCCACTGTGGACGAAGAATCCAAAAACATAGAAAAGGGGTCCTTGTTTAACAAAAGCAAAACTGTATCAAAATGTCCGTTTGCAAACTTTTACACAACTCATGGACTTTAATCTAAGTCTCATTCATTCAGTCACACGCTCAGTACACAAATTCAACATAACACAGGCAGGGTGAGTAATTGATATACCAATGATCATTTTGATTATGTATTAAATATGAATGCACCCACCCAGTCTTTGCACGCTCTGGACTCTGTGTATCATGGTGCATTGAGATTTATTACCACTTTATTTATTAAGCCACTAACTCATCATTATATCCTGTGTGCTCGGGTTGGCTGACCCTCTTCACAATTCGTAGAATTTTTCATTAGCATTCTCTTCTTTATGAAGCTATTCTTGGCCTACTTACAGTATATTACTGTGTGAACATTAAGCAAAAAAATTGGAAATGGCTATGCCCTCCATTCTCATAACATAAATAATAAACATAAATGTTTTTATTGTCTCTACCAAGGGTACGTACAGAGTTTGGCATGCAAGCATTTCTGTATGCAGCTCGTTATATGTGGAGTCTTTTGCAGAGGGACTTGCAGTTGCACTCTTTGGTTCCTCTCGGCTGTTTCAAAGCACCGTTTGTACACAGTCTTATATATGTCAATGTCACGGTGTATCTTAGCTGGTCTTTGTAATCACTGCTATCATACATTACTTTTTGTTTTCTTGTTTTTTGTTTTATATTGTTTGTTTTAGAGCTGAATATTTTTATTCTGTATTTTTGTTCTGTTGTCTGTAACTTATATTGCTGCCTGTCTTGGCCAGGACACTCTTGAAAAGGAAATTTTTCACCTCAAGAGGTTATTCAGATTAAATAAAGGTTAAATATGAAAATAAAAAAAATTGTGTTTCTTTAAAGTACAGTTAAGTACCTCAAAAGTCTACTTAGTATTGGATTGAATGTACTTTCCATCACTGTGTTTAAAAATCTTCACACATGAAAAGTAGTCAAGTAATATTAATGATAGCAATGACGATGATGATGATGATGATGATGATGGTGTGTGTGCATGAGCATAAACGTCATATTTCTAATGTCATTCAATGCCACGGCAGCTGCAGCATCCTAATTTCTGCAGATCCCATAATCTCCCAAATATCAGCGTGACTGTGGGAACATGAACTCGCAGCGTTTTGGCACAGGAGCTGAATAAGGCATCAGGTCCCGATAGGGCCAAACACAGACTCCCCCCCCCCCCCCAAAAAAAAAAAAACATAATTTAAGCTACACAGCTACACTGAGTCGAGCTGGAATTAGACCAAGATCAGAGACAAAATAATTCATCAGACTGCACAGTATCTGGGTCAGACTACCTGCATCCCCGGCCAAGAGAAAATTCTCAACTGTGAAATTCAAGATAAATGGAATTGGAGAGGCATTTAGTTGTGTCGAGCCAAACATGGCACTAAATCATTAAAGCCTCCAGTTCACTCTAACCTCTGACGCACAGACCCAGCATCTAATCACTGCTGGGTCATTATTCTGCTCTCAATGCATATTTGTACAAGGGCCACTCATGTCTAAAAGTAACGTTCCACAGATGTAACTCGACGATGGTGATGTTGTTAGTGAGCTGTGGATCGATGCTGTACTCCCCATGCTATCCCCCTGCCCACCTCATCATTCCCTCTCCATCGGGGGGGGGACACATATTTCACCAGCCGAGAGCTCTGTGATTGTTCCGGTACCTTCACCAAAGGCGGCAGTCTATAATTTACATCTCAGCCCCCCGCCCCACACACACACTCTTCCCCCTGTGCCGATTCTGCTGTCTTGTATGTGGGAGCAGCACCCATAAAACACCAGTGAGCTGTGGTACGGCTGAGAGGTGTGGCAGGCCATAAAAGTCTGGGGCCAGCTGATGATAATGTGCTCACCAACGCGCCGGGACCCTATCGGGTTTGTTTTATAACCCGTCGCTGTGTAGCGCGCACACACACACACACACACACACACACACACACACTTGTGCCATAGATAAATAGTAGATGCTTACAGGTGCATGCAGAGCTTAACAAACTGCAAATGGTAAAATGATGCACAATGGTAAAAAAAACAAAACAACAAACAAACAAATGAACACGCACACTCTCTCCCACACACTTTTACTGCAGGAAATGTTATGGATCAATGGCCGTCGACAGGCTGTGCATCATGCATTTGCGGATGCACACACAAAAACAACTGCAAGAAATCTATCTGCATCACATGCAGTACACAAACACTCGGCCACACTCTTCATTCTCTGTGAACATTATTTACAGCAGGTAAACAACAATCATTTGTGTAGGCTCTCAAGAGAACGTAGCATCTATTCTAAAATCTAAACTGTTATGCTACAAGCAACAATAAAGGAATTAGAGATTTTATGGGAGGCACAGGCTCATAGGAATACAGGAAAATGAACTCGAAAGTCAAAGTAGGGATGCACTTATTGTGAAATTCTGGGCAGAGACCAAAATATCATAAAAAAGTCATAGTATAGTATGTTGTCCAAAATATCATGAAAAAGTCATAGAATAGTATGGCGTCCAAAATATGATAAGAATAGAATAGAATGGAATAGAATGCCTTTATTGTCACTATACGCATGTACAATGAGATTAAAAGCAGCTCCAGTACCAGTGCAAACAGTGTAAAAATATTCAAGAATATACATATATATACCTTATAGACCTTAATATATACAATATTTATCCTCTGTCTTTTTAACTTTCTGTCTATATTGTATATTCTTGAATATTTTTGAGTGAGTGTGAATGGTTGTCTGTCTCTATGTGTCAGCCCTGTGATAGTCTGGTGACCTGTCCAGGGTGTATCCTGCCTCTCACCCACTGTCAGCTGGGATAGGCTCCAGTCATGGTTACGAAAAATGAATGAATGACATTTGAAAACATCATAATAACATAATCTTTACCTTTGCCTAATTCTCATTTTAACTAAACAGAGTCTGAATGCATCATAATGGAGCTCAGAGCAACCGCCGTCAGCAGTCAGTTGCAGCCGCCAGCTACTCAGAGCTAATGTTAACCAGCTCACCTCCTGCTGTTGTAAACGCAGCTTTGTTGTTCACAATGTATCAGGGGCGCAGACACATTGACAGTGAGGTCAATGTGTCCCTTTGGTGCCAAAGGTGTCCCCAGAAAGATCTATTTTTTATTGTCCCTGACAACAAGACAGGGTTTGTGATAAGCCCTAGCTTCAAGTTGCCTGCGCCAAAAAGTTGCACCTGAACACACCGCAGAGATTGCAGACAACAGCCGACTAGCACACAAGTTCTGCACCTGTGTGAGAGTAAATAACTCACCATCCCAGCAAGTGGCAGTAGTCTGTATTTGTCATTCTAAAGGGAAAGTGTAAGATCAACATGACGGATTCAAGATGCTAGTTAGCCAGTTAGCACATTAACAACACAACCTGATGTTGAAAGAACAAAGGGTATTTACCGTGCACCAGTGAACAATAACACAAACAATAAAAAAATGTTTCTGCTGAAAAGCTCAATGACTAAAAAATTAATCTTACCTAACATTACAAATTTGTTTCGATCTCATGCCCTCTTGACTTTAGCCCTTTGTTTGCCTTCTTCACTTCCCTTTGTCTTCTTGTGTACTGAGCTGAACGGCCAGTCAAAGTGATGTAATTCACTGATGGGGTACCCACCTCCAACGCCGATTCAACATGCTGAATCAGCCGAAAAAAGCCAACAAGGGTCGACTAGTGCCAACGATGTGGGACACACGGCAAAAACTATGGCGACAAACGCTCACCAACGGCCCGATATTGACCAATGGCTGACCATCAGCTTGGTGCGTCAGGGCCTTTGTCCTCGCGAAATGATGTGACACAACACAAAAACACTGGTGAATGTCATCCTACTGGCAGACAGGCTGATGGCAGTCACCAAGGCAAATACTGGCCGATAACAATGTTTGGTATCACTGGGATACAGGATACAAGAACTGTGAGATTTAGAAGGAAAAGTTACAATTGGGGTGACAAAATATAATTGATGTGAAGAACAGAACAGATGTCACACTAACATCTTGTACTTTCTGGAGAGAAGTGACCAGTTTCATGTTGTTTCTGGGTTTTTTCCCCTCATTAACTAAACAGTAAGTTGATCTCAGGCTCCTGGATAAGAAAGAATTCATCCGCCACCCTGATGAGTAATGAAGGTACAAATGTCCTGCAGTGTTTAATCACATTAATATGGCTAGTATCACCACTTGCAGTTGAAATTAGTGACTGCATCTGAATTTATTGAACACTTTCTCTGCTGGAGATGAGTCATTACAGTACGCTCCTACTGTATCTCCTCACTATGCACTGCAGAGACGCGGCATTGACATGTACGGCATGATGCTGCTCACATGCCTGCGTTTCCATGTGCGATATACAGTACATGTGACTAGCTGATGGATCACCTCCACGGTGGACCCCGCCTGTAATTAGGACCCAAATGGCTTTACAGTGACTAATTATTGATGCAGCCAATATGTGACAGCTGCTAATAAATACTCGTGCAGGCTGGATACAGACAAGGACTGCATTAACGATCCAGAGGAAGCAGAAGGGGGGAAAGGTGAGGAGGAGAAGAGGGGAGGAGAGAAACTATATGTAAGCAGCTAAAGTATGTCTCCATATACAGTGCGCCGTCTTTGTGGCTCTTAGATGACAGTGATAAATTGTCTCAATAACACAGATGCGTCTCAGGTAAAGCAGCTGGGAGAAGAGAGATATTTATTTCAGGCGTCCTTATACTGTAAGACGAAAAAGTATCAGATGAAATTGTAACCATCGGCTGTTTAAAATGAACTTTTTGCTGCTCTAAAAGCATTTTAGTCTCTCGTCTCCTGTTGTCTCAGTGATCTACAGCTCCACTGAGAGCCTACAGAAAAAAAAAGGGATGGGATGGTAGTAAGGGAAAGTTCTAGTTCAATAAATGCAACAACAATGAAGCTCCTCTGGGCTTAAAAAGTTAAAACAATTGTAATGCAGAAGGGAAATGAGACGTATTTCATTTGTTCTTTGTTACTAAAAGAAAACTGTAATCTGTCAAAGTTATTTTGCTCAAATTTGTGTCATTTACATCCCTCAAAGGGACTGATCACCCCCAAATCAAAAATACATATTGTCCTCTTACCTGTAGTGCTATTAATCAGTCTGGATTATTTTGGTGTGAGTTGCTGATTGTTGGAGATATGGGCCGCGGAGATGTCTGCCTTCTTTCAAATATAATGGAACTGCAGGCAGGAGGGAAAATATGTATTTTTGATTTTGGGGTGAACTTTAAATTATTTGTTTACCTCTTTTGGAGGAGAGATTTTTTAAAGTTTGATCATCTTAAGTGGGATTTATACTTGTGCGTCAGCTCTATGTTTAGCCTATGCATGTAGATTACGTTGTTGTGAGCATTTGTAATTGTGTGGTGGTGTGTCTGTGTCACTCTGCAGTTACACCTCCAAAACACTGGTTGGCAGTGGGGTTTCTGTGAAGTGCTGTGAAGTTTAGTCGATTGAAAACACTAAACATGGCTTAATAGAGACAAATTCAAACACAAGTACACAAATCAGCTTCACTATAACTTGCAGCATTCACAGACAAACACTTGTCTTTATCTGGACACATTTTCCCCATAAATACAACATGCTAATGTTTTTAGCACAAGCCTACGACATTTTATAATATATAAATTAGCCTAGGGGCTAGCGGACTTTTCCTCTACTCATATGAAGCCAGGGACAACAGCAACATTTAACAAAGGTAACATTACAAAATTAATCTCCATTACAGCTCACAAGGTTCACTGACAAAATAACTGTCTTATACTAAACACGTTTTCCAAACAAATACAACATGCTAGACTTAAAATGCTATTTTTGTGGAGGCTTTATTGTTTTCACAATTTAATGTTTCTTATCTGTAAAATAAAAGTAAATTTGTTTCCACTGAAGGAAATGGTTTCAGCTTACAAAAATAGACAGGAGGTCTGTGTCACTGCGAGGTGTAGTTACATTTCTGGAGTGGTGCACGTCAGGCTATGATTTAGGCTCTACGTCGACACAGAGCTTACGCCGTTGGTATGGAGTTGATTCACCCACCTTGTCAAATACCAATGCTTGGTTTGTGGCCCTCAGCATCAGACACAGAGGTATCCTTAGCAGTGGCATGAAACACACTGAGCGGTAGCAGTTTTTGACACTCCAGGCAACTACTGTAGTATAAAGGGCAAAAAAGTCAGCATAGAATTGGAAGTGTCAAACAAACTCTGGACTTTCACCCAGGAACATGCTGTTTGTTTCCTGTGTGACACCAAGTCAGTCGACTTATTTTGATAATAACATAGTGTGCTAGTAAAAAAATCTCCCAGCTGATATCAGAGGGTTCTTGGAGTGTCATAGTTTGACATGTGCAGCCACTGACTATGAGTCGGTATTTGATGATTTGGGAGTGAAATGTGTTAGCTGATACCCGATTAAAAGAAAATCTTATGCTTCAGAATAGTCCATCAGCTTGATGTTTTTTAAATGTAAAGAGGCATTCTTATGACAGAGGGGCTGTTTTATTTAGTGTGCCACATTAATGTCTGGCTCTCTGTGATATAGGAAGGAGAGGGAGCGTAACTTGGGACTGTGCTGCAGCAAAAGAAAATATACTGGATGTAATGAAGATGAATAATTAATATTCACATGTCAGAATGGGTTTACTGTAACTAAAGCTGCCCTGATGTATTAGGTAACAGCAGCACTGTTTCCCTCTATATGGAGACACAGCCAGTCTTTCTCCTCACACTTTAAATGTCTGGTCACGTTCTCTTCTTTGAATCTCGTTCTTTAAACTTTTTTCCCCTTCACTGTCCAGCTTCTCTATCATAAACAAAACTCATTGTTTTACAGGCCCTGGAGAACTGGAGCCTCATCAGTGAATATTTTCAGAATTGTTATAGATTAACATAAAATGCAGTGCCAGGAGCAATGAAACTGAAATTACAGATAAAAACATGCAGAAGTGGCTGTTTTTGTAAATTTCCCCAGCGGGTGCCACATTCTGTTTATGCAGCACAACACCACACGTATTAGCCCCTGCGTCTCTATTATATTAAAAGCAAACTACACTTTGATACTGACAGATCGGCTACCTATCATAACTCATGTGCATGGACTTCAGCCAATCATGAGACAGCCAACAGCCCTTTCCAGTGTAGGCTGTACAAATGGCCTCTAACCTGGTATCCACAAACACAAACACTTAGAAAAGTAGCAAAGCAATGAGTTTAGTATTCTGCTCAGAGCGAGTGTCATAACCTTCCTTTTAATTCTGCATACAGTCTTTGCACCCTAACAGGCTTTACAGACTTAAGGGGAAAGGGCAGATGCTTGTACTCTGTGACGTTGACCTTAGGTCATGCAAAAGATGTGGACAAATGCCCTCACTATCTTCGTACAGCAGAGGTGGGAGGGTCACGCTCAAGATTGGCAACAAAATCCTTCTGCCAGTTTTAGAAAGACGTGGGGATCATTTTTCACTTTTGCTGCCATATTGGAATTTAAGTTAATTTTTTTTTTTAAATTTGTTTTATATCATTTCCTTTTGTCTTTTATTGTTCTGGAATCCATTATATGTGTGTATAAATGTGCAGTATATACATGTTGTTTTTATATTTGCTATGTTAAGACTTTACAGGTGACCACTTCCCTTTTTGTCCGCATATTTTCCTTTGTTGTTATTTGTTTTCAAAGGGAACCTATTGTCTATCCATCCATCCATTTTCATCTGCTTATCTGGGGCTGGGTCACGGGGGCAGCAGGCCAAGCAAAGCACCCCAGATGTTCCTCTCGCCAGCAACACTTTCCAGCTCGTCCTTGGAGGAAGGTGTTCCCAGGCCAGATGAGATAAGTAATCCCTCCAGCGTGTTCTGGGTCTGCCCCGGGGCCTCCTACCAGTGGGACGTGCCTAGAATATCTTCAACAGGAGGCGCCCAGGAAGCATCCTGATCAGTTGCCCGAACCACCTCAACTGACCCCTTTCGACCAAAGGAGCAACAGCTCTACTCCAAGCTCCCTCTGGATGTCCAAGCTCCTTACCCTATCTCTAAGGCTGAGCACAGCCACCCCACGGAGGAAACTCATTTTGGTCGCTTGTATCCGCGATCTCATTCTTTCTGTCACTACCAGAGCTCATGACCATAGGTGAGGGGTGGGACGTAGATGGATCAGTAAATCGAAAGCTTCTCCTTCAGGCTCAGCTCCTTCTTCACTGTCCTTATTTTCTGTCATGTATAAATAACGTTACAGTGTTCATATTACAAGGCCAAAGTTTCACTCAATAAGAGAAATGTATGTAGAAGTTATCCTTGTCAGCAAAAACCTCCTCCTTCCAACAGTTTTTCCTACATTAGAGGCAAGCTGATGTCAGCTCCTAACAGAGTTCTTTATGTGGTCATCTGCTCCAGGCACGCTACTGCATGTGTTTACATCCCACACACTGCTACATGTAGCTAAATGATAACCCCTGGTAAACATGTATCTTGGCTGGCTGTGTTTAGAGGCATTTTTGTGTGTGTTTTTAACAGAAGAAAGTGCTGCTATACACAGTCATTTCCCAACCCGAAGTACACTGCTACATGTAGCTACATGCTAACATCAGGGAAACATACAATCTTGGGTGCCATTGTTTTTAATTTCTCTATGGGATCGCATTCCTGCTGGAACATGTTCAGTTTTGTTTAGAAGCTTTTATTGGTGATTTTTCAGGGTTGAAAGTGCTGCTATACTCCATGACAGTCATTCCCTGGCTGCAGTGACGGCACAGAGACACTGAGATATGGAAGACCCAGAAATGCTGAGCAGTCAGAGCAGGAGGGGGCCTTAAAGAGACAGGTGCTAACATGGAGTGTTTCAGACAAAGAGTGAATACAGGAGTTCCATCACAAACAGTATGAGGAAAATAAAGTGTTTTTTGACCATTTAACATGTTCTAGTAAAGACCCAAAATACAAATATGAACAGATATCCGATATGCTGATGTGTAACAACTGAACTGACAGATAGCCAATACCAATATCAATATATCCACTTCTTTCCCTACCTAATTTCAGTGATCGTCAAGTCTCTTCTGTAGTGGAATTAACATCATATTATGCATGCATACTGTTATCGTGATGGCCCACCAGCAGACGGAGACATGAAATACAGTACTTTTCAATATATGTATTATTCATTCATGCAAAATAAGAATACTGACACAATGATGTACCAATATTATCGGCATGTTGGCCAATTCCAATATTTTATTTTAAAACCAGTACCAGACAATACCGATGACGGTTATTGTGCCTCCCTAACAACCCAGTCAGTAGCTTTATGGTCTCTACTGTTGCAAGCAGAATGAGTTGGGCATTCTGCTGCTGTGGTGAGTGTGGTGAGAAATTTTTAAGTCTTCACCTATGACATTTCCAACAACGAAGGAGACAAGGGATAATCGTCTGTCAACGCAGCTGGCCTCTAACCCACCTTACATCGCGTATTCAGGCTACCAACCAGATACCACTGAGAAGTCCACAAACTCTAGCATCAGTTTCTGCTCTGCAGGAGTGAGTGGGTGAGCCAATCGAACCTGACAGAGGCCAAAGTCATCAGAAAATGACAAGCATATGGTACCACATGTTTAAATTGTTGAGCTCATTGCCCATGCCCTCGTTTGCACTCTGCCCCTGGACATAAAGATCGGCTGTTATAATGTCAGCTAAGAGAGAAATACTACACTGAGCCCGGAGACAGAATGTCCGAACAGGCGGCACAAGGAAACACAGTCTGAGGAATAAATCTGATGCTGCAGCAGCTCAAGTTATTGGCTGTGCAAATTAAAAGTTTACTTTGTCGTAAGTTGACTGGGGAGATAAATATACAAGATTCACAAGAACAGGAAAAAAAGTACTAAAAATGTGATGAAAATGATCAAATTTAAAGGGAAATAATGTGAGTTTTGTTTCACTGTGGCCACAGGTGGCAATTACAGCAAAGCAGAACATTACATTTCCTTGATTTCCACTCAGGTGCTTTAAAGATGTCATCATCAGCCAATCTAACAGAGCACTGCTGTGTTTGAAATCACTCCTTCGTCCATTCATTCACTATTCCCCATTCAACCCTCACAATCAATCATTCGCAGTGAGCAGTAAATTGATGTTTCGAACACTAGCATGAATCATTATTTTGCACCATCAGGGTCTGACATTAACCGTTGCCTGAATGCCCGGGGCAAGTAAAAATAGCCAGCGGGCCAGCAGACCCTGCGCAGACATGCCCGATCAGGCAAGCAGCACCGACTCGGACACACACACACATACCGGACAGCCTCTCAGTCCTTAGCCTCTAACGTTAGCTCATGTACAACACAGGTACCACACAGAAACTTTTACAAAGGGTCATAATGTGCTTCTAGTGACTGTCAAATCGCCAGCGAAAGTTGTTTTAAATGCGGACACGGAAAACATGCTGCCAGCTCTCATGGGACAAAGATCCTCTGAGAAGGAGGGTTCACTTTGCTGCAGTGTTCACCAAAATGTTTTTTTTGTTTGTTTTTTTTCTTTTAATAAATTGAACACACATTAAAGAACATACAAGATCCTGTAGAGAATTAATACATATAATACAATACAATAAACATTGTCAAATTAAATGAAGGAAGAGGATTTTTTTAAAGGCAAATTAAATATTGGGGATTTACGTAAAAATATACATAGAGACATATAAATAATTATATAATTAAAGATATGTAGGCTATGTTAGGTGAATACTCCTGTCAGTGACCCTGACCACTGGCATTGGCAAAAGAACTGGAGTTGGTCCCCGGACGCTGCACTGCGGCTGCCCACTGCTCCCAGTGTATACAGTAGGATGGGTCAAATGCAGAGGTCAGATTTCGTTTCAATGTATGTAATGTGCTGAGAAAGGACAATAAAGAATCTTCTTCTAATAATAATTTCTTAATAACTAGGAGATAACAAAAGAATAAAGAGATTTCAAAGACTTAAAAAATAAGGGACATGAATCAAAACAACAAGAAACGAGATATATCCCCAGTCATGCACACCCAGTTTTAATAAACTCAGTAGTTTTTCAACACATATATTGTTTTGTCTTCCTTCAATGTAGTTAGCACATATTGTTATTGCGCCATTGGTTTTGGCCTTGGTGCCCCACATTTTGGCCGTGATGCCCCAATAAATTTGTATTTATCAAAGGCCAAAGTGGCTCCATTAGCTCAGCATCTCTGCTGACGTAAGATGTAAGTCATGAGCGAAAATATGCACCACACAGCCAGAAAAAGAACCTCTTAGGCAGGGCAAGTAAGAATTTTGATGGGGTAAGTAGATTTTATAAGTACTTGCCCGGCAGGGCAAGTAGGAAAAAACCTTAACGTCGGACCTGGACCATCATTGACAGTATTAGTATCCATACAGACACTGCATGTTTTGCTCCATTGTGGGATTTTTTTAGGGCACAAATTATTGAATAAATGTTACATACTGATGGACGAATTCACAAAAGGATTGCACAGCTTTTGCACCACTAAACCTGCACAAACAAGATATAAAGAAGCCATGAAAGAACCCGCAAAGAGCGAAATACACCCCAAACTGTGCTCCTGCGCTATTTGCACATATTTAAGTAAGGTAATAAACATACATTTGGCACAAAATTGGCTCCTTTCTATGCAAAACGAATCTTATTGCCATTCACAAACATCAGCGCTAACAGTGGCATGCCGTTCTGGTGAAATTATTAGCATCTCCACAAGGGTTACTCCTGGTTCCGTAGGTACCACACCAAAAGGGTTTGGTGGCAACGGGGCTTAAAAGGTCCCCATAAAATCACAAATACAGTAACTCTCAGGCATTGTAAAAATTCCTTGCCTGTAGTTTTCAGGAATGCCTGAAATGGCTTATAGTTATCACAATTTCTTTTGTGAATCGGACCTTAAGACTAGACAGATAGCAGTTGCTAGTGATGAGTAGTTCATGATGCTATCAGCAACCACAATCTGTTGTTTGTGAATTTGCCCTTAAGAATTAAGACACCCTAATATGCAGTGTAACAGTAGCACAAGCAGAAATGAGTCACAGAGTCAGTGAACAGACTCAGTAATGTCACCCACCAATATCTATTTAAAGTTTGCTAACATTAGCCACCAAAAGCCCCGGGTCATACCACACTGAGTAAAGCTGCAGCAGCAAAACCACTGAGTGAACTGAACTGAGCAAATGTGGGTTTTATTGCTCCTAAATGTAACTTTTCATGTTCATAAGTTACACAAGACTGCTTTAAGGAAAAGAGTAGAGGCTCCTATCATTTCCATATGTCCTATATTTCCTTACACCCATTATAGAGACTTGATGTGACACGAGCACTTGAGGAAAAAGGGTGGAGAGATGATATTCAGGTCTGTTTGATGTCTAAGCCATGTCAACAGCGCCGCTGCCAGCTGCCCATGTAAAGGGATTTCCCACAAGGAGAGAGGCATGCAATAATAAGCATGAGGTTTTCTACATGAGGGAATCTGCTCAGCCCAAAATTTGAGAACATGAAGTGGATCATCACATCTTTAAATATGAAGGAGTGGGAGAGTAAATAAAGAGAATTAAGAGCACAGCACAGCCTGACCTCTGAGCTCTTCAGACACCCAAAGGTGTTCCTCAGAAGTGGCAGAGTGCATTCATAACTCTGTGTACCGATACAACTCTCACTGGTATCCACTCACAAGACTCGCCAGATGAAATTTCCCAACGTCCCAGAAAACAATATATCCCTCAATAACGCTGTCAAGACTTATTCATCACTGCGAGCCCTGGTAGGCTACCAGCCTCAGATCTTTACTTATTGATCCATTTGTTATTAGAAAACACAATCCGCATCGGAGAAACGGTTGCTCTGAGACATCCTGAAGTATGAGAGAGAAAGCAATTAGCCGCGCTGAATTAGTTTTAAGTTTCTAAAGGCAGAAAAACAAATGAGAATTCTTATGACTGCATGAACGGAGATAACGGGAGCATTAAATATTTATTGGAGATTAATTGACATGGGCTTTGAAAGCTGATACACAAGCAGATTCTTTCATTTTAACCAAAAAACATTACAAGCACTCAGGTTTTGCCCCAAAACTGTAATTTTGGAGTCCATTATGTGACACTAAAGCTCTCCACTGACACTAATGAAACTGTTTGGGGGTAAACAGCTCTTGGTGAGGAAAACATTAGGAAAAGAATAACAGATTCAATGAGTAAAAAAAGTTCTGCCTCACTCACTCATTCACTCACTCAGACAAATTGTGGCTGCTCGCACAAAGCACATAATATAATGGCGTACCTCAATAAAAATTAGGTTTTAAAAGCTTATTTCTGGGACTGTCACAAGATATGTGTGTGCCTGAGTGACATTAATGGATTGAGCTCTTGGGCTGCTTTATTTAGGAGGTCAAGTGAGGAGGAGAAGATGGGCTGCGGTAAAATTTAATCACGTGGAGTAAATCCGACAGGATGTCAGCTGAGAACATGTCACTGCGGGGAACAAAACCATGTTAAGTGCAATATCATCTCTCAGCTATGCACGCAGGGCCCAGACAGCTCCAACCTCTCCCAAATGGTTCAGGCCATGGCTGACACATAAATGTGTTTTATGAGACAAGGATTAATCTCTAAATAGGTTATCCCTGTTGTATGTTGGAATCCAGTTTGACAGCCGAGTTCAGCAGACAGGAGCGGATTTGAGAGCCATCAGTCTTAGATGAGTCGAATGTGCTGGAACTTCACACAGAGCGGCGAGCTTGGATCTAGATCATGTCTAGATCACCTTCATGTCTACTGTAAAGCTGATCAATAATCTACTGTGTGGTCTAGGTGTCAACATTCCTGAAATGAACATTAGTAACCCTTAACAGGATCCCTACAGCTTAAGTTAGAAGAAGACTTTTCAAGACTTTCTTAATGCCACTAGGAATTTAATTTAAGACCAACTTTATAGTAAAAAAAAAATAGGCTGTTCTCATAAACTGTTTCTACATTTTCCTACAAAGAGTAATGCACCCCAGGAGGCACGGTGGTGCAGGTGTTAGTATTGTTAGTATATGTCCCATCATTGTTCCAGCATTGTTCATGCTTCGAATCCATGGTGGAGGAACCTTTCTGTGTGGAGTTTGCATGTTCTCCCCGTGTCAGCATGGGTTTTCTCCAGGTACTCCAGCTTCCTCCCACAGTCCAAAGACATGCAGGTTAATTTAATTGGTGACTCTAAATTGTCCATAGGTGTGTGAATGTGAATGGTTGTCTGTCTCTATGTGTCAGCCCTGTTCAGGGTGTACCCCACCCTTCGCCAAATGTCAGCTGGGATAGGCCCCAGCGACCCCCAAAAGGATAACCAATTACAGAAAATGAGTGAAATTAGTGATGCACCCAAGTTTGTACATATCCCATGTACTTTAAAAAAAAGACTGCAATCACGTGACCAATGCCCTAACAAGAGTAAACAAGGAAGCAGTCTCGAGCGGTCTTGTAAGGAGGCAGGTTGGGATGGTGGATGGGTCACAAAAACACAGACCTTACCTCAGGACTTTTGGGTTCGGAACCATGTGAACGCCTCACCATGTTTCTTTTCCCTAAACCGAACCTTCAGAACTTTACATGAATTGTGTAATTGTACATTAAAGAATGTAACGTCATTCGTGGCGTGCTAATTTGTAGGATATCATATGAACTGTTGTGTCTGCATTTTCATAGGACATTATACGAACCGTTCTAAGATACCAGGGGTGAGAATCACCAGAGGCTCTACCATTCGATATTATCACGATACCTTAGTCATGACACAATATTATTGTGATTTTTTTAAGCAAGCAAATAATCGTCTCACCCCAAACTCGTCTATTTGTACTGTAGAACCTCTCAATGATCAGGAAAGCCACCCTGATCACTGAGGACCCTTCTCACCCCCTCCACCACCTCCAACACTCCTCCATCAGCCGGTTGCTACAATTGATTATATTATTCAGGTAGGCTACCTAAATTTAATTTATATTTGTCATATTAATAATTTTTTTCACCACTCCTAGAGGAAACGTTGCGGAAACTGAAAAACATGACCTAACTCAATAACATGGGTAAGGGACAGTTTTGCCCAAATGTTACTGTAACATAAAACATGATTTTCTTTGTACTGGTGAAAAGTTTGATGATCTACTTTAAATGTTGAAAAAAAATTAACACTTTCTCAGCATGGGGGAGACGAGGTTAGAACAGAACTGGGAGATACTGTTTGTTGGCAGGTTTTCTTGGCAATTTTGTGTTTCTCACTCTGCATGTGGGATTTCACTGCCTTGACACCAATGGTGCGGAGTTTGAAAAACTTTCTGCATAAAATACACTGAGCTAATATGAACTGCCTTGTACCAGTTTCAGCCACAAAATCTTGGTTAAATGGCCAGATTTTGTTGAATTTGCTCCATGTTGTCCAGGGTACAGTAATGCCCAGTTTGGACCAAAGATTCACAGCGAGACGAGATGAAACAGGCGATGGCAATGCACCGTTCTGCAATGTCCTAAAAACCTGCCGCTTCACACCAATGCAACCAGATGAGATGATGTATCATCTCTATGCAACAACTCGTTGTACTTCTGTTCTGATTTGCAGGCTTATTTTGTGGCTGAATATCATTTGTAGCTTCTTAAAATATGAATGAGGACAGAGATAGTGAGATACTGGCTACAGCTGCATTTGTAGTAGTGATGAAACGGCAAAAAACAGAGACAAAACAGCATACCGTGAGGATTGACCACCTACAACAGCAAGCAAACACACCATCTGTGGTCATTTTGACTTCAGTCAATCAGGAGCCAGAGCCTTCAGCTATCAGGCTCCTCTCCAGGAATCAGCTTCCTGTTACGGTCCGGGAGGCAGACACCATCTCCACATTTAAGACTAGACTTAAGACTTTCCTCTTTGATAAAGCTTATAGTTAGGGCTGGCTCAGGCTTGCCTTGTACCAGCCCCTAGTTAGGCTGACTTAGGCCTAGTCTGCCGGAGGACCCCCTATAATACACTGGGCACCTTCTCTCCTTCTCTTGCTCTCTCTCTATCTCTCTCTCTCTCTGTCTCTCTCTGTCTCTCGTGTCCTGTTACTGCATCTTGCTAACTCGGCTTTACTGCATGTCACTAACTCGGCTTCTTCTCCGGAGCCTTTGTGCTCCACTGTCTCTCAGGTTAACTCGTATTGCAGCGGTGCCTGGATAGCGTGACGTGTGTGGTTGTGCTGCTGCTGTGGTCCTGCCAGATGCCTCCTGCTGCTGCTGTTATCATTAGTCATACTTCTACTGTTATTATACACATATGATTATTGTCACAAATGTATACTATCAGACATTTATATATACTTTCAACATACTGTATCACAATAACCGGAATTATAATTATAATACCTGTTCTGTATGACATCTATTGCACGTCTGTCCGTCCTGGACTTGACCAGTGGACTTCACTACAAGCTGAGTGGCTGTAGAAACACTGACGTGCTTTACGTTCTAAAACAAGGCGTTGACAATTTGACCAGCTGAGTTGCAGGTGACACCATCAGCCGGCTTGAGTTGAGATGAGACCCGCCAGTTCACACTGCTGCAACTTTTCTCTGCGACATTCTAAAATGTGATGTCAATGCGAGAGGCACTGGGGAAGAGTTAGCCTGACTCTGTCCAAAAGTATCAAACCTGCCAGCTTAGAGCAGCTGCTCAGCCGCTGAGCCTGCACTCAGAGCTCCATCAGGAAAACATCACATTTAGCAGAAAACCTTCACATAAATTATTGTTAGTCATTGTGAGAGGATAATGGATTTTTAGTGCACTACCATTATGGCAAGCTTTCGGATTTTCCCATACCCTATTTCAGAGCTGGCCTTGATAGTACTGCGATCATCACATTGTGGAAGCAAGTGGTCAAGCTTTACAGTGCAGCATTGTGTAACACCCACTCAGCAACACGACTCAGCCTGCAGTTAGCCCGACTATGCCTTTAGACCGCAGGGCCTGAGGCAGACCCCGGCCTGCTGCAGTGTTTACTGCATAGACAATAGAGCAAAATCACACCTAGACGCACCCTCAATCAACCTGCTGAATCACAGACACACACTCACAACAGCCACAGGTCTACCCGGTTACACTTGTACTTACTGTCAGATTCTAGATCTTATTAACTATGTTTACATGTACAGAACCTTCCATTTTTTGCCCTTATTCCAAAAAATAATAATGTTCCTACTAAGCTGTTTGCTTGGCTACTGAAAAGAAATATTCCATTAATATTCCTGTTTACATGCAGCTCTATGTAACAGTTAAAAGTGCACTTAATTATTTCTTTTTGTTGAATTATATTTGTAAATTTTATTTATCATTTAAAATTTTTGTTGAGTGTTTGTGAATTTTATCTCTATTAGTTATTTTTATT
Organism: Epinephelus lanceolatus; assembly: GCF_041903045.1. Taxonomy (NCBI): domain Eukaryota; kingdom Metazoa; phylum Chordata; class Actinopteri; order Perciformes; family Serranidae; genus Epinephelus; species Epinephelus lanceolatus. The sequence goes on from NC_135751.1 coordinate 31,768,497, forward strand.
TTGTGTTATTTTTAATGTTTACTGTGGAAATTAACTTGCTGCACATCACCTCTTCTGTACCTCCTGGGTTTCCACAGCTCCTCCTGTGTGCTAGTGTTGAGCACGGCAGTTCTTTAGATGTTACTGAATCACTAGAATCAGTTAACTAAAAAGATTGGTTCAAATGATTCGTTCACAGAATCGTTCAATGCTTGGCAGGAGAAGCCTGCAACTCTGACTCACTGAACTGATACACGGCTGAACGATTCATGTTTCAGTTCCGGGAGTGATATTGTGTTCTTCCATTCATATATGTGTTGCCATAATCTGACATGTATAATTAGCTGTCATTTATATTTATTGCTGCAATTCTCATCTTTTAATTATATTCATAATTTTGTTGACATTTGTATTTGCTCTACCACTACTTTTTTTAGCCATTAATCACTCACTTATATTTCGTTCTATTATCTAGTAAAAGTAATTTAAAAAGTAAAACTGTCCCCATGAAAGTGTATCCCTGAGAGGAAATGATTGGAATCACTCAGGGAGAGTGTTGTTCACCGAGTGATTCATTCACCGAGTGATTCGTCAAGTGTGTAGGCAGTCCCTCCCTCCCTGCAACCTGGCTATCTCCGCCTCGCGAGTGATTCATTATTCACACAGACTGAATCGGCAGTTCCACTCCCGGCCTGTACGCTCGCTGCTGAGAGCTCAACTGAACTGAGAAAGGAACGAATCATTTCAGGAAGTGATTCAGTTCAGTACATTCACTTAAATGATTCGTTCTTTTTAACGACACGTTCGCGACCGAGACAACACTACTGTGTGCCCATTTTGCATTGCTGGGGGTAAGTAGCACTGAAAAATGCTGCTGTGCTACTTTAATAGTTACTCTGTAAATTTAGCAGTGTATGTTGTAAACTATGGTGGATATTGTTTACCGTTTTTAATGTCACGTTAGCAGCTGGTTTGTTTTGTTTTGACCGCTAATATGACTTTTGTAGACTTTTCTTCAATAAATGTTTTGCCACCATTTGTGGTACAGCGAGGCCGCTTGTGTCACGTGAACAGCACGGTGCTGTAGTTTTTAACATCTGATTGCTGGTGTAAAATTATGTTATTCTGTGTGTCTAGGAGCAGAGGTACACCAATAGGCATCCAGAAGGCAATAGATGTGTCATATTGTCTTCTGCAGGAGTGAATAAATGCCAGAAAACAATATCTTTGAGTCGTCATTTGTGCATGTCCTGTCCACACACGTTACATGTGCATACTCAGATTAGTGTGCCTTAACTTGCTCTTTATCAGATCAAAATATGGAACAGTGGATAGGCCAGAGCTGCTTGTGCCATTTTGCTTCTTTGTGTCAAAAACAGATTTAATTCAAAATTTTCTTCCAGTGGCAACTTGTTCAATTGCTTGTCCTGCCTCTTTCATTCCTTCAAAGACCTCCCTGAAAGGGTTGGTGTTGCGATATTAGCAAAAATCCAAAAACCTGTAGATATCCAAGTCCTTCATATTGTTTAAAAGTAGTTGTGTTTCTTCTTCTGACAAGAAATGTGAGCTTTTTCAAGGGTATGCATGTCTATCCTGGCCTTGCAAACTCTCACCAAGTTGATCTGTGTACAACGTATCCATGACAACACACAAAGCTGACAGTAAACAGGCAAAAGGCCCGACCGACCCAATAAAAAACACCCCAATTGACACGCATATTCTGAATGTCCTATATACATGTCCAAAAAAATACCCCTGAAACCACGTTTCTTTGTCGAAAATGCCACATTAGGAAAAAGGCCTAATTCTGGATATAACAAAATATGCTGTCTACATGGCCCTTATCAAATGTCAATTTTCATAATCATTGTTTTGGGAACATAAACCTGTTCAACTACTCGTAAATTCAAATAGCTAATCAGCCAATCACTTGGCAGCAACTCAATGCATTTAGGGACATGTAGACATGGTTAAGACAACCTGCTGAAGTTCAAACCGAGCATCAGAATGGGAAAGAAAGGTGATTTACTTTGAACGTGGCATGGTTGTTGGTGCCAGACGGGCTGGTCTGAGTATTTCAGAAACTGCTGATCTACTGGGATTTTCACACACAGCCATCTCTAGGGTTTACAGAGGATGGTCCCAAAAAGAGAAAATATCCAGTGCAGCAGTTCTCTGGGTGAAAATGCTTTGTTGATGCCAGAGGTCAGAGGAGAATGGCCAGACTGGTTCAAGATGATAGAAAGGCAACAGTAACTCAAATAACCACTGGTTACAACCAAGGTCTGCAGAAGACCATCTCTGAACCAACAACACCTTGTCCAACCTTGAAGCAGATGGGCTACAGCAGCAGAAGACCACACCAGGTGCCACTCCTGTCAGCTAACAACAGGAAACTGAGGCTACAGTTCACACAGGCTCACCAAAACTGGACAATAGAAGATTGGAAAAACGTTGCCTGGTCTGATGAGTCTGGATTTCGCACACCACAGCCTACCTGAGTATTGTTGCTGACCGTATCCACAGTGTACCCATCTTCTGATGGCTACTTCCAGCAGGATAACGCACCATGTCACAAAGCTCACATCATCTCAAACTGGTTTCTTGAACATGACAATGAGTTCACTGTACTCCAATGGCCTCCACAGTCACCAGATCTCAGTCCAATAGAGCACCTTTGGGATGTGGTGGAACAGGAGATTCTCATCATGGATGTGCAGCTGACAAATCTGCAGCAACTGTGTGATGTCATCATGTCAATATGGACCAACATCTCTGAGGAATGCTTCCAGCACCTTGCTGGATCTATCCTATGAAGATTTAAGGCAGTTCTGAAGGCAAATGGGGTCCAACCTGGTACTAGTAGCCTAAGGTGCAGCTGGTGAGTGTTTGTATGACCCTTGCCCAGAATGCAGACATTTCTGTATAATCCTAAACTATTGAACTTCCTGTACAGTATGTCTCTTTAAACATAATGACTTTTACTTGCTCCAGGCAAAGCTAATTGTATCATTTGTAATGCTTTAAATATATTGTTTAAAGTTGAACTATTTTGTCTTTGAATATGAACAGCAACACTTTCCCTTCAGGGCAAAAGTTTGTTGTGTTTTTAATTATTAATTTCCTTTTCTATGTAGGGAATTTATTCTAAATAGGTAATGTAATCCTGCCACTGTACAGCACTGACCTTGAATACTGCCGTCAATCAGCTACACATATTCTGTGTATCACTAAAGAGTTTACTGCTTAACCCATGTGCTTCTGCCTGTGTAATAATATTGTTTGCCTCAGGCAAAATCCTTTATGGCCCAAGCAGCCAGGATGTGGTAATTAAACTGGAGGTGTTTTAACATTCTATGATTACCATCACAACATAGCTGCCTCTCCTTTTTTTACTGTTTGTAAAATACAAGCCTTCTGCGAAGAAAACTAATTATGCTTTGATCAAGAGTGTTCATATGATTTATAACAGAAGGGTCTCAGAGTCATTTGTTATCTTTGATTTATGTGATGTAACAAAACAGATGAAACAAAAAATAAGAAGGGGAAGAAATCAGCTCAGTGATATCTTTTACATCCATGGGATCTTAGGAGATTAATTACTCCAGTGGCATGACTACTGTGTAAAAGAAAAAGTACTTTTAATGAGTACTATAAAACCTTTACTTCAGTAAAAGTATTGATGATACCATTAAAGTGTTAGAATAATCTGATATTTCTAGATTTGGCAAAGTCTCCTGCTTTTAGATCAGTTGAAAAATTACATTTTCTCCTCTACAGATTGAGAAAATCATCAGACATCAGAATCTTAAGAAATAATCACTAACTACAGACTACAAATAAATGTAGAGGAGATAAAAAGAACAACATTTCCCTTTAATTATTGTAGAACTAAGAAAGTACCCTCAGTAGAGTGCAGATCTCCACCAGGCGGACGCCCAAGCTGATCGCAGCCACTCTACACAATTCTTTAAAGTCCAGCAGGCACATCACAGTGTGTTTGAGAAACATCCAGGGAACTAATAAAAATACAAGCCTTGTGTATTTTTGATAGAGATGAGGCGGATTGCACTGAGCACATTGACTTCTGCTAACAAGCACTGCAGGTGAAGCATAAATAAGATGTAATAATAAAACACAGCCATAAATCTTTGATCCATTTGTTTTATAGGTGGATTTTAACAAAACCTATATGACTGGACCATGTGGGAATTTAATTTGAAAGGACAGACACAAGAAGAGGCCACGCTCAGCAGTCAGACAAGAGTCAGGTTACAAACCAATCACAGCCGACAGATATCTTTCCCTTCTTCTGTAAATATTCCGTCTGATAAATACCGAAAAGTTGATCATGTTAGTGCAGGGCTACCCAGAGCTTTACACCTGTCCCACGGATGATAGGCCTACACACCTACTTATAAAGAGCAGCTGGAAGAAGATCAGCTCTGCACTCAGGATTTCAGGTGCTGCTTAGCAATCTCAGACGCAACCTGCCGCTACGCTCTTGAAAGCTGGTACAGAAAAGGCACAAGAGTAGCACCAAGCGCCCGACCTCAGGTTTTCAAAGCAGTTAATGACACGGCATGCGTACGGCCCCTAATTTCCAGGGCTGGTACCTGCGGTTACTCCACAGGCTAGTTAATAACATGTCGGGCAGGAAATCCAAAGTGTGGGATCATTTTGAGAAGATGAAGGATGAACCCAAGGTGATATGTAAACTCATCTTCATTGGTCGACTACAAACATGACGTATCATCTGAAACATGGAAGAAGCTACATGCCCATTAGCCCACAGTGTCATTAACAGGCGGCTCGCTCAGTGTGTGACGTGCACTTGTAGATAAAATATAGGCTTATATTAATGAAGGTTCATTAGTACGGTTTTGTATTTCTCTGTAATGTAGTACAGTGTTAACAATGTTACTGATACTATTCTTTCTCACAACTTGAGTAATTGCATTAATATGGTAAACATGTGGGCAACTAGTCGACTAATGGACCTAAAAGAAAGAAAATTCTTAGTCGGGAGCATCCCTGGTAGAAATACAAATATCAAGGACAAATGACCAAATCAACAAAATCTCCAAGTCTACAAAATGAAGTAGGCAAACGGTCTGCTTCTGGAACACTCCCTGTGTGGTATGATGTCTTGAGGATTATGTAACAAAGCGGGGTAGCAGCAGGACCATGTAGAGCTTGGCCTGGCTACGTTACAGTCCAAGATAACAAAAACAGGAACTAATTCATCTCATATTGTGTCTAACTTCAGTGGCTCATAACATATCAGGCATGGAATTAATCGGCAGATGCTTCGGTACAAAATAAAACCAAATTTTCACTATGAATATCCGTTCTTGAGCCACGCTGAAGGCCAAAACATGGTCTTCAACAGACAATTTGGCTTGCTGTGTTTCAACAACTGTGAATCACTGCAACCACAAAAGCTCCTTGTGCATACAGTCATAATGTGCACACAAAATATGAGGCTAATTAGATAATGAATTATGGAGTCTTATCAAACAGGAAAACCTCAGAAAGTTCTTCTACTTCAAAACTGTTGAATAAATGTCACTTTTATCTTTGTTAATATGAAGCTCTTCACAATAAAACCCTATTTGACACAAAGGATCCTCCTGAGTGTTAAAGATGAGAGCTGGCCCGAAGCAAAGGTGAACTCAGCGGCTGTCGAGCATCTTTGGGGGCCCCAGAGGGAGGAAGTGACAAATTGGTGGCTTCATGTCAAAACCTTGGAACTCTAAATTGTCAGCTTTTCTGGATCAAAGGAAAACATGAGTGTTTAGCTGGATGACAGTGCAGTTTTAGGAGATAATTTAGAGATGATTTTAAGTGCTAAATGGGCTTGAAAATGGTCACAGTGCACAAAGGAGCATTAAATTCTTCATACAATGTGAAAGCATTTGAAAGCATCGTTCACCTGAGATTTTTATTAGCGTAATATTTTATTGTGTATTCTGCAAAGTTGTAAGAAATACTCTGACTCAACAGCCTGTGGTGATGATGATCACATTCATTCATTCATTCATCAATTTTCCGTAACCGCTTATCCTGTTAGGGGTCGCTGGGCACTGGAGCCTATCCCAGCTGACACTGGGAGAGAGGCGGGGCACACCCTGGACAGGTCGCCAGACATCACAGGGCTGACACATAGAGACAGACAACCATCATCACACTCACATTCACACCATAACGTAGAATCACAAATTAACCTGCATATCTTTGGATTGTTGGTGGAAACTGGAGCACCCGAGGAAACCCACACTGACTTAATTTACCTCAACCCTTTCAAACGTTTAGATACGGATGAATGCCCTCCATCTTCAGATGACATCTGTCAGCTCCAAAAGCGCTGACAGACGCTGAGGAGACTTAACTACACTTCATCACAGTTGTAACACATGATGTCTCGCACGTCACCTTCACACTTTGCTCACATGTAGAAGGCTGAGGCACAACAACATGGGGCTTTCATGGCAGCCCCCTGGTGTTTAGCACACTTGCAGGCAGAGATCTTTCATGCACTGATACACACTACAACAAAGACTGAAAGGTGTGCATTGTGACTAACCCCACAGCACAGATGGATCCTCCGGCTCTAACTATATGCTTGTTGGCATATGGGCGCCATGGGAAAGCCTGGGCTTGTCCTGATTGGCTAAAGAAGAACATGCAGATTTCATCGTGCAGCTCTGCAGCAGAGAGCAGACTGGGAGCAAAATTAGAGGGTGAAACCTGTGTGAAATAAAGCAGGTGTTTCATGCTGGCATTACGCACTATGATGTGTGTTTGAGTGTATAATTGTATGTGTGGATGGTACAGTTGCTTATAGTGTTGTGGTTCATTACAAAGATAATTACACAGTGCTTTGTGTCCAGTCCAGGCTTCCTTCAGTATATTTAACACACAAACAGAGACAGACTTAATCAGAGTATCCCTCAGGCAGGGAGGAGGAGGAGGATGTAGAGATGAAGGCAGAGAGGAGGATGCAGCAGCAGCAGCAGCAGCAGCAGCAGCGGCGGCGGCGGCTGACTTAACAACAAGACCAACATCCCTGACCTTAACAGCTACCTGCAGCATTTACAAGGACCGCAGGAACAGGATCGGACCGGAGATAAAAACATGATGATAATAATAGCAAATAACAGGATAAATAACAAAGTTCACTGGTGGTGTAAGCAGATGCAGAGCAGAGCAGAGGAGAGGGTGGGTGGTGGAACCCCAGAGGTTGCAGTTTATTTATATTTCCATGTTTATGCCTATTTCCATTTCTCCATCCCCCCTCCTCCTCTCCAGCTCCTTCTCTTTCTCTCCAAGAAATAAACTCTGAGGCTCTCATCTGCAACATCAGCAGCGGGGTGAACAGAGGTGCTTTTTGTCACTCTGACAGGAGTTACTATACAGCACGCACAAGCCTACTGTAGAAGCAATTTCATACATGAACATATACAGTAACCCAGGTCCATTTATTTCCATATGAGGAGGCGATAGTTGTATATTGCTCACATTCATCTGAAGGGAGAAGAAATAAGAGGCTCAGTCTGCCTGCCTCTGTTAACGAAACATGCCGTGAGCTGAGAAACACATTCATGTGCACCTCCTTCCTTATCGCTGTAAATGCTCTCACAGCAGGGTGCTGTTTGGCTGGAGAGCACCTTCTGCTATCCAGGTTGTTGTAGTCACACTTACACACGCTCATCTCCTTATCCGTATGGACAGCACACGTAACAGATGCATAAGGGGGACACGTAGTGAAATGTGTAAGAGAGCACACACAGTTCTGAAGATGTTAAAAGTTTCTGCAGACATCTAATTATTTTTTTACTTTCTCCTCTGTTCATGATTTAGCATCAACACATTTGTCTGCATATCTTTCTTTTATAAGTTGATAGTTCCTTTCCATACTGGCTAAAACTGACATTCTAGATTATTTGGTAGAAGACCAGATGTCAGTAGCTCATAGGAGATTCATGAGAAGAACCAAGACTGCAACTTTAGTGGTATTATGCACCCATTTCAAATCATCACTGGTCGTCGAAATCCAGCGGTTGGTCAGGGACTTCCGGCTTCAGACACTGACGAGAAAAGCCGTCCTTTTATGTTGACGTGACACGTGGCCGGTCGACATTTTGGTTTAATGGCAGCTGGCAGCATCAGGGGGAAAAGTGGTGGGACAAAAATGAAAATTAAGGTAGTGAAAGTCTGACTAAGGAGGGTGGGAAGCGTGGTGGACAGGTCCAACAACCACCGACGGGTCAAACAACAGGTCTAAGAACCACCAACCTTCACCCAGGAGGCCAGTGTTCACTCATTGTAAAGCCAAACCATGTTCTTTTTTCCTAAAGCCAGCCTGGTGCTTTTGTTGCCTAAACCCAACAATGTGTGTGTGTGTGTGTGTGTGTGTGTGTGTGTGTGTGTGTGTGTGTGTTGGCAAAACGTAACCATGTATTTTTGTCGTTGACAGAAAAACCCCCGTAAATTTGCAGTGTTGAACTGGCGATTCTTTTGAAAGAGACTGTATGGAAATGGCAAAGAGTACAGGCTAAGGTTGACATGGCATCCCATAACGTGACCAACCAAAGCACCCAGGGTGTCTTGCATGTCGTATCTCGATGTGGAAAGTCCATAACCGAATATTGACATGTGATGAGGTTGGAGTGAGAATGTGTTGGGTAAGCAGGGTCCTGCTACACTTAGTCGTAGGTTCAAACAGTTTCAGTTCACTTTTCTTAGGTTCAGGTGTCAACACGTCATGGTTAGGTTTAGAAAAAAACAACACAATTTGGCTTAAAATAAGTACAATTGCTTCTAATGTGATGTCACGTGCATATGTTTCATATAGACCATGGACCTTGGTCTCCTGGGTGAAAGTCCTGTGTTTGCTTGACCTGTCCACCATCCTGCCCACCTTCTTATGTGGACTTTCTTGCTCTTTAAACTAACATTACATCAGCTGACTTCCTCCATCACCGCCTCACAATAAACATGGAAATTTAGGGGCCTTTTACATCGGGGACCAGGGCTCACCGAGCCAGCTTTTTCAGTTTCGATACCGATCTAGGCTATATACTGTTACATGTAGAACAGAAAAGACTAGAGGCATCAGGCATTGATGACTACACAGTTATTTCCTAAGATAAAATGAAACAAGATGAAACAGATCAATGCAATGATGAACTATTTATTCTTAACAAAAATAAACAATTGTGCAACAGCAGTTGAAATAGTGTGAAATACCTCCACACAGCAGATTCTCTCCTTCGCTCCATGACGTATGACGTAGCTCACGTCGCAATGGATTTAAAGGGAGAGGATCGCCTCAGGTATAGGTTGCATTTAGCGATACTAGATCCATCTTTTTTGATGATACCGGGGCCGATATTCGATCCAGATATCGGATCAGTGCATCCCTAATGTGGACATGAACACTGACAGATATTATTGAGCTGAATTTTATACCTTTGTTAAATGTTTATGTTGTTAATCCATGTTTTATGGTTGTAAGTAGGAAGTCAGATAGACCTTAAGTTTTATGGAAAAGTTGATGGTTTGGGTTAGAATGAAAAGATTTCTTCCAAAAAGGACTTTCTGACAGAAAGTGATTTACACCCCTAGAAGCTAAGCGAAGTGGCCCCTGACTGTAGCCTTACATCTAACAAACAGAGAGTGGTATCAATATTCTCAACTCAAAAATGTGATTGAAAATGTTTCCCAAAATGTCTGCTTTAAAGTTGTGGCTTGATTGGTTGAAATTCGACACCTACGTTGCTGTATCATGAACACTATTCTGTAGATTTGACACAAAGTTATAAGATCCGATGATCATGAGTTAAACTTAAGTCGTTAATTTTCTGTCTCTGAAACTTTTTGAAATATTGTTACCTCTTACTATCGCTGAAATCCGAGTGCTAAAGACACTACAGAGGCACCATAATGATGTTGTCTGGCAACAGAATAGAAACGACCAACCAGGGCCAGTCAAGTCAATGTCATTTTTTAATGACTATGTTGCTCAGCAAAGTTGCACATTATACTGTGCAGTGAGTAGCAGAAAATTACAAAGACTCCTCTTGGATGTGTGGGGGATTGTAGGTGGCTCAGAGACTAACCCTGATCTTTAAGAGTGCTTGAACAAACTCCTGTCCACACTGATGTATTCATAGCTTGGAGCAGCACTCTGGCACAATAACAAGCTCGCCGTCTTTAGCATTAAACTGTGTGCAGCATTTTGAATCGCAGGCGCTGCGAGACGGAGGGATAAAATTATTTCTTTTCTTCCTAATTCAGGTTCTGCTAACAATGTACCACGTGGGGAGATCCCAACAAGTTTCAAGAGGAAGACATGGGTCCAGTATGGCAGGGAGGCTGATAGGAGCCAAAAATCTCACCGTCATGGTCCCCTGCAGTTTTTGGTTTTCTTTTCACTGTAAAAATAATTAATTTTTGCCTCTCCGGCCCCTTGCAGAATCAATATGTGTTCACACTGTAGCTTTATTTGTCTTTACAGTCGGGGTTACACCTTCTGACACTGGTGTGCTGTGAGGAAACATCAGAAAAAATAGGAAACTTTTATTATTTCTTCGGCTCCTCGCAGACTGAAAGATCATCTGCTTTAAAACTTTCATGTGAATTATTGAAGCAGTCTGTAGCAATGAAGGCGATTTTCAAAAATATACACATCCGATTCTTACTGCCCAAAGATTTAAAAGGAACATGGAATGAAAACCGCTCCGGTCGTTTCTTTCCTCCAACCCGCTCCACTTATTTATTCATCCCTCTCACTCACACTCTCTCCCACTTAATATATTCAAGGCACGTATCGACAGCAAGAAAATACAGCGACTCATGGATCTCTGCACAGTTCAACATAGCACTGAGCAGGCTTTGATGTTTTAATACGTGTGGGCTTTCCGTCTGTGAATAGGCAGGCAGCCTTGTGAAGGTCTTCACAGAAAAAGAGAAAGAACCTGACTGGTCTTTGAAAAGACCTCACAGCTTAACCTCTGTTTTCCAAGGACCGCAAATGTGTCATTCTTTTTCAGCATGTCGGTGCTTGCATAAAACAGGTCTGCCTCGTGTACGCACCCACACACACAGTCAGATATTAAAACATTGTTCAACTTATCTTACATAAAAATGAATTTCCCCAAGGACACAATAAAGCACGATAGATATTATGTTACTGTCACAAAACATTACTAGCGGCTCCATCGTGGTGGAGGATTTTCAAAAACATCTGAGGAGGTGATTCATTTACAAACACAGAAATTTGACCCTGTAACAAGACAATATTATCATGAATCGAAACTTTCATGACGTTCTCATCCCAACTCATCAAATCCCGCCACTTTTTCCTTGGACCTTTAAGTCTAAATATGATGTGCTGTAGGTACACTCGTGTCTGTTTTGGACTTTTAAAACAGCCCTCTGTTTTTACAGGAAATATACAATATCTGCTTCTTAAATGCACACAGTCTTTTTCAAAATTAACTTACAAGTGGGTATAACACTTTGTTTTTAGGTGTCTTTCCTGAGGTTTAGGCACTGTTGCCACTGTTAGCCCTGGTCATGCTGTTAGCATTTTTAGCTGCTAGCTGCCAGTTCAGCCACTTCCCTGTTGAGAGCCATTGTGCAGACAGTCCTGGCTCCGACTCCGAATTGTAGATATGCTCTAAAAGTTGCAAGGGAAGAAAACCTATTGGGAAATAGTCTTTCTTAAGACTAAAGAAATATGTACCTTATTTTTCGAGGACAGTTTCATTACATTAATTTGAAATTGGAAGTAGTAACAAACGAGACACATCTGAAGGCATGTAATTTCATATTACAATGTTGTTATATATTTTATATTCTACAATTTCTGGCATGTTACCTGTTGAAATAACTTGAAAAAAATGCATGTATTCTGTGTGCATAAGTTTAAATTGCAGCCACTTTGCGATAAAAACCTTTCTTTGGTAATACAGACTCAGTTTGGAGACTCTCACAGGAAGATCCCAAGAGGTTTCACGAAAAAGACCAGGGTCACATCTGGTTCTCTAACGCTACAGACAACAGATTATCTGACTGGTTTGGTTATACAAAGTTAATTCAGCTGGAGGGTCACACAGATAAATACTCTCCCATCTCCCAAAACAATACACTCTAGGTGGCCGAAAACATTTTTCAAATATTATTTCACTCAGATCTGTTAGAGCCAAAATCCTCCCTATTGTGGTCTTGCTTAATAATGCCTCACAGGCCCTTTGCAGAATGCCAATTGTAATTTTATGCTACAGCAGTGATACTCTACTTACAGACTGTGGGACAAATCTGGCCCCGAGTATAGGGTGCCGAGTGGCCCCCAAAAACATTTTCTTATTTACAGGGAAAACAAATTGATTCACACTGAGTTGTTGGTGTACTTTTAATATACATTAAGACGCCTTTACACCAACTTGTGGCAACTACTTCTACCTGCAAGAGCATTCCCCAAAAACAGCACTTAAAAGCAGCTTCTGCCACTACAGTCCAGGGCTGTGATGATGGGCAGGTGCTTCGATGTTGTCACTGATTAAAGTAGCTTGGCACCATGGAAATGGCGTACTGTAAAAAGATAACAGACGCCGCTGAAATTACCAAAGATTCCTATGTTTGTTCATTCATTCATTCATTTTCTGTGACCGCTTATCCTGTTGGGGGTCACTGGGGGCTGGAGCCTATCCCAGCTGACACTGGGTGAGAGGCGGGGTACACCCTGGACAGGTCGCCAGACTATCACAAGGCTGACACATAGAGACAGACAACCATTCACACTCACATTCACACCTACGGACAATTTAGAGTCACCAATTAACCTGCATGTCTTTGGACTGTGGGAGGAAGCTGGAGCACCTGGAGAAAACCCATGCTGAAACGGGGAGAACATGCAAACTCCACACAGAAGGGCTCCCCCACGCCCAGTTTTAGTGGGTGCTAGAGCTAGTGCTGTGTTGTGCACCTGTGGGTATTCAGAAACCAACATTATCAGCTCCTCCATCTTGTCAGGGCACAGCAAAATCCTTGTAGGTTCAAATAGGCGGCAACTGCTTCAAACCCATATTGCCATATTGGAAACCACTTTCCCTCTGCTGCCTTCTCCTCATTGAAATAACTTAAAGCAGCGAGTTACCGCTTGGTGGTGTGAATGCAGCTTACGGTGGCAGAAGCATAAAAAAGCATCAAAATAGAGCTTTTCCATCAAAACACATGCCAGCGGAAGATCCCTGGATCCCCTGAAAAGACATCCCGGCTAAGCCTGAAATGTCCTCAAATCCCAGAAACATCCCTGTGTACATGTGCGGTGCTGCTGACTGGCCTCTGACCTACTGTCATTTTGCAAAAGAGGCCCCTGGGCAATGAAAGTTGAGTGTTCCTGTGCTACAGTGTCTTTATGTACTGTAATATAGTAAATTTTCTGAGAAATTAACTGAGTATCTGTTAAATAACTTGACTGAAATGTGTGTTTTCAGCCTATCCAAGCAAGTTATACACCTGACATTTCAAGGTACCTTCTCACAGGTAAATGCCAAAAAAAATCATTAAAATCCAATACTGCATTAAAGCCTTCCCGTTCGTTCATTTGCAGCATTACCCTCATTGGTATAAATGTTAAGGCTTCAGTGGTTGACAAATGAACGCTGTCTCACAGTTTATATCCTGATATCACCCGACAAGATGAACAAGGTTTTGGAAACCTCGCCAGAAGCCAAGACAGACCTCTTGTTGTAGTGTATCTACGTGAGTGTTGTAGGCAATCTATGAAGAAATCAATGATGTAAGTGTTCATTAGTAGAGTTGACACTCAACATTTTTATGTTTCATCACAGCACATAGGTGGGATTGGATCTTAAAGCTCCTGTGAGTATAAAGAAATAAACTACAAGCCAGCCCTGATGAGGCTCCTCGCACTCCGTGTGAGCTCCTCCATTATCGTAAAACACGCCGAGCCCACGGTATATTAAAACCTTCACTCTCTTGCATGCCTATGCATGAATGGCCAGTGGATCAATACAATCTTGGTAGAGCATACGCTACCTGTCAGGGTTTTATGAGCGTCATCACTTGACTGATAATTTGCCGGAGCTGAGGGAATCCCTGGAGGTAGATGAAAATGTAGAAGACCAACAAGATAATGTATACAGTGAATAATATGGATCCAAGACTTAGGATCCTGAAGATGTTTTGCATTGATACGAAGTCCTGACAAGTCTGAACAAAAATAAACAGGAGCTTTACTGTTACATGAGCTCAAAATAGCAAATTTAATAGCAATGATAACAAAATACAATATATATGACTCTATCAAAGGACAGTCGCAGCCATACCGATGTGAATACACAGAAACCTAGAACAAAAAGTGACCTCTGACATGGACATGTGCCACGGCAGCTCGGGTAAGTAGTGATAATGGATGATTAAAATTCACCTTGTTAGTTGAGGCTATGAGAGGATTGTCTGAAATCAGGACAAATGAAGCAGACCGAAAGTGCATGCAGTGGATTATGGGTGCAGGTGGGAACGTGCAGAGTGAGCACATGGAAACGTGGAGGGAGAGGAGTGGAAAGAGGTCGAACTGACGAGACGGTGGGATGATAAAATAAACAAGAGCAGGTGCTGAACAGACAAACATTGTTCTGGAAAATAAAAAAATAAAGTAAAAGATACCAATGTAACTCGTAACTCATGAAACAAAGAACGGTAAAACAACACAAGATATATATCTGTCAATGTTGCTGATAAAGTTCTATGCAGTCATCAAAGCCTGGCCAATACGGTTAGCATCTTGATCATGCCTTGCCCAGCAGATGCCAAGAGTCGGCAGAAGAGCCAAACTTTTCACTTGGTTCAGGGCATACATATGGTTCAGACTATTAACTGGCTCCTGTGTGGTCCAGTCTAGACCCTGTTCAGGCCTGAGCTGCCGTGATTGACAGAGGGCCAAAGTCTGCCTGTTGCTCCAGATGGTGGACCTCAAACTCCTTCGAGAGACTTGTTGATTATTCAAAGTGGCGACCAAACTGAGTACACAACACGCAGCGCCAAGCCTGAGTGTGCACAGGAGTGTGTCTACATTAGCTCTGCTATTGTGCATCTCTTGACAATGGTAACCATGACAATGCCTCAACTTGTTGGAAATAGTCTGGCTAAAGCAGAGCATGTGATGGGGCCTGTTATGGGTGTTTTTCCACAAACATTCAAAGTAAGGATAGTTCGACACTGTCTTGCAGAGTAGGATTAGAAGATCAATACCTCTCTCTTGTCTTCATGACAAATATGTAGCAGCCAGCAGCTGGTTAGCTTAGCATTAAAACTGAACTCAGCTAGAATGGCTTTGTCCAAAGGCAACAAAATCTGTCTAGATTTAGATTTACATGTCCCAGAGGGATATTCCTTTTCACAGCCAGTACACAGAAACCTACAGATATACACATACAGTAGCAACACACACATAGCAACCTACAGACCCCTTCACAACTAGCATTACAATGCATCTTGTATCCAGATTGTATCTAAATATGATTTTACCTGATTACATTCATGCATGTTATTAATATTTGTCACCAGAGTCCACACTGGGACCCGGTTGAGATCCCAACGCTATGTCCAGCTCAAACAACAGACAACTGTAGCTGTTCTTCACCATTTGTTGAGTCATTGCTTCATAAATGGCTCAGTTGTGATATGAACTGCCAAGTTTTGCTTGTACACTTTCGTCGGACCAAACTGAAAGTAGACACTTGCACTGTGTCTCAAATCACATACTTCCGTTAGTATATGTCTATGTAGTATACTATGTGGACTATGTACTTATTGGTGTAGTGCGAAAATTTCGACAGGGTAAAGTTGTCTCAAACCAAACACGGCCATTGTGCACTTACTGGAAATGACAACTGCAAATTAGCTAGTTAGCAAACTAGCATTAGCATTAACGTTATCGTTCATGATATCAAATCATTACAGACTGCTAAATTAACCCAATAAACATACTGCTGGCTTATACCTGACAACAGTATAGTGGTGCTTAGTGCAAAATTGTATAACTTACATTTGTACAATGCAGAGGCGTACACGGCTTGCACAGTCCTCGGCCACCATTTCCAGTTTGAAAAGTGGCCCCTCCCCTTCCGCTACATAGCCAAGATGGCGACCATTGAGGGCGAGAAGTGTCCATAGTGCACCATCTGGGTACTCATAGTGCACTGCATTTTTCCATACTTCTCAGTGTCAACGCACTTATGTACTCAAAATATTAAGTGTAAGTACAAGAAGTACGCAATTTGAGACACAGCATTGGTCCCAGCTTGGCACTATCCACGTGTGTGTTGAGTATCCACAAGCTTTCTTGTGGCTGTCTTGCTAGTAGCTCAACTCAGTAACTGGCTAACGGCTGCTGCCTTGCTGTTTTGGGGCAGTTGTAGACAAAACTATTGCAATTATCACTTGTGATCATTGAGGTTACAGTGTATCCCTGACCACTTCCTGAGATGGTTTGGCCGACTGGATACCAATCTGTTCTGAATGCGTTTTAGGTGCATCTACACCTGTTCTTTCATGAGGTCAAGTGCTATCCAATAGCAATCCGATCACCCAAAATCCATTTTAATGGAAGGTGCAAAGGGGACGACATATAGAAACATACAGATAAAGACAGTTTTGTAGATAACCTTCCACTTCCAAGGCTTACAAACGTATGCCCACATTCTTATGGTGCTGCATTGTTTTTCACATTCGAATTAAGAATATAGTGATAGTATAATCACTTTGGTTTTCCCTCATGGTTTAAAGTCAGTGCCAACTATTACGGATTGGAAAAGGTTGATTTTCATTTAATAATTAACATTTGGAGTAAATGTAAAAGTAAATACATTTCTGTTTGGCTATATGTTGTGAATGGACTTGAAAAAATTTTTATGGGCCCTTGAAAAGTCATGCAAAATTTTGAAATTTGTCCATGATAATGTGTGGGATCCATGGTAGTTTTATTGATTTATTAAGGATGTCTGGTTTAAATTTCCTGTCAACAGCTGCTTTGGAAAATGCTGAAGAAAAACATGAGGTTATCCAAACTCACAGCACTGTTAGTGATGCAGATTGTTCAGAGCTGCTCTGAAGAAGCAACAAAACATACTGGAGTGGGCTCTTTTAAGTGTTTTGTATCTCCAACTAGGTGGGAGTGATGTTTAATGTTGGTTTAGGGGGTGATCAGTGTCATTTGATATTGTGCATGCTTGGTGTATGATGGCTCTGAGGTTCATATCGGACAGACTAGGTGTGGGTAGGGAGATAATTTTGTAGGCAGTGCATGTGAAGTTTTTATTGGAGAAGGTTAATAGCTACCAGCAACTCTAAAGTTCATTAATCGCTCACTAAAAATACCTCTGGAGAGAGCCAGGTTAGATGTTTCCCCATTTCCAGGCTAAGCTTATGCTAACCAGCTGTTGGTTCAAGCTAATTTAATATCTTTAATTGAACTTTTCATCTTATTCTTGGCAAAAAAAAGCAAAGGGATCATTCCAAAAACTATTCCTTTAAGGTTATACTATGCAGGATTTGTCGCTTACTGTTTGGAAAAAGTATTGTCAGCAAAAGTGAAAGTAAAACTGAACCCTAGATTATTCTTGTTTTAGAAGGAGCTTCGTCTCCTTGGCATTTTGCCTCACTATATGCGATTTTTTTTCCAGTGCTGTGTTTTCCATTTTCATAGCCTCCTCTTAGATACATGCTACTTAAGGTCTGGCATCTGGTGGCTACCTTTTTATCAAGTCCCAAACTTACCTGAGCACTGTGCACAGAAATGTCCTGAACACAGCAAAATAAGAGGAAAATACATACAGAGGGCAGAGTCTCTGCAGATAAGTGATGATTGAAAGGGATTACATCAATGTAACCGGTGGACTCTAGTGTTGTCTGCGTTGTGTTGATATGAAAAGGCCCAAACTGTGGATATCTTTGGAGGCGATCTCCGTTAATTCCTGACAGCTGATAACAAGAGGTAAAAACAAAATCCTCCATTGAATACAACCATATAAACTCATGCCCCTCTCCCATGGAGCACAACAGTGAAAGGGCGGCCATGTTACATTCAATTAAGTACGATAAAACACCAAAAACATACCTGACAAAAAGAGGTAAAAACAAAATACAACCATATAAACTCGAGCGCCTACACACATTAAGTGACACAGGAATATGTGAGCATAAAATGAACATTGTTAAAACAGAGAAATTACCACGAGAGCAATGTCGCTGACCTCTCCCATGGAGTACAACAGCAAAAGGGGAGAGGCAAGGTGGGTGACACCCCTTTATAGATGGGGTACCCCCAAAGGTGAACGTAGGGGTGCAGAAACTGAGTATCAGACGTTCCACATATTGATATCGAGGCCTAAGCATGTCAGGTAATAACAACTGAAACAAATGCTGTGCAATTATAATTCTTAATATTACAAATGTACGTTTGACTTTGTTACACATATTACTGCTGTATAATTGGCCCAGTTACATCTATACATTGTTTTCTAGCAAAGTCCTGCACAATATACCTTCCATACTAACTTCCTCTTGCTACACACACTGTTGGAAAAACCTCGAGCCAGCGGATTTAAAGAACAGGATTTGCTATTGTTGGCTAATCCGGTTGTATCTGACATGATGTCATTCAGCAAACACTCTGCTAACAACACTAGATTTACTTTAAAAAATCACCACAAAGAGCTTTACTCTTGTCCTGAACAATTGCATATTTGAAAAACAAAAAATATGAAAACTATATATGTATATAAAAAAGTGGCAAACAGCTGGGGGGCAGAGAGGCTGCGTGGGAGATGAGATAGCAGAGCCGAGGTTGAGCGCCGCTCAGGAATTCCCTTTGACTTGAGTGGAGAGCTGGAGGAGGAGGAGACGCATGCTCACGTAGCTTGGTATATAAATATATATATATAAAATAAACCTGCTGCGTGACTGCTTACTAACAAGAGGGTCAGGAGGAAGGAGACGCAGAAGTGTCTTTAAGATACATAACAGTCTGGTGGTATAGCACTTAAATAAATTATTTACATCGAATTTATATCACCACGTCTATACATTATTAATTTATGCTCAAAGTTTTGTTTTATAACACTGAAGTCATGCAAAGCCTCTCAGACATAATCGAAAGTCTAAATTGCAAACAAATCCTCATGACTCACTTCTTCTCTCCCATACTTCAGCCTCTCCCTCCACCTTCTCTCTGCCTCTCCATCTCATTCTCATGTCACTTTGTCCACTCCCATGTCTCCCTTGAAGAGAGCTTGACAACAGGATGTAATCCACCTGAAGAGCCACTTAACTCTTTGCCTTCTTTCTCACAAAACCAAATGTTAAATCGGAGCGAGTCAAGGTCAGACATGTTGAGTGTACCAATAGCCATGATAAGCACAAACTACTAACTACAAGCAGGATCTAAAAGCAGCCGCAGTGTGAGCTGAATGATAATGTGCTGTTGTTGCAGCGTTCAGCCTGTAGGGGGAGTTCCTCCTGCACATCCTAATGCAGTGGGGGCTTGAGGATGGCACTGCTGTAAAGAAATCAGCGCATTCAGGCAGCAAAGAAGAGAGCAGAGCCAGTTGATTAAATTTGTATGTGCAGCTGTACATAGAGGCAAAGGTACATCCAAATATAAACTCAAATTTAGTTCTGCTTGTGTTCTCTTAAGGGACCACAGAATAACTTTTCTTCTGAGGTCGTGTTTGTTTTTAAGTGATCACCTTGATGGGTAAAACAATATGTGTGGAAGGCATTAAAAGCTGCAGGAATATTAAAAAAACAGGCACACACTCGCTCATGAACACACACTGAGCAGCTCTTCTTGGTCAGCGTTTCTCTGTGTTACATAACTGTCTGTCCCCTACATCAGAGACATTTTGGTGCTGTTTTAATCCACTGGCTTATCTCTGCTGAGTCTTAGCCAGCATTCTGTGTGTGTATGTGTATGTGTGTGTGTATGTGTGTGTGTGTTTGTTCATTATGCATCCATTTGTGGACCCCCTGCAGCTGCTAACAGATTATCTATTCTTAAAGAGCTTATAGGAAAGTTACACATGTAAGTGAACATGCAAACACACTCAGACGGGGAAAAAAAAGAATGTACTCACACACTCACCTAATCAAGCGGATGATGTGTCTGCACGCTAATGGGGGTTAATATCTTTAGCTCATGGGAATAAGAGCGAGAGAAGGGACGACAATAAACATCACACAATATGAAGATAGCTGACTTTCATTTTTCAGAGTTTAATAAAACACACCACGTCCCTGATGAAGCACAAAACCACAACTGATGACACTCCTTTTAAATTATTCAGCACATAAAGCAGCACTTCTCAAGCTACAGTTTCAATCCATATTTCAAAAATACTGTAGAAGTGATTTCTCTTCTCAAAAAGATTGAAAAAGCTCCTGTTAGGGGTCATAAGGAGGCTGGAGCCTATCCCTGCTGACACTGAGCGAAAGGTGTGGTACACCGACAGGTCACCAGACTATTACAGGGCTGACACATAAGCCCCGTTTCCACCAAACACTTTCGGTATGGTACATTTGGAGCCAAAAGTAACCCTTCAGACATGGTACCAAACAGTACCCTTAAATGTGGGCGGGTTGTTATCTCTCACTGCTCTGTCCAGCACTCACTGTATTTCCTCCTTGCTGGTGACACAGATGGAAGTCTGCACCTCGTTTATCGTCTACAGAGTGAGGCTGCATGCCGACATTTTCAGAACAAAATAGAACAGGCTACAGTGTCTCTCTCCATGGCATATTTAAAAATCGCAGGTTTGTTTATTTAGTCCTTCTCAGGCAAGCTCAGGGGTTTAGTGTTGCTGTAGCCCACAGGAACGACACTCCACGATGCTTTTTTTTCTCCGAGTGAGGATTAGAATATATGCAGTTCACATAACCCATCCAAAATTAATATATATAAATGCTGAAGATCCACTTATTACTAAAAGTGTGTGTCATATAAAAACTAAAGTGATGGTCAAAGTCATTTAAGTAAAATTTAAGGTGTGTTGATGGATTCACATCGTCAACTCATGCACTGAGTAACATTACAAGTTCACTCTCCATCTTAAAAGTCACCGGCAGTCGGCCCAGTGAATTAAGAGACTTTTTTCTCAGACTCCAGCTGCTGCGAGAGGCAGCAAAACATCCTTTTATCTTATAGTTAAAACTTACTAATAAAACTCTTCACGGTATGAACAGTGGTTACCTGAGCCTCAAAACCAGCCACAACTCAGCCCTGAGCAGACTGACTGTCCTCTACTGACCAACAATCAACAGACTGCAGTGTTCACAGCTCCACCTTTTAGTACCAGATCTGTGTACTAGGTACCCCAACAGAAGGTTCCATTGGTACCATCCACAACTTTTCACAGTGGAAACAGAAAAAAAAAGCGTACCAAACTGAACTGAACTGTACCGTACTGCTCGGTGGAAACAGGGCTTCAGAGACAGACAACCATTCATGCTCATATTCACACCTACAGGCCATTTAGAGTCACCAATTAACCTAGTCGGCATGTCTTTGGACTTTGGGAGGAAGCCGGAGTACCTGGAGAAAAGGCGACAAAGCTAACGACTGTACTACCATGCCAGCCCTAACAAACAAGTTACATGAGTGAAGAAAAAAAGTATTTTTCAAGGAATAAGTTCTTTTTTAAAAACCATACTTCTACTCTTTATTCAAGTATATCCTTGAGCCGGTAATCTCTTTTGTACTTCACTACATTTGCCATTCATATCTTTGTTACAAGCATGGATTGAGTGTAGGGGGAAGAGCACAAAAGGAGCACCTCTACTGCAGAAGTTTCCAGCTACCTGGCAGAAAACGAAGCAACACTTGTCTTTTGACCATAATGCAGTGATGACGGAGCAAAATCCAGAACAAGAGGCAGGTTCCAGAGACAGTCCCTGGCTACAATTTTTATACCGAAATCGAAAAGAGAGTTACAGGATGAAGTGCTTCATATTTACAAGTGAGGTATTTGCTTACGTATTTTATGTCCGAGAACAAATCATGAAAATCTCTTAAGCTTGTGTTAACCACTCTTTTTCAGGCATCTAACCAAAAACCCATTGACATTGAGACGAGGGAACCGGAAGTGCAGTTTGAGCACTCATCGCTGCACCACTCTATACTGATTGCAGATTAAGCTTTTGTATAATTTAGGTCCAATGGGAGTCCCATAGTTTTCCAAGTAAAGTTAGAAAGTGAGGAAGGACTTTTAAAGGCACTCTCCGGTCACATAATCCTTAAATACAAACTCATAAACTCGTCTGAAAACAGCCATCTTAGAAATTAATAAGGTTAAATATTATTCTCTCCTATGCCTTTCATCGCAGACTAAACTGGCCTCTCTTGTGCATTTGGTGAGTCACTCTGAACATAAAGCTTTACAGATTTTTCAATCATCATGAATCACCTGCTTCTTGTGATTCAGTAACTTTCTCGCATGATTCAAACAACTTAGTCATTCCAAAGCATGTTGTCATGTTACTGGAAATGTACTCATAGTGACCTTCAACTTTAAGCTGCCACAGGTCATGTCTTCATCTCTGTCGCAGTCTGAATGGGCTCTTACCCTCTTGTCTTTCCAAGAGGGCCTAAGCCCCTCAATCCTCTCATCTCTCCCTGATGATTGCAGAGCCCTCAGAGACGCAGACCATCAAAGGTTCTGGAGAGGAAGACCAGGAAAGAGAGGGAACACAATCTGGCAGCCTAATTTGGTTTGTCTAGGCTCCTTATATATGTGTGTGTGTGTGTGTGTGTGTCTTTGAGTAGGGCAAATGCTAACAGCTCATCATAATCCCTTCATTCCCATTCCCCACCATGCCTGACTGCACCAGCCTACAAACAATCCCTGGGTGCCCCAGCAAAACCTGCACCCAGTATGAGATATAAAGTGAGTTACTGGAGAGCATCCCTGCTCCTGGAGCACGATCACTTTGTTAGTCATTAGTTACAATAGTGTTTGCTGGAGTGGACAGTACAGAACAGAGAGGAGAGGAGCAGCTTGTACAGTAAATAAGGCACCCTAATGGGATCTGTGGAGTCAGTGGATGCTGTTGCATTAGTTGCAGTAATGAACAAAAGCTTCTCAATGTATTCAGTGTATTGTGTTTCACACAGCACAGACACTATGGAGTACACACAGTGTGTATATGGACACACAGAGTTCACACCAACTTATTACAAACAAAGCAGGAGTTCAACACAAGTTAAATGATGTAATAACCTGATTTCACTAGACTTTAGTGACGAATCATGAATTATCAGTGCAACCTGGAGTCAAAATCGATTACTCTGGTGAGTGACAGCATGTTGTGCTACTCTTAGAGAAAAATCGTATGATTTCATAAGGCTTTCTAGCAGAGAGAAACTGTTTTGGTCTCTACAGCTTATTTACAAAGTAATGAGAACTGAACGTACAGTGGATTTTTAAATAATCCCTCTTTTACATTTTATTAAAGCTTACAGTATAATTAAGGACAAAGGAGCTTTGAATGACAGGCTTTGTACGAGGCGTCACCACAATCTATGAGTCGGACCCTCTAATCCAATTATGGCCACTTCTGGCTCCAAAAAATCAAGACGGAGACAACCAAAATGTCAAACTTGAAGATTAAAAATGTTTATAAATAAGTTTATTTATTTATTTTTCAATCAGTACAAAAACCAAAGTCTAAGAAAAACATTTCTTAGCCAGTCACTGCCTCTGGCCAAATTACTGTTCTTGGGCAAGAACATTTTAATTAGTGAGTTTTAAAGATATATTTTTTGGGCATTTTGCCTTTAATGGACAGGATAAGGGCAACAGCCTTGTACATGGGGCGCCTGCTCTATCCGCTAAGCCACCGACGCCCCAATTAGTGAGTTTCAGAGGCGATGGTAGACATAATGTGTTACCTTTGGGCTAGGGATGCACCATATTATCAGCTCAACATCAGCATCGGCCAGTATTCGCCTTGTTGACTGCCAGTGGCCTATCTGCAAATAAGATGGCATTTACTAATGGCACTGGCTAATGTTTTCATGTTGTGTCACGTCAATTTTGCACAGGATAAAAAGCAAGGCTCGAGACTTAGGCCACAAACTTAAAGTAATGAGCAGGTACAAGAAGAACACAATGACTGTTTGGCCAATGGGCCCTGTGCTCTCACTACTGCTACATCGTGAACAACATATCAGTGTGGACATCAGCAGGACGAGAGCAAGTTACCATTAGCTGTTAGCAGCAGGTGGCCGCAATTAACATCTCAAGAAGGTTGCATTGAGTAACATTATGATGCGTTCAAGCTCTACTCAGTTGAAATGAGTTTTTGATGGAGGTAAATTATAACATTCTTATAATGTAATCTTGTATAATGTAGTTTATTGGCGAGAAACTTGAGTACAGTTGCTTGAAGGAGAAATTTGTTTATGTTTTCACACTGATATAAGACACATATTCTGAAATATTATAGTAAACAGGCTTTTGAAGTTGTTTTTTAAAAGATGTTTTTCATATGAAAGGTGATATTAAAGGTTGTTACAAAAAAATTCTGTGATTGAATTATGAAGTTTTCCATGGCACAAAAGAGGTAATAAATAAAAACAAAAACATAAATAAACAGCAACAACATAAAAACATCGGTATCAGCTACTGGCCAAATATTATTTTAAACATTTTTATCCGTAATGGCCAGAATTTCACAATCGACAATCAGCACAGTCTGGCTCATTTCATCCTGTTTCCAGCCTTCAGTGCTAAGTGAAGCTTAGCTACTTACGGTAGCATTGTTTTTACCCATACAGATAATAGTTAATAGTAAACGGACTGCATATATGTAGCATGCTTCTAGTTTTTGCAACCACTCAAAGTGCTTTACTGCACAAGCAACATCAACCCACACATTCATTCACTGGTGGCCGTGGCTACCATACAAGGTGCCACCTGCTTGCTATCTTGCCCAAGGATGCTTCAGCATGTAGACTGTAAGGGGCAGGGATCTAACCAACGACCACTCTACCTGCTGAGAGCCGCCCCATACATACACGAGAGATAAGCACATTCCCTAAAATGTTTAAGAATTACTGTAACTGCACTTCCTGCTTTACTTAATTCCTCACTTAGTTGTGAGACGTCACATGGATGTGTGTGGTTATTAGCATTACTCCAAACTCACCATATTTGTTATTAATAACAAGTCAGATAAGATCAAAGTGATAGTATCAGCAAGAGATTAAACATCCAGAAATAGAAAATTCGCAGATCATGGCTTGTTTTTTTCTTTGTGTTTTTCAATTTGTGCAAAGTATTACATTCAAACCACATAACCCTGAGGCTGGTCTGTTGAGTCTGCACCAGAGTTCACATGAAAGAAGATCTCAGGCCGTGTCGGTGCATTTTTTTTGGTCTGCAACAGAGTTCAACTGACAGATTTCTCACCCGTCTGTACAAAGCAAACTATTTCGGAAAACACACAGGAGTTTCTTTTAACACCATCGGACAGGTCATGAACTTAGTTTGTTGCAGTACACGCTGTGAAGTGACAGTGAGGATGTGGCTTCGATGCTCCGTCTGGTTTGTATACCTCACTTGTCCGTGTCTTACTACGGAATAAAAATATATCCATAAGGTTGGTGAATAGAGGGAAAGACAAAAAGAAAGATGAAATAAATGACAACAAACACCCTCAATGAGCAGCCACAGTTACAGCTGGACCCCAGTTGACAGTGAGACGATGCATGCTGATGATGCAGGGATAAGAAGAAGAGGGTTGGAGTCAAGCTAATCAATGAGGTCTGGGCGAGGAAGTACTGGCAAACACCTGGACTGCCAGAACAATGCTCAGGAGGAGACAGGCCGGCTTCCTGATGATGCCCCCAGAGATGAAACAAGGAGGGGGCAGTGAGATCATGAAGGGAAGCAGGTGCAGAAGTGGACACCATCTATGGAGCCAGAGAAATACGGTGGTGCAGATGCTTCCCAGTAACCTCGAGAACATGCTCATGAGGGTTTCTTGGAGACTCTCAGTGGCTGCTGGGGAGTTAATGATCGTGCTGCAGCTAAATCCCAGATGCGGTGGCCAAAAGCTATCTCACAGTCGGTAAGATAAAAAAGCTGAGAGGGTCGAGGAAGACAGTCATCAGAAGAGGTACAGGTAGGCAGAACAGAATAAAGAGTGGGACACTGACTGAAGCTAAACCAGTATTTCAGTCGTGACAGAACAGATAAGCTTCAATTTTAATCAACACATGTTATGGCTTGCACTTCAGTCACGCTCTAATAATCGGAGACTGCCTGGTCAGATGAATAATCTATGTATACTAACGTGTCCTGCTGTTCATGACCTCTTCCTCTAGGGTGATATTGGCAGAGGTCAGCAGTTCAGGATAGGTTCTGAAACAGAGT
Organism: Epinephelus lanceolatus; assembly: GCF_041903045.1. NCBI lineage: Eukaryota > Metazoa > Chordata > Actinopteri > Perciformes > Serranidae > Epinephelus > Epinephelus lanceolatus. The sequence goes on from NC_135751.1 coordinate 31,794,941, forward strand.
CCCTGACCACTCCCAGTACTCCTGGTGCTCAAAACCCCTGCCATGATGGCTTACCCCGTGGAGCTGTGTAAGGCAGAGTGAAAAGCTGGCTATTACAGAGAGTGGGGAACACCGTATAATTTAAATACGGGGATGATGACACACATTTCCTGACAGTCCCTGCTGGGAGTCATTCAGAGTGTTGCACCAGGTTATTCACATGAAAAATGACAGAAATAGTTGTGTTAAAGATGAAAAAGAGGGCTAGAGAGAGAAAAGCTCAAACCCTGGCTCCTTCCTCACCTCCACACCACACTGCAGGCCAATCGCAGCATGAAGTAGGCGTGATTGTCAGTTTCAGAAAGTTAAAGAAATTGGCAGTTGAAGATCCCACCAATCCGATCCCATTGCAAATGCACGGGGGTACCATCTAACAAGCACTTCTGAGAAAGGTCTGGAGAAAAGCAAGAAAGGAATCTTGACAGGCTTGGCATGAGACACATGGAGCTGAAGATGGATGTGCATGGGATAAGAAAGGCAGAGGCAGACTGAAACATCTGGGGGCCCATTGTAAGAGCCTTGGGTCTCGAGGAGCTGCATTTATTCATAGAGAAACTGAAACATACACTGTATATCTTCTAATTTCTCTTTCTGCTCTGATTCCCATCATCCATCTGCTCTGAGCGTATACACTGTCACTCTGTCTCTCACACACTTACCACACACACAGTACCCTGGTCTTTTATGCATCAAATTGTGTCATCACCCCATAAATATATGATTGAAACACCATGTTTGAAACATATAAAACATGTTGGGCAGCAGCAGCAACGACTGCCTATGTGCTGAGGAAACTGATTAGATGATTGACTGCAGTGACAAATATATCACCAGCAGAAACACTGTCACGCCCAGGGGTATTTACTAGGAATGCACCGATTGTGAAATTCTAGACTGAAACTGATGTTTAAATAACAATTTCGCTGATAGCTGATATCAGCAGTGATGTTTTGTTATTGTTGCTTATTTTGTTTTCTTGTTATTCATTCCCCCTTTTGTGGAAATAAAAAAATTTTATTTCAAAAAATAACTGAACTGCTTTAAAGTCATTCAGTCCTTTATTACACTACCTTTGAATGAGCACAAATTCAATCATACACATTTATCAAACAACCTTCAAAATAACTGCTTCAAAAGCCTTTTTAAGATATATGACTTTATAATAATTCCCTCTCTAATATCTGTTTTATATTGCTGTAAAAACATCAATACATTTCTCCTTCAAATAACTTTTTAACTCAATTCAAGTTAAAAAAAAAAATTACAAGATTGATTTAAACACATCATGGGAGTGCTGTAATTTACCTTCAGCCAATACTCTTACCTTTTTTTTTTTTTTAAAGATTATTTTTTTGGGCTTTTTGCCTTTAATGGACAAGACAGATTGAAATGGGGTGAGAGAGAGAGAGTAGGGGTTGACATGCAGCAAAGGGTTGCAAGCCGGAGTCGAAACTGCGACCGCTGCAGCAAGACATCGTCTCTGTACATGGGGCGCCGGCACTATCCACTACGCTACCTATGTCCCGCCAATACTCATTTTTACTAACAGAGCTTGAATGCATCATAATGTAACTCAATGCAACTTCTGTCAGCAGTTAGTTCCAACCACCGACTGCTAACAGCTAACGTTAACTAGCCCTGATGTCAACGTGGATTTGTCGTTCACAATATAGCATTATCAGGGAAACAACAGGGTGAGTCATCTGATTTGTTGATACTAAGTTTGCTGCATCCTTTTGTCCCGACAATGTCCCAGGAAAAATCTCTGTTCATCCCACACACAGTTTCTGTTGTCCCCAGGATGACGGGATGCTGCTAGTGTTAAGAGCAGCTTTACCCTGCTAAAACTGATGTGACACAACAAAGAGACATCGGCCACTGCCATTGGTGAATGTCATCTTTTTTGCTGATAGTCATATAGTCAGCAAGGCTAATATCAGCTGATACAAATGTGCAGATGACAAATCCATGTGTTCCTGGTATTTACATTTATCGTTATAGCCAATTAATTTTGAAAGAGCACAGTTTTAAAAAAAATTGTGCCTACTTCAATTAAGATTTTAAATAATGTCCCTTGATTCTTAGGGGTTGTGTTGTGTTTTGCTTATGGTGCTCTGCTGTACGCTGATGTTATGTGCAATGCATGGGTAGCTGATATGCAATACTGTTATGTGTAGTATGGGTTTTTATGGGTTTTTTTATGGTGTATGCTTCATTTCTTCTGGACTAGTATTGTAAGGCAGCAATGCTTGTGCAGCTCTTGAGTCCAAGACAAATGTCCTTATGGGGACAATAAAGTATATCGTATCGTATCGGGGAAACTCCACCTCGACCCATCGATGGGGTAACTTCATCACTCAGTCATTCACTCAGTAGTCTCTATACAGACTCTACATTCAGTGAATGTAGAGTCTGTAGGCAAACCCCGGAGATCTTGCCTCCGGAAGAAGAGCGGAAGAGCCCTGGTTTCCGGTTGTAGGCTGTTTGTATTCCGCGTGATATTGACCAACCATGTTTGAGCCGGCTGCAGTTGTTGCCAGGTTAAACAGTCCGTGTGGTGAACTAACGAGGCGGAACATAATTGGTGTCACTGCAAACTCTGAATCCATCGCAATGGTTCAGCATATTTACTTATATATAAACGGAAGTCGGAAACAGAAATTCGCCTTCTCCTCCCAAATCAAACCGGAATGCCAAAAAATTGGGGGTCTGCCCCCAGAGGCTGTATCGCCGTCTGCTGGAAGTCAGACACCGAATACAGCCGGTTCCGTGAATGTTCACTCAGTGATAGACTTTCACATTTTCAGGGCTGGCTCCTGACTTTCTGCAGTCCAGCCCAAACAAAGTAGGTGAATTATTCAATTTGCATGTCAGTCGGGGCCCTTTGGGAAAGTGGGGCCTGTTTCAATTAAAACAGGTGAAACAAAGCTAAGGCTATCAATGGAAGAAAAGTGTAGACGCACCCATACAAGGCTGACCACCTTGAAGATATGCAAAGGTCCCACAAGACCACAGAAGGTCCCAGTTTGCACGACTCAACCCTGAGAGGTAGATTGTGAGTGAACAGCCAATGTAGAAAGTAACGGCACTGAGGAGTGCAACATCATCAAGCTACTTCTCCACCTCTGTATGTAGGTTTGGACGAATGGGAAACTGGCTTTCTCCAGCTCAAGACACAAGGGAGGCTGACAACCCCAGTTCCTCCACCAGTTAATAAAGAGTAGTGGAGGAACTGGGGAGCATCTTGTGGGTGGACTCTACCCACAGGAGCAGGTGGGCAGCCTGAACAGCAGGTCTCAATTGAAAAGAGAGGTTAGTATGCACAACACAGAGATAAATCAGATGAACTGGAGTGAAAGACTTCAGAGAGGAGGATGGAGCAGCCGTCTCCATGACAGCAGAGGTTTGATGAGCAGGCTTTTAGCTTCGTCCTTGTCAGTGGGGCTGTTTAGGTATGGTCTAATCTGTGGGGAGTTTGTATATTTTCTTTGTGGTCATGGGGTTTCCTCCCACAGTCTGAAGACGCGTGGGTCAGGTAACTCGGAAATGGAATTCCTGTGAATGTGTCCAGGGAGATTTGATGCCTTTAAACCAAATAATTTTGAGATAAACTCAGGTCCCTCTGCGACCCAGAAGGGACAAAAAAGTGCAGAAAACAGACAGAAGGATGCATTTTATCTTCCCTTTAAATCTTTTGTTTCTTTGCTTGAATGCTCTGAGGTGCTCACATCTCCTTCTTTATTCTGCTTTCAACTTTTGTCCACACTTGACAGCAGATTCCCCTTGTAGTATATGACCTCTTTATCACCCATCATCATCTCTCTCAGTCTCTTCTCCCACACAGTCGAGGTTGAAGCCGCGTGCTGGCCCAGCAGGTGTCGGTCAGTCAGGTTGCTGCAGCAGGTGTTGCGGTGACAATACGGTTCAGCAGCTAACGCAGCGAGGATTACGTAAACCTCAAGCTGTCTGCCAGAGAACTGCAAACAAGGGAGTAATGCCGACAAGGGCTGGCTTCATCAAAACAGATTATACCTACATAATGCATGTGTCTGCGTGTGAAAGGAGGAGAGAGATGAGAAATGTTTTCTTTCAGAAAATGTCATTATAAACCACTTTAATCTAGTTCAGTCCGTGATGGTGATTTATCAAAAATCCTTGGATCTCCACTTTTCAAAAATGAGTTTTAGTCAAATAAGTTACAGTGTGTTGTGTACTGGGTGAAAAAAACCTGACATAAAACAGACAGATGCAGTGGCCTGACATCAGAATTTTATCAATGTGGGCATTTGTTTTGCTTTTTGGTTAAATTTCTGGTTAGTCTGCAGTGTTGGCTTCAGAATGAACAGATTGCAAAACAAAAATAAAAGTGCAAAATATTTAGTCACTCAGTTTGAATTGCAACCTTCCGGAGTCACTGTGTGGTTCTGCCAAAGTCTAGAGTCCTGCCAAATGAAACTTTTTTGGTCGGACCTTAAGTGATAACAACAGGGATGTCACAATTATGAAAGCAAACGTAATCATGAAACAATAAATGAACACAGCCCACACTACGAACACCTCAATGAAAATAGGCAGGCGTGCAAGTGTGTAAACGTGGACAGACAATGAAATTCACCAAAATATACCGGATGAACAAAATGAATAAACCCAGAACATGGACATCACAATCACCTCAGACTGTACAGACAACTACAGCAAGCAGTAAAGAAAGAGGTTGACAGACAGTAATGCACTTAAACCGTACACTTCACCATACACATCTTCTTGAACTTCTAGTTCTATTTTTTCATACTTGTATGTTTTAATATTACCACATTAAAGTCTTCAATAGATACAAAACAGCCCTGTTTTGTGACATTGCAAGTTTGAGATAATTAAATGGTTTATTTAGCTTAAAGCTCAGGTAGGCAGTTTGAGTTTGCCGTCATTGGGCAAAAATTCCCTTAATAAACTCTGTTTGTATTCAAGTGGTCTGAGAGAACTAGACTCCTGCACCTCCTCTTAGCTCTGCTTTCAGGTTTTAGAAAAATCTAGTCCATGACTGGACACCTTGGCCAATCTCAGGTCATCTCAAAAAGAGAGCCAACATAACAATGAAACCAACAAGGAAATGCCAGAATCTGCACTTCTTTGAACGACTACTTGAGGCTGACTCCAGAAGTCAGTCCCCACAGACCCCCATGTTAAAATGCCCAACATTACAGCACAAATAAATATGTTTACAGCCTGGTACAAAAACAATTTTGTTTTTTTAGCTAATTTCAACATTCATGGCAACTGTAAGGGCACTACATTTATAACTCACCTGTTTACATTTTATACAGGTGTAGAGTTACAAATATTTAAAGGCAATCCGCTTGAGTGACAGGCTGTCAGTGAGACATAGCTACACTCTTTGAGTCAGATCCAACCCTCACTCCTCTACAGCTCCACTCTCTTGTGTGTTTGTATGGTCACAAAACCAAGATGGCCGAGGCCTCAAAATGGCAATCCACAAACCAGTGGGTGATGTCATGGTAGCTACGTCCATTATTTTATACAGTCTATATTCCAGCATTGGCAACAGCTGCCTACACTCTGAAGTAACTCAATCAAGGAAGACTGAAATATCAAAAAGACAGTCTAAAAGAAAATCTGATCATAAACTATCATCAGCAAAGCATTTCAGAGATAGAGAGAGAATATTGCGAATACTTTAGCTTCCTGCTAACGAAGCTACAGGCTCACTGCTGCGGCTTCAAGTTCACGTTCTTGCAGCTAAAGTTAGCGAGAGCCTCGAATCACAGTATGCCTTCTGCCTCATTCCCTGCCACTACAGACTATCTTAACAGGAGGAGAGCAGGCAGCAACTCCAGAAATGGACCCCAAGTCAGAGGCTGAAGCAACCCATATTGAGCCAGCGCAAACCCCAACTCTGGAACCCAGACAGCCCCGACTTGGGATCACCAAACTTTCTGTTGCTGCCCTTACACAGGTTAGACCTGGCGCTGCCACTGGCTACCACTCCATTGTGACACCAGGTACTGGGAGGTTTGCTCTGGCCAAAGTCAGGCTGCAAAACAAAGGAACACTTGATGCTTCAGGTTATCTAAAACTATCACAACATCTCCCACTTAAAAATAAATAATAAAGGAGACCACAAAAATAGCTACTACCTACAATATTCAGTCACGGGTTCATGACAATGTAATGGTTAGTTGGTCTTCCAAATCAGCAGTGTTGTGGCAGGGTGTAAACCTGAGTTAGTCACAAATTAATCTCAACCTGGCGTCTTGCCAAAAAGCGAAGTTTTGTCTAAATGGAATCTTCACTTCCTTTTTTCGTAACAACAACCTCCAACTGGGAAGCCAACCAATTTCACTCCCTCAGTGGGGTAAAAAGGGAGACACATATTCTGTGACATTTATGCTCCTCCGAGCATTTCAAGAAATCCATAAAAATTTCAATCCACCTGGTACATCTTTCTTTTATTCTTTATCTCCAACTCCGCAATGTAATTAGCACTCATGGTGTGCCTTGGAACATACTCCACTCAACTATTTCATCCAGCTCCGACTGGCAGCGGACTGGTCTTGACAATATATTCCATCTTGCATTAAGCCTTCTGTAAGCCTCTATCGACAGACTGTGGAAGGCAGACCTCTCCTCAAATAGCTCAACCCAAATAGGAAACTAATCTGGCAGAACATGCAATGACTCTTCCTGGAACCACAACCATCAAGTTATTTGTTTTAATTTCCTACACAGAACATACTTCACTCCTCGCACTCTGCAATAAATGAAGGCTTTAACATCATCAAACTGCACTCGATGCACTCAAACTGTGTGGCCACATTTTTTCATATGGTGTGAAAGTGCCCAAGGGTTGCAGAGTTGTGGAAGATGGCTTTAGAGATGCTATCAAACACACTGTCCAAAACAATTCCTTACTTGCCAAAAGTCCTGTTACTTAACGACAGCTCCAACTTGGAGCACACTGTTAAGCAGAGACGTCTGCAGCTAGCTGGCCCTACAGCTGCCAAGCCAAGCTACTAGTAGCTTGTAGATGGAGAGCTCCTCATTCTGTCAATATACAAAGATGGCTTCTTGACTTCATAAACATAGCAAGCATGGAACAAGAGGCTGCCAACATGCAGCAAGCAAAAACAGAAAATATTTCACAGTGGAAACGATGGACTGCTATAAGAAATGCTACATGTCCATAAGGTCCAAAGTGGATGGTAGAAGTGAAGCCAAGGGTGGGATAATTGAGGGGAAATTTTTATTAAATTATCTTTTAATATTAATTTCAACATTAATTAATTAACTAATCTATTTATTTATGTATTTATTTCAGAATTTATTTATTAACATATTTATTTATTTCCATACTTATTTATTTATTTATGTATTTATTTCTGGCTGAAGATTTTAAAGTTGCAGCAACATGAAGCATAAATAGAAAGAGTTTCAAACCTGTATGAGGAAGTCAGAGCTAGTTAAAGGCTAAAGTGAACAGATATGTTTTTATCTTTCTTTTAAAAATATTTAACGAGCTAGCTTCTCTGATATCTATAGATAGTGTGTTCCACAGCTTTGGGGCGTAATTGACATAGGCTGCTGCATCCACGATCTTCTTCCGGCTGTTGCTGGGAACCTCCAAAAAACCAGCAGCAGGTGATCGCAGTGTTCTTGGAGTAAACTTGCGTAAATAGTTAACAAGGGAGTTAGCGATGTAGCTCGGTCCAAGCCCATGTAGGGCTTTGTATATAAGGAGGAGGAGCTTAAAATCAATTCTAAATGTAACAGGAAGTCAGTGCAGAGCAGCTCAGACTGGCCTGATGTGCTCTCTCCTCTTGGTTCCAGTTAATAGCTGAGCTGCAGAGTTTTGAATGAGCTGAAGTCTCTCAGTGGTGTTTTTTGGAGGCCAGTAAAAAGTGCGTTACAGTAGTCGAGGCAGCTTGAAATAAAGGCATGAATCAGTTTCTCTTCATCTTTTTCATTTCAAAATAGGCGTACCTTAGCTATGTTTCTGAGGTGGAAAAATTTTGTTTTCCTCACCTTGTTATGTGGGACTTGAAGGTTAGATCTGAATCAAGGATCACACCAAGACTTGTAACTTCAGATTTAATCCAGGGAGTTAAATCCCTCAGATTATTAAGCAATAGAGATAAATATAGATAAAAAAAGGCCTGTTGAAGCTAGAGTGGGTAACAAACTACAAAATGCACTGCAAGTGACAGCCCAGCTTTGACACCCATGACCAACCTTCAGTGGATGATGGACACACACTAAATCAGAATCACCAGAGTCACATTACAGCAGAGAACATCAACCAGGGGTCAGACAGCATTAAAGGTGGAAAGAAGAGGCCGCCCACGCTACGGCAAAAAGAGTAGATTGAAATATTACCGATATGTTGTCAACAAAGTGGGGAAAATTGTAAAAGAACATACATGGTTGACCTCAAATCCCTAAGACCAGGAAGCACATTATCATGTTCCTACGTAATCAGGAAGTGCTTTTTTAAAAAACAAAAACTTGACAGGGAAGATGTTGACTGCCGCCAACTCACCCTTTATATAATGAACAGTTGGTCACTCTTTGATTTGTAAAATTTGGCAACATCTCTGCTGAGTGGCTCAGACATGCTGACCACCAGTGAGTGCAGCAAACCTTGCTCAGTGACAAACTTATTACTGCCACATTGACTTTTCTTGCGATAATGAGTGAGATACGCAGGGTTTGCACTTTAGGAAGGAATCTATCCTTTTCATAATGGCAAGCTGACGCTGCAGCTCAAAGTTTCTGTTACGTCACAAACGATTTACCTAACACTGCAGACTGCTGTTTTATTTCCTGTTTATTAACACTGGTTTCATTTTTAAGCCATGATCACAACTGTTCCCTCACCATAACCATGTGTCTGTAACTGTCACCATGACAACAAAGGTCCCCCTGATCTTCCCCTAAACCTGACCAAACCTTAACTATAGTGTCATCACATCAGAACACTGACGCATATATTTTTCAATTGATTTGTGACAGACATATGATGTCATCCTGCTGATAGTTGCATCAGATCATAACATACTTTAACTGTGTATGGAGGCCTTGTTGGGCCAAATGTTGATGCTTAATTCTACAAAAAAACAGCAGCAAAGCAGTGTTTCTTTATGTTGTTGTTCCCAACTGGTGGGTTGCAGTCCAAAAGTGGGCCCTGGGGCTCATCCTGAACAGACCTCATGTGACTTTTGTTTATAAAAAACACACTTTATTTATCAGTACAGCAAGTTTCTGGCACAGAACTTTTATTTTGAAGTGCTGTTTCCTGCTGTAGAGGGAATGACTAACGGATGGCTATTTAGCAGAGACAGCAAGCTAGCTTAACGATATGGCTAAATGCAAGTATGATGGTGAATGTATCAAACTGTGTGAACATTGAACTAATGACTAAGCAGAAATCTGGACCCTGAGACTGGACCAGTTGGAAACCACAGCGTTAAAGGACAAAAACATTTCCCTGCTATCTCAAAATTGTGAGTCAAACAGATTTAATTCTGAAATGGGTCTACAGATGTCAACTAGAATTCTGTGTTGACTTCATTTAAAATATACAAATTACAAGATGAAGAAGTTTTTACAGTGAACATTTGAATTCAGTATTGCAGTAATTAAAGGGATACTTTGCAGATTTTCAACCAGCTCTGTATCACAAAAATGTGGGTAGTATGTGCAAATGAACTGGAGTAAACTTCCTTCCATTTTACCAGCGCCCAGATCTTGCTGCTCATTTGAAACACATAATCTGGCATATTTTTACTTGTTACTCTTTACAGAAGTAATAATATTACTTTACTTATTACTCTCTGCCAACAGTAATTCGTTCCACTACTCGTTATATTACTTATATGTCACACCTCATAAAATTGATAGTAATGTATGTCCTCAAAACTCAGATGTGTGTCTCTGTGTGAATGTCAGGGCAATCACCGGAAAGTGTAGCTAAGGCTGGATAACATGCAAATGATTTTTTGTGGGCGTGATAATTTTTCCAGTATTCTAAAAAGCAGTGGCTGAAAAACTGAGATCAAACGGTAAGACGTAGCAATGCTGATAAAATTTGAACCAAGATTTTGTCACTGCATTGCCTATTTCTTGAATATATTGTTTTCATAAACATATTTTAGTGCACTGTTTAACTGTTATTTGAGACTGCTTGTTACCAACTGGCTGCCATATTGTTTTTAGATGGGTATCTAGCATTATATCACCTACCAGTGGGCGCATTTATCTGTCCAGCATAGCACAGTGCATTCTGGTAGTTGTAGGTTTTATACCTCTTGTGCAAAAATTAATGCTTGAGGCTTTTTTCTGTTTTCTCTGGTCATGTAGCACCAATTTCAAAAAATATGTCTGCCTTACTGCTGCATAAACAGCCCAGTTTTATGAAGAAGGCCATCTTTCTAGCAGCTAAATGCTTCTTTATTAACAGAGAAAAATGTAATTAAAAGGTATGAATTAATTAAAAACTCTCGCTCCCACACACACACACACACACACACACACACACACATACATACCTCATCACCACAACATCTGGAATCCACTGTACAATTTACATCGAGTGAGGCAGAAATGATTACACATGTCATGCAACAGATGTGGGTCAATTTGTTCCTGTGTGTGAGTGTTATGGTTCATTATGTTTCTGATGCTGGTACTTACTGTGACAGATAGTTGTTGGACAAGTACGCACACAGTAACCGTGAGCATCTGGGACCTACAGAGTCAATATTACATTTATTTCCCCACTCCATACACACGCTCTGCAGCGAGGAAACCGGGCTGCAGACTTTAGTGTGGGTATGATAGAAGCGTGATGCTAAGGCAGAAAAAGTAATAATAATTGTGGCTTATTCACCTACTCGGTGTGCTGATGCAGGATGATTTCTGTATGAGGCCAAAGCCAACGTCATCACAGCCGGTTTGTGACTCAGCTCTATTAAAGACCTTCCCTTACTGTATAACTGACAGAGAGGTTGGGCGGTATCTATTTTTCATACCTTCCTGACATTTCCCTTGAGCCCACAGTATATGACAATATTTGTGTAAAATAAAAAATTTAAAAACCGAGCAAGTGATAACAGAAGTCATTGCGGTACGTATACCATTGTGCAGCCCACAATGCATTGTTTCCGATATGCATTTAACCCACTGAGACAAGTCTTGCTCGGTTTACACAGTTATGGCCCAGAGATTAATAAATAGACAAGAAATGAGCGCCCTTTTGCTGGAGGACCCAATGACACTTGTTACCTTGGTGAATACCGACACATCAGTGGGCTGAGGTGAGATGATGTGGCTAATAGGGGTGTATATCACAAGTTTCATCATGATACAATATCATATCAACGGTAACGACAACAATACCATATTTATTTTATATTACAAAGTCTAGCACTATACGATTTCGATTGTTGATGCACATGTGAAGGCTGAGAGGTTTCAGAAGATATTTAAATAACAATTAATACTTTCTGTGGCCATATTTAAAGATATTGAACATGGTCAAAATATTGTCAACCAGCAGCTTCAGAACAAAAGAATCTGTATCAGACTTCTGTCTTAAAACAATATAAGTGGAACCCAGCTGCTGAGGCACCGACAAAACTTCAGATTGTAAATGATTTGTACGGCAGCAGATGACTAAACCTGCTTCTTCAGTAGCTTCCACTTTCACGGAAAATTATGAATCTATCTATCTATACTGTTGAATTTGCACATATTTTTTCTTACGATATATTGGGCTGTTCATCATTTGTTTTGTAAAAGGATGATTTCTTTACACTAAAAAACGGAACAATCTGAAGCAGATGTCTTTATAAGTTATTGCCTAATGTGCTGATTTTAGCGGTCTGGCCCACTTGAGATCAAATTGGGCTGTATGCGGCCCCCGAACTAAAATGAGTTTGACACCCCTGCTTTAAACTGACTCCACTAACACAAGTAAAACAGAACATGGGATGTGTTAGCCTTCAGGGCTTTCTGTCAGAAATCCCTTTCTAAAAGAAAGGGGACGAGGCATATTCTCATAGTCCTGTAACATCATCCCCACCACTTGCAGTCGCCATCTTTCTCAGCTCAGCTGCCTGTTCCACCAGTAGAGGATGACCTCTGGTGGTGGGTGCTGTGCACTACAATACATTGCCTCAATACAGCATCTCCTCATCAGTTTAATACAAAAAGGAACATCTGTATTTTTTGACAGTGCTGAAAATCATACCCTCTGATACCACCTGACAGCAGTGATTAATATTTCAGTCTGAATTCGATGTAACTTCACTGAACTCATTTCTAAATCACCAGCTAATTTTTTAAAACCTTTCAAGGCTTCACAATTTTGCCTTGTATTCACACACACACACACACACTGATGGCAGCAGAGCCACTATGCATCGAGAGCAATTTGAAATTCAGTGACAGTGTCTCGAGGACACTTCGACATGTGGACAGAGAAGCTGGGGCTTCACCAATCACCAAGTCTGTGATTGAAGGACAACCTATCGCTACCTCCTAATCCACAGCTCCCGCACACAGGGACAGGGCAGGTACAATAGTATTAATGCAACAGAAAATTCTCTGGTCTATCTATGACGCTCTAACTTGACATGATTTTACAATCTTAAAATATTCAGCACCAATACTTCGATCAAAATTTAACCTTTTTGGATTCAGCAACACATGACTTTAGAGTTTTAGACACAGAAGTGTTTTAAAGGGCAGACTGAAATGTCAGAAGTGCCAGGAGATGATTTCTATAACTGCGCTCACATGAGCCTCCACATGAGTCCCTCTATTGACCCTGATGACATCTACTTCCACAGATCAACTCTGATTAAAACCTCTCCCTCACTCTAATTATCTTCTCCTTTATACCCCAAGGGCTTTTTTCCCCCGTCCAAATCATGTTTGCATTATAAGACCAGTGAATCACTGTTACCTGTCATCATGATCCCAGCCTCTCTAAAGTTTTTTTTTTCACACCCATATGGTAATTTGCTTGGTAAGTAGACCCTTCTCTTCCAATACAACTGTAACTAAGACGCAATGAAAGTGAAGTCGGGGGATTAAGTTGCGAATTGTCTCGGCCCTGAATATAGGAGGAAAGCCGGCGTGTGAGGTTAAGCAAAGGACAGACGTCTGATAAGAGGCTGAGGGTCTCAAACACACAACTTCCCTGGAGAGCACAGAGAGAGCGTGCTTCCTAGATGAAGCAGATAAGAAAGGATGAAAGGATAAAGATAAGTAATAATGGAAGGGCTTACTGTAGTTGTGATTTATATAATGCGGCAGCATATTGTATCAAACTGTTACATATCACAATATTATACGCCAAAAGTAATATTTCTCTGCTTTTCAGGGAGGTTTATCTTCAGGGATTACGATTTTAGGAAAGCATTCAGAGAAGCAACAACAATAACAACAACAATGGCAGCCAGGTTGAGCGTCCCTCCAAATCACCTGCTAGGTGATCTCGAGGCAGGCCGTCACTGCTGATTACCGCCATGCCACTGATCGCCTCATTTCCTCTCTCCCACTGCGCGCACTCTGGACTGACTTCTGCATTACACAGCCAGCTAATCCTGGCTGCAGGGAGACACGCTCATTTACACAGACACACACACACACACACACAGAGGCTGAGGATGCGAGAAGTCACGCATGATGCACTCGGACGGCCGTGGGGATTAAGCCACCAGAGAACCCCAGTTTTGCTCACATACAAAAGGGAGCGACAGGACAGCTTCACTGTCAATTAATTCCTAAATCCATACATATACAGCTGAAAGTGGAAACGAGGAGTGAGATGATTGGTCGCCTGTAACTTTAGTGCTGGCATTTACAACTTATAATGAAGAGTGGAAGTAGAATCCGCCCTGCTACAGTCAGCTTACCAGTTGAATAATACGACTGTATTTCATCTGTTGATGGGTATACAGCATGTGACTGGCTCCTATAGGGCGCTCTCTGTGCAGCTAACCTTTAGTATTGGAGAATGTGAAATTAATCAATCCTATCAGACCTCACCCCGCCTGATTGTGCCTCACCTTCCCTCATATTTGTCTCCGACCTCCTCTTTGCTCTGAAACACTCAACTTTCATTACGTTGCAGCGGCATCTCGAGTAGAATGTACATCATTAGAGGGATTGAGCGCGACACTCTCAGAGGAGCCATCCACAGCACTTTTACCATTGAACCTGGGACCACACTGTCAGCACTCTGCAGCGTGCATGTGGATGTGTGTGTTTCTCTTGTTCCAGCGTGAGCATGTGCAAACACATAAACAAACCTGTAGATCAGAATGGAAGAGGCAGACATGTACTGCGCCGTGAGAGTATAAAGGAACGGGAAAGATTCAGGCGAAATAAAAAAAGAGGAGAAGAAGAGGTGCAAAGCGCAGTTATACACCTTTCACCAAATAATCTTTTACTTACACAGGCTTTCTCCCCATTTATTGGGCCATGCAGAAACACTATGAGGCAGCTAGAAGAAATTACTTTCCTCACCAATTAAGCCGTTGATTATTCGCTTGATTAAAGGGACCCTGCGGAGGTTTTTGTGTAAGCAAACAAAAGTTACATCTATATTAAATGTTACTCTGTTCTAGACATCTAACAGATGTGTTGGATGAATTTTTTTCTTTATCATTAAGTCATGTTTGGAACATTTTGAAATGTATATGGTTTACTGAATGATTACTAACTAACAGTCTTCTTCTTTTGTCCCTCTGCAGATGCATTGTTGCACATTCTTGGTGCATTACTATCACTTGCAGGTATGTGAAAGCATTGGAAAGACTCACAGACCTGTCTGCCTGTGCATGTGCATTACACTTGCGTAAGACTAGGGCTGCAACTAACCATTATTTTGATCATCTATGAATGTTGATTATTTCTTCACTTAATCAATTATTAATTAGACATAAAGCAAAAAGCTAAGATGTTTCCAGCATTTTATTCAAAAACAAAATATATTCTTCGTCTTCATGTGCAATGCTCTTCAAACTCGTAAAAAAAAAAAAAGGCTAATTTATGGAACCATGAATTGAGAATCAAAAGGAAATTTGTTCTTTCAAGTAACTTGCAAAAAAACAAAATTGATATAGTTTACAAATATTTGATCAAAAATTGTTCAAGCTTCTGTTGTGAAGGAATGGATTCACTTTCTACTGTCGACGACTAATGGCAAGTAATGTAACCATCACTCCATTAAGTTACGATATACTCCAGTGTCTCTCTGACCTAATTTCAGCCAATGAGCATTAGCTATATGTCATATCCGCAGATTTGTGTCTGTTTTGATGGAGAAATGCACAATTACAGGTTAATTATAAATTAATAGACAGATATTCTGTTTTCTCTCCATTTTGTGATGGCTCAATGTAGCCAGGCATTAGCTTGACCAAGTGTTAGTTTAAAATAGCTTTAGCATGGGCATTAATTTCACTAAGCATTAGCATTAAAATATCGTTATCAGGGGCATTAGATTTATCAAGCTTTGAGTGACAATAAAGCCTTGTCTTGTGATGATCCAGGCTTCATATGAGTAGAGGAAATGTCCGCTAGCCACTAAGCTAATTTCTACAAGGTAAAATGCCATAGGCTTGTGCTAATAATGTTAGCATGTTATATTTGTTTGGAAAACGTGTTTAGTATAAGACAGTTGTTTTGTCAGTGAACACTGTAAGCTGTAATGGAGCCGAATTTTATAACATTACCTTTGTTAAATGTTGCTGTTGTTCCTGGCTTTATATGAGTGCAGGAAAAGGTCGCTAGCCGCTAAGCTAATTTATAGCTACAATGTAAAATGAATTGGTTCATGCAAATAACATTAGCAAGTTGTATTTGTGGGGAAAATGTGTCTGACAAAAGATAAGTGCTTTGTCTGTGAATGCTGCGAGTTATAGTGAAGCTGATTTGTGTACTTGGGTTAGGGCTGTCAAAAAAAATTCGAAGTTCGAAATATATTCGAATATATTTTTTTTTTATAACTTCGAACCTAAATTTGATAATTTGAATATCATTAATAATTAATTAATACTATCAATAATGTTGTATATCACGGCGAATCCCGTTTGGGCGGAAATGGCTCACGCACAAGCTGGGCCAGAGAGGAATGCAGCGACGGAGGGAGAGGCGCAGACGGAGGAGCCCGCTGTGCCAACACCACCCACTGCGCTGTCTGCGATGTGTGACCTGTTCGGGGAGACATACAGGGAGAGTGTTGCACCTGCTGCCTCCCTGCCTACCCTTTTTTAAGAAGAGATGAAACGTTACCAGAATGAGACACCACTATGAGCCGACCAGGATCCACTCTTGTGGTGGAAAACTACGCACTGAAGTATCCAAACACTGCGGCCAGAATGGGTGTTTTCATCCGAGTGTCACGTTCATATTGCACCAGCAATAAGCAGCTTATTTTTTGTGTTTTTTTGTAAAAAATAAAATAAAATAATAATAATAATTAATTTGAAAATATTTGAACTCAATTTCATGGTGCTTTTGACAGCCCTAACTTGGGTTTGAAATTGTTGCTATTAAGACATGTTTAATGTGTGTTTAATGTGTGTTTTGGGTGTGTTTTGAATCAAGTAAACTTATCAGCACTTCACAGAAACCCCACCACCAACTAGTGTTTTGGAGGTGTAACTGCAGAGTGACGCAGACACACCACCACACAAGTTTAAATGCTCACAGCAGCGTAGGCTACGGTGTAGGCTCTGCATAGAGCTGACGCACAAGTATAAATCCTGCTTTCGATTTGACATATTTTTATCAAGGGCATTAGCTTTATCAAGCATTAGCTTTAACATACTGTGGCATTGGCTGGCTTACTGCAATGTTGCCACAGCACGTGCTGTGCATCACATGATAGACCCAACTAATTGATGATGAAATTCCTTCTAAATTATTTATATAATTGACTTTAATAGATTTAATCGATTAGTTGTTGCAAAACAAGGCCCCACTCATAAATAAACTGTTCCACAGCACAACTAGAGGTCATTATCTCCACAGGGTGCCTTAAATCAATAAATTGTGTGGTCTATAAAATGTCACATTTTCCTCGTGCCTAAGTTGATGTCCTCACATGTTTTGTCCAACAATCCAAATATATTTAACTCACAGTGATATCAAACAGAGAAAAGCAGCTCATCATCACATTGGAGAAGCTGGAACCAGAGAACGTTTGGTTGATTTACCGGCTCTAAAACAGTGTGCTTTATCACAATCTTTGATTAAATGTCTTTAAAGCAGAGGCCAGGGTGACTACAAAGTACGTGATGGCTGGCAGCAGAGCAATGGACACAGTTATTAACTTCAAAGTATTGTGTTGCCTTAAAAAATTAACATCTACCTCGGGGCCCTGTCAGTGTTTTGTCATTATAGTTATACAATATACATGACTCCTCACTGAGAGCCACAGAGGCCCGGCCTAGTTAAACACACCTGGCTTTCATCCAGTATGGGCTAATAAACTGAGACTGCGAGAAATTGCAGCAATATGCAGTAGAGGCGCACAAACACACACATCAATACATGGAATCACACACGCAGGTGACAACGCCTCCCACGGGGCACTTGCAGTTATAAAATTAGAGATAAAAGAAAAAGCCCTGCTGTCGACTCATGCCATCTCCTGCTCTTTTGATCACTCTCTAAAGCGGAGAAACACACAGACAACTGTTGTTACAAAAGCACATATAGTATAAATGAGACTTATATATATATATATATATATATATATATATATATATATATATATATATATATGTATATATATGAATATATACAAATAAATATATATGAATTTTAACAGTTGTCCAATAGGGCTGTCAGCTGTGTATTAACCTGACTTCTGCACAACACAACTGATGGTCCCAACCCCATTGATAAAGCAAGAAATTCCACTAATTAACCCTGATAAGGCACACCTGTGAAGTGGAAACCATTTCAGGTGACTACCTCTTGAAGCTCATGGAGAGAATGCCAAGAGTGTGCAAAGCAGTAATCAGAGCAAAGGGTGGCTATTTTGAAGAAACTAGAATATAAAACATGTTTTCAGTTATTTCACCTTTTTTTGTTAAGTACATAACTCCACATGTGTTCATTCATAGTTTTGATGCCTTCAGTGAGAATCTACAATGTAAATAGTCATGAAAATAAAGAAAACGCATTGAATGAGAAGGTGTGTCCAAACTTTTGGCCTGTACTGTATATATATATATAAGACTCCCAGTGTTATAAAGGCCTGTTTCACTATTGCTCCATATACAGCGGTACAGTATCCCCCAGATTACTGTACATGAAGAGCCTTTGAAATCGCCCATGGCTCAGTCCATTAGTGTGTAAAGTATGGGTGGGGAAGGGAGGACTGCATCATTATGCTTTCAAAGAGCAGAGTGTGTGTGCACTCCGCACTAATCAAGGAGCTGTGATTGATGAGAATCCTGAGCTCCTGCTGAATCAAAGGCTACACGCACTCGACTGTACAGGCAGGATGAAAACAGGGTATTACTGTATCAGCTGCTCCTTCTTCATCTGCGGAGGGGGAGCAACGCCCTCAGTGAGCAGGAATAAAAGACACAGCTGGTTGGATTCAACCAAAAGTACTCAATCTGACTGCATAATAGGACAGTAAGCGTAAACCTAAAAAAATCACTCTTTACAGTATTTCCCTCGTTGGATATTCTGACAGTAAGAGACAGCTTATAATCTTTTTTAACGGGTAGCAGGCGCTACGGAGATGACAAGCAACTAGAGGAAGCCTTCAAGAAGGCTTTTAAGTATTTATGGATGATGTGATGTTGAAAGTGAAGGCACATAAAACCATATGTTGAACGGTTTCTTGAAGTACGACAACCTGCTGTTGATATGTTCTAATGCAGGGAATGCAGGGCCTCAGAACAGCAGTAAAGTGAGATTCCAGGGGACATTCTGTTCCTACAGTGTAATACATAATGCATAGAGACACAAGACCTATATATGTAATTCTCTAGACATAAACTGGCATTTCTTGTGAATGGTTTCCTTGAGACAGCTGTGGATGATATGATGAGGTGTGGAATGAAAAAAAGGTTAAGGCTCCATTTAATAATAAAACTTTGTTCTAACCAGGTGAGGATGCACATTATGCAAAAAAAAAAAATTAAATAAATAAATAAAATAAAATAAAATAAATGCAATATTAAATTGTAATAATAATAATAAAATAAAAAATTAAAAATAATTAAAATATTTAAAAAATAAATAAATAAATAAATAAATAAAATGAAAAAATCATATTGCGATTACTTTGACAGATTTCAGATTTCAATAATAAAACTTTGTTTTAACCAGGTAAGGCTGTGCATTATGAAAAAACAAGATAAAATAAAATTAAATGAAATAAATGTAATATTAAATTGTAATAATAATAATAAAATAAAAAATAAAAAATAATTTAAAAAAATAAATAAATAAAATAAAATTTAAAAAATCATATTGCAATTACTTTGACAGATACTGCCATTATACAAATAAAATTTTGTTTTAACCAGGTAAGGCTGCACATTATGCAAAAAATAAAATAAATAAAATTAATCAAAAATGATAAAATAAATCACATTACAAGTTATTTGACAGATAGTGTGATTGCAATATGATTTGCGATTTTAGTGGGAATGGTAATTTTTGTATTTAATTATTTACTGGAAAAAAAAATGTATTTTTTTCCGCTGGGGTCTGTAGCACTGATATGCTTCATTTATAATGGTATGTTGTGACACATTTTACCTTGATTAAAACATTGCAGCTCCAGCATTTTATGTATGGCACTTGGCCATTGCAATTTCACTAATATTTCAATTAATTGTGCAGCCCTATAACATGGTGATGTTTAGTTTAGTTTAGTTTATTTGCACATTTATGTAGAAAAAATACAGATAAAAAGAAATTAAAACCTGAAACAACAATAACAACAATTATACATAAAAAGAAAAAGATAAAAGTGAAGACTGCATAATTAAACAAGAGATCCAGACTAAGAAGTCATACAAAATTGTTAGAGATGTTCAATTTACAAAACAAACAAATAACAAATGAATCAATGCTGTGTTATTTTGTGTTGAGTCCTTTTCAGATGTTTATTGAATAACAATAATGTAGATGATGATGATAGAGATGAAAGTAGGTTGAGATGGTCGGCTGTATTTCAGTGAATATTGATTAAGAGAAGTCCGACATCATGGAAGATAAAAGAGTGCATGTCTGAGGAAGACTTTAAAAAGTTCTGGAAACACTCTGCAAGTCATGAGTGAATATTTTCTAAAGAGAGAAGCAGATGATTTGCATTTTTTAGCAAAGCTAGTCACTCTCAAAAATTTCTTCTGAATTAGAAACATCTCATTGAGATAAGTGGGGCATGTGGCAGCCTAAATACTAGAACAATACATAATAATTTTGTTTGTTTGCTTCCTCCTACATAATGTAAATGCCAATGAAAGGCTCATTCACAACCTTTTTATTATCTTTTTATTTTTATTAAAGCAAGACTATGCAACTTTTATGAACAGTGGCAACTGTGGCCACAACTGTCATTTACAGGACAATGGTGAGCGCTAACATATTGTCATGGTGAGTGCTGTAGGAATGAGTCCTTAAACAAGGAAATGAGTGCGCATGTTTGCCCCTCTGGTTTCCTTGTCTTGAAGTCAATGGGTGTTTTTTAATGGGTTTTTGGTTAGATGCCTAAAATAAGGTGCCACAAACTGCAGTTCTGTGAATGGCCACTCGAGGCTGGCTCCTGAAGCCAGTCAATCCCCACAGACCTCCACTCTAAAAGAGACATCCGAAAAACTGTTGACAGGAAACCTCAAACTGCAAACAAGGTCAATTATGAATCTTTTTATTATTAATTTTTAAGCCATGACGGTTTTGAATTTGTAAAACTTTCTGCAAGCTGAGAAAAGTGATTTAAAAATCTGTGACATCCTCAAGTCTACGAGACCAGTGGGAGCTCGCAGGTGGGGCCAGTGGGAGAAACACAGCTGTGCAAATTCAGTGGGCCACATACCGTGGAAGTAAATCTGCAAACGTCATTACAATGTGAAGTCTATGAGATGAGTGGGAACTCGCAGGTGGGGCCAGCAGGAGAAACACGACTGTGCAAGTCAGTGGGCCGCATACTGTGGTAAAGCCGCAAACTAGATTTACTGATCCATCTACGTCCCAACCCTCACCTATGGTCATGAGCTCTGGGTAGTGACTGAAAGAATGAGATTGCGAATACAAGCGGCCGAAATAAGTTTCCTCAGAGTGGTAGCTGGACTCAGCCTTGGAGTTAGGGTAAGGAGCCATCCAGTGGAAGCTCGGATTAGAGCTGCTGTTCCTTCACGTTGAAAGGGGTCAGTTGAGGTGGTTCAGGTAGGCTATCTGATCAGGATGCCTCCTGGGCGCCTCCTGTTGGAGGTATTCTGGGCACATCCCACTGGTAGGAGGCTCCAGGGCAGACCCAGAACACTCTGGAGGGATTACACTCCTCGTATGGCCTGGGAACACCTTGGTGTCGCCCAGGCAGGGGCGGAAATCCCGGGGGGGACAGGGGGGACATGACCCCCCCTCCAGTAAAGCTGTCCCCCCAGAATAATTTGAGACACAATTAATAATTTTTGAACAATGCAGCAGTATTTATTGAAAGCACAATGTAAGCGGTGCTCATTATAATCGTGCAATAATGTGCTATTTAAATCTTAAAAGATTTAGTCCCCCCCCATTCCTAGTAGTGGTATATCCCACACTCATTCCAATGGGTGGGGCTAGCAAAATGTTGCTGGGGAGAGGGACGTCTGGGGTGCTTTGCTTGGCCTGCTGCCCCTGTGACCCGGCCCCGGAGGAGCGGATGAAAATAGATGGATGACAATTGTAAAGGGGATGAATTTTTCATAAAACTCACCTGTGTTTATTGTTTTAGGGCTTAAAGTAATACATAATTAAGTGCGGAGTGTTTTGAGTGACTGGCTGTGTACCAGAAGTGTCCTCGGCTTCTTAGTCAGATCCACCCCTCGCTCCTCCACAGCTCCACCCTCTTTTCCAAATATGGTCACTTCTGGCTCCAAAAAACCAAGACGGCAACGGACGAAATGCTGAATGCAAGGCTTTGGTCTGAAGCAATCCATAAACCAATGGGTGAAGTCGCCATAGCTAGGTCTATTATTTTAGACAGTTTGTGGTTAACACAAGAGTAGGAGAGGTCACACTCATTCAGGGAAGTCCAGGCGTATTTCTACATCTAATGCCACTTGTAGGGAGAGGCACTGAGTTACGGTCTTGATAGTATTAGTTGATGAGGTTTCACGAGCCAGGCTTGGCATAGCAGCGTGACAAATCCCATTCGCTTTTTGTTGAGGAATCCAGGGCAACGCTGACTACTGGGTCGGCCTACAAAACAACATCATCCCTGCAACACTCTATAGTAGCACAAGTACAGTCATGAAGCCACTAATGTCAGTTACACAGCAATATCTGTCTAAGGTTTGCTAACGTTAGAACGAGTAAGGCTGTGGTGACAAAACTCCTCAGTATTCTGAGCTGAGTCTTATTTCTTGTTGTTATATCTTCATCGTTTCATCCTCTGTTTATAATCATCCCATTTCAACTTTTATTGTGAAGCAGTTTTTAAAGCCTTTTTTAGAGACAAGAACAAAATCTGAAACCTTTTGGCACCCCTTTAGTCACTAATGTCAGTTACACAGCCGTATCTTTTTACTGATTTTTTTTCCCATGCCACCCCTCTAAGCAACACGCCATTCATCTGTTGGGTTACTATGACAACTGCGAGCTGTTGTCGCTCATCTTAGCTGTGGTATGACTGCATATTTAACACTGTTTGTAAAACATTTGGAGTTTTTTTCCTCTTCTTTTCATGTGCTGGGAGCCACTGAATAAAATAATTCACTACATTTTTTACATCTGATGGTGATGGCTGCCATAACTGCTGCAACTACATGTGATTGTACACAGAGCTGGATGCATCTGGCCCCAGGTTGGACCTTGAACTCGCTCTACAAATAGCATCACTTCTCTCTCTGGGCTTTTTTTTCCGTCAGACGGTCTGTCTGGAGTCATAATCTCTCCATTTGATGACCTCTGTAGCTCATCCCTTCTGTGTCCACTAACAGTATTAGTGTCTAAAACCTCACACGCACACACACACACACCAGCACAGACAGCCACAGTCTGAGCGCAGCATAGATTGACCCCTGGACATTCTGGGTGCTCTCATTCAGCCCTTGATTCCTGCGTTGTTAAATGCATCTGTGGTCTCAAAAGATATAAATGTACTGTGCGCTGTAAGATAATGAAAACTCAGTGGATACTTATGACTGATGGCGGCAATCACCTTCAGCACAATGAAAAATGGATTGCGCTGCGAAACAGCGGTGGGATAAAAATATCACACTGCGATACGGACGGAAATGTGTCATCCTGTCATCGAAAAAAAGTGGTGCATGGATGCCGTCCCCGCCAAGAGACGAGTCAATCACCTCCTGTTAAAAATGACAGGCAGGGAGACAAAACAAATTATGTAGATGGAGACATGTGGCTGACAGGATGCAGAGAGTGGACCAGACTGACAGATACATGGGAACACACTCATAGATCACCACGTTACTGTTGATGGATAGATGAAAAAGTGATTTGTGGGTAAACAGACAGTAGAAGCAGACAGGTGAGTGGGTGGCTTGACAGCAAAAACAGGCCAGGAGGACAGACAGGATGGACACACTAGACCAGACAGCCAGTCAAAGGCAGTTAAAGGAATACTTCACCCCCCAAAATGACCATTTGTGTATAAATTACTCACTCACAATTATTTATTTATTTTTTTTTTTTTTAAGATTATTTGCGTGGGATTTTTGCCTTTAATGGATAGGACAGTGTGTGAAATGGGGAGAAAGAGAGAGAGTGGGGACTGACACACAGCAAAGGGTTGCAGGCCGGACTTGAACCCGCGACCGCTGCAGCGAGGCAACGCCACTACCGCCACCCCGCCACCCCGCAATTCTTTTATTTTTTTATAAATCGATAATAATTATTTTTAACCAATTTGTCATATCATCAAGAATATCGTTATTGCAAAAATACCCTGAAATATCGTGATATTATTTTAGGGCCATATCGCCCGCCCCTATTCCCAAACAGAAAGCCCTTTCTGATGGGGAAGTTAACATTAATTGAGACTTATGAATGCTCTCTTCAAAACCAGACTCCACTGACAAAAACAGTTATTTTATCTTGCTAAATTCGGGAGCTGCTGGTCCAGTGCGGCCTCGATTGGTACTTTTTGTCATTGTGTGACTTTGGTGAATCAGAACTGACCCTTTAAAACACCAATAACACAATAACACAAACAAATCAACTGATCGAGACAGTGGTACACCGGCAGCTCCCGTGTTCAGTGAGGTAAAATTACTGTTTTTGTCAATGGAGTCTGACTTTGTACAGGGCATAGATAGGTTTCACTTTCAAATCAGTTCCCTGTTAGAAAGGGCCACCTGGGAAGTAATGAGCATGCGACTGGATAAATGAGACTTGGATTATACTGCACCAGTTGTCTGAGAGTTTCTAAACAGATGTGTTGATATGTTTAAGCACCCTATGAGACTTCAATTCATCAAGAACTCTCTGCTTTGTACTCTGTGTTCACCGTTGAGGCATGCGAGAAAAACAAAGTTCTCTTCCTGCATTTAACACAACACAGGGTGAGTAATTGATATACAGTACAGGCCAAAAGTTTGGACACACCTTCTCATTCAATGCGTTTTCTTTATTTTCATGACTATTTACATTGTAGATTCTAACTGAAGGCATCAAAACTATGAATGAACACATGTGGAGTTATGTACTTAACAAAAAAAGGTGAAATAACTGAAAACATGTTTTATATTCTAGTTTCTTCAAAATAGCCACCCTTTGCTCTGATTACTGCTTTGCACACTCTTGGCATTCTCTCCATGAGCTTCAAGAGGTAGTCACCTGAAATGGTTTTCCAACAGTCTTGAAGGAGTTCCCAGAGGTGTTTAGCACTTGTTGGCCCCTTTGCCTTCACTCTGCGGTCCAGCTCACCCCAAACCATCTCGATTGGGTTCAGGTCCGGTGACTGTGGAGGCCAGGTCATCTGCTGTAGCACTCCATCACCCTCCTTCTTGGTCAAATAGCCCTTACACAGCCTGGAGGTGTGTTTGGGGTCATTGTCCTGTTGAAAAATAAATGATCGTCCAACTAAACGCAAACCGGATGGGATGGCATGTCGCTGCAGGATGCTGTGGTAGCCATGCTGGTTCAGTGTGCCTTCAATTTTGAATAAATCCCCAACAGTGTCACCAGCAAAACACCCCCACACCATCACACCTCCTCCTCCATGCTTCACAGTGGGAACCAGGCATGTGGAATCCATCCGTTCACCTTTTCTGCATCTCACAAAGACACGGTGGTTGGAACCAAAGATCTCAAATTTGGACTCATCAGACCAAAGCACAGATTTCCACTGGTCTAATGTCCATTCCTTGTGTTTCTTGGCCCAAACAAATCTCTTCTGCTTGTTGCCTCTCCTTAGCAGTGGTTTCCTAGCAGCTATTTGACCATGAAGGCCTGATTCGCGCAGTCTCCTCTTAACAGTTGTTCTAGAGATGGGTCTGCTGCTAGAACTCTGTGTGGCATTCATCTGGTCTCTGATCTGAGCTGCTGTTAACTTGCGATTTCTGAGGCTGGTGACTCAGATGAACTTATCCTCAGAAGCAGAGGTGACTCTTGGTCTTCCTTTCCTGGGTCGGTCCTCATGTGTGCCAGTTTCGTTGTAGCGCTTGATGGTTTTTGCGACTCCACATGTGTTCATTCATAGTTTTGATGCCTTCAGTGAGAATCTACAATGTAAATAGTCATGAAAATAAAGAAAACGCATTGAAAGAGAAGGTGTGTCCAAACTTTTGGCCTGTACTGTACAAATGGTCATTGGGGGTGAATTGTTATTTTAACAAGGAACAGTAGCTCAGTCCATAGGGACTTGGGTTGGGAACTCCATATTTTGGTCCGTCCGGACCAAAATATGGAGCGTGGACTGGTGGCTGGAGAGGTGCCAGTTCACCTCCTGGGCACTGCCGAGGTGCCCTTGAGCAAGGCACCGAAACCCCCAACCGCTCGGGGCGCCTGACCAAAGGGCAGCCCCCTCACTCTGACATCTCTCCACTTTGTGCATGTATAGGTCCTGTTTGTGCATGTGTGTGTCTTTCAGACCTGTGTGTAATTGACAAGCAAGAGTGAAAAAACATTGAATTTCCCCTCAGGGGGATTAATAAAAGTGAATAAACTTAAATAAACTTAAACTTAATGCATCACTGCTGCATCAGACAGAGAGCTGCTGTGACATCTGGGGAGAAAGTTGCTGCTGGTCGGACACATGTGCAGCCCTGGGTTAACTACCAGCAGTAATAATCGGCACGGATAGACAGGCTTAATGAAGGGTAAGCCATGCTTACAGCTTCTCTCAGTGGTCAGCGGTCAGAGGTTAGCAGCTTAGCAGCGGGGCGCTGTAACAAACAAACTCCAAACAAAGCAGAGGACACACATAAGAGAGTAAAGTAATATATTTGGTTATTAGCATATTGATTGCAGTGAACTGGAGACTCGTGCAAATGTTTTGTTCACCGCTAAAAAGTAGGGCTGCATCCTAAATTTTTGTCCCCAGTTTCATTCAGGAAAAAGAGAAACAGGAGAAGTAAAAGAAGAGGGAATGGAGAGATTAAAAAAAGGAGGAGAAGGGGAAGAGAAAAGGCAATCAGGGGAAATGAGGGGAAGAGAGATTTCCTGTCCCATCCAAGGGCATGGCAGTGTTCATGTTCTCAGTCGGCACCATCTGCTCCAGGAGCATGTCAGCCTGCCAGCGAGGAGAGCGGTACAAGCCTCCGCCAAAACATGCCGTAACGCCACCAACACCATAACAAACAAACAAACACAGACAAGCACACGCGCACCACGGAGCAGCACATTAATTCTGCTCCAGCGAGTGTCTGCAGCAGAGTTCCAGCTATTAAAAAATCTGCAGTCACTCTGGCTCTGCAGATATGTGTGAGACAGCAAAACGAATTTTCCAAGGGGAGAGTAATACGATGATGTGAAATAATTACATTTCTCCAGGAGAAATAAATTAAGATGATACAGTCTTGTGAGGGGTATCCAGGTGCTGCGAGGAGTGTGTTGGGGGCCGGGCTGGCTGAGTCAGGCCCGGGGTGACGACGCATAAGAGCACCCATGAGGGACCAGCAATGTGTGGCAATGTGCTACAGTCAGCTCAACCGGCTGGCTTGTTTCGGGGTGTGTTGAGAGTTTGTGTTCCGGCTGCTGAGTCTGTCTGCACCTGGGACGGGGTAATGAAGCGAGGTGCACGAACCAGCCCAACACCGACACATTTAGCACCTACACACACACACACACACACACACACACACACACACAAAAACAGCAACCCCAGGTAAGCTGCCGTGCTGGATAATGGACCAACGAGTGACATGAATACATATTGAGCCATTCATCTGCATCCACACATACACTCTGTTATATAAATGTAAACACACACACACCTACTTTGACCTACTTACACTATCCCTTACAAAAGTGCCTGCTACAGTCGACCCAGATATCAGCTGACATTCATCTCTTGGTAGAGGACTGGAGGCATCTGTCTATTACCAGCAAACGTGGAGAAGGCAGAGAAATGAATTGCTTGTCAACATGTTCAATAGATTTGAGCAGATGGACACTCCATCACTCCCTGGACCTTGTTGCTGAGCACCTATGAAAAGCTGACCTGCACTGAAGCTCTCGCAGGTCTCAGCGATTGTTGCAAGCCTCTTGACGAGTGAAGACGAAGGGGGAGGACGCACGTGAAGGAACACACACACTTACAGTGTCACTTAACCATCATGACCTTAGTAGAAGTGAAGACGTTGCTGTCCTTTCGCCAGGGACTGACTCAACAAAATGACAAAACATATTTTTTTCTCCATCCCTGTCTCCTATAAATTATATTTATATATTACAAAATTGTTTTCATAATTACGCTGTGGTGACGATATAATGGCTGCCTGGATTATATTAAGAGACAAACTTTTTTTGACATTATGAAACACGACATTTATGTACTGTGCTGGATTCACAGGGAGGTGGTCAGGTGGTTTGTAGACATTAAAAGTACAGGACTATGGGGACCGGTTGCACAAAACACCTTAAGTTTCCTCTTTAAGTACGACACTTAAGGCTTAATTTCTCTTTAGCTGAAGGACAGAATCCCTTAGAGGGTTTCCTTGTTAAGGAAAAACATTAACTCATTTACTGCATTGATAGAGATTTTACAGTGGTACAAGTTTCCATGGAGATTTCTTTGTTTGCTTGGACTTGTGCTTGTGATGCCTATTGTCGTTTCACAAAGTTGGCTTATGGTTAGATAGTGAAAAATGGCAGAAGACAAGAAGAAAAGGAAACGATACTGGTCAGAGGAGGAGAAGATTATACTTCTGGAGTACTACAGTCATAGAAAGTACAGACGGGGCGTCGGTGGCTTAGTGGTAGAGCAGGCACCCCATGTACAAGGCTGTTGCCGCCGCAGCCTGGGTTCAAATCCAGCCTGTGGCCCTTTGCTGCATGTCATCCCTCCTCTCTTTCCCACCTTCACTCTTACCTGCCCTGTCCATTAAAGGCAACATGGCCAAAAAATATCTTTAAAAAAAATACTAATACACAGACTACAAAGGAAGAAAGTTAAATGAAAATTTGTTCAGTCAAATCCGTAGTGTAAAATCCAAAACATATCCATCTGGTTCTCCTGGTTGCAGAACACTCTTCTCGGGTCGAGTTAGTCTTCTGACCACTCAAAGCACTTTTACACTCCA
The DNA here is from genome assembly GCF_041903045.1 of Epinephelus lanceolatus. NCBI lineage: Eukaryota > Metazoa > Chordata > Actinopteri > Perciformes > Serranidae > Epinephelus > Epinephelus lanceolatus. Next base: position 31,823,947 of record NC_135751.1, read on the forward strand.
TGTCACATTCACCCATTCACACACCCATTTCTACACTAGTGGCTGAGGCTGCCATACATGGTGCCACCCGCTACTCGGAAACCATTCACACGCACTCACACACTGATGGAACAGCCATCGAGAGCAATTTGGGAGATGAAACCACCTTTCTTTCGATTGGTGGATGACCCACTCTACCTCTTAGCCACACTCGGTCATGTTGCAGTTAAGATTGAGTCAGAGGTACCTTAAGTTTTTTTTTCCCTTGCTTTAGTTGCTAAGGTCTTTTGTGCAACAGTCTAGGGATTCCTTAAGTACTAGACCAAGACAAGGAGAAAACCATACATAGTTCAGTGAACATTTTAGGGAAACCTTAAGGAGAAGCCTTCAGGGTGTTTTGTGCGAACAATTTTATTATGAGGAAACCTTTACTAGGACTTAAAGGAAAATCTTTACTTAATGTGTTTTGTGCAAGCAGCCCCAGAATCCTAGGTACACATCCAGACTCTTGACTTACAGTAAGTAAAGGCAACAAAAGCAGTTTGGTTAAGGTTAAGGAAAGATTGGGACTTCAGTTAAATGTTAATAAAAAAAGGTAATAACAAAAGTAAAGTTGTAGTCACTACGAGTGGTAATGTAAGAAAAAAGAAGAATTTTCAGTGAACATTTTGTTGATATGCTCAACATCAACATTTCTGCAACTTGCCAGCCATGTTAATTAGCAACATTTCCTCATTATGTCAACAGAAAACATGATTTGCTCTGTATTACTTAGGTTTCCCTCAAAACATATTTGCTGTTTCAAATTACAGTAGTTGTATCCAAATTAAATTTCTAGGAGATAGGTTTGTTTACTTCACTTAACTCTAGCTGCTTAAATGTTGAGCAAGCACCAGAAATGAGATTTCTCTGTTGTATTGGAGTGGAGGCATCAAACCCTGAGACATATATCTTAAAACCTGGACAAATAAAAACTGAGCATAGCATTAGTTCAGGCAGGACACAATGTCAAGCTCAGCTCACATCCCAGCTACATCAGCTGATCTCAAACAGCCCAATCAACTGATGGAGCAGCTGATTGGTGTAAGGGAGTCAGCTGATAGATCACATGATTCCTTTCTATGCAACCAAAATCTCATTCAGGTCGCCCTATTTAAACTGCTCTGGCCTGCCTACTGTTGCTGCTTCCTCTGCAAGCCGCTCTGCAACCCACCTCCACCCCAGCTCCTCCTTTTCATGCTGTGTCTGCCTTATCAATGTCTATTTATGTTGGTCATCGATGCTGCTCTGTTCTGTTCCCGGGGGTCTTTGCTGCTGCTCTTCCTGCCTTAGGCTTTCCATGTAGGCGCATGGAAGGGCAGGGAGGTTTGCTGTCTCTCTGCCTCAAGCTTTCCTTGTTTGCACATGGAAGGGCAGAGAGGTGTGCTCTCTCCACCTTAGGCTTTCTGCGTGGGCCTTGGAAAGGCAGAGGCGCCCCAGGAAAAAGCCATATGGCCAAATATAATACTGCATGAAATGGAGATAAAGTTTACTTCCACTAAAATGGTCCTGACTGAACTAAGGGTGGTGGTATGCTGTTAATTAGCTGGTATGATGCGTCCTACAACAACACTGGAAAGCAACAGTGTTTATCATTGTTTCTGAAGAGCCGCATACGAAGGCAAAGAGGAAAGTTAGCTGTCATAGAGCTGTGAGACAGTATGGTGATACTGGAGCACACTCTCAGACTGGTATTAATTGTGTTGCATTCATTTCTTCAGAAATGGCTATATAAAGAACAACAGAAAAGAGATTCAGAGAGAAGTTCGAAATTTGACTTTCTCACTTTTGTACAATTGGCCAATCATGGTGTGAAGTGGGTGTGAATGTCGGACTGCTGTGTGGATAAAGTTACAAAAATTGTCAGCATCCCAATTTTGATGGTGAAAGCTTTGGGGCTGTGCGCTTCAGTAAGAGAATAACAACAGATTAAACTATCTAAATGTAAATTCATATAGCACTTTTATCAAAAGCATTTTGAAAACCTTCTTCCTTTAACCATAAGGTTGGCAGTTTGAACCCTGGCTCCTCCTGTCAGTAAGTTGAAGTGTTCTTGAGCAAGACACTGAACCCAAGTTGCTGCAGATGGGCCGGCCAGCCACCACTGGTGTATGACTGTGTGTGTGAACAAGAGACTAAAGTGAAAAGGGTTTTCTCTGGTAAGGTAGAAAGGCACCATATGAATGCAGTCCGTTAACTTTTTACTTTACAGCAGTTATTGTTGAATTTCCATTAATGAAAATACTGCATAATGTTGAGTCACTGGGGAGTGTTGTCAAGTTGCTGTTATGGAGGTGATATTTCTTTGTATCCTGGTACAAGGCCACACTGACAAGCATATCTGCAAAACTGCATCTCTCACTTTTCAAATACGAGTCATTAAAACAGAACACAACCCAGCTGGGAGGCACTAAAAGTAAGATACAAAATAGAAACACATTAATGTAAAAATATTGCTTACTACTTCACTATGTTGCCTCTCCTCTCCTCTCTGCCATCCACAGGTGAAATACCCACTTCTCTGTTATTAGAGAAGCAGTGCATAGACAATTTGTCTGTGAAGATTTATTACAAGAAGCATGATGTTCACAAGTGGCTTACATGATTCATAGCACACAACGAGCTGCTCCTGTGCTGGGATACAATATGCCTCTCTGGAGTAACAGTACAGCGTTGGCACTACCCAGAAGTCTCTGCAGCTGAGTTTAAGATCCAGCTGTTGATTTAAATTATGCTGACTTATAGAACCACCTACAGTGTACATACCTACAATGCTGCTAACATTTCTGTTTACTGCACAGTTTCTATATATTCTCTTACATTTGTGCATTTTTAGAAAGTGATCGGTAGCTGCTGTCAGCATTGTTCACAGTGCATGCACATGTCTAGATACTCAAACCTGAGTCTACAACAGGACTGCAGACCATGGAGCCAACATCAGACACATGCGTTCGTCATCACATCACTTAGAAATGTCAACAGAGAAAAAGGAAAACAGAGGATGAGGCTGAGCTTAGGCTTCTAAAGAGCTTTCACACAAAACAAGAAAAACAGTATCATTGTATGACTGGATTCTTGAAGGTGAGAGACACAGATAGTGTGAGACATAAAGGTTACCATCACAACAGAGACAGTGTCGAACAGCGAGCAGTCAGAACAATACAATATATGAACAATACAGATATAGACACCGTTAAATAGCAATGAACAACTATCAGTCAGTTTTAAGAGCGTGGCATGATATGATAGATGTGATCATGTGCTGCAGTTTTGAGTTTTCACATTAATACTTTATAATAGTATACTCTTGATACTGATACCTGTTCTAATTATACATAAAACATAGCAGTTATAGTTCAGAGCTGCACTGAACTGTTGCATTATTTATGCAGATGTTTGTCTATGTGATCTAAATAATTCAAGGAGTTAATGGTTACAGCAGTAAATAAATGTAAATGCATGGAAAACAACAGAGATATAGTATCGCTATGTAGCCACACACCAACCCAGCACTGAGCCTGATTACACCTGGTACAAACATCCGTCTTGGGTAATCTGACTACAAGTGGACAGCACAAAGTAAAAGTGGAAATGACCACCAAAGTTGTGTTATAGGTAGGGGTGGGGGAAATTTCCGATTCTTAGATGCATCGCGATTCGGACGTGGGCGAATCTGAATCAATTCACAAACGTCCAAATTTCGATTAATTAGAGTAATACAGAAGGTTCTAAATGATGCGGAACTAAGAAGCGCGGTACGCGTCATCTCCGGGACACTTTGGGCACCTGGAGCGGACACGCCGACACGCGCACAGAGGAAAACAAACATAGCTGACCGGCACCCACCTCGCTGTGAGATCCGAACAGCTCCTTCTAATTTGAAAGCAGACGTGTGGAAATACTTCGGCTTCTACAACGTTGACGGCGGAAGCGAACTGGACAAGAGCCACGTTATATGTAAACTGTGTCGTGCTAAAATAAAATACTTTGGCAACACAACAAACATGAGAAGCCATGTAACTCGATTCCACCTGACGGAGGAGTCAGGGAGACGGCAGGCTGTTGTTGCTGCGGCTACAAGTGGTGCTACCAACTAGAGAACAATCAAGGAAGCAATTAGAAAGCTGCCACCCTCATCGGAAAAGGCCAAGCGAATTACGAAGGCCATCGCAGCATTTAGTGCCAAGGATTTACGTCCTTATTCCGTCGTGGAAAATCAGGGATTTCGAGCACTGCTGCATACACTGGAGCCCAGATACACCATCCCATCCCGATGCTATTTCACCGACACGGCCATCCCAACACTCTACCATCAAACCAAAACAGAAGTCATGGCCTCACTATTGAAGGCAGGTAGGAACGCAGTTACATGTGATGCGTGGACGTCGGTCGCCACCGAATCATTTGTTACTCTAAGTTAACTGCGCATTTTATCTTGTGATTTAAGATACCTGTTGTTACCTTTGGTTCCGTACAACGAAGTTGTAACTTTCCAGTTTGCACGCATTTCCATTTATATGTTTAATAAAATATAATGGAAATGAATTCAACTGTTTCTTATTACAAATGCACTGTTTTTAAAAATTGCAAGTGTTGAATGCTTATTCAGTGAGACAAAAAGAAATGTGTGTTGTGAAAAAGTGCATCAATATATATAAATTAAAGATGAATCGTAATCATTATCGAATCGTGAGGTGCCCAAAGATTCCCACCCCTAGTTATAGGGCTATAGGCCCTTCTTTACATTGCCTTTGCATTTTTACACAGAACCAAACGACAGTGGCAGCATGCTGGCATCGTGGAAGCAAAAGTGACATGACGGGTGTAACATGTAACAAGACAGCATTGGCTTCTAGTGTGATATAAAACATACGCGTTGGCAGCACCTCCTTCGAGTTAGCCACTGACTGCTATCAGCTACTTTTTAAATCTCAGTCATAACATGTTGGCAAAATGCCACACCCATCTTGCCGGCTGTCCTGTTTATACAGACACTGTTTCAACGCTGTCACTACCTCCTGTGGCGACTTAAAGGCGAGACCACTCTGTCCCCCCATTCCGTGATCATACCTTATATACAACATAGCCATGCAGAATAATGACGCAGTATTGCCACCTTGAACAGGCAGTGTAAGAGGGACTATTGTGATCCTGTATTTGACCACGTATCTTTTGTAGTGTAAATGTGTCCCTGACAAGGTCAACATCATTACTGTGATGGTTGTTTTGGTAACAATATGCTAATGCTCTATAACTTGTCCATTTTACGAAGACTCAGGCAAAGTGTTGATTGACCGACCATCATTTTGCCCTATGAATGAAGACGTTGACTTCGACTGATAGCGATATCTCCAGCAGTTTTGACACAACCGCAAATGTGACCAGCGAGCATGCCAGATAGCAGGCATCGGTGGGTAGAGGACTGAAAATCAATACTCAAGTACAATTACTCCCATTAAGAAGACTCAAGTAAAAGTGAAAGTTACCATTTGGGAAACCTACTCAAGTACGAGTAAAAATGAACTTTGTTGATGACTCAAAGTACAAGTTACTTTGCATTCTAATATTTTAAAGGTGTGTGAGACGATGCAAAATAAAGCAGCACTTGCTGGTAAGCTTTTCTTTTTAATGAATTAATAACTTTTACCCCTTATAATGAGGATTTATTAATCTAAAGACCGTCATTATCATAGCATCAAAGATTAATACATAAAAAATGAACATACTACATTTTCACTGACAATATGGGCAACATACTTCATACAATAGACAATAGATGGATAACAGGACACAGTGACCTTGACCTTGAGCACTAATTTCTAATCAGTTAATTCTTGAGTCCAGGTGGACTTTTCGTGCCAAATTTAAAGAAATTCCCTTAAGGTGTTCTTACAATATCTCCTTAGCGAGAATGTGATGGATGAAAGGTCACAGTGACCTTGACCTTTAAACACTGACATAATAGTGTAGATTATGACCTGGCTTAATTTGTTGTTATCCTGACGTGACTTTAGGATAATAGTCACCGTTAGAGTTCTCAACGGGCCCAAAAATTCAACCCGAAACCAAAATGACCCGAGGGCCTTGAAGCCCAAAACCGGCTCGCCCGACATCATCACATATAACACTGGGTCGAGGCCCGACTGAACCCGAGTTCATGATGCTCCCCCTGTACGCCTCAGCAGTCTGGCTTCCCTGGCTCAAATACAGTATCTTTAATCACTTAAAGTCAAACAATCACTCATGTCCCAAAATAATACTACCAGGCAGGCTTCAACGTCAGCCTGGGGGAGAGCAACCATTGCGCATCATGTAGCGCTGCACTTAATGAGCCGCTCTCAACACCTTTCCTGCACCTGAACGCTGACTGAATTTCGCTTACACTTCACAGCAGCATATCTTGTTTTAGTATTATTTTTTTCGTCAGAACGGAATTCAGCATTCTTTATTTTTATAATTTGCATATTCTTCTTGCTTAATTATTATAGCCCTATTATCATCCCCCTTATACACACACAGCAGACGATACTTCAACTTCAACTCAAACACTTTATTAAAAACTGTAACTATAACTTTAGCCGGGCTCGGGTTGATATTGAGAACTCTAGTCACTGTGACTTCAGTCATGGTTTGGCATGGTTCTGGCCAAATTGGACTGTGTGAGGAGAATCAATTGTTCTCTGAGCTGGGTGTCTGAATGGCAGGAAATAACACTTGGAAAGTACCTGCAGTACCAACAATGCTTGTTTGTCACACACTATAAATTGTCGTGATGTACCAAGTCTTTGGCTTTTCTCCTGAGATTTAAAGACACTTAAATGTGCAACTCCACGTCTGAGCCTCTTTTATTTTAAGTCTTGTTTATGCCACAACAAAATAATAAAAAATAATATATAAAATAATTGGTTCATCACTGAGTCCAAGTGAATGTTTGTGCCAAATTTGAAGAAATTCCCTTAAGGTGTTTTTGAAATATTACATTTACGAGAATGGGATGCACAGACAACCCTATAACAAAATGCTTTTGGCCACAGCTGTCGCTAGTGCGGAGGCATAAAAACACTCATATTTCCATACCTTTCATGTCAATGCAGTGTACACCCCATGTGTTTTGAGTATGTGTGATGGCCGACCAATCTCCTACGATCAGTTGATGGCTCTGACCCTGGCCCTTTCTCCCATAAGCACTCTCTTTATAGATCTGCCACTGAAACCCAGAGAAAAGTCTGTAGCAATATATTTCCCCTCTCATATCTATCCACTACAATCACTACCGATCTCCTTCTCCCCTCGGGGCTGCAAATTATCGGAAAACGCCAACGACTAGCTGAGCGGTAATTTGTGGAGCAGTGGACCCTCTTCCCCTTGACCTTCTCTCCCTCTCTGCATCTGAGACAGCCAGCTTTCCTCCCATCAATTCCTCTGCTTAATTTTTTTCCTCTCCCACTGGTGAATGTCACCCCGTTTTCTTTCTTTTTTTTCTCCCCCTCAACCTTTCTTTTTCCTCTCGCTTCTGTAATGATTTACACACTGCCTCCACAATAAGGAGGGCGGCAAAAAAAGCCAATCTTAAATAACAAAATAAATTTTTTATCAGCTGTGAATTGATTGGTAATTCAGGGGAAAAGGCCGACAGCTGTAGGGCTGCAGGAAAAAAAGATACACATGAGGTTTGTGTGTCTGTCTGGCCACGCAGCTGTCAAACTCATGCTGAATTATCAATCTGCAGGCCAGCTCTGCTGAAAAATCAATCTGAAAGAATGCGCTGCAGTGCAAACCCCGGCAGCACAGGGTTACCGTCACATGACTCAGGAGCGCGTATTCCTATGAGAGAGGTGGTTAATGTGGTCATTGATATGCTGAACACACATGCACATACAGCTTTGTTAGAGCAGAGGAGGAGCGTGAAAATGTGTGCAGTTTCTGATGATTAAATTAGAGCACAAAAAAAACAACAACAACAAAAGCTCATTTGTTTGAGTCACTTGCAACGCAGTGAGCTTTCTTCTCGGCTTTTTAGCTCCCAATGCAGATAGAAGGAGGAGAGCGATGTTATAAGAATGAGTCAAGTTGATACGCGCATTTGTGGGTGAGTGTGAGCATCTCACTGTGGCACCCACATCCTCCACATACAGACCTGCAGTGGGCTCGCTATGGCAGACAGCATTGATTGATCCGTCTCTTTGGAAACTCAGAATAGGCTACAAAATGAGAATAGATTGTACACCAACACAGCAACCCATCAGAACTACAGACCTGCAACACCACACCTCGACAGGTTCTGCTGCCCCAGTTCGAGTCTTATATAAGATTGTGACACAGTGCTGTAAACAGGCAAAATAAAATTTATTTCAATGACCCTCACACTCACAAATGACACAGCTAGTTAAACCGGGCTTGCTGCTGATTTGCTGGGATTTTTTGGCTCTGCCTCAGCAATGAATGACAAGGAAATACAGTCATTAGCCAATGTTGTTAGTATTCACTATTTAAACTCAAGCCATGTTCTCCATGGGCCCATCAAGAGTCAGGCAAGGGCTCATTATCTAGGACCACTATAGTCATACATTACCCACACAAGACTATTCTAATATTTTTTTGTCAAGAGTTTGAGATTTTTGTTTCCAAGAGACAGCCCTCCCATGAAAACCGTGGTCGTAGGAGTTATGACGCTTGTCTGCAGGGAGCAAAGGAGGAAGTGGGTGATATTATAATAGAGCCAGAAAGTTTGTAGAGGGCGGCATGGTGGTGCAGTGGATAGCACTGTCGCCTCACAGCAAGAGGGTTCCTGGATCGAGGCCAAGGTGGGGGGTTCAAACCCTGGGGTGGGGGAGAACTTCTGCATGTTCTCCCTGTGTCAGCGTGGGTTTTCTCCAGGTGCTCCAGCTTCCTCCCACAGTCCAAAGACATGCAGGTTAACTGGTGTTAACTGAATGTGAGCGTGAATGGTTGTCTGTCTCTATGTGTCAGTCCTGCGATAGTCTGGTGACCTGTCCAGGGTGTACCCTGTCTCTTGCCCAATGTCAGCTGGGATAGGCTCCAGCCCCCCCCCACGACCCCTGACAGAATAAGTGGTTATGGAAAATGAATGAAAATGTGTAGAGGAAGATGGGTTGGGTTAAAAGGGAACTAATGTGTTTTTCAACCTGGGCCCTATTTTCCGATCTACTTTTGTCTAAACATGTCCGAATCCAGCTAAAGGTAAACACAGACGTTCATTTCTCCTTCTGTTATGTTGTCGGATAATTATACTAACAATCCGAACCAATCTGTGTGGGAAAAAAATGCACTTTTAGTGGAGGTATTTTGACGTTGTTTGACGCTGTCTGAGTGCCTTATTATTTAATATAGCGCACGCTCACGGGCTGCAGGCAGGTCAGCCCGAGCTTTTTACTGGAGAAATGTTAAATATTGAACATCCTATCACTCATTTAGATAAAAGTAGATCAGAAAATAGGGCCCAGGTTGAAAAAAACATTAGTTCCCCTTTAAGGAAACGTCAGACTTTAACGCAGTAGACGGCTGTTTGTTTTCCATTTTCTACCGACAGTCAATGCCAGTCTCTTTGAGCAGCGACCACGATCATCCTCTCATCTTAGCCAATTAGTTATCGTAACCATCAGTGTTGGGGTTGTTAAAATAACACCTTCCTTTACTTAATTATTCCCTGTAGAAAAGGATTCGTTACACTACTCCCTACATTACTTTTGCGTTACTTCACAGCATTACCTAAAGCCCAGGTCAGACCAAAGATTCTCGAAGAGACAAAACAGTTTTAGAGCGCTGCAAAGAAAAGTTGCAGCAATGTGACCTGGCCAGCCTGAGCCTGACAAGCTGGCTGATGATGTCTGCTGCTCAGGTTGTCAAATAACCAGAGGCTGGTTTTAGAACATAAGGCACGTCACCTGTTTCAACAGCCAATTGGCTTGTAGCAAAGTCAACATACAAAATGTCATTTTTTTCCCCACTGAAGGTTTTTTCTTTGGAGTTTTTCCTTATCCACAGTGAGGGTCCAACAACAGAGGGATGTTGTGGGCTGTAAAGCCCTCTGACGCAAATTGTGATTTATAAATAAAATTGAATTGAATAGACGGCGTGTTCGCGTGCTGCAGCATTCTCTGACAACAGCCCTCCATCCCCATTGAGCCCTCTCATTTACATCCCTGTGGACATGGATATTGTTCTCCATCCTTACGGTGTGACGGTGTCAGACGGTGGGTTGCTGCTGCTGCTGTTTGTGTATCACAGTCCTCATTCATATTTTAAGAAGCTACAAATTATATTCAGCTTCAAAGTAAGCCTGAAAAGCTGAAAGTTTAAACAGACTTACCGAGAGTTATGGACATGATACATCGTCCCGCCTAGTTGGTGTACACTGTCAGGTTTTGAGAATGTTGCAGACCACGTTTCAACTCATCTCGTCACGAACCTTTGGTCTGAACACGACTTTAGATGATGACACTTAAAAGGGAAAAAACATGTCGAAATGGCATCTGAACTGCATTTAAACACCAAACACAAACAAACTCAATCGAGTCGCTTACCAAACCACGGCTTTAAAGCAGACTAGCACAACTTTTTTGACGTGTTTATCACTAAAGCAGTGGTTGCATTAAGGCATTACAAACAACTGTAATGTGATAACAGTAACCTGTACCAATGACAACGAAGGTCTCCTAATTATAGAGTAGTCATTTTAACCTATCAGATCAGACAACAGATCACTGGCCATCGACCTATTTCGCCGCATTATTTGGAGCACTTGTTGAATTCCAAACACCCACAACAGATGAATGAAACATCCCCACTGGTAGACACGATGAGTAGAGTCATCTCTGATCTCCGCTACATTTGCAGGTTAATTGCTGGACCGTGTTAAGCCTCCCCATCTGACCAGCTGCTATGTAGGCCATTGATCCCTCCAGCTGGCCGCTGCCATGTGACGCCGGCATCTGGTATCTGGGCTGTGGCAAAGGTCACGGGCCTCCTGTCCTCTACCTCACACCTGTATCACTAACATACAGCACACTAACACACACCTGGTGCTGCGCAAGACCTGAGAGCAGGGTTTAATGTCCTAAATTTAGGACATTAAACACACACTGAATCCAAGTTAACATCTGTTAAACGATCACACTGGCCAATGTGGGAAGATGGTGGATGAAAACCAGCAGGGATGAGAAGGCTGGAATTATTTACCATGAATATATTGACATTTTAATCCCATTTTGTCAGCACTTCCCAGCAGTGTTGAACAATAACTCCTAATCATATCATTAATTAATTATTAAACATGGCCTGTAAAAGCAGCAGAAAATGGATGTATGATTGGATGGGTTAGACAACCAATTAAAAAAATAAAGATTTCAGGTCTGCATATGAATTTTACATGAGGTTAGAGGTCTGGAACAATAGTAACGGAGATTGTTGCTAAAATCAATAAACAAAAACACACAAAATAACAATAATTGGGTTTGTTGTGGTGGGTAAATTAGGGCTTAAGATGCGAGAAGAAGTGAAGCAGAGAAAATACGGTCACATAATGAAACAACCCTCAGGCATCCTGGGGAAGTAGCAGTCATTAATTATGTGTACAGTGTGTGCATCTGTTCTTGTTGCCATTCAAATCCATGTGAAGGTTTGATTTTCAAAATAAGATCACGGTTACAGAAAAGAAATGCTTCTGTCACTGCAATGCAGGGTCAGGAAGGAGCTTTTGAATATGACTTGAAAGACAAACTAAAAGTGATGCAAAGTGACCATTTACTCACTACAAGTTATGTTAAATTTGTGAAGAAACCTTTGTTTTCCACAGTGAACGGAGAATCCAAAAAATGTCATTAAATTGAAATTAAAAGAGGCCGTGTTTAACAGCAAAATTATAGCAAAACCTCCATTTACAATTTCTCACACAACTCATGCAGTATAATCAAAGATTTATCATGCTTCCCAGACACATACATTTTTGCTAAAACATTGATTTGAAATACTTCCATCGAGGACTAGTGGACCATGACCATGCCTGAACACATGTCTGCATGTGAGCTCCACTGGAGCAGAGCTCAAACTTGCTCACACTGCTCAGCCGCGCATGACACTGTTTGCACTGACATTAGAGCTGCAACAGTTCATCAAATAGTTGTCAATTGTTGACAATCAATTTATCGGTTCAAGTAATATTTAAGAAAAAAGTCAAAATTCTCTCAGTCCACCGCCTTAATGTGAATATTTTCTGTTTTCTTAAGTCCTTTAAGTAAAGCGAATATCTCTGGGTTTTGGACAAAGCAAAAACTCTTGTGAGACTCTATTAGGAGCTGCACTTTGTCAAAATAAATCAAAACCTATTTGACTAAAGCTGGTTTTCAATGCTTATAAAATTAAGGTTATGCATTTCTTTAATACCAGACAGAAGCCTGTGAACACTCCTGATGTTCTTACTGCTTGGGGTAAGAAGTTAGAGGTTTTCACTTCTCAGTATTTGGCTTGATCCCTGTCTTTTAAACCTCAGGTTAATAATCTTCTTAAAAAGCTGAGGCTGAAGTTCGGGTTTTATTTCTGAAATGAGTCCTGTTTCTCCTTTGGGGCTGGGAAATACAGGTTGCTGCAACATTTTTACCGGTTCACTCATCACTGTTAGGGCTGGGCGATATAAAACGACTATGTGCGATATATCGATATATTTTGAAGCAAGATATTGCTTGTGACATCACAAATGTGGCTTTGACTTGCAACTGAAAACAGGTAATGTTGCCCATTTTGTAGAAAATATCGAGATATATATATCGTGTATTGCCAGTCAGCCTTTAAATACAGAGACACTAATATTTGCCCATATTGCCCAGCCGTAATCACTGTACGCTTTGACCTTTCGTAGCCGCAGCCATACTGGGTAAACTCCATTTGTACATTTGTACTTCGACTGAACAGAGATCTGACTGTAACTATAGTCTGAGATCTCGAGATTTGGCTTTGTTGTCTGTTAGTGCACGGACTGAGCTGGGAAAGAAACCTTTATGTGCTCTGCTCCTCTCACTTGCAATAACCTTCAAAAAGAGTAAAGTGAAACTACGTGAACTGGTCTCTCTGCCTGATTGTAAAGCTATGATAAGTACAAGGACGAATGAGTCGGTTGGTTCTTGTCATTGTGAGTAGGTGTGCTGATATTTGTACATGTTACTATATATCTTTTATGTTCTTTATTGTGTTGTTGTTTGGCTGTAACTTTTTGTGTGCTGCCGTCTTGACCAGGTCTCCTTTGTAAAAGAGATCGATGATCTCGACGGGACTTACCTGGTTAAATATGGGAGCATAAGAGCATAACAACTGATAACAAACAAACAAACTAATATATTAATACATATATCAGAAATGACTGAATGATTTAATCCTAAAGAAGGAGATACTTCCTCTTCTGACTCTCTTCAGAAATGTTATGCTCGTGCATGAAAAACAAAAACACAACCTGTACATCAGTGACAGTTTGGCATCGTGACTGTGGGTAAACACCATCGCTGTTAAAACTGTATGAGTGACTTGAGCTGTGGGTGGATTTAAATCGTGTTGTAGCATTTGTCATCTGATGTGCGAACAAAAACCCGCGCTAGCAATACATAGTGAGTCAAATGCCACGCTGGCGCTTTTCTGAAGTTTTCAAGTAATGATATCACTGGTGAGAAGTTTTTGCGCCTGTTTGTTCTGCCTCCAGCTGTATGTGAAGCGCAGATAAAAGGTGACGGAGAGGCGTTCGCTCCACTGCAACTCGTAGGATCAGCAGTGCACAACCCACACACGGCTGTGCTGATGAGGGAAGCCCTTTTACTAATAATACAGAGCTGTCCTCCAAATTTGGATGGACACAGCCTCGGGGTGATGGAGAGAGAAAGACAGGGAGGGGGAGAATCTATCAGCTCAGTGTGGGAACGCTATAAACTAGATTTTCCTTCCCACCTCTTTGGGGAAAACATCTTTTTCCTGCTCTGGATGGAAACATAAACTCATGAATAAACACAAGGATGGTGCATGTTAATGTGAAAACACATGGCTCAAGCTTGTCTAAATGTTGATGCCTTTACCACAGACTGCTTTAGCTGATTTAAAAGATACTCTGAATAGTAAAGAGAAGACATAAAACTCCCTAAACCTCAGCAGTGGGGTTATTCTTGTTCATGGTAGAGATTCGCTGTGAGACATTTCGGTTCTGTTCTTGCTGCAAGGACTGCAGTGGGGCTCTACAGGTTTTATTGATGACATTTAGTCAATCTTTAATGGATTCACTTGTATCAAATTTTGCTCACCATGCACATGGCATCATGTTGGATCAGCTCTGTGGTTTGTATCGATGTGTTCTGCCTACAAGGCCATTCCTTTATACCTCTGCGTGGTAAGACAAGTGGATTCTTGGAAGCTCTCTAAAGCCGACGGTGATCCAGAAAAACAACGTCTCTCACGTTGTTACATTTATGAACACCACTGTTGAGACACTGCTGTGAAAAGCTGTAGATAAATGAGAGCTTTTAGTATGGACACATGCACATATCAGTAAAGATGTAGGATCAAATCCCACCAACTGCACCCTCCCTCCGCACATCTCTGCTTTCTAACTCTCTGAAAAGGAAAGTTCAAGCCAAAGTAAACAGGTTTCCCTGTAACAGAAAGGCTGTTTCAGGGTTAACGCCTTTCTGTTATCAGGTGCAGCCAAAGTATTAGATTCCCACAAGGAGATAGAGCAACTGTGTCGAGCCCAGGTAGCCTGTCAGTGTGGAAGAGGAGACGTGTGAAGTCCAACCCCCATTATTGATTTAGAGAAGATCTGGGTTAACAGTATGCATCTAGGGTGCCTCGCTTTGTGCCAAAGTTCCTCGCTGTTCCAATCAGAGACTCCCCATTTTCTTCAGAGTGCAATTCCAAGAAAACTTTCCACAGATGCCCTCAAAAACAATTGGGCTGCAGTAAAAAGTACTTTGCAGAAACTGTAAACAACTTCTGAGTGATTACTGACACCAAGCCTCAAAAACATCCATTTTTTTCTGTATCATCAAACTCACCAGAAACTCTGGAGAGAGTTACTTATCACAAACATCTGTCATTTTAATCAAGGACACAGTCCTTGGTTGCCATTTGGTCGCCATCACCTGTCTGTGGCGTCATACGCCCCTTTGCATTCTCTACTAAAAGCTGCCATAAACTGACTTTTCATCCAGACTTAAGCCAAATTTTCACGGTTGATCTCTAAGAGCTGTTTTTTTGTAACTATTTGTTTAAATGAATGAAGGATTTTTGTCATTTGACGTCTTGATCTTAAGTTGTCGTAGAAACAATTTGAGCAAATACTGGGGGCAGCTCAGCTTCAGCTCCTGCCATGCCGAACAGATGAGATCACGGATACAAGCGGCCGGTTATACCCACCAACCGAATCACCATGCAGAAGGAAGTGTGCATCTACTGCTAACTCACGTGGTGGAGAAAGAGCTGGGCCTAAAGGCAAGCCCGTTGATTTACTGGTCCATCCATGTCCCAAACTTCACCTGTGGTCATGAGCTCTGGGTAATGACCAGAAGAATGAGGTCACGGATACAAGCGGCTGAAATGAGTGTCCTCCGTGGGGTGGCTTTGCCTAAGAGATAGGGTAAGGAGCTTGGACATCCAGAGGGAGCTCAGAGTAGAGCTGCTACTCCTTTGCATTGAGGGGGTCAGTTGAGGTGGTTTGGGCATCTGATCAGGATGCCTCCTGGGTGCCTCCCATTAGAGGTGTTCCATGCACATCCCACTGGAAGGAGGCCCCGGGGCAGACCCAGAACATGCTGAGGGATTATACATCTCATCTGGCCTGGGAATGCCTTCGGGTCCCCCAAGAGGAGCTGGAAAGCGTTGCTGGCGAGAGGGACATCTGGAGTGCTTTGCTTGGCCTGCTGCCCCTGTGACTCGGCCCCGGATAAGCAGATGATAATGGATGGATGGATGCAATGAATGAATAAAATCCATCTGTAAAATGAACACTGAAGGAATCCTAACTTGGAGAAACTGACTGCAATAACAGCACTGCTCAGTCTTTTCTCAGCCAAAAATTACATATTGTATATTTAAGAGTTAAAACATCTCAGATAATTAAATCATATCAACCTTTTTATATGACGCATCTCCCCCAATATTGCATTGTGTCTCACTTTCTTTTCCCCTTTCAGCAACCAGTCACACTGCATGATTGACACGTCTTGACCTGGCTAATAAGTGCAGCACTGACTCTCACTTACATGACCATCAGGACTGTTTTCTTTAATTAAGGCCATACGCTTTGGGCTACTTTGGGCCTTTCTTGAGCTCCCCTTTAATTAGAGATGGAGCATATGTTTCAAGGACACTTTGCTCTGTGTTGCCATAATACAAGGTGCACAGGAACATGTTGGATTTGACAGTCTGAAATCCACTCCACAAAGTCAGAAACAAGTTCTGTCCAATAAGAGAATGACCTTTAAAGACAAAGGAAAGATAAAGGTCACAATTAAACATCCAGCACCCGCCATTATGTCGCCTTCTCTCAGTTACTCCATCGTAGCGGGCAAGACCTGAGCTGTAAACATGCCAATAATCCCTGATGGTGATAAAACACTGATAGCATCCTGCTCGTTATCTGAGGAAGTGAATGTTGTAGAGCAAAATTGTGATGATAAGAGAAGCGAAGCTCACAGCTTTTTTCCACTTTCCCATGGAGTCAAGATTGATGCACTACCACAGGTGTCTTTTAACGTGAAAATTGGCAATTTGCGGTGGCCCTGAAAGGAAACTCTAATGCCCTGTCCATTACAAACAGGAGTAGAGAGCGGAGTGAAGTCTTCCTGATAGATTCAAGCCAAGCCTGGGTCAGATAAACAAAGCAGCAGGAACAGAACACAAATCAATAGGTTGGGATAGGTCAGGAGTTAGCAGGGACGGACAAAGTCAGGTTGGGTCAGAGCAGTTTGTCTATCAGTGCACACCAGGTGTCTCTTTGGACATGTATTCACTTTTTGCAGCTGTTAAAGATTCACCCTGAAAACTAACAACATGCCATTTTTAGAGCTTAACTTCTTTTAGATGTTAAAGAGCTGTTAAGAGAAGATTTCGGTGCATTACAGCTGTGCTGCTGTTCAGGAGACACCCTTTTTTAAACCATAGTAACCATCAAACAGACAGAAGCAGACAATGACGCCGGATCATTTTTGGGGTGAGATGAAAGCGCTCCCCTGCAGGTGTTTTGATCACAGATACATTAGCTGCTGATATTAAAGAGTGGGCATTGTGCTCAGTGCCATTCAGTCTGCATTTCCTTCCACCACACCCCCCACCACTATGTGGGAGGGTCATGACCACTCAGCCAGAGCTACCTCTCCCACCAGAGATCAGACAGACACAGCAGGCCGTGCACTACGACCACACCGCCTTTAACAGCGCACACAGATGCACACTCACACAGACACACAGTGAGTCACTATAACAAAGAGTTGAAATGCTGCTCAGGGTAGCAGGAGAGAAAAATGGCTGTGCGTTGATGATACTTTTTTAAACTTTTCCGGACCTGGCACATTTGTCTTATTCCTGCCAGCTTGTTTTTTTGCGCTCGTATTGGCAACAAACATGATTCATCAAAACCCAAACTTTTATGGGTGGACAACCTACAAACAGGCACTGATGATACATGCTTATTGTTCATCCTTAGTGTTGGAGTAAGGTAACTCTGTGAGCGCTGTGCTCCAACATTTATCTTTCAAAAGCAGTGCAACATTTTAATAACTTATAACAGAAAAGCAGAGGCAGATGTTAGGCAGTTGGGGCTCATTTATATTCCCTTTGTGTATGAAAACAGATATGTTTCATATGTTATAAATTCATTTATTCATTCATTCAAACCTTTATTTAAGACTCTGGAAATTAATTGAGGGAGATATTCATTTTCAATGATGCCGAGCACTGGACAAAGTCAATAAAAACAATCCATAAGCAAACACAGAACCATCATGCGGATCAATTAAAACAGAAATCATACAAAACAACAACAGCAATAAATGATCTCTAAAAGTAGAAATACAGCGTGATAAACATGCTAAGGTGTAGATGTATAGTAAAGGCATTTACACTAAATTAAAACAAGATCTGAAATAAGGCATTTAAACAGCCATACTGGTGGCAGAGTGTCTAAGTTTAGGGTCTTTTGCAGATTACTCCATGTATAAGGTGAACTATATAAGTGCACGTTCAAAGCAGAAGCTTCCAAAGAGGCAAAGTCTGTCACAGATGCCCAAGAAGCACGACTGTCAAAAATATTTGTGGCAGCTGACGTGAATCATTGAACGTTCGATCGTGCTTGTCAATTTAAAGGAGCCACAAAGTGACTACTGGCTTGAAAGCAGCGTAGTTGCTGCTTGCTGTTGTCCAGTCAAAAAGCTCGTAGTTGGACGACAGAAAGTTGTGCTTACCCCCCAAAATCGTATCGACACAACATGGATGATGATATTGCTGCTGTGATGTGTGCTGCTGCCGTCTTGTGCATTCGAAGACGCTGTCACCGTCGGGTTTGGGTGCATGAAATCCTCCGGCGCCTGAGTTTCATCGGCTGGTCCAAGAGCTGCGGCTGGATGGAGAGCGGTTCCAGTGGTACTTCAGGCTGGACAGCCTCATTCTTTTCATTTTGGTCTCTGTAACCGAACGGCGACACATTATAAAGGACTGACTGGGCACGAACACAATTAATAAACTTCTCAATATCCATTGTCGTAACAAGTGTGCCATAGGAACCAAAGTTACATGGCTTGTTTTCTGGGACCTGCTTCATCGAAGCACGTCAGCATTCCGATTGGTTGTCGCCGAACTGCGTCAGAGCTCATTACCAAGTTAAACGAGTTTTAACTCCCCTCCGGACCGCTCCGGTCGCTTTGGTCACCCAAGACATGCGGCTGACAACCAGGTCGCCCAAGTCGCCGGCTTTCATTGAAAATTAATGACTTCCGCCGTTTTGGAAGCTCTGGTCGCTGCTGGTGTGAACGTACACTAAGAGAATGACATTCTTCCTAGTTCACTTCTGATTAAAGGAGTGTGACGCAACAACAACCTATCACTAAGATTATGTGAGGTCAGATTTAAAAGTAAATGTCCCTGCAATCATACTTCCAAGCGTCCTTTATGTTGGCATCGAAACTGCCAAATGATGGCCCTAAAGGGTGGAATGGAAAGAAAGAAAAACAAACATGCCGACGGTGAAGGAGGTCATAATAATGCACCTTTATCGGAGGCAGCGGTGTAACATGCAACATGGGTTTGTTTAGCTATTCCCTCGTTTACACAGTGGGTGTTTAGCAGGCACACCCAGTGATGCTACTGGTCCATATGGTTTTCATATGTTTAAATGAGGAACTGGCCATGTGATTATTTTAATGTTTATTCAAACAAAATGTGGTGCTAACAATATTTGAGGTTTTCAATATAAAGCAAACAAGGTGTTATAGTGGTATTTAGTTTAGCGTGTTAGCATGCTAACACTTGGTAAAAAAACAACAAAAAAAACTTAACTCAATATACAGTTGAGGCCGATGGGTAGGTCATCTGTTGAATCAGTGTTGAAACACTCCACTCCAACAGATGGCCTGTCTCACACAAAACCATGTGACATCAATAGACTATAGAAAAAAAGTATTTGGTGCCCAGAGTCTCCACGACACCACTCCATCACTTCAAAAAAAGACAGATGGCAGAGGTGAGTCGCTGCTACACATGGATCCACTGATCTATGACAAAACACAGAGACCAATGGCCCGCACGCTACGGATGCTACACTAAGTGGCTCTGTGTTCACTTTGCTGCAACACTGCTCCTTGACCATCTCACGCTATGCCTCACACCCACACACATGCATGCACACACAGCACTGTACATACTGTACTGACCGCTCTTATTTGCACTCACGCTGCTGGGTCTTTAGTGCCAGCTCAGCCCTCTAACAATATTGAACCTTCAGGAAGTTGAGAGACTGGTCAGTTTGACTTTGCAGAAATGTGCAGTATTGCATTTTGAATCCCAGGCAGGCAGTTCGCTTTCATCGATGCACAAAGGCTTATAAGAGGCAGAGCGGAGTTGGCACCTGCGAGGCACGCTGAGTTTGAATTGACAGCTGCTGAGCTCTGAGGTGTGTCTCTGGTGTAGGCAGGAGGCTGAGCCTCAGAGACCTTCTATATTCCTGTTGAAATACTCGAGTTCAATAGACGGCCTGTCTTAAACAAAGCCAATGTGACATCAATCGAGCGTTGTAGTGTAAAATAAAGTATTTGGTGCAGAGAGCGATAATACATCAGCCTTACTGAGGCTAACACAATGCAACACTGAGGTTTTACATCAGCTAGCATATGGGAGTTTAAAAGAGGCCTATTGTCCCATTTCACGCCTAGAGCCTGAATTATGTAAACTCGTCTGTACTGAGTGCCAGAGTATGTCAGTGATCATTACTGTCCTAGTTACCAAATGCCCTCTAACAGGAAGGCATTTGACAACAAGATCCTCTGGGTGCACTGATATTTCGAAATGGCAAGGTACATTTTGTCCGCTTTAAAGAAGCTGTGTCTCCTGGTCCTCAACTATTCCAAAAGCATCCTGAATGCACAACGAGCAGGGCTTTTAAAGGGTAAATTTAGAGGCAGTGTTTTATGTTGCATGCAGAGCACACACAGGCCGTTTGTGCAGATGTAGTAGCAGAGAATATGGCAATGCCCTGTAAAATCTACCGGGAGAGTGCGGCTCTTAACATTCGCCTGAGCATAAACATCCAAGAGCTCTCAGTGATGAAATTCCTCTTGTGTAGCTACAAACCGTCAGCCAGCGTCTCTCTGAACTCCTGATGTAATTGAAGTTCTTGTTGAGCAAATGTACAAAGCAAAGCCTAAAATCAGTAGACAGCATACTGATGGAATCGAGCTCCTGTGTTTACATGGCGTCACCGCTGCAGCAAATTGTGCCTACAGGTGAATGAACGAGCAAACCTTGAACAATGCTTGACCCAAGTTGATTGAACATGGCCATAAAGAGGGAGGAAAGGATGAGGGAAGGCAGAGGGGTAGTAAATAATTGACGGTGCCCAGCATTGAGAGAGCTCAGACTGACCTAGTGTGATACTTTGCTCATTTACTACTGACCACACGGGTCTAAGAAATCAGTGAAACATTACCTTTGACTTGGACATACACCAGTTCCCCTGGCTCCTCGGATCGATGGCCACTGATCGCCCTCCTTGCTCGGCTGTTAAGGCCATTACCACTGTTGTCTCCATCGATCACTGGAGAAATGTGTGTGTCCTGGTCCCAGCTGACGACAGATGTCCTGTGTCAAAGGTCTGCTGTCCCTCACCTTTGAGTCTCCCACCCATCTCAGGAGAAAACTAGGACACATAGCAGACAGCTGGGTTCAATGTTAATTAGAGGGAGGATTCATGAATAAGGAAACTGTGTCACATCCACCCTGTCTCATAAAAAACACATTTATATACCACTACAACTGTTTTGCTGTAGTGTTTTTCCAGTCCAGGGAGTGTCACATTGTTTTATGGTATACAAGCTGTAGGCAGGTGGTTGGGTTCATAGAAAGTAGGTTTCCATCCAGAGTGTGATTAATTGAGGCTGCTACACCAGTTTAGTCAAGGTTAGGGACAGATTACAGTTTGGTAAAATACTGAAAAAGTAATCACTTCCTGTCTCATCCTTCAGTCAGAATCTTTTCAATACAGCACTTGGTGCTTTGACTAAATATAAGCAAAGAAATGTTACTACACTTTAAGCGCTGACAGATATTGGAAACCAAATTAAATACACTGACAGCCACTGTCATGTTTTGCTTTAACAAGACTAAAAATCTACAGCCCACCAATGGCTTGATGAGGCTGCACTGAGACACAGCAGTAGTTACAGCTAAATGATGACCATGACAATGCTAACATAAAAAGGTTTAGCAGGTATTGTAACCTTGGCCACCATTTTACTTCATCATTTATTTACTAATGAGCACTAAAAACAAAAATGTAATTTATATGGCAGGCACTGGGTTATAAACCAAAGTCAATAAATTAAATATTAAGCTAAATTTTTGACCTGACAGTGGAGCTGGTAGAAAAGTTACGGGATCACTAAAGTTGTTACAAGTCATACCAAGGGTAACATGAACATCTCCAAATGTAATCCATATCTATCCAACAGTTTTTGAGGTATTTCAGTTATTCATTCATTTTCCATGAACGCTTATCCTTGTTTGCAGGGGAGCTGGAGCCTATCCCAGCTGACACTGGTCGAGAAGCAGGGTACACCCTGGACAAGTTGCCAGACTATCACAGGGCTGACACACAAGCCCTTTTTAAATAGGAATTGTGCAAATTTGCAGGAAAGCCCAATCAGTCTTTTTTCAGCATTGGCAGTATAAAAACAAAATCGGGGCAATGGGGGGCATGAGCAAAATGCAGCCTACCTACTTTTGTTTATACAGAATGCGCCTTTTTCGGGGCAATGGGGGGCATGAGCAAGTAACAAAACGTGTAGCTCAGCGCAGCTGGTCAGTCCTTCGGCGATTCTCTTGCAAATTGGCCCGTCCTTCACCGTTCCCGTCATCTGACGGTTAATGGCCTCTTCGTTTGCGAGGGCAAGGAGGGTGCGCAATTCCTTGTCTCCCCAGTTGCTCATCTTTACAGTGTCTGTCAGGTTTGCGTTTCTCTCTTGCTACTAGCTGCATGCTAATTCCTGCTATCAGCTGTTTCCTGTTAGCCCACCGCCAGTGGCTTGCATGTGCGGCGTCATCAACAGCTCCTCCCACAAGTCTTCAACAGCCCCTCCCGTTGCAGAAGGCCGCCTTGGTCTGTTTAAACTAAAAGGGTTCCGCCAATATGACTGCCCTCCAAGGTGGAATATTGGGCACCTCGGATCAACTCGCCAATCCGGCTCTATGTGTCTAAACGCTCGCAGCTTGCCAGCAAAATGGCCCAACATTCGCAGAAAATCTGACAATATAAAAGGGGCTATAGAGACAGACAACCATTCACACTCATATTCACACCTACAGGCAATTTAGAGTCACCAGAGCACCCTGAGAAAACCCACGCTGACACAGAGAGAACATGCAAACTCCACACAGAAGGGCTCCCCCACCCTGGGTTCGAACCATCCTCTTATTTATTATATATTACATATATATCTCACTTAAAACAACAAATATTAACCTCATGGTCATCATGATTTATCCTCTGGGGACCATGATAAATGTTTCATCACAATCAATCTGATATTTCTTGAGATGTTTTTGTGTGTACCAAAGTGGTTGACAGACTGGCCAAGGCTTTTTTCCGCTGCATATTCTTAGCCCCTTTGCACACACACATTATTAACCCATGGTTAACCTAAGCCAGTGGTTCCCAACTGGTGGGTCGCGGGTCCATTCTAAATGCACTGCAACATGTCAAGTTGGTAAAAAGACTTAATTTCTAAGTACAGCGAAGTTCCGGCATATACTTTATATCTTGAAGTGCCATTTTCTGCTACAGAGTGAGTGAATAACGGACAGCTACTTGACAGAGACAGTAAAGTAGCTTGATGAGATGATCAACCTCAAGTATGATGCTGAATGAATTAAACTGCGTGGACCTTGAACTAATGAAGAAATCTGGACCCCTTGGCTGGACCAGTTGGGAACCACTGACCTAAACCCAGAGCTATATGATTCACACTGCACTGCACTTCTACGAGCCCTGGGCTGCACTTCCAATGGAACATATGACATTGACATTATAGAATGACATGTGACTACTCTTTAACAGCAAGCAGCCATGTTTAAAATGTTGCCAACAGCAGGGCTTAATGTGAGAGTGGTGCTGAATCATCTATAAGAGAGACAACAGTGGAGAAAGGGAAGACTGAAAAGAAGAGGTGTACTGTTTTGCCTTTAAGCAAGTCTTTACGGACATAATATTTTTAATTAGCTAGCTTGCTAGGTACCTGTGGTTTTGATTAGTAGTAGTTATCATGGTTACAATGTAAGTATAAAGAATGTGAAATGTGATGAAGTAGTTGTGATTGGACCAAAAAAAAAAAGAAACAAAAAAAGGGACACAAATTTCATTAGCTCCGTTTTACACTTGCAACGTATAGCTCAGTGTTTAGTGGATATTCAGAGAATAACCTTGCGAGCTCGGGGCAGCAAACCCTAAGCTGTAGTCATGGTTACTTTGTATGTTGCAGGATTTTGCCAGTGTGAAGACTTTCTCAACCCCAGGCTAACAGCTCACTCAGCCTCAGGCTAAGTACAGTGTGAAAAGAGCTGTTGCCTTCCCAAGAGCCAAAACTGTAGTGTGACTAACGTTTCTTTGTGTAGTTATAAAAAATGAAACCAGGAGGCATTACCTTTCTTTCACCTGTTTGTTACTGAATTATTTGTGCTATTATTTTATTCAGTTTAAGTTTGCATTCCCCACTTACTGTATATAAAGAGTTAAAGCAACATGACAAGCAATTCATATATGTGTTCACTGAACTGTGTAAACCGAATATTAATTCAACTGGCTTTACTTTGATGTTTTTGCTCCAGAGCTCAGAAGCATATAACAGAATCCACTGTACATGAATCACTTATTTTCAACTGATTGCAGAAACAAAATATTAAAAGATGATGCTGATGTGATACGATGAGAAGGGCGAAGGGAAAGCACGTCTTCGCCCACTCTTGGGCTTATGACACGGTACACAACAGAGCGTGGCATCATGGTAAAGTGAGTACATGAATCTATTAAAGGAATAATTCACCCCCCAAATGATTACGTGTCTATCAATTACTCACTCCATGTTACGCTGAATTCGCAAAGAAAACATTAGTCTTCTTGCACGACTCCACAGTGAAAGAGGACCGCTCTGAAGTCAAAGCGGTCCACGTTTAACAACAGCAAATCTGTTAACAACCAAACACAACTCGTGCAGTATAATCCAAATCTCATTTATCCAGTAGTATGCTCAATACTTCTCGAACAGGCAGCCTTTTCCAGCAGGGAAGTGAACTAAGGGCCCCGATACACCAAGCCGTCAGTCAGCCTTTGGTCAATGTTGGGTTGTCGGTGAGCATCTGTCACCATAGTTTATGCAGTGTGTCTTGCACCACTGGCACTAATTGGCCCTTTTTGGGTGCTCTGATTCAGCACGTTGAACTGCAGAGTCCATCAGTGAATGAAACCACTCCGATTTGCAGCTACGCTCAGTGCACAAAAAGAAAAATAGAAGTGAGGAAAGTAAACAAACGGTCAAAGTCAAGAGGGAGTGAGATCAAAACAAACTTGTTATATTAGGCAGGGTAGTACATAGTGCAGGCAGTGGGGTTGCATTGGGGCCCCTGGGGTGGAGGGGCCCGACTTCCATCTGGAAATATGCTAACATGCTAATATGCTAAATATAATTAACTCACATTAAATCAAAAGTGGTGCGATTTTCTACTTATGCCCTCAAAAAGGCAAACCCATCTCCATCATGTTCTTCTGTTTTTGTAAAATAGTGTTTATTTGAGTGTCTATAACAAAATTATATGGTTATTCTACATAAACTATAAATAACTATAATTTAACTATAAAAAAATGAAATGAATAACAAACTATTTGCTTTTGTAGTTTTGTCATATACAGATATGTAATGATGAAAACAGGGTAACGTGTGTTGATGTTGTCCAATATCAAGTCTGTTTAATCATTAAACAAGACGATACTATTTACAGCAGCTCGTTTAGGTGCAAATCTCTCAGGACTGACAAGCTGAGCACATCTGCAAGTGGATATAACATAAAAGCAGCAGTAAGACACACTGTTGGTAAAATATACACGTCACACACTAGGGCGCACTAGGGCCCATCGTAACTACCTTGGCGCTACTGATGTTAGGTAAGAATTCATTTTCCATTGAGCTCTTTCGCAGAAACTGTTTGTATTTGTTTGTGTTATTGTTTGCTAGCGCACGGTAGATATGATTTGTACTTTTAACATCAGGTTGTGTGGCAAAATAGTTTCTTAAATCTGACCTTTCTGTCTTCCAGTTTCCCTTTTTGAATGATGAATACAGACTACCACCGTCTGTTGGCATGAAGAGTTATTTCCTCTCATGCAGGAGCAGAACGTACATGCTAGTTGGCCAATGGCTGTAGTCTTTGTGGTGTGTTCAGGTGCAGATTTTTGGCAGAGACCGGGTGACAGTCAGCCTTAAAAGTCAAATTTATCTATGCTCTCTTTAAAGCCAGAGTCTATTGTCAAAAACAGTAATTTAACCTCAGTGAAAACAGGAGCTGCTGGTCTATCACTGCCTCACTCTGTTTGTGTTATCGTGTGACTTTTAGTGGTTTAAAGGGTTAGTTTAGATCCACCAGTGTCAAAGAATAACACAAACAACTGATCAAGGCAGTGGCAGACCAGCAGCCGCCATGTTCAGTGAGGGAAAATTACTGTTTTTGCCAATGGAGTCTGGTTTTAAAATTTCACTTTTAGTTCCCTTCCCCATCAGAAAGAGCTGTCTGTTTGGGAAGTGCTGGATAAATGCGACTTGGATTATACTTCATGAATATTGTGAGAGTTTGGAAACAGATGTTTTGACAGAGTTTTGCTGTTAAAATGACCTCAGTTCATGAAGAATTCTCTCTGCTTTTAGATTCTTATTCACGTGGATGGAGGCATGTGAGAAAAACAAAGTTTTGTTCTCAAATTCAACATAACAAGGGTAAGTAATTGATATACAGATGATCATTTGGGGGGCAAAGTATTCCTTTAACACGAGTTCAGTCACTGTACAAACTGTTGTCAGAAAGTTTCTCTCAGAAGCGGATGTTCTTTGACAGACAATATATATTCTGCGATTTTCGAAACTGTGTTCAAACGTTTCCCTCGCTAACGGCAGCTCTCTGAGGTTAGTGAGAGACAAAAGAAAGCTTGAGTGAGAAGTTCAGTCTTCTGAGAGCAGGAGGCTTTATGCTGTGATTGATTTTAAAGTAGGTAGATGGTTTCTGGATCCATTGCTGCTGAAAAGCCCCCACTGGCATCATGGCTCTGTAGTTGCTTCAGTGATATTTATACTTCAGAAGTGCTGGCTAGAAAAACTTAATTTTCTTAAAATATTAGTAATCAAAGACCAGTTTATAGCAGAGCGTTGGGTATTTCTCATAAAGCATGGTGTCCCTTAATCTAAGTAGTCAAAAAGAGTTACACAGCAATGCAATGTTGTGTCCACTAATCTAATTACATAACAACCAAATCTCGCTATGTGCTTTCTGCCACAGCCTAATTTAGAATTCAGCAAAGCATCTCATTGTAAACATGACCCAAACCATATCTGATCATAAAACAAACTCCATCATCATTACAGTGAGATGTTGTTCAGGTAAACCCTGCGCTGATACAGTGGCCTTGCACAAATACAACCGTAATCCTGCCTGCCAAAACCAATTTGCACACCTCATTACGCTGTGCCTGTGAAAATATGTTTGCAAACATCTTAAGACAAGAACCTGGAATGATTTATGAGGCTAAAACAATGAGAATTAATCCACTGTTTACTAGTGTTTGAAGTTAATGTATCGGAGCAAAGAGCTAAAAAGACATGAATAATGAGCAAACGCCGAGCCAAACTGTAATGCTGCTGAAACAGTCAACGTGCCATAGTTCACTGTGTTGAAAGAGAATGAAATAAATTAAACGTGCCTCTGAAAATGTATCCTATGATTTCTGTCCTGAATTACTGCCAGCTGCTCAGGTATTAGATGGCAACTTGCAGAGATGAAGAGACGTAAATTACAACTGAAGGCAGTGATGGGTAAGCAGGGGCCGAGTCCAGCATCAGCATTCTCCTGCCCATCAGCAGGTACCTATGTGGCCATTAGGACATATTATATAACAAAAGTCAACTCCCAGCAGAGCGCTCCTCTCCTCCTTCCTCTGCTCCAGTCTGAGGCGGGGTCAGCCTTAACCGCAACACCAACCACAAAACTGAAAACACAAACGGCAGCAGGCACGCTGAACTCAACCACCTCTGAAAATCACTTCCCACGTGAGAGGTAACTTGTATTTGCTCAGTGGGAACAGAATTGTTTCTGAGAAATGTGTGATGCACAATTGACTGCGGTTTGAACACACACTCATCTCAGTGAGCTTTTCTCTTCTGCTTGAATCTGCCTCGCTGATGACGGATTAAAGCTCACACACATTGATTATGGTAAACGCAGTCATCGTGTTTCAGAAAGTAATGTATAATAAGAGAGAGTGCAAGAACAACTTTTTTGACAGACGACCAGATGGCTATCTTTAGAAAGTCAGCTAAATGAATACAACAGGCCCTGAGGGAAAAACAAAACAGGGAATTTTTAGATGGATTTTTCTACAGGGACTTTTGTATCATACAAATATATTTAAATTCAGCAGCAGATCAAACCAAATTTCTCAGTTAATAAACAACAAAGTACATTTAAACTACTCTAATTTGCCTGCTGTTATTCCCTTTGTACTCCTACTGCTGTCTCACTGTTGCTTGTGTTACTTATTTCTAATTCTGAAATTAATTTAATGTTTCTTGAGTTCAATTAAAAATGGTTAAAAATAAACATACCACACTTCATTACATTAGATTTAGTTATTTTATGCAGAACCTCCATACAAATGAATTCCAGACACAGATGAAGTATCTTTTTAAGTTATCAGGATACATTACCTGGAAACTTGTCTGTCTGTATAAAATTTGGTGCCAATTCATGCAGTTGAAGCTTAACAGGTATCTATTATGCTTTTCTTTTTCTTTTTTGGTCATACATATAATGTTATCATGTCAGTTGTTCACATAAATGTCGCCAAAGAGGTTAATGTATGCAAAAGTAAACCCTGTGAGCAAAAATCTCAGGTTTCAGACCTGAACGCTACTGACGTCAGCTTGTGTCATGTTTCTTTATATGGTCATCTGTTTCAGGCACACTGCTGCTAGTGCTTACTGCTACATGTAGCTACATGCTAACATTAGGAAAACATGTGACCTTTGTTGCTAATGTTGTAAATTCCTTCCCAGTATTGGATCATATTCATGCAGCAATGTGTCTGGTCATATTTAGAAGCTTTTATTTGGTGATTTTTAGCAGGAAAAAGTGCAGCTATACACAGTCATTCCCCAGCTGCAAGTACACTGCTACATGTAGCTACATGCTAAAACCAAGGAAATATGTGACCTTGGTTGCTGATGTTGTTAATTCCTCCCCGATTTCAGATCATATTCCTGCTGGAACATACCTGGTTGTATTTAGAAGCTTTTATTTGGTGGTTTTTAGCAGGGAAAAGTGCAGCTATAAACAGTCATTCTCTAGTTGTAAGTACACTGCTACATGTAGCTACATGCTAACATCAAGGAAATATGTAACCTTGGTTGCTGATGTTGTTAATTTCTCATCGATATGGGATTATATTCCCATAGGAAAGTGTCTGGTTATATTAGGAAGCTTTTGTTGGTGGTTTTCACAGGAGTAAGTGCAGCTACACACAGTCAATCCCCAGCTGCGAGTACTCTGCTACATGTAGCTATGTGCTAACATCAGGGAAACTTGTGATCTTTGTTGCTAACGTTGTTAATTCCTCCCCAGTATTAAATCATATTCCTGTGGGAATATGTCTGGTTGTATTTAGAAGCTTTTGTTGATGATTTTTAGCAGGAAAAAGTGCAGCTCTACACAGTCATTCCCCAGCTGTAAATACATTGCTACATGTAGCTATGTGCTAAAATCAGGGAAACATATAATCTTGGTTGCCAATATTGTTAATTCCCTCCTGGTTTTGGATCATATTCCTGCTGTAACATGTCGGGTTGTATTTAGAAGCTTCTGTTGGTGATTTTTACTCCAGCTGCTGCGAGAGCCACAAAACATCCTTTCATTTAAAACTCTCCACGGTATGAGCAGAGGTTACGTGAGCTTCAAAACCAGCCACAACTCAGCCCTGAGCAGAGTGACTGTCTGATACTGACAAATCAACAGACTGCAGTGTTCACAGCTCCACTTTTTAGTACCAGAT
The DNA here is from genome assembly GCF_041903045.1 of Epinephelus lanceolatus. NCBI lineage: Eukaryota > Metazoa > Chordata > Actinopteri > Perciformes > Serranidae > Epinephelus > Epinephelus lanceolatus. The sequence continues at coordinate 31,854,017 of NC_135751.1, forward strand.
CTGTGTGCTAGGTACCCCAACAGAGGGGGGGACCAAAAATGGGGACAGTACAGAACAGTTTCATTGGTACCATCCACAACTTTTCACAGTGGAAACGGGAAAAAGCATACTGAACTGAACTGAACTGAACTGCGTGGTGGAAACTGAGTTTTAAGTCCACTTTCAACTTTAAAAACAGAACTGAGTGATCAAGGAGAAATTCAAGTCTTGAGACTTGATGAAGTTCAACCAGTCTGATGATTTAAAATCAGAAACTCAGCAGTGGTAACTATTAGGTTCAGGGATATATTCACACATCAAGTAAGAGACAACACACTGAGACATACTGTAGAGCCTGAGGAGAGGCACCACTCGGCCATGTAGACAGTGTTTTGAAGAAATGGGGTTTGTGGGTTTGGGGGGAGACAGAATACTTGATGGGAAGTAAGCGGGAAGGTGGAAGCTTAGACTCATCTGTTGACATCTTTCCTCATCACCTATTTAAAGACAATGAATAGAGAAAAGGGGAAAGAGATAGAGAGATAGAAGGGGCAAATTAAATATTGAACAAAAAAGGAGGTCTATTTTTAGAAGCAAGTGGTGGTGGGTGGGGATGGGGTGCTTCAGTTGTATTATTGATGTTGCTGTGCAAGTGGGGGCTCTCTGGTTCTCTCCTGAGAGAGAGGCCTGGCAAAGGTGCATGTGGTGTCTGTGTGTGTGTGCAGTGATAGTGGTTTTCTGTGGGGAGTGGTCACTGCATTAACAAGACAAAATGGAGCAATACAAGAGAATGAGACTGTTCTTAGAAGCACAGTATCACATTAAAATCTGTGCAGGGAAACCAGAGAACAGTGGAAGCAGGAAGAAGAGAGCTTGAGAGGAAGAAAAAAGAAGAGACTGCTGCAGTTGTCTGAGCTCCGTTCCCCACAGAGAGCGCTGGTACAGAAATATTTGCCTGCACTTTTTGACACAATTTTATTATTCCACACAGATGCAAGGCTGGCTCTTCTCTGTCAGAGGCTCGGGGAGGGGGAGCCTTCATGTGGAGGCACTGATCCTGCTCTTTTTTCCCAACACATACACACACATCCGCGCAAGCTCGCTGGGTTACAGGGTTCACAAAGTTGTGGGAGAGGCTGTGAAGCACTGATTTATGCATCATCTCGGGATGTTTTTTTTTTAAACAGGTTGGCGATGAGCATCATCTACAAGCATTAAAACATGATTCATTTAATTACTGACCTTTAGAGGCTTTAAAGTTTATCAAAAACTTTATTTTCTTGCTGTCCTTCATTTTTTTTCCTGTTAAAAAGATAACATCGTGCCTGTCTTCTCTCACTGACACTTTACAGAGCTTCAGAAGTACAAGTGTGACTGTAATTTTAAGATGTGATATCCTCAGCTCAGCAGCAGCAGCAGCAGCAGACACTTTGTCTGTGGTGTGTGTTCTGTCAAATGTCTTCCCCACACATCTGCATCAGCAACCCCCCCTTTCACACACATACACATAAAGAAGGAGAGACACAGAGAGGGGAAGCGACCTTGATGTACTGAAAGATCAATACATCTTTACTTACATGGCCTCAGATTATCCTCTCCCACATTACATCACAGTAATATCCCTGTGCTTATACTGTAATTCAGTCCAAGGCCGGACAGTCTTTAAGCATGCCGTGCCTGCTGGACATCACATACAGACAGAAGCCTTTAATGCTCACATTAATATACTTATGGATATGGATTGATGTGGAGTAATCAAATTCAACCCAATCTGACCTCAGTGTGAACATACAGAGGATGTGATGGCTTTAGATAAACTGGACGTTCAAGTACATTATCAGCACTACCAGTCAGTGTCAGGAAGTTACTTTAAAAATGGAAGTTTCTCCCGAACCTTACAGTGTATGAGTGTGTGTTTGGCTGCTCCTTCATAGCGTGCAGGCTCCTTGAACACTGAAGCATGTGGGTTATTTTTACCAGCTCAACCCGTTACCTATAGATAGCATATATGGAAGTTTCTGCATGAAAGGAAGACTTTCTTCAAACAATGCCCTGCCATCAGAAGAGCACCTTTCTCTTTAGAGTTCTCTTGTACAAAAAACCTCCGCCAGCCAGTCGAGTCACAGTTTACATGCATGTCTGTCCAGACTATTATTACCCCTTTTCAACAGTCATGGGCTGGTTTGGTTTGGCTTGGTTTGGATCATCAGCCCAGCACAGCAGGGATTTGCATTTCCATTACAATCTTCTTGAAGGTGTGTCTTTAACTGATGAGCTTGTCTTGAGTGATGACGTTTAAAAGCGACGCTGATCCACAGCTAAAGTCCCCTGTTATTTTTGCAGCATGTGTTTATCCATCAGAAAGCAGGGCAGGTAAAATAAGTTTACCTGTTGGAGGTGAGCTGTTTGCAGAGGTGCAGTAAGACCCTGTTGTCTGCAGCTCTTCATCGACATCTCGTTGTTTCTGCTTTTACTCTTCCTCTCTGTGATATCGTTAGACTTTATTGAGGAGAAGATGCTAACAAAGTTCTGCTAATTCAGTGATAAACACATTTAATTTCCTATAGCTTCTTCACAATAAAAGTCTCACATTATTTTGTTATGTATAAACTTTTATTGTGAAGCAGCACAATAAGGAAATGTTGAGTTTTCAAACAGCAAATTCACACAACTTCTAATACGGCTGATCATAAACAGTAAAATAAAGCAGGTATCTAAAGTAAAAACAGGACGCAGGAGAAAAACTAAACTCCAAACCACAGAGATTCAGTTAGAAGCTACAAAAGTACTCAGAGCTGAACACAGAGACTTTTATAACGCCTTTCTCTCTGGTCTCCTGCAAACAGAGGTGACAACAGTTTCACAACACACATCCTTGTTTGGGGGTAAGAATGGGGGTGGGCTGCGCTCTGCAAAACATCACCGCTACACGCTTAAAGGGATAGTGCACCCAAAAATGAAAATTCAGCCATTATCTACTCACCCATATGCTGACGGAGGCTCAGGTGAAGTCGATCTCCCTTGTGGAGATCGGCGGGGGGCGCAGCTAGCACACCTAATGGCTGACGGCGCCCCAAGTCCAAGAACACAAAATTGAATCCACAAAATATCTCCAACATGCTCATCCGTAGTGATCCAAGTGTCCTGAAGCCCCGACATAAAAAGTTGTTTCGAAAAACATCATTTGAACTCTGTTTTTAGCCTCACTGACGCCGTCAACCATTAGGTGTGCTAGCTGCTCCCCCCGCCCATCTCCGCAAGGTATGTGAGGACTAGTGTCACCAACTCAGTATCCTACCAAATATTTAGTTACTGCCTACCTCACTTATGCTAGACAGGTTAGCAATTGTGTCGGTACAGCTGGAGATATTGCTGTCAGTAAAATTCAACATGTCTCCTTCCACAGAGCACAACAATGAATAGTCACACAACATTTTGTCCAACTCATGATGAGAAGAGAAAAGTATGCCATTTGGACAACAGCATGTTTTCCAAGCCACAGTTGGGCCAATGTCTGCTCTTTCTGCGTTACCACCACTAACTTATTAGCTCAGGCTAATCCACCGTTGATCAGTGGATTAGCATGAAATCTGCGGCAGGGATGTGTACTGTGGAAATAGCGTGCTCGTGAACAATACAAACAAAATGCGGACCCACTCCAAAACTCCATTCTGCCACTAGTGGTCCAAAACTCCACAGGGTACCTTTCATTAAGGAGGCTCAGTGTACGGCACACAATGTGCTACATCTTTTCAGACAGAACTGCAAAAAAAATGATTAGCAGAATTTAAATAAAGTGAAATCTTGAAGACACATAATGATCTAAAACAGACAGCTGCAGCATTTCACTGAATCTTCTTTCTAAGTTTTGTAATTGCTGTTGATCAGTAAAAGAAGCATAAATCTTCCCTCCACCAACAGTGTGGGCTGGTTTGAATCTTAATAAGTGAGCAAGGCACAACTTTTCTTCAGCAACCTTTACTTCTCTCGCTAGGCGTGATCCAGCATGATGTCTTCAGTCTCTCCTGCAGACAGAAGGTGCCAGACAGAGGCCTTGAGCAAGTCAGTCACTTTTCTTTTTGTGTTGCTCGGCAAGAGTACATCCCTTCATTAGACTGCATCTCTTGACAGCACGTCATGCTTCCACAGCTTCTTTGACAGCTGAGTGGTGAACAAACATAATGCTCCCACCTACACACTGTTCATGCCTGGCTAGCTGCATCAGTGTCATGGACACATGCCATAAACATATAGAGTAAATATTCCCATGTGTCTTATACAGCACTAACACATAGGGTTGGTAAATAATGCTGCTTCTACAAACCAATGTCAGGAACTTGAGGAAAGGCTGAAGTGAGCAGAGAAGCAGATGATGCAGCAGTGAGTCACAGTGTGTAGTCTACATTTCCACAGGCTTTTATTACATTTACATATGATTTGTACATTATGCTGAACCTTCACTTACATCTGTCACTTTGTATGCAAAACAGAAAACCAATTTTGGATTATCAGGATCTTAAGGGAAAATCTACAGATAATGTGCATGCAGTATGGTGGTTTGGAAGCCTGTGCTCACTTGGATTTAAAGGGTGCTCAATAATAATTCACATGTACGCTCTGGCTGGGGCTCATTTGTGAAATTGCTGAAAAAAAATTGTCACACGATCTGTTACCAGAAGCAAGTTTTCCTCTTGGAAAGCAAGGAGAACGGTTTGATTCAAAGCAATAAAAGTGTGCAGCAGAGTGTTAGTAGAATCTGCAGCCAGCCTTCGACAGTGCTGAAGGAATCCAAGCCGAGATTGAAATCAAATCCACAAGGCCGTTTGTGATGTGATACTGAGAATGTCTGATGCCTAATTCATAATGGAACATCCCTTCAAGTACTGAAAGACTACTGTGCTGCTCAAATTCATCCCAAAACAATAGTCAAATACAATAGCAATGAGAAGACGAGGAAAAATCAATGTACTGTAGAATCCAGGTTCTCCTAGTTACTGATGGAGAACAGAAATGTGCATCTTATTATCTATGTGCTTTCAGTGATGTACAAATCTATAGTGGGTAGTCAAAATAATAAAATAGTTCTTGTGAAAAAAGGATTTTGTACTTATGAAAAGGACCAAAAAATCTGAACATTGTTCGCAAATGTTACAAAAGCCACTAACATACCAAAAGTACCAGACATTATGACGAAATACATCTGCAAAGAAGAGCAGCAGTGTTGGAGACTATCTAACAGGGATATTATAAACACTTACAGAAAAACATTTAACCTGACCACCCATCTTCTCGGGGTGAGAGTCACCAGAGGCCCCACAATACGATATTATCACAATACTGACTGATGTGAGGTCACAGTGACCTTTTACCTTGGCCACAGACATCTAATCAGTTCATCCTTCAATACAAGTGGACGTTTGTGCCAAATTTGAAGATATATCCTGAAGGCATTCTGGGCATACAAAGAATGGACAAACTCTAAGCAGCAGAGGCCGAGATACCCGGATTTTTAGTCCCTATATGGGCTAAGCTCCAAACACTGGATCCTACATTTCCGAAAATGCAACACACTAGTGTCTTGTTATTAGATCCTCCACTGCAGTCCCTACACCACAGGTAGCACCAGGCCTCCAGGAAGTGCACAATTTTCTGTGTGATCAAACAGCTTATCATCTTGAGGGTCGGGGGGGGGGGGGGGGCTGTAGCGTATCCCAGCTGACGCTGGGCGAGAGGCAGGGTACACCCTGGACAGGTCGCCAGGGGCTTTGATCCATTCAGTCAAATTATATTTGGAAAGCTGCACGATTAAACTATTTTATCTCCATTCAAGTAAACTGAGTGCTAAACTGGAAGTAGCCTGCTTGAGCTGGGGAAGTCTTTAGTGTAACTGCTCCATGGGCACCCCACAGTACAGATGCAGTGCTGATCATCCAGGTAATTTTATATGCAGCAGTTGAACTTTTTTGGTGCCACTGAGCAACTTTCATTAGAACGGGGCTCTGCTTCCAACTCTGCATACAGTTCCCTTGAACCCTGTTTCCACCTAGCAGTATAATACCGTTCAGTTTGGTACCCTTTTTTTCCATTTCCACTGTGAAAAGTTGTGGATGGTACCAATGGAACCGTTCTGTACTGTCCCCATTTTTGGTCCCCCCTCTGTTGGAGTACCTAGTACACAGATCTGGTACTAAAAGGTGGAGCTGTGAACACTACAGTCTGCTGATTGGTCAGTAGAGGACGGTCACTCTGCTCAGGGCTGAGTTGTGTCTGGTTTTGAGTCTCATGTAACCACTGTTCATACCGTGGAGAGTTTTACGTGTTGACAACATGAAGCCATCAGCACACCTTAAATGTCACTGTGACAACTTTGACCGTTACTTTAGTTTTAATATGACACTTTTAGTAAGAAGTGGATCTTTGAGTGTTTAGATATATATTCATTTTGACCGGTTTATGTGAAACGCATATATTCTAATCCTCATTCCAAAAGAAAAAAAACAGTTGTGGAGTGTAGTTCCTGTGGGCTACGGCAACACTAAACCCCTGAGCTTGCCTGAGAAGGACTAAATGCACGAACCCACTATTTTTTAAATATCCCATGGAGAGAGACACTGCAGCCTGTTCTATTTTGTTCTGCATGCAGTCTCGTTCTGTGGATAATAAACAAGGTGCAGACTTCCATCTGTGTCATCGGTTATGAGGAAACACAGTGAGCGCTGGATGGAGCAGTGAGTGACAACAACCCCACCCACATTTAAGGGTTCTGTTTGCGGTGGAAACGCTAGGGTCTAGGTACCATGTCTGAAAGGTTACTTTTGGGTCTATACAGAAAGCGCGTGGTGGAAACGGGGCTTTTGTTCGTCCATGCTCAACACTTTATTGGATGCCTTTTTTGAGGCCAAGCTGAGAAAACCTTGGTGACAGAGCCAGGGTTATTGTTTCAGATTGACAAACCTCCCCCAGAGACACACAAGACATTACAGAGCTGTTATTACAGACTAAGTAGGACATGCCCCTGGTGATTTATGGGTGAAATTGGTAAAGTGCCCCTTTAATTTAATTTAGCGTTAATGTTATTTTGTAGACGTGTTTCACTATAACTTCTATAAGAAGCGGGGGATGGCCAATATAATGTCATGTTAGAAATGGCAAGCATACATCTGCTCTTAATTGCAGGCTGGACATCTTTTATGATATTGAAATTAATATCTAAAAAGGCCAATTAACAGAGAGGCAAACACATAGTCGGCTGAAAAAACTGATGATCTATGAAAACCAAACATGCACGAGACAGCAAGAGCAATCAGCGGCGATATAAGTGCACCGCAAGAAGCCAGTTTGCTTATTCACAGAGAAAGAGCCGACCATAAAGCTTTGCATGAATATGTGAGTGCTTCCCATGCGTCTGGCAGCAGATTAGTTCAGAAAAATTAAATGATGAATGAGTGAGTCGTAAAACCTCATGCACAAACAGTAATTTAGGGATTCTGTATCCAATCATCACACACTCTGGGCAACAGGATAAAAGAAAAAAAAAGACTTCCGTGTGCACATTGTTATAAATTTCCTCATCGTCTTCAGCAGGAGGACAGCACTGTCGCTCTGGCACAGAAAATGATCTCAATGTCAGATGATACATTGTATCAATTTCAGATGGGCGCTCAGCTCATGCAGAAGGAGAAAATAATGAAATCACAACCTTTAATAAAACATAAGGACAGCAACCATACTGTATGAAAAACTCCATCTGGAGACCATGTGGGAAATAACTCAAAAAAAGGGGGTGAGTGATGGGAAGTTATGACTGTAAATGTCTTTGTCTTAATTAGCCTCTCTGGGCTATTTTTTTCACTTAGTGCACTGCATGACATTTCCCTCGCTCCAACCAGTCACTGCATGCTAAAGTTCCAGTGACCCCAGAATGGAAGCTGTTTCCCTGCGCTGGTATGGCGAGGCAGCTTAATTAGGCTATTGTTCATAGAGATGATGAAATATCTTGCGGTATTTATCAGAGACAGTTCCACACTGTGGTTACACTGACATGGAAAACATCAGTGTCGGTGACCTTTGGCTTCCTCAGACATACTGTAAATATGTGTATTGTAGGTGTGCAGATAATTCTCTAATTACTGTGATTGAACCAGTTTCACTGTTTAATCTGAATAACTGTTGCGAAGCGACAAAAAAGCTTTTAGCAAAACCACACAACTCTTCTGCCAAATAGAGTTCCCACATGTTTTTAACCAATTAATCTTCAAAACTTTTCTGTAACTTTTTTTTACCCAAGCAGCAACCTCCAGGGCTGAAAAATGAAGCCAACGTAGAAGTGCCAAAAACTGCAGTTCCCTGAATGGCCACTTGAGGCTGGCTCCAAAAGCAAGTCAATCCCCATAGACCTCCATGTTAAAATGTCCAACATTACAACCACTGTTGCCAACTCCTCAGTAAGAAAAGTAGCTACTGGCTGCCCTAAAAGACCGCTAGAAGTCGCTAAATGACGTCATCGCCTAATTTGCATAATTGCCATATGCATGTAATTGTAATGGCTGCTGTAGGAGAGAGGAATAGCGTCGTGGGAGAGACAAAAACTGAGTAAAAAAACACCCTGAATATGTTTAGAACTACAAATGAACCTTCTTTCAGTGATTTATATTAGACAAAGAAAATTTTACATTTACATCCCGCCCTGACTGTAAACCAGGTCGGGATCAGAGCGATAGATCAGCCAGCAGCGGTTCCGCACATGTGCGATTCACTTGCAGTCTGGACGTGGAGGGGTGGAACGTCTCCTGCTCTGACTGCTGCTGGGAGGGAGGACTGGGCTGTCTGTGAGTGATTTGGGGCGAGAGAGAAGCCCACGGCAGCATCCGCTGCTCGTTGAGAAGAATAAGAATGATACGTGCTCTCACAACAGAGTCTCCAGAAGTCTTCAATAACATCAGAAAAAGTTGCTAGATTTGTCGCTAGTCGCTCTTTTGATAAAGAGTCGCTAGAGGGGTCTGAAAAGTCGCTAAATATAGCCACGAAGTCGCTAAGTTGGCAACACTGTTTACAACAGAAATAAACATGTTTAAAGGGAAATAGCAAAAACGGTTTTGGTCTCTATAGATAATTTCAACATTCATGGCAACTGAACAGGGGGTGAATTTTTATGTTCCGTAAAACTTAAATTATTTGCTTAAATCACTGAACTCAAAAGGCTTATATTTGGGACAGGCCTTTAATTTCTTTTACTGAAAACTGTCGCTCAGCTAAGATAGGAAAATACAATCAAACAGTTTAGTTGAACCAGTATGAATATCACTTGCAAAAATTTCGGGCTTCGAAAAATATATCAGTTGTGAATCTTTATTTGATCTAGCTACGAGAGACAGCTCATCAGAGAGAGAAAGCGTTATGACGTTCGTTTTATGGCAGTCAAGGACTACGGGACCTGGCGTACCGACAAAACACCACTTTATCCTGTTAAAACAATATTCATGACTTGAATTATTTTTTGTGAAAAATTCTTTTGATTCTTTTGGTTGGTTGACCCTTATGGACTAAAGGAATATGAATAAGTAACCGGGTAATAAAGGAATGGACACATATTTTGATTTTATGACAGCTTCAGGGATCGGGAGTCACCATTTGTTCTTTCATCATGGTGGTAAATCTGAATGAATTACTGTCTTCTCTGGTGCTCATGGTTTCAGTGAAATGAACTGAACGATTGGCTTGTGAAGAATCTAACCAAACTAACAATGTGTAGCTTCTCCATACTGACAAAAGTTCAAACGCTTACATTTTATGTAAGGTGGTCACCAACAACCTGCTTATACATCCAAAGAACTTCTTAATAAAATGAACTCCTTGGCAACCACACCAGGCCTCTATTTGAGACAAGCCTCTATTTGGCAAAATGTGTAGCCGCACCAGGCTAGTGAAAGAGACTGGATGTTTAATTGACGTTTTACAGTAACTCACCCATTTACATTTTACCAAGGTTTAATGTGATGCATATTTTAAGGGCGGGGCCATTTGAGTGACGGGCTGTCTGTGAGGTGTCACCACAGTCTACAAGTCAGATCCACCACGTACACGTACTCGCAAAACCTCAAGGCCATACCCCCTCACGGGGAATAGAAACTAAAGATCCTGTAGATGTCAAAGCAATTGGAATGTAATTTGAAGTTTGTATACATTTATGTCTTGTTAAACAAATATTTGTTTCATAGACACGTTGTTTTGCCACCTTAGCCTGAACCTGAGCATTCATTATATTTTAATAAATGAAGGTTGCTTGTCATCATGTTTCATCCTCAAGTGTTCCCAATCCAAGTCGATCAATGACCCAACACAGTGGCTGGATATTGCTTATCCAGACATCTACCTACGTATTTAGATATCGCCAGCGTTTGTCTACTTATGGACAGGAGGCTTTGCTAGCTCAGTGGTGCTAGGTGAGCTCGTAGATGCATGCTTTCATTTACATGGTGATACGGTTGGTAAGTGTTGTTTGGTCAAAAGAAAATAGTTCCTACATGAAACTGCTCACAGCAAAGTATGTGGATTACCTTGAGTAACCGGGTCAGGATTTCTGGAAAGAGACATTGCTGTTGAGTTTTCTAAATGTATTTTTTGGCACTTTTGCACTCCAGTTCCATTATATTCAAGAGAAGGCAGACATCTCTACAGCTGATATCTCATACATTTGGCAACTCACACCAAAACAATCTAGACTGATAAATAGCACTACAGGTAAGAGGAAAAATATTTTGTTTTGGGGGTGAACTGTCCCTTTAAGAGCTGTGTTGCTCTACACCCAGCGCTAATGGAAACAGACAATTTTCCCAAACCCCTCTCAGTGTTGAAAATGTAAAATGATTTAAAACAAACTGAGAAGCGCTGGATGTTTTTCCCCTTTAATGGCCGTCACCACACTACAGCAGAAGGTGGGGAGGAGAGAGAAGTCGGGGAGAAAAAGCCAGTCAAGGCAGGATGCCAACATGTGAAATTACAACTATTGATCTCCAGTGCTGGAGAAAGCATTTCCACTGCGCTTGAATACATTATTAAGGAGATACGGTTCGCCACAACAGGTGGACAGCGGCCCGGCAGCACGAGCTCTAACAGAACCGAGGCGGTATAGTGTGTAGGGTCCGTGATAAGAGCCGCTGGCAGCTGTTTGTATGAGATTAGTATCTCCGGTGTTACAGATTGTTGTGCTGTCATGTCTTGCACAATGACTCGGAACAACAAATAATCATTTCATCCAAAGCCTATTATTATTTCATGCACACCATGGCTAGCAACATTATAAATTCAACAGCTGTTACTATGTTTTTTTTTAAATCACAGCATAACTCAATATGCTTACAGGGTGAACTTGTGGCATCCAGAGGAAAATGTTAATTTGAGGTGGCGAAATAACAGTGTGATTTCAGTGTGTGCTTGAGGAGAGGAGAGGAAAGGAGAGGAGAGGAGAGGAGAGGAGAGGAGAGGAGAGGAGTATGTTTCTGAGGAGCGCAGACGAGTGAGGGTTCGTCCTCTTTAAACATATGGCTCTGCGATGTGTTTGTGTGGGAAGCACTAAATAATGAATTCATAATGAGCGCTAGACTTTGGACATTTTGCGCTGCTACTTTGGTCCCACTGGGGAGAAGATGTCTCTGCTTTTCCGCTTGATTATACAGTACATACAGTCGGATAAACGCAACCAAACTAAAACAGAAAATACTGAAACTACCACCCAGTCTTTTGTCTGTCCTGCTCATTAATAATTACAACATTTCGGTAGGTAATAATGAACGTCCTCTGCAAAGGACTGGAAAGCACGGTCGTCTAATTAAATAAACAGTGAAGATCCTCAGATGGTTGTTATGGAGGGGAGAAAAAGTTGTTTACTCACATTTCTCTGAAAAGTTGGGGTGCTCTGACAGGGCCAGAGTGCAAGGCTTCATGTTGCGTAACATCTAATAAAGTTCTTTTTTTTTTTGGTCTGTTTATATTTCACCCAAAGGCGATGCAGCTAAAAGCCTCACTCTCACTGTGTGGTGTTACTGCTTTTCACATCCACTGTTTGGTTTACTGTGAATGCTTCTGTTGAAGTGCCTTAAAATAGGGTCTGGACAAAGTATCTGGCATCTTGGTGTTGACCTGTGTTTTCCCGTCCTTTTCATCTCTTTCCTAAAAAACCTTGCGTTAAGCAGCCCTCCAGCAGCAACCTGTCACATAAACTTCTGAGTTACATAACCCTCAAATCCACTTTTCCTTATGAAATTAATGCCGCGCTAAAAGGCTCAAAAGAAATTACTTTGTCTTGCACCTGCTTTTTTTTGTGCTTTTCATCATATCAAAAACACTCCATCAACTCTGGATTACGGACACAGAGTAAAACCTCTCTCCCTTTTCATTCCTCTCAGATGTCGCTGCATCATTTAAACAGACCATAATCCGCAGGGGACGTTCAAGAGACAACAAATAAACAATCTGTAAATGCTGATAAGTTATGTCACATTTTATAACACTGTTTACTTTGCCTAATGTGCTGTAAGATCATGACGCAATGACCTCTTAAAATCAAAAAGCTGTTGTATAATGACGAAACATAAGAGGGATAATTCACCTTTAAGATGAATGATGTCATGGAGATTTGTATGTAACAGGAATCAGAGTTCCTGGTTTTAACACAGGGTGGGGGAGCCCTTTTGTGCGGAGTTTGCATGTTCTCCCTGTGTCTTTGTGGGTTTTCTCCAGGTACTCCAGCTTCCTCCCACAGTCCAAAGACATGTAGATTAACTGGTGACTCTAAATTGTCCGTAGGTGTGAATGTGAGTGTGAATGGTTGTCTGTCTCTATGTGTCAGCCCTGTGATAGTCTGGTGACCTGTCCAGGGTGTACCCTGCCTCTGACTCTGAAATGAATGAATGTCTGTCTGTCCTTCACATATCTTAAGAACTGTTTATCCAATCTTCTTCACACTTGGACCCAAGGATGTGCATTGTCAAATTTGGTGCGATATGGAGATGGCACATGTTCAATATTAATAAACTTTGAATAAAACATATGAGCAGCTGAGGGCTGGAGCCTATCCCAGACACAACAGACCATCACAGGACTGACACATAGAGACAGACAACCATTCACACTCACATTCACACCTACGGACAATTTAGAGTCACCAATTAACCTGCATGTCTTTGGACTGTGGGAGAGAAAACCCACACTGACACAGGGAGAACATGCAAACTCTTCACAGGAGGACTCCCCCACCCTGGGTTTGAACCAGGAACCCTCTTGCTGTGAGCCAACAACACTAACTACCACGGTGCCGCTCTACATTCTCACTCCAACACTTCAAATACCGTAACTTAGTCAGTTTACTTCCTTTGGGTTAGGCAACAAAAGCGCATGGGTAGGTTTAGAAAAACACATCTTGGCTTTTTACTTATGTAATGCAACATCAGGTGACATAACACATACATCAATAGTGTAGTATGCTACACATACTGGCACACTACGTCCTCATTAAAATAACTCGACTGACTTTTGGTTTCACATAAGACACAAACAGCAAATATTTTATCCACCAACTCTCCCACCCAACCTGTGTGGACTTTCTCACTCTTTATACTGTGGCAGTTGCTCAGAGCGTCAAAAACTGCTGCCACCTGGTGCGTCTCATACACATGCTAAAGGGTTTCTTGGTGCATGTGTGTGTGTCTGTTGCTGAGGACCACTGACCTAGACTTCGTATTTGACATGTTGGGAGTAAGATCAGGTTGTAATGCCAAATCAAGCGACTAACACGCCTATTTGGAGAGTGATACATCCGCTTAGTGTATCTCAGCCGCCTCCCTGACTGTGAGTACACATGAGAGTGGCAGATTTAGTGATCTGGGGGCCCCTGGCAAACACCACCTTGCTTTATTTTCACAGTTTCTTTAACTGAGAATGAGGGTCGGCTATTTGCAGTGGTAGAAGAAGAACTCAAATGTTAGTAAAAGTAAAACTATTAACTATTTATAGTAAATCTGTTAATACCACACAGTTAAAGTCCTGCTTTCAAATTTGGTGGGTGTGTTGCTCAGGAGCCAAGGAAGCACAGTGTCGAGTGTGAGATTGTTTGTATGAGTGGTTCTTGAGAAAGCTGCAAGCAGCAACACCACAGGCCGAGCCACGGCCCGCTCCGAACACTGACGCTGCACCAGTCTCTCACATGCACCATTTAGTCACTTAATCATTCCCACTTACTAATAAAATCACTACAGTAATACAGTAAACTGCACCAGCTCTTAGATCATGCTCTGAAATGAAGTCCTTCCTCCTGACAGTGGCACCTGCAGCTATTAAGTGTTTAGCTTTACGGACCTTATATAGATGATTATAATTAAGATGTGACCTATCAAACCTCCTCCATCAAACATCCTTTTGTCACACCTCTCCCCATGTTCATCCTTTAAAAGAAATCAATTTTAATCTGAGAGCCGATATGTTTTCATTACTTATTCAAAATGCTTTCATTTTATTTCCAACATTGACTGAATAGATAAGAGCCGAGTGGGCAACGGAAAAATAATAAAATTGTCCTTCCTGAATAATAGATGGGGTAAATTGCTTGGGGACAGATTATCATTTGAGAAACTGAGGGATGATTATAGCAGAGATGTGGAGAGAGGGTCTCTGGGAATAAGGTGAGAGTGTGTGTGTGTGTGTGTGTGTGTGTGTGTGTGTGTGTGTGAGGGGGAAAACACCAGCTTGCCTGAGTTTGACCTGAAAACAAAAATCATCATCAAATAAACATGTCTGATCATAAACACTGGAAACAACTGAGAAGAATAAAGCGCGTCTTCACGTTGAAACAAAGTGAATGTGCACACTCTCAGTCGAGCCGCGCACAGAGAAAAAGACACCAACAACTGAAGCAGCATCTCCAGACGCTCCTCTGCTCTCTGTGATACTATGATGTGGTCGGAGCTGTCCTTGGTGCTGAATCTACCGGGACTCCGCAGACAACAAATTGCAGCAACTTCTGATCTGCATCCACCTAGTGTGTGTGTGTGTGTGTGTGTGTGTGTGTTGCGCGCGTGTGTGTGTGTGAGTGAGTTTTCCGTGTGCGCAAAAACAAAACAAACACAGCTGGCTCTCTTGGCACCCCGCCACGCAAGCAAACCCCCACTTCACTGCCTACAAAATGCGCGTTTTCCAGATGAATAATACACAGCGAGAAATGACAAATAGTCGAAGTGATGAAAGATTTAACATGTGGGAGCCTGAAAGCAAAATGGGTTTCATCTCTTTGAATGTGACTCTGCTCCTGGAGCCGATTAAACAGGGACAGCGCGATTCCCTCCCCTCCGGTCGTGATGCAGTGAACCTGCTCTGCGCAGAACCGGGCTGGCTGTATAAAAACCGGCTGCACTCGCACAGGCGGATTACAACAACAAGGGGACTCGAGCGCGTCAAGTCACTGCGGCTCCAAGAAACACAAAGCACAACCCCAAAGCACAGACGCAGACATGCAGGCCACGAAGAACGGGATCTGCTGGAGACTTTTTCTATTGTCATGTCTGTTTTTGGAGAGTTCGGCTCAAGACTTTGGCGGGCAGACACAGTTCATTTGCACGTCCGTACCCAAGGATATGGACATTTGCGCAGCCACTTTGCAGAACAGCGTGCCGGGAGAGGACTTGAAGACCACTGTTATGCAGCTGCGGGAGACGGTTTTGCAGCAGAAAGAGACCATCATGAACCAAAAAGAGACTATCAGAGAACTGACCTCAAAGTTGGCTCGGTGTGAGAGCCAGAGCGGCGCCGAACCCGGGGACGCGCGGCCCGGCGGCAGGAGGAAAGAAGCTGGGACCAAAAACACAATGGGGGATGTATCGAGGGGCCCCGCTGACACTTTGACGCAACTATCACAGACTTTACAGTCGCTGAAGCAGAGATTAGAAAACCTGGAGGTAGGGCTGCTCCTTCTGGGGACATTTACACTTTGGGTGACTGCGCAAAGATCCAAATTACGCCAAAACACTTTTCTTAACTAATCTAAAATAACACCAATAATAACACAAATATTAATAATAATAATGTAATAATAATAATAATAATAATAATAATAGATGATCAGTGTGTCTGATTTCGAATTCTACATTAAAATGTGCCATCTTGTGCGCACACAAGACATGCCACACACGCTTATCCAGATATGCTGCAATAAGCCTCGGAGAAAAAAAGTGAATCTATATCATCCATCCCTCTCAATCATTCCTCTAACTGCTTCTTTCCCCCTCCTCTAACAGCAATTCAGCAGAAGTAACAACTCGGTGCAGGCGAACAGCCTCAAAGACCTGCTCCAAAGTAAAATCGACGACTTGGAGAAGCAGGTGTTGTCCCGGGTGAACAGCATCGAGGAGGGGAAGCCCGGGCTCCGGAATGAGACGGAGCAGCGTGGGAGAGTGGAGTCCACCCTCACGTCTCTACACCAAAGGATCACCGACCTGGAGAAAGGTAGTTGGGGAAGAGATTTTTGCGCACAGAAAGTGAAGGAGATATAGGAGGGTTTGGTGTGTGAGTGGAGATGGATGGATGAATTAATGGATGGATGGATCGACGATGGAGGGATGATTATCAGCAATCGGAAGGAGATATCAGATCAGGCACATGTGAGGGCGGAAAAAGCTAAAAATCTCCTCTCTGCACATCCAGTTTGGCATCATAAGCTTTTCTGACCTCAGCGGTCGATTTAATATTTTACTCATCCGCGCAAAGCTGGAGCAGCCCGGCCCGGTGTGTCCTGTACGCTCCTGCTCTAATTCATGCAGATTAAAGCATTTCCAAACACGCAGTGAGCGCCCCATCCCTCCATTTGCTCTGTGTGCCATTAAAGTTAAACCACGGTGCGCTCTCCAGTTTGGGACACCTCTAATACCATAGCGCAAAATAAAATGTAAAAAAAAAAAACTAGTGTGGCAGTGACAGAATAAAACAAGAGATGAAGGTTAACAACGTCACGTGATAGATTTATCATGCCAGATTAATGCAAATCTGGAGATAGTGGATCTGTTGTGTAACGTGTAATTCTTACAGTATGTAAATCCCCAGGATGTGTGCGTAGGAGCGATATATCTGACAAAATGAGGAAACACACAGATGCTTTCTTATCCAAACAATCTCAAGCCTATATTTTTTTCTCCCACAGGTCAAAGAGAAAACAGGCCTCTGGATAAATTCCAGCTCACGTTCCCGCTGAGAACCAACTACATGTACGCTAAAGTGAAGAAGAGTTTGCCGGAGATGTACGCCCTCACCGTGTGCATGTGGCTCAAGTCCAACGCGTCTCCGGGAGTGGGCACACCTTTCTCCTACGCAGTTCCGGGTCAAGCCAACGAGCTGGTCCTTATAGAGTGGGGAAACAACCCAATGGAGATACTAATAAATGACAAGGCATGTCTGACACATGGAATGTTGCCATGTTTGATTTTAAAGGTCCAGTGTTCAGGATTTAAGGCCATCTATTGGCTGATATGATATATAATATTCACTACTTTTTTAAAATTAGTTTATAATCACCAGAACATAAGAATGGTTGCGTTTTCATTACCTTAGAATGAACCACTTATAACTACACAGGGAGCGGGTCCTCTCCTATGGAGTCCACCATGTTGTTCTACAGTAGCCCAGAATGGACAAATCAAACACTGGCTCAAGATAGGCCAATTTGCATTTTTGTGACAGCCATTATAGTTGTTTGTCACACTTGGGGGCACTGGAGAAGTTTTAGTTCTGCAACCTCATCACTAGATGCCACTAAATTATACATGCTTGGCCTTTAAACTTGGGATGTCAGTTTTGGTTAACTTTGCTTTTGACAGCCCCACATCAAATAACTGTGACTAACCAGTTCATTTTTAAGAAAAAAACAAACAAATAAAACAACGCAAAATGACGTGACATACAAGAGGCCTTTCCTTTTGGTCTGGCGCTCCACTGACTCAGTGTGAGCTTTAGTAACGCATTTTAAAGTGCTATCTATTTAGAGGAGGTAAAATTTCAAATTTTTTGCCTTTTATTTTATTTCCTTTTGGCTTTGCTGGCAGACAGCCCGGTTTCACCCCAAAGTCTTTGAAATCCGGCACTTGGGCAGTGATTTCCGGTATCAAAAACCAACAAAAAAAGGCATCCTTTAATGTTGGCATGATGCGCGGTCGGTTATCGTTATAGTTTTTTTTAATGGTGCCTGACGGCGTCAGGGGGAAGCATGGCGGGACACGGACGAAAGTTAAGGTGGCGAAAGTCCGACTGGGGCAAGTAGGAGGGGTGGTGGATGGGTCCAACAAACACCAACTTTTATCTGAGAGAGTGGTGTTCACGTCCCATAACATTCTAAAGCCAAACCCTGTTCTTTTAAATTAAACCTAACCATTTGTTTGTTGTTGAAAGATAAAAAAAAAAACGTCAATTCGCGGTGTTGTACCGACGTAGTGCATTTATTTTGAAAGTGACTGTATGTAAATGGTAAATTTCCAGTGAAGACGGAAGTGTATCTTGAAAGAAGAGACCTTGACACGGTGTCCCAGAACGTCAACAACCAACACACCCAGGGTACCTTGCACGTCGTATGTGGACGTAGAAAGTCCATGACCAAAACGTCAATATGTGATGAGATCGGAGTGAGAATGTGTTGGCTAGTCATGTTAACATGCAAAAACATTGTGCCCACTGCCCACCCTCCAGTTTCCACTGGTTAGGTAATGTTGGCCTTGGCTGCTCTGCACTGCGAACCAGCAGGTTCAAGGAACAGCTAGTTAGCACCGCCGCTAATTTGCAATAAGCACTGGTAACGCAGGACAAAGTTGCTGCGACGAGCTACTATCTGGTCTACCCCCAGGTAGCCCTGACAGGTGACCGGCTTTTTTTGAGCCACAAAACCCTGTTAGCATTGTTTACTATGTTAGCACCACTTGTCGTGCTGACACTGCTAACAGTGCTAACAGTAGTTAACAATGCTGAAGAGGGTTTGTGGCTTAAAATTGAGCCACTTACTCACTGAGGCGACCTAGCAGAGACTGGATGCCCAATATTTCCACAACAGTGCTGTTGAGTCAGGGCGGTGTTACTGGCTGTAATTGCTAAATGTTGGCACCACTAGCTAGCTCCAACCTGACCTGGGTGTTGCGCAGTACAAAGGCTAACCAGTGGAGACTGCAGGGTGGGCAGTGGGCACCATGTTTCTGCATGTTAACGTGGCTAGCCCGCCCTCGGCGATCTAGGTAGTGTGCAGAGCAGTAAAGTGAAGAGTAACAAAAATAATCTACAGATTAACATGTGTAACCAATCAGATATATTCTTGGCGTTTAACCACTTAACGGTGAAACATCGACTACTTTAAACTGTACTTTTTTTTGCTCAATGCAGCAAACTCTCACGTCATACCTTCTGTTTTCTTCTAGGTTGCTAAACTGCCCTTTCTCATCAATGATGGAAAGTGGCATCACATCTGCGTAACCTGGACCACTCGTGATGGTGTTTGGGAAGCTTTCCAAGATGGCGTCAAGAGGGGGAGTGGAGAGAATCTGGCTCCATATCATCCAATCAAACCACAGGGCCTGCTGATCCTCGGTCAAGAGCAGGTAAACACACACACATCCATTTCAAATGCTCTCCACTTCCATTAAGGCAACACACACAAGCAACACATCAACTCCATTAGCAGAGCATCTTTACTACTCAATTCACTACCAGGATGTTTCATTTCATTTCATGGAGCAGGAGCTATTCTTCCTGCGGTCAACTCCAAATACAATATTTCATACATGACAGGACATACGCACAAAAAAATCCATCTCACTACCACAGTGTTAAGGTGAGACATGATGCAGAGGGATTATTAAAAGACATGATTAAATATAATGGGTGTATGTCATGACGCGAAACATTAGCTAACAAGGTGGAAAAGTAATTTTTCTATTTCACTGTGACATAAAAAATAATCAGATTTCAATTTTCCAATCCATCCCCACTCTAATTCCCATAATAGGTTTAATAAGGTGATTAGATCTTTAACTGGAACTCATCAAGAATCCCAGTGGATTGAAGATGCCTTATTCAATTTAATCAGTCAAAAAAAAAATCCAGATAATCCAAGAGGCAATTTCATTTTTTCCATAAAGCAGCCGGAGGAGAAAAATCATATCATACTTGATTAAATCCATTTGTCTTTTCCACAGGACACGCTCGGAGGAGGATTCGACGCCACACAAGCTTTTGTCGGAGACCTGGCAAATTTTCACATCTGGGATCGGAAACTATCCGTGGGAGAGATTTACAATCTGGCCACGTGCAGCAGCAAAGCGCAAGTGGGCAACGTTTTTGCGTGGATGGAGACAAGCCTTGATATTTACGGAGGTGCCTCGAAGTGGACATTTGAAGCTTGTCGCCAGCTCAACTGAAGCACAGGAAAGAGAAGATCAATGCATTTGTTAAAGCCACTCTGTTGTCACAGCATCGGTAAACTAATTTGAAAGATCAGGATTATTTCAATGAATAGCATCTGGATTTGTTATAGATATTTGAAAACATCATTTGTGGACACTTGATAGATTTTTACCAGATTCTCATATGGGACAGGTTCACTGCTAAATGGACACTTTGGCATCCTGTGGTGCTTGAATGCGCCATCAGGCCTACTTGTGGTTGGGGGAAGAAGCAGCCGATGTCGCTCCAGAGAGCAGGGGACGCTCTCGGAGACCAAAATGTCAGGCCAGCATCAAAAGTACAGCAGGAGGTCATGTAGTTTTTAGCCAGATGTCACGCAATTCAACAAAACGACTGACTCCTTCAAACATCTTTTCTGTCTCGACTGCCAGGGATTTTCACTGTGAAAAAGGACAAGGTGGACTTCTTTAAAAGGAACATGCTCTTCAAGAGGTCATGAAATAGACGTCATTGTTTCTCTCTCACTATTCTTTCTCTACCACCACCTGCTTGACGTGATTTTGTGTAAAGAATGACGTAATTATTGCCAACATTCGAGCCTGAGTGCCTTGGGCTGTTGAAAAAAGAATCTCAGCACATTCATTATGATTTGCAGAGTGTTTGTGTTTATTTTCCTGTAAATTAATTTTGAGAAGAGGTGTTTCTCGTAACACTCTGAGCGAGGCCGGATCAGATCGTTTATCGTAAAATGCAATTCATTTGATGATAATGACGCATTTTGCAGATGTTTGTACTTCAATGGGAATGTTCTCTGTACAGTAACAGCATGTCTTAACTTCTGTAAATGCTGCGTCAGCATCTATGATCTTTGCTTTTACTATCCGACTTTTGGGTTGAGATTTTATACTGTATTGTTATATGCTTAAAGCATGGCAACACGGACAGATGAAAAAAGTTCTAGTTTTTGTAATAAATTGTGATACTTGAATCATACACAGGTGTTAACATATTTATTTGAGAAATGTGCACACTATTTATGACGTACAACTCTGATGAAATATGGTCTCAAGAGGACACATGGAGGCGCTCCCTAACCTGTTCTCCTGAGTGTGCATATAATTTGCCAAGTGGACCATAACATTTGGTTGCTATAATCAATATTTTCATATAACCAATGGGTCATGTGACTACTGAGAGGGGTCACTTGCAACAAGAAATCACAGAAAACCCACTGTACACTAACTGCTCAGCACCAAACAGCAGATGAAGTTAGAGAATAGCTAGTAGCTAGTTAGCAAAGCTAGCTCGCTAGTGTACATGGTGGCAAGGCAGGGCAAGGCAAGTTTATTTGTATAGCACAATTCAACACAAGGTAATTCAAAGTGCTTTACAGAGACAGGTGAAGCATTTAGCAGCTAAAGAGGGGAAATATGTTTTTAGTGGTTGGTGGAGACCAAAACTGGAGCTAAAACAGGAGCGACTATTGGTCTTACATTCATCAGGTAGTCAGAAAGACAACTCCAAATTAATGCTAATGTTGCTCCGTTTCTGCTAAGTCTGTAAATAGGCAACTTTGTTATAAAGTTTGCCATAACATCCTAAAAGATGACAATATATAAGTATTGTTTACACATCTTGTTTGCACTGCCCCCAAGTGGCCAAAAAATCTAATACTAGACGCTGAAACTTTTCAACTATTGTCTACTAGGGATGTAACGGTACACAAAATTCACAGTTCAATACGTACAGCACATCGATTTTAGTATCATGAATTATTTCAGCAAAGCAGGGTAAACAAAAAAATGCAGAAAATATTAGGCGTGAGAATCACCAGAGGCCCTACGATATGATATTATCACAATGCGATATTAAAAATATCATGATATGCTGAGTATTGTGATAAAATATAAAAACTGTGTCCTAAAAAGAAAACTTTATCAACATCTGTTTTATCTAATAAGATAACGTTTTCAGTCTGTTCATCTCACTTTGATGATTTTCATTGCCGCAAAATGTGTCTAGTGAATAAAAAAGGGGCAAGATTATAGTATTCTAGTAGGCTACAAAAAAAAAGTTTAATTTGTATTTGTAATATTAATAATTCATTTAATTTAAAAATCAATACTTGGCATCTGTGTATCGATACGATATTGCCACACAAAATTATCATAATTATTATAATTTTTTCCTCCACCATTAGAAAATATATATTTTATAATTTCTTAATTTCTTTTAAAAAATGTAAACAACAATTAGTGACTCACTGGCCATAATTCTAAAAAGCACTTAAATACTAGCATATTCTCCATAAGAAAAAATAAATCAAAATAAATCACAAAAATGCCAATAATGTAATGTAATGCTCCACCATAAAACTGACCTGTTGATAATTGCATTTGCTTACACAGGGCAGGCACATATGCTTTGACCATATGCTTTAATCTGGTATTCTATACAACATAGGTTTCATTGCATATATGCAGCGATTAACACTACGTGGCATCAGTTATTACTTCAGCATGGTTCAATGCAGTGTGAGGCTGCCTGAGTGCCTCCAGTCTGTTTTTGTCTAGTTACACTAATTGACACATTCAGGTGATGCCCTCATAAATGAAATGTCTGAAGTGTTTCCACAGACATACCTGACTTCAGCTGAACAATGTCAGCATACATGTAGAAACAAATTGTTGTCCATTGTGCTTGAGTGACCCGGCTAACTGGGCTAAGCTGACTAGCATGCCACAGCAATTAGTGCACTGACAAAACGTTCCAGGGAAAACTCGAGCTTCAGAATTTTGGTTCCACGTGTGCGATTAATAGACACAGATAGACTCATTTGACTGTTTGGGTCACAAGGTGTACCAAATGTATGTTGCGCCAAACCGGACATCCTGTACTGAGCAGTTCAGGATGAATACACCTACTGATACACCCCTATTGTCTACGCAAATTCAGATCAATGACTGCAACCATGAACAAATAGGCTTATGAACCTGGACATGGCATAACAAAAAGCTGCCAATGAAAACTCAGTTCAATTTTATTTATAAAGCCCAATATTACAAATCACATTTTGCCTCAGAGGGCTTTAAGGAATACAACATCCCTCTGTCCTTGAACATCCACAGGAGATGAAGAAAACCTCGCCAAAACCCTTTAACAGGGGAAAAATAGTAGAAATCTCAGGAAGATCTAATAATCTAATGTCCAATCAACACACCACATACAGCAGTACTTTCTGCTGGTGAGACTGCACCTTAAATCAACCAATAAGAGGTACTGGAGAGGAAAAAAAATCTCATTATCCCAGTAAAAATCTTCTGAGACCAGCATGACTGTAAAAATTGACCAATTTGCATGTGCAATTACCCAACAATACTTGGTTACAATAAAACGGCTGCACTGAACCGTAACTCTAACCTTTGTGTCTATGAATTTTAGACTGGATCACTTAAATGGCTTTAACCATTGATTTTTCATCTAATTCTCACAAAACATTTGTCAAATGTGTGAATAAATTTCTTCCATGTTCTCATTAGAAACAGTTTGACAGGTCTATACAGGAGTCTAGATTTGGTATTTGGGAAAAAAACAATTGATATCAAAGCAGTAGGTTATATTATCATAATGAAAACCCATGTAGTCCCACTTGAATAATGGTAAAATCCCACTGCATAGAGGAGCCATTAAAAAATACCCTGTGCAGTGCCGTTGTAACAAAAACCTATCTGCATGTGGGATTTTAACTTTTCATCCTGTGTCCATGAAAAATGGATGAAGGGTGAAGAAAGTGACCTTATTTCAGCCTCCAAAAATGATTTCTTCAGTGAAACATCAATTTCAAGGTGCTGAAGTTCACAAGAACTTCTAGGATTACACTTAAGACACACCAGCATCTTACCAAACATAAATCACCTCTGCACCATTACATGTGCACTGTAGCTACACACATAAACACATGGCTGTTTCTGTCAACAAAGGGTTGGCGCTGAGGTCATACACCTCAATCTATGCAGTCTCTCTGCAAATGAATCATAGCTGACACCGCTCGCATTAGAGGGGATAGGAGGGTCTGAAGGTGCTCCCTTCTTATTGTTAGTGAGGTCACTCTGTCCCACCACAGTCAGGTCATATGTCCCGCAAATTGGTTTCCATTCTCTACTTCTGCGGTAGAGGGACGTCTTTACATCAATAGGTTTTCCCCAGACACCGAAAGAACTTCAGCCCACACCTATCGCACAGCCATTACAGACAGCTAGTGTGACACATCTGAGGTTGGATTTCAGTGCAAATTCTTTCAGTTGAGACCCAAAAGTCAAACTCAAATGCACAGACATGTACAGACACACACACACATTCACAGTATGATGTCTTCTTGAGTGGCCACTGGAGACCTGGGAAAAAATCGACTTCTACCCCCTTATCCACATCCACCTGGCCTTGTTGACCTACAGACCACAATTGTCCAAATCAGGTCTTTTTTCTCTTGACCTAAATCTTGCCCCATATCTTGTCAGGTATATTTTTGGCACAGCCAGATAATAGCCAGCCTGTTGACCTCTCCCCAGCTTTCCTCAGCCCTAATTGGTTTGTGCCTGCATGCACTCCGACTCGAATTAGCTTAGAAGAAAGGTCAAATATGGGGGGATTTTTGTCCACATCTGTCTCCTCTTATTTCACTCTTTGTCTGAATAGCACAGTGAGCTTACCAGACCTCTGTAACCAGCTCCTTATCTCTGCTCGAGGATACATTAGGTGCTGCTAGCATAGCACAACAAAACAAGCTCCCAGAACAGCCGAGTGTATAAATACAACTTCTGGATCCTTCACATGATGCCATGGGGCCCAAAAAGACTTTTCCCATAGACTTACATTGTAAATCAGTGGATACATTTATTTGAGCATCACAATCCCTTCACTATCAGAATTTTATCCATTTGGTCTGATAACATTCGAACGTCTAGAAAAGCTGCACACTTAAATTATTTTTTATCCCCATTCAAGTTAGCAGAGGGCTAAAGTGGAAGGTAGCCGCTCAGGTGCCGAAAGTCTCTAATGTGCTTGCACTATGGGTCCCAGGATGTAGGAGATCTGGGTAATTTCACACCATGGAAATCAAGCTTTTTTGGCTTCATATGTCGATTAAGCAACTTGAATAGAAATGAACGGGGCCTCTACGAGGTGTCCAGTTCTCTTTATACATCCGTGCAGCAAAATCTACTAACCAATCAGTCAGCAGTCAAGTTGTGAGTAATGTAAGCCCCAGGGACTGGTTGCAAAAAACACCTGATGTTTTCTCCTTTAGTATGACACCTTAGGCTTAATCTCGCCTTAGCTATAAGGTACTTATACAGTTGCACAGAATCCCTTAAAAGGCTTCCTTTGTGAGGGAAAATGTTAACTCATTTACTGGATTGAAAGAGATTTTGCCGCAGTAGAAGTTTCCATGGAGATTGATTGTTCGCTTGGACTCACACTTGTGATGCCTGCTATTGTTTCACAAAGTTGGCTTGTAGTTAGATGGCAGAAGAAAAGAAGATAAGAAAAACATACCGGCCAGAGGAGGAAAAGATTATACTTCTAGAGGAATACATCTAAGACATTTGATCCCCAAACACCAGAAAACGACTGTAGGAAGAAATTGCAATGAAAGTTAATTCAATGAAATCTACAGTGTAAAATCAAAAGCGTATCCACTGGGTTCTCCTGGTCGCAGAACACACTTCTCGGGGTTAGTTTTTTCATTATCACCATAAACACAATCATGCTGCAGTTAAGACAGAGTCAGAGGTACCTTAAATGTTGTTTCTACTCTGGTAATGTAAGGTCTTTTGTGCAACGGTCTAGGGATTCCTTAAGTATGAGACCAAAACACGTAGAACACCATAAATACTAAAGTGAACATTTTAAGTAAGTAAGTAAGTAAATCTTTATTTATATAGCACCTTTCACAGCTCGGAGGTCACAAAGTGCTTCACAATAATAAAAAAAATAAAAAATATAAAAACATAAAACAGTGCAATACAAACGAAAATACAGAGCAACATAAACAGCAATCTATTTAAAACATACTACATACTTGGTTACAGATGTCCAAAAGCCTGCCCGAAAAGGTGTGTCTTCAATTGCACCTTAAAAATCTGGACAGAGGGTGAGGATCTCAGATCCAGGGGCAGGGAGGTCCAGAGCTTTGGGGCAATGGTTTGGAAGGCTCGGGCACCACAGGTTTTTAGTCTCGACCAAGGCACGACCAGGAGCATCTGGTCAGAAGACCTAAGTGACTGGCTGGGGATGTAGGGTTTGAGGAGCTCGCAGATGTAAACAGGGGCTGTATTGTGGAGGGCTCTGTAAGTTAGGACCAGGATTTTGAAGTGGGATCTGAAATGAACATGAAGCCAGTGCAGGGATGCTAGGATGGGGGTGATCGAGTGAGTAATCTGGCAGCGGCATTTTGAGCAAGTTGTAGACGGTCCAGGGATGATTTACTGAGGCAGGTGAACAGTGAATTGCAATAATCAAGCTGGGATGAAATAAATGCGTGGATAGCCATTTCCAGTTCTGAGTGTGAGATGATGGACCCGAGTTTTGCAAGGTTTCTGAGGTGGAAGAAGCATGAGCGGGACAGGGAATTGACATGTTTGTCAAACAGCATATTTTGGTCAAAAATGACTCCAAGGTTCCTTAGGTTAGATCTGATGTATTGTGATAGTGACCCCATGTGGTCGATCACCTTTGAGACCGTTGAGTCATCAGCAGTGATCAGAACCTTGGTCTTGTCTGCATTTAGTTGGAGAAGTTGTTGGCCATCCAGTTCTTGATAGCAGACAGACATTCATGGAGTGAGCTGATTTCTTTAAAGTTATCCGGTTTAAATGACAGGTGTAGTTGAATGTCATCTGCATAACAGTGATAGGAGACGCCTTTGAAATCACTAATGATATGGCCAAGGGGAAGCATGTACAGAGAGAACAGTAAAGGAGCCAGAACAGAACCCTGAGGCAGGCCACATGACAGGAGAGCAGGGTCAGACACAAAAGGGCCAACAGCTACTGAGAAACTTCTCTCACTGAGGTAGGAGGCGAACCACTTCAAAGCACTCCCAGAGACACCCACCCACTTACTGAGCCTGGTGGTCTACAGTATCAAATGCTGGAAACTGGAATTAAGGAAACTTTAAGGAGAAGCCTTACGGGTATTTTGTGCAACCGGTTTTATTTTGAGGAAACCTAAACTAGGACTTGAAGGAAAATCTTAACTTATGGTTTTTCTAGCAACTGGCCCCAGGTTTTCACGAGGAAGAAGAATTCGTGGAATACAAACTGTTCATCCAGAGTAGAGCTGGGTATCGTTTAAAAATGTACGATACCGGGGCACCGGTGGCTTAGTGGTAGAGCAGGCGCCCCATGTACAAGGCTGTTGCCGCAGCGGCCCAGGTTCGACCCCAGCCTGTGGCCCCTTGCTGCATGTCACTCTCTCTCTCTCTCTCTCTCTCTCTCTCCCTCCCCTTTCACGCTTGTCTGTCCTATCCATTAAAGGCTAAAAAGCCCCAAAAAATATCTAAAAAAAAAAAAAAAAAGGTACGATACCAGCACCAATACCAGTATCCTTACAATGAAAATGATAACAATAGAGTCCTGAATTTGTTACCCATCATATGAATAGAGTGATGTGTCGTATACACACACCGTCCAAACTTTTGCTGGCATCTTGGCACACTCAGCTGCCAGCTTTGTCAAATACACTGCACTCAAATTCACCACACCACAGACTGTATGGGTTGTAGCTACTGCTGCAGGAGTGTGAGCTCTTAATTCGTCACCCATTATGTGAATGGAGTGGTGTGTAGTATCACTATACTCTGGAACCTTGTGTTGGCATCTCGGAATGTTAGACTGCTTGCCTTGTCAAATACACCGCACTCAAATTCACCACACCACAGACTGTTGGGTTGTAGCTGCTGCTGTGGGAGTGTGAGCTCTGTGCCAGGACAATTGGTCGAGTTCCCCACAGTACACAGTAACAGGGCTAACTGTCACTGTGTGAAAAGGATCAAATGCATCTTTTGACTGGAGACGTTTAAAGACCACCACAGTACTGGGTTATTTTGGTCGATACCGATGAAAGTATTAGGTCATAATACCCAGCCCAAAAGATTATTTTAAGTGCTTTTATTGCCTATATTACGGACAGCTGGAAAGTGACAGGAAAAGTGGGAAAGAGAAACGGGATGCCACACATCACAGAGCCACGGGTCTGATTTGGGCCACTGGTGAGGACTGAGCCTACATGGGGTGCACACTCCACCAGGCGAGTTAGAGGCCGCCCCAGAGTACTCAATCAGCGTGAAGCTTTGCCCAATTTATTTAAACTGCTCTGAATACTTACAGGTCGATTCTGACAAAGCAGCGGTAAACAGACCATAAGTTACTGAGAGACACTGCCTCCTGTTCTTAAAAGCCACTGCAGCAGTTGGACAGTAGAAAATATCTCGTACCCAAAGACTGCTTACTGTGCTTTATAAGGCAAACACACAAAACGCCTCATCAAGTGGCTGATGAAAAATTCATGACATGAGAATACAAAAACAAACAAAACTCGAGGTGTGCGTGAAAGATATTTAACTGTCCCACTGATGCTGAATAAGAGCTGCTTTTGCAGAAAAAATTATAATACTGGTGACAGGCAATCTGTTGATAAATGTTGTTCGGGGAAATGCATTTATAATGGCAAAGAGATTCTCTGCACATATAGGGGAACTGATGTTCGAGAATTTGATTGTATACGTTGTGTAAATCATCAGGATCCTTGTATTGGATCCTAAAGTGCTCGCTGCAAAAACGCTGAGACACGTTATTATTTTTCAGGATTTTTTCAGTTTTCAATAGTTCAGGGTTGTTTCATAATTTTGACACTGTGTCCTTTTCTACCCAATTCTGATCCAGTTCTCATCTAATTGGTGCAATGTGTAATATCTTAATGAACCACTTAAATCTCACTATATTAAAGTTTTGGCTCACATTACAGCTGATGAACTCTTTAAACAATTACCACTGGCATTATACAGCAGAGTAATTGTCGATTTTGAACGTACTTTAAATGCTGCCAATGGAGGGCCACACAAAAGGACTTACACATGGCTTACACACTGAAACAGAATATACATGAGACACACATCCATCCATACTTGTCCTTAATCTCAGAGCTACTTCTGCAGCTGTCAGGGTGGTGCTCACTGCTCAACCCTCCATGCCACTGAATGAATAATTGATTTCCTCTCGACATGGGAAATTCCCCTTTCAGAGTATCACTCAACGGCGCCTCAGCCCAAATATATGCAAAAAACGTCCTTCCTCAAGGGACATGCAAACACAAAATCACACCACTATTTCTTTAATGCCTCCTTAAAGTGTTCGCCAGATGAGGAGGTGTCTAATTACTTCTCCGGGGGAGAGATTATTTAGGATTGTTTTAAGTGTAAACACTATAGTCGCTCAATCGTGTTTGTACTTTACACACATATTATGAACTCCACAGTTTACACAGAGGATACACACTGAGATACACTGACAGTGTGACAGGCAGCAGTGTGTCTGCTGGAGATTCAATATTATTATCACTTCCACAGGTGCTATGGTGTGACTTACTTCAAGGATGTCTCATGACAGGCCGACAACCACAGAAGAAAGTATGGTTTGACAATAGGGCTGGGTGATGTGGCCTAAAATTAAGGTTGCACAATTACTTGAAATATCACTGACACTGCAATATGGCAGAGGGCAATATCCAAATCGCAGCAGCTGCAATTGCTCAATAAAGGTAAAATGGTAATAGGTAGAATGTGTCACAACATATCATTATAAATGAAGCACGGTGGTGCTCCGGAGATGCCCTGACCTTCAAATCATATTCCAAATGTAAGGGATTTGTTTTGCATTTCGTGCAGCCCTGCCTAAACATTATATCACAGTGTAATTTGAGGCAAAGACAGTAGCATTGTATGACCTCCTGAGACCCTGTGTCCTCATATGAGCACGTCACATTTTGGGTTTACTTGACCTTATACTTCTTTCTACTTAAAGCTCCAGTAGGCAACATTGTTTTGGTATAATTGAGTAAAAAATGTATAATATCCTCTAAGCATAATGTAAATCAAGTGGTCTGAGACAAACAATAGGTTTCTGCACCTCACCATGGCTCTGTGTTCAGCCTCTAAAGAATCAGTATCGTGCCGATGTACATCAACTAATCAAAGGTTGTGCCATCTAGTGGTAGTAAGAGCACAATGCACTAATCCATGTAAAAATAAGATGGCAGCCATCTCTGCCAAGTCAGTCTGCAGCTGATCCCGATACACAAGTGGACAAGGTCCAAAACCTGATCACATGTTATGGTTGAAACTTGTTTATTCTTGTTTAGTGATGTTTGTAGTTTGATATGGCAACAGATTTGACCAATTTTGGCAAAAGCAACCAGCTACGACACTGTTAATTAGGTAGGACTCGTTTGAGGACATTGGGACTTTATACTTGTCTTGTTAAAGGACATTGGGACCTAATTATCGTTGACAACATCTACTTTTTTTATTGGTTTTTTTCCGCATCCTACTGATCCAAAATACTTGGGAGATATTAAAAAAGTATATTCAACAAAAGTTCGGATCTCAGGAGGATATCAAAGTATTTGTTCTTCTTAAAATGTCAATATAAATGCTTCTAAAGAGGTAAAGCTCTGATATTGTTACTGTATGGAGACTATTACTGTCCTCTCGACTATTACTGGGGCATTTCACATATTACAAAAGTTTTTTAAGAACATTTATTGAGCAAAACTGCAATAATAAATAGAAACTTACAAATAAATTATTGAATAAATAAAAACTTCAATCTCTAAATAACATTTTTTCCTGAAATTGAACTGCACAATGTAAAAATAAAAGCTTTTTAGTACAGCAGGACAGAAGTGTTACTGGCTCACCCTTTCCCCCTTTAAGGACAGTGGCCTGGTGGGTAATCAGGGAGGCTGTGACGTGTGCTTCGTTGTATGTGGAGGGAAGCAGCTCTCTCTCGGGGTGTCGTGGTGAAGACATGTGGCAACAAGTGATGATAGCAAAGAATCAAGTGTCTAGATAAGCTCAGGGCTGTTGATGAGAAGGCCATGTCTGTTGTTCTGTGGTGAAGGCTGCAATAAAGCCATTGCTGGTGAACAGCACCCCAACGCCTCGCTATCCTTCCTTCAGCCGAGTGGTCTGGACCACTAGTTACCAGCTAATAATGAGCCAAGCTAAATTAATGCTAATAAGCCAGCATGTTTCCAACTATGGTTCAGAGCCTGTAAACTGTCACTGAGAGAGGTAACAGGAGGTTTCTTTCACCGAACCAATTCCAACAGAATGAGACTCAAAATGAAAAATTACTTCAAAATAATTAATTCTTTACAGCACTGCAGGCATATGCATGATTACTGCATAGTTCTTGGCAGCATCTCAGTGTGTATGTTTATTTGGCCTTTTTGTTTGTACCCACATATAATAAAATCTAGCAGCATATATTTTCTTTCTATTTATTTAACCATTCTTTAACCAGGAAGTCCCATTGAGATTGGAAATCTCTCTTACAAGAGAGACCTGGCGGAGGTAGCAGCCAATCAGAACACATTTAAAATGCAACAAATACAGCATATAATACAAAAATCCACAATAAAACAACATCTTTTCAAACATAGTGGCCTCTCAAGAAATCAAATTGAAAAGTAAGTTCAAGTACAGCAGGACAGGAACTTTTTCTACGGCAGTACCTGACTCAAAAAGATGTCAGTCGAATCAGACTTGGCTGTTCAATATGAATACTTGTTCCTTTATTTTCATGTAGAGTTTGAGAGTTTGAACAGGGTTCAGCAGGGCGTTCAGGGTGACAGTGACATTTGTGTAGCCATGTTAGCCCTCTGAGCTATTGGGTGCTAACTACGCTAATGACAGATCGAAAATGTGCATGTACATTTTCTTGCCGACACAAGATATCAAATAGAATCGGGGCTAGGCAGCTGTCTCTGTCTCAGTCAGTCAGGCTCTGGATCTGCAGCTGCCTGTAGCCCAGAGCAGTGTGAAACAAGGGCAAAACACTAGTAATACAACACTGCCTGCTCACAGACCATGCTGCAAAGTTTGGGCATTTCAGCTTGCTGCGTTTCTGTCCAGGTACCACATATTGGATCCAAGTCCTTTGATCAGGTCATTAAAGCCCCAGGAAACATGTCCTTACACACGTACACAGAAAAGGTATTTGTTTTGTTGTTCAACCGCTGACCTTTTCTTCCCAATTCATACTTCAAAGCAAATAAATACCAGTGTACTTTCTATACCATTTATGCTGTCCGCCCCTTTCTTAGGGTTTCATGTTTACCATTATATAACCAAACTAGACATATATTCTAGTTGTCCATCATCCAGGCTTTTGAACAAGCTCTGTACACTATAGTGCTGTGGACATGAAATGACACGTACAAGAACTCAAGGGATGGATCAAACTAATGTCGAGGTCGTCGTCTCCTTTGGCCATTTCACTGCCATACAGCATTCATAAATCCTTGCATAACATCCAACATAAAGTACAATCTGCTCGGGCTGCAGTATATCTGTGTTTTGTGCTGGAGTCAACAGTTCAATGAAGCCGACTGAACAACATTATCAGCAAAAAGAGAGAAAGAGACATTTACACAACAACTTCGACAAAATGATTCAGAGCCTTGAGATACCACAACTGAAAAACACAAATACGATCAGTAATAGGCTGCAGCCTCGGTGGAGTCAAACACCTATTACCAGCGCACTTGCAGAGTTCTGTCTCAAGAAACGTACTGGACGGACTAACAGCCCTGTCACTCCTGAGAAAGACATGTGTATCAAGCATCTCAAAGTACAAAAAAAAGCACATGCAAATTCCCTCCAGTATCTTCGCACAAATGAGGAGTTTGTCCACTGTTCCCAGACCAACACAGAATCAGACCACCACCTCTGTCTGCCAAACCACAACCTCCATTTTCAACAGAAACACCCCAACGGGGAAACGGCCCATTGTTGTTTCTCAAAAGTAACACTTTGGGAGTCTTAACTTGTGTGGTCGGTACATCTCCTAAGAGCCCCGTTTCTCTTGTCTAAGGGGTGGCAGCGCAGATTAATAGTGCATTCCAACACTTCCTGGCGGCCTTCCTTTCTTTGGCTCCATGCCCCTCTCTGCAGCTCGTTACGTGCTGCCTCTGCACACGCTGAAGGCTAAGGTTTGAATTTCTCCTCTCCTACAGTCAGATTGAATTTAGGATCATGAGTGGAAGAGATTATTCTTCAGTGTTTAGGGACAGTGTTGGTTTGCTGCATGTATTGTGGGCCCAGCACTGAGAACAATACACAGAAAGGGATTGTAAGTAATCAAGTAATTTAGAATGGATTATGTTCTCTCTACAGATTCAGTTTGCTACTCCTAAAAAACAAAACGATGCAATACAGAGGTGCTGCAGTGTTTCTGATATGCAGTCACCACACTTAAGTCATATTTACATTAACAGGTGTGCATGATGCTACTTCTTCAGCACAAACATCCATCTAAAATCCTTCTGTCAGTGATTCTAAACAACACAACACCATCTATCTGGAGATGCAAAGAACATGCTTATTATCATAAAATACCAAAACTGTTGATTCACTTCCACTAGGGCTGCCCCCTAAGAGTCGACCAAACATTAGGCGACCAGAAAGGTCATTAGTTGGCAATATTTCATGGGTTGCTCAGTTGCAGAAAAAACAAAACATGAAACTCTATGAGGAGCTGCGCCTTCTCAAAATAAATCAAAACCTATATGTCTGGACCATGTGGGACTTTAATTTGAAAGGACAGACACAGGAAGAGGCCACGCTCAGCAGTCAGACAGGAGTCAGGTTACAAACCAATCACAGCCGACAGATATTTTTCTCTTCTTCTGTAAATATTCCGTCTGATAAATACCGAAAAGTTGATCATGTTAGTGCAGGGCTACCCAGAGCTTTACACCTGTCCCACAGATGATAGGCCTACACACTTATAAACAGCGCAGGGAAGAAGATCAGCTCTGCACTCAGGATTTCAGGTAAATACAGGCTATACAATGCTTTTTAAGTTTGTTTAGCAACCTAAGACACAACCTGCCGCCGCACTCTTGAAAACTGACACAAAAAAATTTCTATGC
Source organism: Epinephelus lanceolatus (assembly GCF_041903045.1). Taxonomy (NCBI): domain Eukaryota; kingdom Metazoa; phylum Chordata; class Actinopteri; order Perciformes; family Serranidae; genus Epinephelus; species Epinephelus lanceolatus. The sequence continues at coordinate 31,888,628 of NC_135751.1, forward strand.
AGTTAAAGACGCAGCATGTGTGTGGCCCCTAATTTCCAGGGCTGGTACCTGCGGTTATTCCACAGGCTAGTTAATAACATGTCGGGCAGGAAATCCAAAGTGTGGGATCATTTTGAGAAGGTGAAGGACGAACCCAAGGTGATATGTAAACTCATCTTCATTGGTCGACTACAAACATGACGTATCATCTGAAACATGGAAGTAGCTACATGCCCATTAGCCCACAGCGTCATTAACAGGCGGCTCGCTCAGTGTGTGATGTGCACTTGGAGATAAAATATAGGCCTATATTAATGAAGGTTCATTAGTACGGTTTTGTATTTCTCTGTAATGTAGCACAGTGTTAACAATGTTACTGATACTATTCTTTCTCACACCTTCAACTCAAACCATTGTGTTGCCCCGCCCAAAATATATCATTTAATAATCAAATTAATATTGTAAACATGTGTGCGACTAGTCGCCTAATGGCCCTCAATGACGACTATTGGTCGGCTAGGAAAAATGTTAGTCAGGGGCAGCCCTAACTCCCACAGTGTGAGATGCAAAGAGGGAAATATCGAGGCCTGCTTAAAAACATCCCACATGCCTTCCTGTAATTACTACCAGGATGCTAACATCAATAATATTTACCATAAATCTGACATGACATGAATGCTGCATAACTCTATCTCCTCTTCAGCATCAATCTCCCTCCATCTCTCCCTTTACTTCTTTAAAAATGTCCCTCTCTCTATCTCTCTCCCTCTTGGCAGTCTGCCACGGTGAGGCTTTATCCACCACAGGCATCTTGTGACAGAAGCCGGCACAACAGGAATATTTTTCATGAAGATGCCACAATCCCTGCACCCTCTGGGAGCAACGCCAGGGGCTGTTTTCCATAATCAGGTCAATCACAAACAGCCACCGCAGAGCCCTCCATCCCTTATCTCCACCCCACCCCCCGTCCCCAAACACACACACTAGTTACAGTAGAGTAGAGCATGGAGGTCTGCTCTGTGTGTGTGAGTAATCACTAAGAGCGTGGTGGCAGCAGCGCTGAGGCAAGCAGTGACGGAGAAAACGCAGGTGTCCTCACCTAACCTGACAGAGCAGGTGCACCATGAGGCAGCAAACTAATTCTATTGTCTTTTTTAAAGGTGAAAGTCAACAGTAAACTTGTGCAAAGCACTTAAAATGAGACAATGATCCCCTACAAATAAACTGGCAAGTGAGATCCATTGTTATACATGCAAACTAGCAATAAAAATGTTTTTGCAGTCAAACTATGTAAAGAGAGATTAAGTTTAATATTTCTCCACAGGAGCATGACTCCAAATAAATGTTATGTTGGGGGATACAGTCCTGTTGTACTCCGAAGTACAATAAAAGTTGGCTGTCATGTTCAGTATTCAAGGCGAGGTAAGGACAACGCTCCATCGACTGAACTGTGATAGGAAATTTTCAAACATTCCAGAGATGTTTAGCAAAACACACCTGTGCAAACAAAATTAATGAAGTCAGCAGCAATACTGAACAGATGGAATTTCTGTCAAGGTAAACTGACTTCAGTCTACACCTAATAGCTTCACGATTCATGACTTAAAAGTCAGTTTATACAGCAAAACAACTAGAGGTCATGTATTTAAGACATGTACCATAAAAGCAAATGCATACCTCCTCTCACTTTTTAAAAAAAATAAATTCAAAAGCAGATTGATGGCAATGTGCGTTTACAAAAGAAAGATTCTGGAGAGAGGTCAAACGTGTGACTCCAAATTCTCCACTGCAAAAAGGTTGTTTGAAAGGACTCTACACTCAGCACAAGCATGCAAGGACGAGTGAATTCAAAAAAGGATCTGTTTATTAGACATTTGAAGTGCTTAGTTTCAAGTGATTGTACTGCACTGGCTAAGCTGCCGGCCAACCACAAAGTCTCCAACTATTTCGGACAGCTGTTTGGCCACTGTCTCCTTCCAGCACCCTGTATAGAATTCAACATAGGCCGACTAGGGTTTGTGCTGTGATCAGTGCTCAGTGCTTTAGCTACTGGAGCACAACATCACTAGCATTCTTGTATGAGGAAAATAAACTGGACAACCTCTGACACTTAAAGCTAAAGGTAACTGAAAGCAATTACAAGCAGAACAAATAAAGCAGAGACGGAGGAAAATGAAATTGAATTGACAAGATGCTATGTAAGAAGTAAACAGAAGTAAACAGAGGTACCGTGAAGTCAGTGTCATAGCAGGATGTGTGAGTGGAAAACAGACTTAAAACACCCACGCAAGTATATTTGGACATTTTTATAGTTTTTATTTATTTATTTTGTATGAGTCATTTCCTGGCAGTGCTGATCAGTCACTGTGTGCCAAATATTATTAGACAAATAAATTCATTTTGTGCTTAAAGTTAAAAACAGAAGGTATTAAAACAGGAAGATGGCATGATTATAGCAGAAGCTGCTCGGCATATGCCAACCTTATGTGCAGGTTTGTGCAGGTGCACTGTCATGCCTCTGTGTGTCAGCAAACCATTGACATCATTTGCAACGCATTCTCACTCCGACCTCGTCACATACCTTTCATCATGGAGCTTCTACGTCCTGACACAACGTGAAATGTACCCTGGGTGGCTACCTTACCTGTATTGTCTTCTCTCAACATACACCTCCGTTTTCTTACAGTCTCTTTCAAAATCAATGCACTGCGTCGGAACAACAACGTGAATCGTCATTTTTCTTCAACAACTAATGCACATGGTTGAGTTTAGGCAACAAAAACATGTGGTTAGGTTTGGAACAAAAGAACAGGTTTGGCGTTGAACGTCAATGTTTGTTGGACCCATTGACCCCCCCCTTAAGTTTTGTTCTTGTCCCGACTCATTTTGCCCTGAAGCCGGTGAGCATTGTCAAACTATAACGGCGATCGGCTGCGTATCATGGCAGCGTTCAAGGACGGCTTTTTTTGTCAGTGTCTAACGTCGCAAGTCACTGCCCATGCCCCAGATTTCGACTACTTTGGTGTGAGACCAGGTTGCATTTTGACCTAGTTTGTCAACTTACCTTGTATTCTGGCTACACTGAAGACCTACTGCGGACTGTTCGCAGAGCGGATGTGCTGTGGAATGAATCATTCTGCTGGCTACACCTACACACATACGGCATAGGGCTGTGTGAGTGGCACATTTCACGATTGAGATTTCATCAATTTGGTCCAATAACATTTTGAAGTCTAGAAGAGCCACGTGATAACATCACTTTTATCCCCTCTCAAGTTACTGAAGGGCTAAACCAGACGTAGGTGGCTCGGCTGGTGCCGGCTCCATGGGCCCAATGATGCAGAAGGAGTGCGAATCATTCCGATAATTTTATAGGTGACAACAAAGCAGCTTTCATAGGAATGAATGAGGTCCTGCCTCTGACACAGTATCCAGTTCTCTTGTACATCCATGGGCTGAAGCAGTCAAGTAAAGATATGAAAAGAACTGAAATGATCACTTTATCCTTGGAGCAACCATGTTTGTTTTATTTTGTAGCTACACACTACAAACACTTGTGTTTTCAGGTATGTCTCTACTCTAAAGCCCAAACTACCACATCAGTCCTGGACAAGTGCCGCCAGCTTAGATGTGCTTTGAAGTATGTTTAAACAGAAAACATGTAAATAAAAAAGAAGATGAAAAAGACAGAAAACCAAATCTCCACCCTTTACTGCAGTCAAAGAAAAATAAAGTGACTAAATCAAGGTTGCCAGAAATGAAGCAAATGAATAGGTTGGGAGTTGGCTATGAAAAAAAAGAGGTCATGGTAGAGTGTGGCGCCGAGCTGAAGAGAAGAAATGGCATAAAAACTGAGCTGGAGAAAATGAAATGAGGGAGAAAGGACATCCAGCTGGGCCAACCAATCTTGGTCCTGCTCACCATGGAGGAGGAGGAAGAGCCGAAACTGACAGAAATCATTAAAACATAAAAAGGTGATGCTCCGGAGGGAGTTTCAGTAACTAAATGACTTTGCAGGAGAGCTGGAAGATTAAAGCACAGAAAAGCAGGAGGAGGAACAGCCAGTGAGGAGAGCGCCCTGTCCCCCACCCTCAGACGAACCCCTACTGCAAGCCTCCAATTCATCCTGTCACAATGTGAGACTGCACCGTCTCAAGGGTATTTCAGAGGGTGACATGACCAGGTTTTAAAGAACTTGGGCAAGATGCTGGAAGTCTCTAGGCAGGGCATTAACAAAAGCCCAAGGACACAAGGCCTTGTCTATTTGTCAGGACAAGAGGAAGCACTGAAAAGCCCTGATGGAGTCCATAAAGTCTCTTCTGACCTGACACAGAGGGGAATATTAAAGGTGACCCTGGCAAGCGGCTTCCAGTTTCCCAGAGGATCACCATGACATCTCTCCAGCAGACACCGCAGTGGCATGTCAGTTTCCACAAAGACTTTTGCTTATTAGGAGGACAGAGCTGGTAAGTAAATGCACAAAAACACAAACTTCAAGAACACTATGAAATACCAATGCTGAGGTGCAGTCATGGTAGAGAAAGGAATGAAACTTCAATTTATTCTTGTGTGTGGGTGATGACAATATTGACAAAATGTTACCACAACTCAAATCAAGTACGAAGTAGACAGAGAGTTTTCTTTGCAAAAATACAGTCTAAATTCAGTTCGACCTTGGGAGGCATTTTGGTTTTAACAAATACAGAAAAAGTCGTGCAGAAAAAATCGTGTTCTTTATAAAACCAAACTTTCAAAATTAATTACAGTCTGAAACAGACACAGAAAGTTGGGTAAGTATAACAACAAAAAGGAAGTAGAAAAGTTTCCTTAGGGCCATACCAAATGTCATTTTTTTATATTCAAAGATTCTATTGAGGTTTTTGAATGAAGCTTCAAATGCCTGTCATATTTTATGACATCATCAATTTGAATTAAGTGATTCATTGGATTAAATGACTACCAAGTGTTCGTAAGTGCTATATCGTAGGCAACTGGACTTGCTTGTGTTTCTTGACCCTAATGACTCACATGGTGGCCAGGTGGGTCAATGACTCACATTGCCACCTTAACAACTCTGAAACTAAGAGCTCACATGTGACCCCTACAACTCTGCAAGGGTTCACACCCACACAGGGTTTAAAGCCTGCAACTCTGTACCAGTCATTTAGAACTGAAGAAGCTTCTTGGATGAGAGGCGAAACGTCTTCAAGAAACGCAAGCAAGTCCAGTTGCACTTACGATTACCATGACCTAGATAACTGAAAATCTTCTCCGACGACCACTAAGTGTCTTTTTTTTATTAAATAAACTGTCTTTAATGAATAAATGTCATTTATGATGCTGTTAGATTGCTGCTGGGCCGTCACATTAATGCAGGTACTTGCCACACTAAAAATGTTGTTTTTGAAAGGCTAAATACCAACAAATTTGGATTACAGCACAGGGTTTCTCACACATGCATTTATTTGTGGCGGTCTGCCACGAGCAAAACATCTGCCACCATGTTTTGATTTCTTAAATCTGAGGTTACAAGTCTTGGTGTGATCCTTGATTTAGATCTAAGTTTCAAGTCCTGCATCAACAAGGTAACGAAAACATTTTTCCACCTCAGACACATAACTAAGGTACGACTATTTCTAAATGAAAAGGATGCTGAGAAATTGATTCATGCCTTTCTTTCAAACCGACTCAACTGCTGTAACGCACTTTTTACTGGCCTCCCAAAAAACACCACTGACAGACTTCAGCTCATTCAAAACTCTGCAGCTCAGCTATTGACCAGAACCAAGAAGAGAGAGCACATCAGGCCAGTCTGAGCTGCTCTGCACTGACTTCCTGTTACATTTAGAATTGATTTTAAGCTCCTCCTTCTTGTATACAAAGCCCTACATGGGCTGAGACCAGAGGTGGGTATAACGCGTTACAAAGTAACGCGTTAGAGTACTTTGATTACTTTTTGCAGTAACGAGTAACCTAATGCGTTAGTTTGCTGTTTGAGTAATCAAATAATTAAGTACATTTTCAAACAAGACATCAGTTACTTCCATTACTTTTAGAACGCTTGTCCTTCAGCTCCGAAACAGCAACGGCTGTCGTTTGGTTCTAATAACGGAGATAATGTTAAACCTATCAGTCTGAAAGAAGTCACGGAGCTTGTGGCTCCCTACGTGGTCGGAGAAATGCTGCCGTTGTCTATGGTGGAGTCTAAATAGGTGGAGTAGGACTCGCTGACAGACATATTTCAGACTCAGGACTTGCATTATACCTGGTACACGCTACACGCTGGTACTCACCAATTATCCCCGGTCGTCTTTCACGGCGTGTGTGATGTCATCGGGTTATTCTTGTCCTATTTTTATCGCTTTTACTATTATTTGAGTCACTGTGTCTGTTCACGTGCCAGCCGACATGTTGTTGTAGTCGCCTAAAAACGTCAGCAGATGGCAGGAGCTACATTTGAAGCACCACACATAAACTGTCAAGCTATTCTATCTTCCACAGGAAGTTCTGGCAAATTTTCAGAATAAAAGCCTATTTAGAAAATGGAGGGATTCTCTCAGCCGAGGTTATAAGGGGCTTTTAATTTGAAACAAGTGTTGAGTTTGAAATGACGGTGCGATATGTTAACTTTACAAAGACAACGGGAGCGGATTAAAAAGTAAATATATAAACACACAGAGGGATTAATAAATAACGGACCGTCTATAATGTAGTTTGTTTCAAATGAAGCTGGGAGCCTCTGCAGTTGTGGTGAGTAAAAGCTCCGCCACTATTTGTTAATGTTATTACTTTATGTCTGACCGTGAGGATGTACCATTGTTTGCTAGCTTGATGCTAATGACAGTAACATTAACTCAGCGGGTTGACAAAGTGCCTCTGCTGTTTCACACCATCATTTCCCCCTTTTACTCTGTGTGGTAACATCCCTAGAGGAAATATTAAAAACGCTGGGGTGTTGTTGTCATACAGTTGTCTACGGCAGCAGATCGTTGTGTGTTTCTACTGGTCAAAGTGACGGCTGTGATGGGAGAATTGGATCTCAGTGAAGAGCAAGTGGTCCATAACTTTAATTTTGGAGACAAAAAATGTAGGCTTAGCGCCCTGTGGTCCATTGCCCAATAGGAAATGTAGAATACTCAAAAGTACTTTAAAAGTGCTTGAGTTACTTTTCTCAGGGAGTAATGTTGGAAGTACTTTTAAAGTAATTGAGTTACTTTACTCAGGGAGTAACGCAGTAAAGTAACTGGTTACTTTTTAAAAAAGTAACGCAGTAATGTACTTTGATTATTTTTAAAGTAACCCTTACCCAACACTGGCTGAGACTGAGCTACATTGCTAACTTGTTTACTATTTGCCTCCAGGAACACTGTGATCATCTGCTGCTGGTTTATTGGAGGTTCCCAGCAACAGTGGGAAGAAGATCAGGGATGCAGCCTTTGTCAGTTACGCCCCAAAGCTGTGGAACACACTAGCCTACCTATAGATATCAGAGAAGCTAGCTCGCTAAATATTTTCAAAAGAAAGCTAAAAACGTATCTGTTCACTTTAGCCTTTAGCTAGCTCTGACGTCCTGATATAGGTCTGAAACACTTTCTGTTTACACTTCACGCTGCTGCAACTCTCATAAAATCTTACTTAATTTATGATTCTATGATTTTATGAATCAGTTCTTTTTTATGTTCATTCTGTCTATTTTCCTGTGAAGGACTCAATGCTACCCTTATTGTAAAGTACTTTGTGCTGCATTTGTTGTATGAAAGGTGCTAGTTTATTATTTTTGGAGCTGGAACTTTCATAAAGAGTGCTGATGGGATATATATACCGTTCAGTTATTCATTGGTCCACATTGTCAGAGGGCGGAGTGACTCTGGGAACAGATGGAGCAGCAGAACATCAGGCACAGTGACAGTGAAACTTGACCAGTCATTACGCTGGATCTTAAAGTTTGCTTTCACTCCTGACAAACAGCTGCTTCTCTCATCCATTGATTTGATCTGATCAGCTCTAAATGGATTGACTGATCAATTATCCACCCCATGACTCAACACTCCACAACCTGCAGCTGAGGAAAAAAATAATGCATTAAGAATTCTGCTTGTGCTGCGTTCACAGACCCTCCGAATTTAGAGAGGGGACACAGACTGCACACGCACACAGATTCTAATTCTATGGGAAACACTGTAGCATATATACTATTACATATATAATATTTCATTGGATAAAAACATTATTGGGAATTTGCAAAATGATTACATCTTTTTTCTACAGCATTTGACTTCTTTATTCTTTACTTTAAATATAAATCAATTTAAAAAAAATAGACAAACAAGATATTTTCTGCAGATATATAGATGAGGAAAAGTTGTGTTAGGGGAGTCTATTACTTATTTATTTAATTGGGTGGTAAACAGCCTGGGGGTAGTTGTATATCAGTTGTGAATAAATTTGGGAATTCATCAAAATAATATATGAGTTAAAAGAAGAAATGTAAGACTGTAAGGAGGTAGGGACATTTAAGTTTCGCTTCTATCTTCTCCTTTTCGGACACCATTATCTTTGCCTTATTTGTTTTTTTATTATGTTTTTTTTTTTTTTTTTTAATTTTGGATCAAAATAAAGTCATTCATTCATTAATTTATTCACTAAAGTCAAATGTCCTGAGACGATTTTAAAAAAATTCTCATTATCAAATCACTGTGATTAAATTTCAAGTGATTAACTGCTGTTTTTGAGAGAAGAAAATATCACATTGGTTCTGTTTGAAGAAAAGAGCATCTTTTGATAAATAAACACAACAAGGCAACTTTGAAGTGATGAAATGCGAGCAAAGCACACCATACACTGAATATTGCGTAAGTGAGAATATACCTGCAGTAAAATACAACATACTGACACTCCAGGATAAGAGTGTTCTCTCTGACCATGATTGTACTGGGCTATTTACTTGAAGAGAGGGCAGCTCCAGTGGTGCCTGTGCTCGTAATATTCGCCCACCAAAGGGAACCAGTTTCTTTGTCCTTTTCGTTTAGTTCCAAGCTGCACTCCTACGACTTTTTCTTATTAAAAACAACCAAAGAGCACACATAAAAGAGAAGCTGATTCTGCTTTCATGATTCTTTTCTCATGTCCCAAAATTAAATATCACATGCACAGAGAGGATCTGAGTCACAGGTAACTGCCATTGTTGGCCTAAAGAGGGTGCAGAGAGAAAGCATATCAGTTTAGTATGTGTACGGCACATATAACCAGCTGTACTGTGGGAAAAATACAAGCTTCTTTGTGCGCCGGCCGTAAGCATCCACATTAATCTGTTTTACATTTTCACTAATCAGACTTGATGAGGGGATGTCAGCTGTTACGACTCTCTTTGTGAATAATAGCTGTGTTTATGGTAATTGTTACTTGATTCAAAAATGAAAAAGCTCAATCTGCCTATTTGAGAAACTGCCAACAAGCAGCACAGACATTACAGGATTATTTCATCATTTCGAACCATGGAAAATCCCAAACAAAATAAAACACCTTTGTATTTCTGCAGTGCAACCACTGCCAAGACCGAATGTAACTGTAGGATACTGTCAGAAAAAGTTAAAGGAAGAGCAGACAGTCTGTCAGGGGCAGAGCACAGAGGCAGAAATGACTGACTTATCACTAGGGGGAAAAACAGAAATCGACATTGACATCGACATCGAGACATTGGCTGTATTAACCAATCATTAGGTACCAGGGATAAACAATAAAGACTGCCTGATTTCCCGGGGCAAGTAAATGCCACGCCTGGCAAGAAAATCTATCATCTCTGTTGATATTTGCACTCTTGATAAAATGGTAGCAGATACATACAAAGTTTATGAGCTCAAATGCAAGCAAGCAATTAAATTATCCTGTAAAAAGGAGTTTAGTTGGGTGGCACTTGAGGATGTGGTTAAAACTCCAACCATGTAATGCTCAGGCTGCCTCAAGTTTGAGAGCAAGGAGGCTGTTTTTATGACAATTGACTTTCTGCTAATCACCGCCCCTTTGTGATGGTCCGACAAGCTGTCAGAGTAAGCACGGAGCCCACACTGTAACTAACTGGAAAAATGAAAGAGTGATTCCAGAGAAAAGCAGACAGAGGGGTCTACAGTCTGTGTTTGAAGGATATATCCAGGATGTCAAACTGACTCAGCAGCAACAACAGGTTAAAAAGACAAAGATATTTAGAAGCTAAAGCCGAACTATAGGCTACAGATCACAGTGTAAAAGTGAACCACCACATCACTGCTGATCGCCACACAAGACAATGAATATAAAGGGAAACTTTGCTGATATTGAACCAGCTGTGTGGCATCACAGTGTGTGCAGATGAACTGTGTTTGGCTTCACCCCTGTGCTGCTGCCAGCACCCAACCTCCACCGCTGGACAGGCAGGGATCTCCAGGGGACGTCAAACAATGCTCATCTGCGCACAATGTGATGACACAGAGCTGGTTGAATATCTGCAAAGTTCCCCTGCTTCCCTTCACTGGTTCCTGTACAGCAGTGTCGGTCTTGTCACTATTATACAAAAGCAGCAAAAGCAGCATGTGTATACATTCAGTGGGCTATATCTTCAGTAGCTAGCTAGCTAACCCTACACTTTTCAGGGTTTGATTTTGGTTTTGGAGCAGGGAAGAATCTTTTACCACCCTCTCCAGGTAATGAGTATCATTAATACACGACATTTAGCACCAAATCCACAAAACCAGCCTGAAAATGAAGGAAATCTGAGACGACTGCATTACAGTCAATGGAGCACAGCTGTGTTGTTGTCGGTCCCTGGTCTGAGCCTGCCAGATGCTATATTATGATTGGCCAGTCTGCATCCGGGGGAGTGACTTAGCGAAGGGTCAACTAACTTTAGTCTGATAACAGCTGATAAATTAAACAATCTGTATAGGGGCAAGTAAAAAAAAAGACTTTGGGCACATAGATTTCTGACCCACTTGCCCAACCGGGCAAGTAACAAAACCATCAACGTTGAACCCTGGGTATGTCCATCGTTTTACAGTTGCAATACTTAATGTTGTTTTAACTTACCAGTCCATAACGTGACGCCATGGGGCACAAAAAAGACTTTTCCCATAGACGTACATTGTGAAAGAGACGTCTGAAAATCAGGATATAAATATTTTTGAGACTTCCCCATCAGCTTCCCAGTATGAACACTTAAATAGCCTATTTAAATCAGTGTGTCCTGAAAAGATGTAAAATTGAGTTTAATCCAGAGTTATTTTCCTACTGTCATTCATGTGAGCAAGCTCAAGATCATGCAGTTGGGAGGCAAGGTTAAAGGAAAGGCTAGTGTGCTTGTTCTATGAGCCCAACTATGTGGAATATCCAGGTAACTTTATACCAAGAAGTCAAACTTTTTTGGCTTCAGGCGTCACTGCACAGGGCCTAGCCTCCAACACTGTATCCAGTTCTCTTTAAACATCCAGGGTATGTGCAACTATCAGCAATACAAGAGGCTTACAGATCACTGTATTATGAGAAGTCACCAGCATCCATCACGAGTGATCATTCCAGATCATGAACTTCCAATGCCTGACAGCTTTTTCTGTTGACCTGATGCAATGACCCTGCCACACTTGCTGTGATATGAGGCACACACAATGGGAGTGCGTCATTTCCATCTATATCCCATGAATAATCCATGACCTCAGAGGCACCGGGAGCAGCTCTGGGTACTTTGTGAGAGGTTTTCACTAAAACAAACTGTCAAAACAAGACACAAGTGTTTACATGCACTCGACAGAAGGTGGGAAAAGTAACACTACAGCAACACCCCTGGCTGTTTTATTCAACAGAGTTTTTTGAGTGGAAGTTTTATCTTATTTTTTTCTACCGTATTTGTCTTCTTAACTTAGACAAATGAGTCAGTGTGTTGTCCAAGGACATTCAGGAAGGACGCTGATGCCAGTGTTTCATGCTTCATTTCATGGCACAAAATTATGTTCTAGAGCACAAAATACATCATTTGGACAAAATACACCTTAGGGTATGTTCACAGCGGGTCACTCCTGTGTTAGGAAATACATTTCCTGCCATGAAATTAAGAAAATGGATTTGGAATAACACAATTACCATATCATTTCCATAATTATTCTTAACCTGAAAAACATTCCAGCATTGTGTTTCACAAAATGGACTTCAGAGTCAACAGGCGGTATTTAGTAATGAGAACGTACCTAATGACATACGGTAAGGGGCATTACTGTAACATGCTACGATAGGTCATGAAAAGTGACTCATCATTCTTCACACAATGAAACCTGGCACCCCAAGGTCCATTTTATGGACATGCTTCATGCATGCCATGATACTTTTCATGTCAAGGCTAAAAATGCATCCATGAAATGAAGCCTGAGATATAAGGCTGCTACTACAAAACCCACAACAGATGCATGTATGTTTCTGCAAACCACGGCTATGTTTCATTTGTACGTTATTATGAAGCATATACTTTGAAATGTTACATTTCTTAATGTTTCAACAACACTGTGGTTAACGTGTGGTAAGGTTTAGGCACAAAAAACACTTTAAAAACACTTGCTTTATGTGGCACTATCCCGGCAGGAAACGCAACGATTTCTGAGGGTGCTTTCACACCTACCCTGTTTGGTTCAGTTCAGTCAAACTCAATTTGTTTGCCCCCTAAGTGCGGTTCTTTGGGTAGGTCATATTAAAAACATAACAAAGGCAGGTTTCTACCGCCTTAAGAATATAGCCAGAGTCCGCCCGTTTCTCTCTCAGGCCAGCACGGAGGTGTTGATGCATGCTTTTATCTCCTGTAGGTTAGATTATTGTAATGCCCTGGTCTCTGGTCTTCTCAAAAAGATTATCTCAAATCTACAATTATTACAGAATTCAGCTGCACGAGTGCTGACGAGGACCAGAGGGCGGGAGCACATTATACCAGTTTTAAAATTGCGGCATTGGCTCCCCGTGTGCTTCAGGATTGATTTTAAGGTTCTTTTATTAGTTTTTAAATGTCTTAACGGTCTTGGGCCTTCTTATTTATCTGACCTGCTTTTACCATATCAGCCCTCGCGGACCCTGAGGTCCTCCGGCACCGGCCTTTTAACCATACCACAAGTTAGGATGTTTTTAAAAAGAGGCTCAAGACTCATCTCTTTAATCAGGCTTTTAACTGATCTCTTTATGTATCTATTTTAAATTCCTCTTATAACCGATTTATCCATCTATTATCTATTTTTTATTTATTTTTTATGTTCTTACCCTTCCTCTTTTTACGTTCTTATCTCATTTAACCTTTATCTTTTGTTATTTTAGTTAGCCTATAGGTTTTAGTTTTGATGCATTTTATGTCTCTGTTTTAGATCATTCTTACCTAGCTATTGAATCAATTTTATGAGCTAAATAGCTTTTTGTTTATTTGCTTCTTTTTATACCTTTTGTCCTATCCTACTGTTTTAGTCCCTCAGCTTTTAGCTCCAGTGTTTCCTCATGGGGGCATACCACACTGAGAGTTGTTCCTGGTCTCCCAATGGGGGTGCCGTCAGGAGACCGCTCTGACCTTGGGTGGCTGTAGGGCACTGCACCTTGGTGTGGAGCCTCATGTCTGCTTGGGTCAGGGAGGTCTCTATGGCGGCGCTCCCTGTGGCCGTGGACAGTGGGCCCTCTCAGTGTGGACGGCCCCCAGAGGTGGCTTTTTCCTTGCCTCAGGTCTCGGTGCTCGGCCATGTCTCTTTAGTGATAGCTAGTGTGTGTGTGTGTGTGTGTGCGTATATGTATATTTACGTATCTCTATGTGGGGTGGGAGGGTTGGGTTTTCTCTTTTCTTTTTGTTTTCTGTTTTGGATCTTTGTTGTTTTTAACCTCTGTGAGGCACTTTGTCTTACTGTTGTATGAAAGGTGCCATATAAATAAAGTTGATTTGATTTGATTTGATTAGGTATGAACACAGCAATTGCACTCAGGTGTGCACCAGAACAACCGGACTGAGACCTTCTTGAAGAGGTGGTCTCGGTACAGTTACAAATGAACTCTGGTGCGTTTTGAGAACGTGTTCCAACCTCGATCTGAACCAACTGCAGTCACATGACACATTGTTTGGGTTAAACATGAGCATGCTACAGTCCTGGAGGATTATTAATGTGCACCTCCTCCTGTACTGCCTTAATATGCACATTCAGCACATCCAATGCATCAAAACATTGTTTTCTAGTTGGAGCCGCGCCTCGTTTTCAAACTGTATGGTTTGACTAAAATGAACAATGACAGCAATATAGTCCACGATGAGCAGCGCTAAAATCAACCTGCGTAGTTGTCCCTCCATTGTGACATTAGAAAGTGTCACATTTACCTTGCAAGTGTACTCTTCTTCAACGTTTTGTTTACTTCCTGGATTTTTCAGTCCAATCAAGAGCAGCTTTCTCGCGCAAGGTATTTGATTTGGTCCATATGTAAATGCTGCCATGAGAACACAAACCAACTCTAGGCTATATGCAACTCTTTGACAAAGTTAGTCGCTGATTTGGACTAAAGCAAGACAGCTCTAGGGTCTGAAAGCACCCTCGGGTAGATACAACTGCTTTTCATAGAACTATCGCCAATGGAATGACAGTGAAAGGTTGCTAAAACACAACCATATTCATTGGCTAAAAAGCTGCTGGAAACAGCAATGACTCACTATAAAACAACCAGTTTTGTTGTCTGCTAGTCTTGAACAATTGTCTGCAGTTTGGCAGGTGTCTCGCCTGGGTGACACACCATCCACCATCCCCTCCACCTGCCAATAACAACGTCAGCTCATATACTATGTCACTTAGAAATGCTGATACGATGCTTATGAAACATGCAAATGTAACGTATCTGTGGTTTGCAGAAACATACAATGCCAACATTTTGTTGTGGCGACTGGACTGTACTTTAAAAAATGTACAATTAATCAACTAATCATTGTCTTTGTTGATAAAATGTGCCACCTACAGGTTACCATCAATGCTGTAGAGTGACTGCGTCTACAATAGTTGCCAGACTCTGGAGGATAAAACTAAAAAAGTTATATGCCTTCCTGAATATAGTCTTCTCTGACAGGGAGACTATAATAGCACAGTCATCTGCTACACCTGGTGTAGAACATTCCTCTGGCAATGACTGTCCCATCTTTCCCCCACATCCTGCAGCACGGCACTGCAGCGCTGGGGAGGTTCACATACCAACTCCCTGTAGCACACTTAATGAGCAACCTGCAGAGTGTGTGTGTGTGTGTGTGTGTGTGTGTGTATCACAACTTCAACTTTTACAACTCGCCTCCTCCTCCAACCCTTCACCATATTTCCTGGCTGTTTGCCCACACCCACTCTGTCCTCCCATGTGCTGAAACACTCATCGTGTTTGGGTGTAACTGTGAGGAAGACAGCCTGATATAGAGTTAATGAATGTGTAGTGTAGTGTTTGTGTGTGTATTGATAAAACAAAAAACATAATTTAGTCACTGAAAAATGACTAATAAGGGAATTACTCAAAGGAGTAGTTTGACATTTTAGGGAACACACTTCCTTGCCCTCATAGTTAGATGAGAAGAGCAATACCACTCTCATGTCTGTATGCTAAATATCTATCTGAAGACAGCAGCAGCTTAGCTTAGCATAAAGACTAGAAACAGGTGCAAACAACTAGCCTGACTCTATTGAAAAGTACCAGTACCTCGAAAGCTCACTAATAAACACATTATATCTTGTTTAATCTACAAAACCCAGAGTGTAAAAACATAATTTTCTTTTTTAAGAGGGGTTTGTGCCAGACTATTTCTTGGCTCGGGAGCAGCAACTTTCTGGAGTCTCTAATGGTTGCCTGGCAACTGTTGCTGCTCCTGGCACATAACCCTTGTTAAAGTTTTTATACATCAGTTTTTGTACAGATTAAACAAACAAGGCATAACATGTTCATTAGTGAGCTTTGGAGGTGTTGAGAGGTGGTTCTGCCCAACAGTGAAACATTTCTAGTAGAGCTGGGTCGATTTCTGGTTTTGCTGGTCCAGTCCAGACTACTGGTGTGATTTTATGCAAACCAGCTGAAATTGTAGCACACTGTGGCAAATAAAGAAGGACCCAGCCAACATTTGTATGTGGGGCCCTTGTGGGGAGCCAATGGGCTGAAAAATGGGCCCTATATGGGACTGTCCACAGGTTCCATATTTGCCCCATGACTGCCCACATGGGTGGGTTTACCCAAGTGGGCCCCAGATAACATGCCCATTTTGAACCAATACCCACTTTGGCAAACCCACTCGTGGGCATTTGGCATGGAGCCAAAATGGAACATGTGGACAATCCAATATAGGGCCCATTTTTCAGACCATTTACTATCCACATGGGACTCACATACAAATGTTGGTTGGGTAGCAGAATTAGTCTCTCAGGAAAACTAAAACTGCACCAGTATGGCAACAGTTTTGAATTTGAGGCCACTGAAAGATGAGTCCTGACTGGCTGCAAGCAACGCAGAGCTGCTGTTTTGAGTTGTACTTCTGTTGGATGCCCTGTTTCTTTTTATTCCTGCCGCCTGCTTTGAAAGCACCACAATGGATGAGGAACGACTGATTCATGAAATTTAAGTGAGGAAACATCTCTACAATCTTTATATTGCTGCAAAAACCTAAATAAGGTGGAAGCTGGCTGGAGGAAAATCACCAGAGAGCTGAGAGTTACTGATAAAGTGGTTACGTCTCCATCTGATCTTGAGTGCACAACTGGTATTTACATGGTTTGTTTACATAATGTAACAGAAGAAGAACATATTCAGTGAGGATGGAAAGCTCCAGTGTTACGTGATTTGATGTCATAGTCAGACGCTCATTTGCTATTAAGTCACGGTGCCATTATGTTCCAGTCGAGAGCAGCTGCTGTGTCAAATGCGACTAGTTCTGGTGGTAAAATGATGTATACCAGACCTGGTCTTTGCCTTAAAATCAAACCGGTTTTTGAATGTTTACACCAGACCAACCCTAGTTTCTAGGGTTTATGCAGGGCTAAGCTAACTACCTGCTGGCTATAGCTTCATACCATAAAATTTCAATTAAACGCCCAGTCCCTTTTACCAGCCCCGTGTGGCTACACATTTAGACAAATAAAGACCGGTCCCAGTTCGACGCCTGGTCTGGTTGCCAAGCAGTTCAATTTTTTTAATAGTTTAAAAGTTCTTTAGCTGTATAAACCTGAGTTGTTGGCTACCTTAAAGTATGTGTCCATTACCCTGTACATTATTTATATTCCTTTAGTCCGTAAGGGTCCTCAGATCTTCATGAAAATTAATCCAAGTTATGAATATTGATTTAACAGGACGAAGTGGTGTTGTGTCAGTATGCCGGATGTCGTAATACTTGAGTGCTGTGAGTCTTTATCGCCCTGATGCGCTGTGATATATTATCTGAAGCCTAACTTCTAAACATGTAATATTCATACTGGTTTAACTAAACAATGTGATTGGGGCCTGACCCATATAGACGCCCATCCCAGATATAAGCGTTATATAATAATAACCTGGGCTATTAACTGAAGTTATATGGTCTGAGTGGTATCACTCTCCTTGGCAAGAAAGCAAAAGTGTATTTTCCATAATGTTAAACTATCCTATGATTCATGCATGTAGCAAAAAAAAGAGGTCTTCATTACCTTAATGTAGTGCTCTTTTGCTCTAATTCCCAAAAATAAATACGATAATAAAAGTATCATGTACCCTTTTACTTGAATAAGGAATTAAATACAAAAACATTACAATATCTTAACCATATATTCTCACAGACAACTACTCCACAAAAAAGTAATTCCCTTATCTCAGCTCAAAGTGGACGAGGAGTACTTCTTCTAATTTGTCTGAGGGTTTGAGGACATTATGACCGACTGATCTTCCTGTGAAAATGTATAACTTGCTCTTAATTACTGCTGGGTATTAAGATGAAAAGATCCATTTACGTGCAAATAGACCAAGTAGATCATGTCATGCTAATTGACACTGGAGACTACACGGAGGATCATCATTACACTAATGGACAACAGTCATTATAGTGTCCGAGATATAATCTATCTTCAATTAATTGCTGATACCACGGAGCGCAGAAACATCATCAGTGACCCTGTGTCAACTCTCACTGTGAGCCGCGCTGCGCTAATGAATGAGATGTTGGCGTGACGTAAAACTGGAGGTATTTGGGTTTTTTGTATGAAAACAGTGTAAATGAAAAAAGGATGCAAATCAAACAGATCATCAAGCGACAGCTCATCACATAATAAGTTCAGCACGACATAAAAGAAAACAATTGATTTTCTGGTTAGACAGCCTTGACTGTAAGTGAAATAGGAAATAGAAAATACGCAGAGTCTATATGCCACCATTAAGTTAGGCCCCAGGGACGTATGACAGGAGGAGAGGAGAGGAGAGGAGAGGAGAGGTTATAAAAGCTCTCTGTAGAATAAAGCAGACTGGCATGAAATGGTGCTTTGGGACTGCAGGATAACAGCAGCCCACCACCATTTACTTTGTCTAACCTTTAAGCACATTAAAAATCTGCAGTATCCTTTAATAAAACTCACACACTCAGTTTTGCCCTTTCCTGCGTTAACCTCTTTCTGGGTCTTCCTTTCAGGGCAAGTGGCTTTGTCAAGAAAATGTTAATAAAGTTGGGTTTCGTCAGAGTCTGGCCTCGGGTTCCCCTGTGTGTTCCTGTGTTGTGTGGTGGCTGTTGGACAGCGAGGGTTTCGGCGCAATTAGGTTCCCTTTGTGACAGGAGGAGAGAGGGAGAAACACACAGCAATGATCCCAAAGAAGGTCTTCAGTGAGGATGTACGTTTATGCCTGTCCATCTGGGCACAAGCAGTAGTATAGTGGTATTTAGATCACGCATAACCACACAGGTATGTTTCATAGTGTAGCCGTAGTGTGCTGTAGTGCTCCACTGCACAAGGTGACTTTAACCTCCAGCTAACTGCATCGACAGCAGCACCCTGCAAAGAGCCAAGCTTCATCAGATCCCTCAGGAGGACCCAGAGTTCTTCAGGAGCCAACAAATGCATGTCAATCATCGGTAGCTGCAGTCCAGTGACGGTCTACACCACAAATAGAAATGTTAAAGTTAACCCGTTACTCTCTGGCATGCATCTATTCACTGGCAAGAGATAAACAGTAGGTCACCCAACACGCTCACAGTGTGGAGAGAAGAATCAAAATCAGACGTTGTTTGTAAAACTACAGAAGCAGATCTGAAACTTAATCATTTACGTAATAACAGATAACAGACCAGCAACTAACGTAATAATTAATAAGCCACTGTGGTCTGTATTTCAGGAAAAAAAGCCAATAATTTGTTGGTTCTTGCTTCTTGAACAAGAACTTGAAGACGTCATGCTTTGGCAACTTGTGATGGAGATTTTATAAACTAAACAATTAAAGAATTGCTTATCTTTTCATAAAACTAGTCTGTCAATGCAGGAGAAAGATGCAAATGAAGCTCTAGCAAAAGTTCAGTCAGGAAGACAGTACTTTTCATGCTCAGGCTGTAAGTTTCTTTCTCACCCTGCTTCCCTGCACGTATGCTCACTCACTATCTCTAGGTGTCATTGTCTGGTTAGGTCAAATGAGTCATCAGCTGATTCATAATCAACCAACAGCACAATGACACAACTTCTCCGTCAGCCTATCGTCTCGCTGCTACTCATTCTATATATGTTATTCTTGCTGCCGTTGTGCACACCCGTCACCTCCTCGTCACCACCTAGTATTTATGGATTCATCAACCTCATACGCCTCAGCAGCCTCAGAGTCAGCAGCCGCCACCACCTCCAGTGTCTGGACTCCATGGGGGGATTTATCCTGCTGCTGCTCAGATGTCCCTCGATCACAAAGTATCTCCCTCTGGTGTCCAAGCACCAAAGACTTCTGTTAAATCTCAATCAGCACAAATCATCTGTTAATCTGTACACTCGTATTCTGTATTAAACATTATCTTTACTTCATTCTTCTGTCTCTCCTGATTGAAATACTTTTGAAATAGGTGTTATCTGACCAGAGGAAACAGAGAAGAGCTGTGGTATTGACAAAATCATTGTACATCATGATGATAACACTATTGGGAAACTTATAAATACAGACGACACCAATCGAAATAAAATACTACATTCTTTTTTTGTCCTTAACTTTAGATAAATATTACAGCAGCTTTTTGCTTTTTACTGGTGCACTCTGTGGCCCTCTGTGCAACCTTCACGTCACAGCTCTAACTTGATCAAAGGGTAATAGACCAGCAACTACTGTAATAATTGATAAACCATTAGGGTAATTTTGTAGAGAAAAAAATACCAAGAATCTGTTAGTTCTAGCTTCTTTTTTTAATGATTTTTTTTTTCAGGCTTTTTGCCTTTATTTGATAGGAGTGGGGTGGGGGGATGGTGGGCGGCAAAGGGGTGTGGGTTGCAATCGAACCTGCAGCCACTGCAACAGCGACACAGCCTTTGTACATGGGGCTGCTCTAGGTGAGCTACTTGGTACCCTGGTCCTAGCTACTTAAAGCCCCTACAAGGAACTTTCATTTTGAGTTGATTTTGGCGACCCTGTGGACAAAGTGGTAGTGTTTTGCCGGAATGAAGCCTACATTTCCCATGAGCTCTAGCGCGTATTGTCATAAAGACGCTTACCTGGCTCGTGCATGTGTTTGTTTTGGGGATGAATGAAACAACAAGACGGGAAAACTTTGCCCCCGCTCCTATCGGGGATCCCAGCTCACCTCTGCCGCGCCCCAGCTCCACCTCTCCGGCGTAAGCGCCACTGCCGCCGGGGTAAACGCAGCGGTCGGCTGGTAAGGCTGAAGGCCTGTTTGGCGAGCACTTCCACGGCTTCTTGGAGTATGGAGCGGTGCCTCACCTCTTTATTTCTCGGCACTCACTGGACCCTGTCGACGCCTGGCTGGTACCTGTCGTTGGCCCGGATGAGGTGTTCCAGCCCCGCGGCCCCTGCTCTCCTCGTCCCCGCTGGCACGGGGTGAATCTGCGCAACCTGCGGCCTCTGTGTGTGGCACCCCGGACAGCTAACGCCATGGACCCGCCGGCTCCTGCCAGGACTGGGCTGGTAAATGCTAGACCGCTAGCGAACAAAACGTTTATCCTGAAGGATTTCCTGACTTCCCGAGGATTGGATTTTCTCTGTGTGACTGAGACGTGGCTGACTGTTGGTGAGTCCAGTGCTTTCACAGAACTTTTACCCGATGATTGCTGCTATTTTAACTCCCCGTGAACGTTGGGTCGAGGAGGAGGAATAGCGACTATTTATAAGAGTCACTATAAATGTAAGCAGCTAGGCAAGATGACGTGTGCCGTCTGAGTGCCGTAAATCCTTTCAGCCTGGAAGCGACCTGGGGCGGACCCGGACACAGTTTCCTAAAGGTATGGATATACACTATATAGAAATAGCTTATCTTCACACCGATGGTCTCATTTGCTGTTGTAGGTCACGCACAGACATCAGCAGAAAGGAGAGACTTCTGCATATCCAGTTAAAAGTTCCTTGTAGCAGCTTTAAATGTAAATATTTGCTGTTTTTCCTATGATAGCAATTTAAATATATATTTGGGTTTGGACTGTTGTTCAGACGAAACACGCAACTTGAAGACATCATGCTTTGGGAACATGTCATTTTAGATTTTATAGATTAAATCAATTTAAGAAGTACTTCAATGCTGGTAAGATTGTCTTTTCATAAAACTAGACTGTCTATGCAGCAGAAAGATGCAAATACTTTTGAAATTGGTGCAACATGACCAGAAAAAACAGAGGAGAAGGGCTGTGGCATTCACTTTTGCTCAAGAGGTAGAAAACCTACAACTACCAGAATGCACTTGCACCCAACCAGATGCAATGTAATGCAAGCTTGTCTGTGACTGAATCCGAATGTCCGCCCATTTGACTTGCAGACTGAGCCCTCGCAGATTTCAGTTGTACGTGGTGTGAGATATTTACCATCATCATGTAAAGTCTGTGCTGACAGACAACCCTTGAAGCTATATTACTTGTTGCCATGGAAACGTTCAGCTATTGCTGCTGTCATATTCACATACGTGTCATTTTAGTTGACAAATACTGCCTACTCATCTGTTCCTGCAGCTAATAAGGTCTCTTTCTTGATCTGATTCTATACTCTTTGTGTCCGTGAGGGTGGACAGACAAAAATGTGGGGGTACAACCTGTAGTTTAAGCGACAGCTGTAGAGCCAGCAAAAATCTGCTGGATGATGCAATTTGAGCTGAGAGGTGGCCAAAAGATCTGGGCTCTGATACCCACATTGTTATGATACAAAGCTGGTTGAAAATCGTCAAAGTATCCCTTTAAAGCAGCTGTGCGGAGCTTTTTACCATTAATAAAAAACTGTCCCTAGTTCGTATCACCCCACCTTGAAGATCCGCATATTTATTTGAACCCAACAGCGACAAAAAAGCCTTTCTCTGTATGGCTTTTTAGCGTAGCCTGGCTCGGGTCGGGCACAGTGGAAGTCAGCAAACCAGAATACGGCACCTGGAGGCGGAAGTAAGTCTGCACGCCCACAGCGGCCCGCAGCCATTAAACCACAGAAGAAGAAGGAGCCGTGTTTACGAGTAGGATTTAAGAAACAGGCTAAATGACATGATGTTGCACACTCTTGTGCAGTAGGTGGTGGTATGCACCTGGAAGTTGTATGCGATCCACCAATAAATTGAGAGAAGAAGAAGAGCCGTGTTTACAGAGAGTGCTCTTCAAGTAAGCGGTATGCAACGGGCATTGCTGAACACCTAACAGTTTTACCAGATGTATCTATAAGGACTTGGTTATACTTTCGATGTCATGATGGATAAAGAAGGAGCACCATGTAAAAGAAAAAGAACAGAATAACAGTAGAAGGCTAAGTGGAGAGAGCTGAGAGATTTGAAAGGTTTGAAAACTGATCCCGAGTTGGCCCTTTTCCTAATCGACAGGTATGTCATTTTTGTTTTTATTTAGAGAATATACCGCAACTTGTTAGACGTTGTTTCACTTCAATATATGACAACATGGAAGTTATAAGCAAGCTAAATGTAACATTAGCTGATGTGAACCACTTTTGTCTAGTAACATTACAACAAACGCCACAAAATTATCTGTGACTGTGACCGTGAACACAAATACACAGCAGGCAGATGTCCTCAGTTTATAAGAAATTCAGAGTTACACCAGAACATTTATGATTTTCCTCTCGCTCTCCAAAACAAATGCATGTGGTAATTGCAGGTTGCAGTCGAGATTTTACGACACCAGGCTGTGGGTGTCATACCGCTTCGACCAAAGGGGGCACTATAATCAACGAAAACGTAAAGTTCCGCACAGCTGCTTTAAACAAGAAAATACACAGCGGATGAATCAATACTGAAAATAAAATTTTTGATTGTGTTGCGAACAGATGAATAATATGTGCATTTAACTGCATTAATACAGCTTATATCTAGTTTTTTAATAGCATCAGCCCCTGTCTATTAAACAATGTCACAGAATTCAGCAATCATCCGTGCCTGTAATAGTGTACCTTTAATTTACAGAACATTTTTAATGCACACTAATCCTGACTAATGCCTTTTCTATCACTCCCTACAGTGTGTTCACTTCAGCTGTGATGCAGCACAGTCTCCAGAGTCAGCAGAGGTACCACGAAGTTTATGTCAAAATCATTGTACATCACAATGATGACAGGACCACTGGGAAACGTACAAATACAGCAGACACCAATCTTTGCTTGAAAAAAGGTAAAGAAAAAAAGGACAGCAGTATTTTAAGATAAATATTACAGGAGCTTTTTGCTTTTATCTGGTGCACTCTGGTCCTCTGTGCAACCTTCACGGCACAGTTCAGTGCGAGTCTTAAGCAGAATTATCCAAATCTCATCTCTGGCACACAGTTTGGGATTTAAGAACCACAGGTATAATCCAAAAAGTCACATCAAAAAGCCGACAGCTCTGCTGTGTTGGCTCCCACTGCCTGCATTTAATCTGGCATACTGTGATAAAAACAGCAACACAGAGGGTCAGACATCTGTGATTAGATCAAAATAACAAGTAGCTTGTAGCTTGTTTACCACCATAAAATAACAGACTTCTTTAACTGGTCTAGGACTGACTTGGGTTCAGAGAGAATAGTTCCACACAACTAATTGCTCCTCTTACCCAAAACATTGGCACCTAGTCTTTTTATGTCAAGCCACATGAGATCCGTATTATTTTCAATTGAGCATTGAAGTTAAATAAGTAAATTAGTTACTGTAAGTCAAGCTTTAACCAGCTCACAATATATCCACACCTTTACCACCACCTGCATTACATAATTTTGGTGTCACTCAGGGTTCTCTGTCCAGTCTCAAACTAGTTCTCAATGCTACAGCAGCTCAGACTCTAGGTTCCTCTTACTGCGGCAATAGATCTTCAAGTCTTGACATTTGATTACAAAATCTTGGGAAAAAGACATTAGATTATCTGACCAAAACCAAGAAAATCACCAAAAACCACACTACAGTTGTATATTTCTTTGTAGTGCATACTTTGAAACTTTACATTTCTCAACACAAAAATCACAGGCACAAAAATTATTTCATTATGGTTAGGAAAGGATCATATTTTGACTTAAAACATCTACGTTTGGTGGCACTGTGGAATGCCCAAAATGTGCAAAACCACCAAGATACAGATGCTCAGTTGCTGCTGGGAAACACCCCAATGTGTCCATAAAACACCCAGGTTCGGTGCCACAAACACCACTGGGTAAACACCTTTATGTGCCACTGAAAACACCCAAGATCAACGCTACAAACATCAGCAGAAATACCATAAAGGGCCACCAAAAACACTCAGGTTTGGTGCCACAAATGTCAGTGGAAATGCAGCAATGTGCCTCTAAAAACACCTGGGTTTGGAGGCACAAATGCCAGTGGGAAATGCTGTGGTGTGCTGCAAAAAACACCTGGGTCCGATGCAGCAAATGCTGCCAGTGCCAGTGGAAATGCCACAAAGGTTCGCTAAAATCACTCAGGTTTGGTGCCACAAGCACCGCTGGAAATGCAGCAGTGTGCCACCACAAAACACCCAGATTTGATGCAGCAAATGCCACTGGGAAAAACCAAGGTCTGAAAACGCCAGTGGAAATGCTCCAAGGGGTTGCTAAAAAACTCAGGTCTGGTGCCACTTACGCCGATGGAAACACAGCACTGTGCCACTTAAAACACCCATGTTTGAAGCCACAAATGCCAATGGGAAATGCTGTGATGTGCCACAAAAAACACACCCAGGTTTGGTGCCACAAATGTCGGTGGAAACGCTGCAAAGGATGCCCAAAAAACAACTGGTTTTGTTGTTTGTTGGTCTCAATCACTGGTCTGCAGTGGTCTGCAGCTCGGCAGACATCTCCCCTTGGTGCCATCCATCATCCCATACACGTCCTGATGACAAAAGTCAGCTCATACACTACGTCACTTTAGAGATATCGATATGATTTGCATGAAACATGCAGCTGTAACATATTTGTGGTTTGCAGAAACATATAATGAACATTATAAAAAACATTTTCTTTGGGTGACTGGGCTGCCAAAACTCTTAGCTGCTGCCCCAAAATGAAGACCCTCCCCTTCCCTTTCATATAATCTTCTTTCTTTATTGATCAAGATTCAACCCTGTGTTTTGACTTCTGTGTTTGCTCCATAGCTCACACTGTATCATTAAGTACTGGTTGTTTACACTGACATTTTCTTGCAGAGCGAGGGATCCTGTATCTGAATGAAAACACTCAAACTGTTTTTCTAATAAAATATGACATATAGGGATATCAAATGCGTCTTCATCCTGAGCTAGACTTCACTGTGACTCAAGCACTCTCACAGATGACAGTGCAGCTGCTCCATGCTGAGATGAGTCAGTGTTGGGAATTTAAATGTTTATTTTGGAGCATCTGATATGACAGCTGCTGAGGAAATTGGATGTAATAAATACTAAACAATAAGGTGCTCAGATGTGCTTGTAATGTTACCCTGATAAAAAAATGATGGAGCGGGTGACATATTGGTGGTGAAAGCTTGCAGCAGACACGACACAGAGTGGTGTTATTTAAAGGTAAATTCTAACAAAGCCTGAGTGGCTGTACTCAATAAACTTAAAGATGAATTGTGGGATGACATTACCAGATACATTTAATGAGTGTCAGTTTACAAATAGGGCCCTTGACTTAGAGTTTAGCAGTGGTTTGCTCGTCAGGCCATAAAAATGTGGCAGCAGCTAATCCTGTGTGATACTGGCAGAGCAGTGGTTTACCATAA
Source organism: Epinephelus lanceolatus (assembly GCF_041903045.1). Classification (NCBI taxonomy): domain Eukaryota; kingdom Metazoa; phylum Chordata; class Actinopteri; order Perciformes; family Serranidae; genus Epinephelus; species Epinephelus lanceolatus. The sequence goes on from NC_135751.1 coordinate 31,914,941, forward strand.
TCCCAGGACATTGGCTCTACCCCCAGGCCAGTGTGGAGGGGCCAGGTTCTAATCCAAGGTCACTTTATCAAGCATGTCTGGTCAAGCTCATCATCATATTACATAATGCTCACTTTTGGGGTAATAAATGATTAAAACCGCTGGAGTCGTGTTGTCTACAGTGTTGTTTCAGTAGTCAGTTTGCTTAGGAGTGTTTTTAAGCACTATATCACAAACAGGAAAAGTGTGCGTGGAAGTTAAATCCATTTATTGCAAAGCTGATGAATAAAAAATAGAAACAAATCTTCCTAGAGATTTCCTGTCTGAGTCAAACCACAAAGGGGAGGCTGAACAAAGATCAAACGATTGTGTTGCAGGAAACAGACAAAGGAAACAAGGCTGTTAAAGTTTATTGTGTGTGGATACAAAAGCAGCGCTTGTAGGAAAACAAAATCTGCACCATCATTATTCCCACTGGAAGGAGATTAAGGGAAGGAGATACAGAGGGTTATTTCTTAACTGCAGCATCAAGTAGGAGAATCAATCATAAATGATCCTTTCCTTTATTAACCCTTTGATACCTGGAGTGACATCACTTTTCCTTGTGTTGCTTTCAGACGCCTTTCGCAAGTATTTAAACCTCTGAACCCTGAGCAAACTGGTCCGATTTCTTTCTTTCTTTCAGTGAGCAACTTGAAATGTCCCACAAAATGGAAAAAAGCTAGGGAAAACTATATTGTAATTATTATTATTATTATTACATTTTAAAATTATGTTTATTTTAATTTTTAAGCACTCTTTCAAGGTTATTTTTCCTTTCTTTTTTATTTATTTATTTATTTTTACTAATTTTCTTGTTTTTAAGTTTCCTCTTTTTTTTTCTTGCTAATTTTTGGGATAATTTCTTCTTTCATTGCTCACTGACTTCTTGCCATGTTTTTAAGACATCAAGCCATTTTGCTCAGGTTTTAAATCATTAAACACTCCATAACTACCATGTTTTGGAGTTTTTGATATAAGGTCCACCCATAGAAATAGAATGAGAGTAGAATGGACATTCCCATTCAAATCAACGAAGCCGCCACCATTTTTATGTGCACTGTTGCCATTGCAGCCGTAGTAGCGGGCTAACTGCCATAACTAAAGCAGCTCACATCTTGAACGGACTGAGGTGAAGTTTTCAGTAACAACTAAATGAGCAGTGGAGTAGTACGTTTTTTAATAAGCAATCCATTACTTTTAAATATTACCATAACTGTTACTTCCCAGGTTCCTTTGATGCCATTCGTTTCATGTTTTTCAAAACTGTGGCGGCCTCCAAAGAACGAGTGAGAGCCGCTGCTCAGTGGACAGCTGAGAGGATGAGAGACACAGCGGGAATGAAGAGTGTGTAGACCGGCATATTTTCACATCTAGCTCAGTGAATTAAGGATTTATACCCATGATTCTCAAATGGTGTGTCGTGATTCAAATCCAGGTGTGCCATGGGATCTTGTGACAACCACGCATTATTATTGCAATACTGTATTCAACTGGGCCTATACAAAAAGTTATAAATGAATTTTTAATTGACTGTATCAGTATATTGTGCACACCCATTTCTAATAAAGAGGCAAACTCTACTATCTACAATCAAATTCTATTATCTTACATTATTTCCCATTTAAATGGATGTATTATTGGTGCTTTGATGTAATTTTAAACAGTTTAAAATGAATTCTTAAATAATTTTGTTAATAAATATTTCATGACATATAGCTGTTGTCAATTGTTATTTAATGTTAGCAAATAAAACAAATATTTATGTTGTAATAAGAGTGATAACACACCTTATAGAAGCTGTTGTGCACAGATATAAATACAGGTGTGCCTTGAGATTTTGGCTCACTCTTTGGTGTGCCTTGGGCACATAAAGTATGAAAACCACTGATTTATAGAGCGGTGCAGGGATGACATTTTTCTGTGGGCCAATCTGGTTGTAAGCTTCGCCCTGGTTCCATCGACAAAAGCTGAATGTGATTTTTCAATCGGATTTTGGACTACTGCAGAAAATAAGCTCTGTGGCAAACAAAAGTTTATGATACTTTAATATTTCAACTTGTCATCTCCAGATGCAAAAATCTAACGTTAGGAACTGCACCACGTTTGCATGACTTCAACATCGTCACCACAACAAAGCCGTGTTAAGCGTGATGATGCTCTGTTGTCTCTTTAGCTTTTACATGCCTTTTTGAAGACACGTAAAAGCCCAAACTTCCAAGGATTTTTTTTTTACTGACATATTTTATGACGTAGAACAAAACGTGATAATCTCTAAAGCTTGTGTTAACCACAGACCTTAATTCAGGCAACTAACCAAAATCCATTCAAAACACCAATTCATTTCAAAACAAGGGAACCAGGAGTGCTAAAATGCAAACTAGTTTCCGGGTTTTAGGACTCATTCCCACAGCACTCTATTTCGACTAGGCTAGAGCTGATGATTGTTGAAATAATGAACTAACTAACAAGACTAATCAAGATGGTTTTGGTGAGTTTTATTGTGTTTCTTGACATCTGAATATCAAGAAACACAATTTTTCTTAAGCAATATCACACTCGAGGTCGTGATGTTGTACTGTAAGACAATTACAGCCGTGACGATATACAGTACAACATCACAACCTCGAGTGTGATATTGCTTTTATACAACAGTTCAACAACAGCTTAAACAGCAATGCTGAGTAAGGAAATGTTAACAAAAGGTGATGAAATTAATTATTTAAGTTTAAGTATGTTATGTAGGGGAAAAAAAAAAAAAAACAGTTCGCCCAGTCTGTTGCCAGGCAACGCAACACACACACCAGGAACTACTCTGTATTTACATTGATCTGCAACTGTGTAACTTCGTCCCGTTCGGCTGATGAAACGTTGGCAAACCTGGATGTTGGCAAGGCTGGATTAACCCTATAGTGTCAGTTTGCGTCAATGTAGCGTGTGACAGTTGGTTAATTAACAGTTGTATTTATATTTCTAACACCTGTGAGTGGAGTGATTTTACTGTTACATGTCCCAGTGATGTTATACTCTGTATCAGCACTCATGGAATGCCTCTCGTCCAGTCAAATCACTCGGTCGGAACTAACTGTTGCATAAAATGAGTTAACAAGTCAGTTAAGCTAACGTGAGTCCTGATTTGGTGAAAGAGAGAAACTCATCTGCCATTTTCTCTCTATTCATTCTATGTCTATGGTCCAACTTACACATTAAAAGTGCAACCTACACCACTGTTCTCTAACTTGTTCATAAGTATCATTTCTATATCACTTCTAAATGAACACTACACCTCAGCTATTAATCTGTTCCATGTTACTTTTTCACAAAAACAACAGTGCTGTAAAAATGGTTTTGTCTAGAAATGATTATTCCCTGCAGTCTGTTTCATCAGAGAGCAATCCAGAGGGGCCATGACGTGTAAACCTTCCTCCTCTGTTTCACCATCCTTTCTTTCCTCAAACAGCAACACATCTCAACCAGCAGCCTGCTGTTAATGAGAACGCGCGATTGCTTTTAGCTCTGCTTTGAAGTGTATAATACAAAATGCTAACAAGATTACACCCCGCTAACCCCTTCTTCCTTTCAGCTTATTCAATACCAAATTGCTTTGTGGCTGATTCAGTTTCATCAATCACATATTTATGAACAAACATGTCAGCGACAGCCATATGATGTAAAAGGACAGCGCCCAGCAGCGTGATTAGCATTGACTAAAACAAGAGGCAAAGCAGCACAACACATATTGGATTTTTCCTGCATCAGTAATGATATGCAAATGCTCCCTTCATAACAATTACTAATATACAGTTCCTGCTGCAGAACTGCACTCAATAGCCACAATTTTGAACTTATGTGCAGAAAAGTTTACTACTGTTTAGCTGCTCTGCTTGTGCCACATTGACTCTTTAAAGGGACAGTTCACCCCAAAATCAAAAATACATATTTTGCCTCTTACCTGTAGTACTGTTTGTCTATCTAGATTATTTTAATGTGAGTTGTAGAATGTTGGAGATATCAGCTGTAGAGATGCCTGCCTTCACTTACATATAATGGGACTAGATGGCACTCAGCTCTTTAGTGCTAAAAGTGGCAAAAAATACATTTAAAACCTCAACAGCAATGTCTCTTTCCAGAAATCATAACCTGGTTACTCAAGATAATATCTACAGACCTTGTTGTGAGTAGACTATTTTCTTTACACTGAACTACACCTGCCAATCGTATCACCACACAGAAGGAAGCATGCATCTACTCCAGTGTTAATTTCATTGACGAAAACTATCACGAAAATTTTTCATCAACAACCTTTATTCCATGAAGAAAACGCCACAATGATGAACTAAAAATAGACCTTGATAATAAAAAATTTTATCAAAATCTATGCTTCATTTTTGTTGACAAGACGTGACGAAATGTTAGTGGTAGACTATCGGATACTGAAAGCCAAGAATGGACGTGCTTGTAATTACCTTCAAATGCCACGAGTGTCAGTCTGGTTAACTCCAGTAAATAGTCGGCACCGGGATGTTTTGCTAGCCAGCAAAAACACTCACACCAGAACAGTGTCAGTTGTTGGTGCAAGCTGTGAGCTGTACTTCAGCAGTAAATAAGCAGGAGTGTGTGTCTGACTGTGGATGGTGGAGCTGCTGAATGGATTTGTGGAATTCGTTAGTTGCAGCGGTGGCAGTTAGCAGCTCCATCTGTTAGCTGCTGAATGGCAGCAGAGCAAGCAGCCATTGGCCACTGAACATCACAGCTGGTCCCCGTGGGACTCCTCTCAGTCTGGACTGTCTCAGGAAGGTTTATGGTCTGATGCTGTTCAACAGGCAGGTAGGTGGCTCAGTTATATGTGAGTGTAGCTGTGCTGAAGTAGTTTAAAAATTTAAAAAAAAAAAAAAAAAAAAGTATTTATTTGCACTTTGAGCACCACAAGCTGAGTGCCATCTAGTTCCATTATATTTGACCGAAGGCAGACATCTCTATGGCAGATATCCCCAACACTCAGCAACTCACACCAAAACTATCCAGAGTGATAAAAGGCACCAAAGGTAAAAGAGAAAACACGTATTCTTCACTTTAACTTGCATGCTTGACCCATACTATACCTGCATAAAATATATGTAAAAGAACAAATATGTGAAGGTTTGCTTTCAAAACATTATGGATCTAAATGTAATTAAACAAAGACTTTTGTTTTTGACGGTACTTCTTTTGTTGTGATTCTCTCAACTTTTCTTTATTTATGTCTAAATGTGCCCCTCTTGGTACTTCGTGTCCTGTTATTAGGGATGTCCCGATCCGAATATCGGGACATCCCTAATAACAGGGATCCCTAATAACAACATGCAGACGGCAGACACACACGGAGGGAAGGGTAGGAAGAGTAGCGGTCAACTTAGTTAACTGACTATTTGTTTTCTGCTCTGGTTTTTTTTGAGAGTGATATTTTTATTTGGTTTACACTCTTACTGTTTAAGTAAAGAGCACTGGTGGCATTGTTTTGAGCACAATTAGTGAAACTGGAGCCATGGATGGACTATTGCTTGTTTAAACAGTTGTACAATATTGTGTGCCTGTGCACCAGGCTGGCACTGACACTTGTTAAATGTCAACAATGTGTTGTGGTGTTAATCCTTTTTTTTATTTATTAGGGGGCCAAAGCACAAGTGTGTGGAGTCTTGCTGCTATTTTAATTTCAATATTAGACATTTTAAAGATTGCTTGTGTTGATTTATTTTCTATTTATGAAGGGGCCAAAGCAGCCAAAGCAAACCCGCTATATTTTTTATTTAATGTTAATGTTCAAATTTAAAGTTTGTTTATTTAACCCTGTTAACAATAAATGGGTCAGTTTCTCATACCAACTGTTGTGGATCATTCTAACTAACCCGATTAAGTAGTTGTTCTTGTTAGAGTAATATTGCTTGATCAAACCTTTTCTAACATGACTGACAACAAAATAAGTGAATATGTATAATACACGCTTGGATCGGATCAGTATCGGCCAAAACTCAAGGCTGTAATATCGGTATCGGATCGGAAGTGAAAACGCTGGATCGGGACATCCCTACCTGTTATTAAAGTTCTAACATCCAGCAATGAAAAGCTGCTCATAAAAGAAGTTATTTTTGTGGTAATGAGTAAAAGTAAAGTGAAAAAGCTGATTTTTTTTTTTTTTAATTAGAAATGATTGGTTTCAGCACATCTGATTCCCAAACCAAAACCACATAATAGGCCTTGACAAGCGTGGACTCTATGAGTGCTCAGGATTCTATCACCCCTAAAAAAAGCTCAGAAATAATAGTAACCCTCTTCTGCAATGTGAGTTCACAGTTCTACAATACACAAGAGGGCCAAACACTTCACACTCAGACAAATGGCAGCACAGTTCCAGGTAGCACACATATTAAACAACTGTGTTAATAAACACTTCATCGGGCCCTTCATCAATTCAGACCCTCTACAGTTGTGTTCCTTTACACTGCGCTCTCTCTCCCCACATAACAAATGGGCGCTGAGCTTTAACAAATTAATCTCGTCTGCAGATGAGAGGGGGTTGGTAGATAATGAATCACACTGCCACCCACAAAGCAGAGTCACACAAAAGTGTGTACACAGACACGAGAGATTTTAGAAACAAACACACATAAAGAGAGCAATGGGGTGTCCTTGGGGAGAGGGCCAACATGGCTGTTGTGGCTCTCATTCAATAGATGACTCAGTTCTCTTGAAAACATGGGTGCATAAAGTTTAATCATCTGTGTCCCAATAACTAAATAACTGTGTTATTTTACCTTTAAAAAGCAGGGTTCATGATTGTTGTACAAATGTCTCAGGTGTAGATGAAATAATGCTGATCTGCTCTGGGTTTTGTTGAGAAAATAAATAAACGTGTATTTGAGAATTACGTAGAGTGTGCATGGGAGTGAGGGTTCACTGACATTGGTGACAAACAACGTTCCTTGAAATCCCCTTTTCTGAGTCATCTACGGTGCTCAGACACAGTCTTTTGCCCTTTTGAGTCACCCACCTGATGACACATGTCACTAACTAAAGACCGAGGTGGCAATTCATCCAAACGTTGTGGATATTTAAAGCCACAGCGTACTCATGAGAAAGCCAGCGAGTACGTGTACATGCATGCGTGTGTGGAGCATTAGTGTCACCAGCAGCACTCTGATCTTAATATGCTGAACTGAATAAATCAATGTGGTGATTATCCACCTTAAAGCTTCCAGAGAAGAAGCATGCTTAAATTAGTGGGCACTGTCAAATGGAAGAAGTGACCTCATCTCACACGACCAAATACTTTCTTCATTTCAAGTGTTGCAAGGTGGAGTTAAGGTAAATCTTGCATGTTGTCTGCCTCATATGGTGAGAACATCCAAGCCCATATTGTATCAAATGCTGCATTTCTACTGCGTGGTATGGCCTTGACATTATCTTCAAAACGACAATCACTGAATCCTTTCATCAGCAACCAAACAGAGGAACGTCTGCACCATGCTTGAGCAGTATCATGACATTACAGGGTAGTTAGAAATCCAGATGGAATGATTTTCAATACCGTAAAAACTACAGACGCTTATCTCTCTATTTAACTGTAGAGACATCATGCACCACCAGAAGCCAGTCTCTACTGATGGAACAGGCAGCTAAACTGACAGAAAAGGTGACTGCTAGTAGTGGGGATGATGTTACAGGACTGTAAACGGCCACATAAAGTAAAAAACTGCATATTTTCACATCTTACTCAGTGATCTGGGGGATTCTTTCAATCAAACCAGATTTGGTGATTGTTGGAACAGTGCACTTAGTAGGGATGTCACGATTATAGATTTTCTTGGTACGATTATTGTCAGAGAAATAATCACGGTTTTACAATTATCACGATTATTAATTTCACACTATAAATGTGTAAAATCACATGAACACTCCTTATAGATCTTTAAGTTTCATTTATTTCCATGCCAACATAACAAAAATAATATAGCAACAAAGAAAAGTAACCAAAAAGTAGTGTGCGGACTCTACTTTCACTACATGCCTCTTTGTGGTCCAGCAGTCTAAGTTTTTTCTAGGATGTGTGTGTCTTTTTGTTCTCTTTAAATTACAATTACACAAATAAATTGAGAGCATATCTCGTGCAGTGTTAATAATAAATGAAACAGACATCGTGCTGGAAGGACAAGTCCAACATTTACTCAACAGAGATGGGAGGAAGCAAAAGGAGGTAATACTAATGCTAAATGTTCACTGACTGAGGATCTTGAGAAGACATTACGTATATCTTCCACATTGCACACTGACACTGAAACAGTCTGACAACTAAAAAAAAAAGGATTTGAACTTGTAACAGTCAAATATATGAAATGTGCCTTTAACATGGTGTATACTGTGTCGCCTAGCAGCAACGTCATCAAGCAACGCCTGTTATGATTTGAGTCTGTTGAGCGCACCCAACGCTGGTCGGATGTATACTTATGTGCTCCTGCTTTTTCTTTTATCTCTCAACACAACAGTGATGGCTTTAAGTACGTGTGGCGACTATTTTGTTCATTCATGAAAATGTAGTAGCCGTACAACCGGGCTTGGTAAGCTTGGAGTGTTTATAAGTTGATGTAAAAATAAACGACGAGCATTTGTGAAATCCCACACTCGTGTGGACGTGAGTTTCTGCCTGTCGTCTCACTCCAAAGAGCTACACGTACCCAAAACCATTACAACCTTACGCTGTGTGCACACAAACTGCAAAACTATCCATCAAAAAAATTTTTGAGACGTGCCTTAGCTTGTGACGTTGCACTGTAAGCCCAACTTGTATCATACCACTATGCCATTAATTGCAAATGACACGCTAACATATAATTTTTAATTCAATGTTACATTAGATAAATTCAGATTGACGTATTTTAACCCAGTTATTGTGCATTTACCTTTACTTGCGCATGTAAAGCCGGGTGGTTGTATCATGTTGCTCGTGTTTGATCCTTTGGCCGCGACTTTTTTGCGGCATGTTTTACAAACTGGAAAGCCGTCGTCAACAATGACCCCTTGGTCATTTTGCGATAGCCAAAATGATACCACACAGCTGACTTTATCTGTTTTTTTTTTTGTTTTTTTTTTGGGGGGGGGGGGGGGGGGGGGAGTCTTCTTCATCCATACTTCATCACTCGGAGAAGCCGCTTGTGTAACTTTGTTTTCATTCTGTGCGAGTTGCGCCGTCCTACTGTATATGGTTCCGTGTCCCGGCATAATCTTTGGAGAGTGACGGTGTTGAGGAATCTTTACGAATAATTAACTGTGGCGTTTAAAATCATGGTTAATAGTGAAATCAAGTAATCGTGACATCCCTAGCACTTAGATGACTGACTAGACTAAGGCCCTGATCACACACACCTTTCCCCCATTGTCCAATCAGATAATTTGAGAGGCGGGCCTTCTGTGGTGGTCATGACAACAATTTTACAGTGAGTAAACAATGGAGGAGAAACTGGTGGTAGTGGTTGCTGGAAACCCAGAGCTATACGGCACGACAAAAGACAGCAGGTTGTCAAACTGCCCCTGGGTGATCCTTAAATATACCTGGAAACGGCCATCATGGAGGCGAAGCTCCTGGACCAACTGGTGGTACTCCCTGTGATGCACCCTCTTTGTTAGGGTCTCATGTACCCACACAGATCTCCGTTTCCCTGTGCCCAACAAACTATTTACTGACAGCCTCTCACCCTCAACCAGAGCTACAGCAAGCACCCTGCACCTCAACATTTTAGTAACGAGATACTGATTACTGTGGGGAAAAAACTGTAGATTGATTACACAGGAAGGTTAGTGTAAGGATGTGATGGGGTGGTTGTCTGGCAACAATAAAAAGGCCCAGCAATCATTTTGTTTTAACTAGTGGTATTTGACAAAAAAAAAAAAAAAAAGGCAGTGTGGTGTGCCTCGCGTTTTGCAAACTGCAAAATGCTTTCTGTGTGATCAGGGTCTAACTTAGACTGCCTTGGTGAGTCTTATTTTGTATCTGTCCAATTGGAATAAATCTATAATTAATAATTAGCTACTTTTAATTCCCTGAAAGAGAGAGACTTGAATTTAGAAAGTGTACGGTTGTATTTCTCTGTCTAGTGAGGAAATAGGTGTAAGAGTATTACTAATCTTGACAATTTGCTGTTTAAAAATGACATGTTTGTGCAGGTTGTCACATTGCACAAGTGACGATCTAGTGATGGTTCTCTCTGACCATTCATCCAGCTGTCTTAACCTACCTTGTAGTATCAGCTGAGCTCGTTTTGTACTTCGACTGAGGTGGTGCCAAAAACAGAACTAGGTACAGGCTACTATCCACTAGCCTGGAAATCCAGACTCAAATCTAGACAGATTTTGAGTCTGGCCCTCACCGATACACCCTTTCTACCCAAGGGGCGGCACTGACTGAGGCATTTCAAATGCTGCCGCAGAGCAAAAAACAAGGTGACGTATTCATTGCAGTCAGCTTCACTGGTGTGCCGACCAGTGGGGCTAACTGATATATTATGCTTTTGCCGTATCCTGTCGGCAAAACGGCAAAAACGTCCTTCCTGGAAACAAAGGCTTCTAGGGCAGTCTTCTGTTCTTCTCTCAAGGAAAAAGATAAGTGTAGTTGGCTTGGCCTTTCTTCTAAAGCTAAATTGAATGGTCACAGTCCTTCAGTAGCTGCCATCTTGGCTGTTTACTTTTAGACTCTTACGGCACAGCGCTGTCTTCATCATGTTATGCCCGCCCAGAGCCCACCACTGTCAGATAGACTATCCCTGTGCGGTGCAAATTTGAATTTGCTAGGGGCGGGGCATCTGGATTTCCAGGTTAACTACCCACAACTGTTGCTAATGGAAAATCAAAAAAGAGCAAGCTGAGCTGAGTAGAATTGTGCTGTACCATGTATGAAAAGGGACAAAAGACGGTACTCAAAATGTGTTTCCTGTATGTGCGCTGTGAATGTCTAATTGGGGTTTCAATGCAAAGCCACCTTGTTTGCTAATTTCACAATATTACCTGAACTCTGTGAATTGGTGCATACTTGTCTTAGATTGTTTCCTGCTGCCACAACTGTAACCACTACTTTATCCAACAAATATACAGGGACCGATTTCACCTGGCTCCGGTCTGACAGAGCTGAGCAGTGCCCAATTTTCACCAGAATTTTTCTCCTGTAAACAAAGTTTGACAGATGCCTTATATAAAATAAACACAAGCCTGCAAACATAGAAACAAAATGACACTGCAGCTGCAACTAGGAATATTTTCCCAGAGACAACATAACATACCTCTATTTTTAAAAATGCAACCAGCAGTCGAAAATCACCAACACATTCAGTTTACAATCATATATGATTAAGAAAAGTATCCTTACATTTGAGACATGTGGAACCAACTGGACCCAAATTTTGGTATATTTGTGTGAAAAGTCAGTGAATACTGAGCGTACAGATCCTACTTCCTTTATGACATTTAAGCCTCCGGTCGTTACAGAAACAGAACTTTATACAGAACATGATATATGCTTGCCTCAGAGTCATCACTTGAGTGTATAACGATGCTTCACCTCCACACCCATACTGAGCATCCACTATTATGGTAAATGAACACCAGGATGACTCATTATTTTACATAAACTTGATTTTTTTCATGATTATTGTTGAGATAGACTTGAAATTCACCTCCTTTCCTTGTTTCCAGTTGTCACTTCATCTAAAGTCTATTCAGACTCAGAAGCATTGTTCTTTTGTCACAAAAAGGCCCTGATGCAATATTATTCTCCAGGCTCCCTGAATGGAGAGGGTGGCGCTGACAGCTTTCATCTGTAAATCACTCTGAGGCTCAGTTCTTCTTGTGTACAAGAGCTGCTTCACTCTCTGGTTTGTGGTGGGGAAACATCAAATATGCACAAATGGGAAAAAGAAAAAAAACATTACTGACAACGTCCCCGTCTCATTTACGCTTTGATCAAGAGCAAACAGCGGATTCACTTCAGTCTCTGGCATATGCTATGGCACAATATGTGGAAAATCACACACACACAGGCGCAAACATGTAAAGTCGATCAGGTAATTAAATCCACCGTTGCCTCTATTCCCTGCTTTTTAATCAAATTAGGAACATAACTAATCTTTGCTGCCACTGGAGATTGAGCATGTTGAATGTATGAAAAGACATCTTTATTTCCCTCCTGTATACAGGGTTTGTAATTAATAGTCTAATCTGGTCACAGAATAATGAAGACCATTTATGAGTCTCTCTGGTATCAAGAGTACACAAATATTATCGAATGTCAACACTAAGGGCTAGGTATTTAAAAAAATAAGACCCTTATAGTGACACTGATACCAACAGAGTACTTCATTCAACACCCATCATGTGAACAGGCATCATGTAGTATAGCCACATGGTTGTAGCTGCTGTGGCGGGAGTGTGAGCTCCCAGCCATGCACACACAGTGACAGGGCTAACTGTTAGCATCACATGGCTAATGTTACCCTACTGATATTAACGAGGTTAACGACAGACTCGAGCCATTGCGGTGTTGGTGTGAGTTTGTTGGGACCGTTTAACAGCTTTGTGTCGGATGTTAGCAGCTGTTGCTGTGTTATGCCTAATTCACACTACACAATATCAGCCCGGTTATAGCCCAATGCAGTGTCGAACAGTGTCGGCTCAGATCATGAATGACAATGAGTGTCACACGCGATAATCCATAGTTTCATTTTGTGTAGTGTGTCATAGTAGACGATGACCGATGCCACGCCTGGGACGCATCATGACATCTCGACAGAAAGTCTAGCATGTTTGAATTTCTTTTTGTCGTTCACGATTGCTGCCGTCTCAGCCATTACTTTGACTGATAGGAACACAGCGCAAGCTGCTGCCAGTGTGTAATCCGCCATGTCTGTTGGCCAAGTCACAGCGCAATTTATTTATTTATTTATTTTTTTAATTAAATTTTTATTCATTTTTACGAAGAGAAAAACGCAGACAAAACCAACAACAGACAAATCCAACAACAACAGGCAGGGACATCATAGGCAAAGGCGAAATGCCCAACATCGAGCAAAACAGAAAATAAGACGAAGCAAGGCAACACTGTAGTGCCACTGACAACTGTTCCTGCATGTCCATGATCGTCCCTCAAGACCGCAAAAGGTCCCCATGATCCCCAACTTTGATTACAGCACAAAGTTATGACTTCACAATCGTCTAATCTGACATAGTGGCTGTCGGAACGGACAAAAATGTTGTGTAGTGTGAACCCCGTATTAGTTCATGGTAACCACGCAGACGCTAAGCTGACTGTTTGCCGGGAGGACAGAGGCTCAATAGATGGCAGCAACAGAAAGCTGCTGTGCTGGCATGGTGTCAGGACAATCTGGGATCAGACCCTTGGTGCAGAAAAGGGTATCAGGTATCATTTGGGCGGAGACATTTCCATACTACTTGGTACTGTGTTATTTCAGCCGATACCTTAAGGGTAACACCAATGCAAAACAAATAATATTAAATGTTTAAAACATATCACATAGAGATCAGCTTAAAAAAGTGTTGTTTTGTACTTTTGTGACTTGTGATATAGCTCAACTCTTACTGGTCGCCTTGAAGGCATAAACACTGTACAGGTAGTCTAGAATTTTTCCTTTTTGTGATGCAAAAGCACAAAGGCTTTTCAGATATGAAACTAACTGAACAATAACAACATGACCTTTATGCAAGTTCCATTAAAAAAAGACAAATGGGCCTGTCTAATTATTTGTATTTGTTTATTACATGACATTTCAGTCAATAAACCTTCATGAACAAAACTTTACACAAGACCAGAGGAATATGTTCGATAAATAACACACTTTTTCTTACTTTACTCCCGTAGTCACCATCTGTCCCTGTGCACAAACTTCAGAACCACTTGCCTAATTATATTGGCATCAGAACATCCAGCCTTAATGCCATTAGCACATCTGAGATAAAGCAGACAAAGCAGATGCCACAAGAGAGCAGGATCAGTGGCTCAGTCAGAATCTGGGATTCAACAGAAACTCTCTTCCCTCCTTCGCTCGGCTTTAAATCTTTATCCATTCCTCAAAACCTGTCATCCTCTGCTGCATTCCTGCACCGGAGCTTCTTTTAATAACCGTCCTCTTTATCTCTGTCTCATGTTTCTCCCTGTTGCCTCCATGCTGCACACATGACTAACCTCTAATGATACCTGCAATGTATAGAAATATGCCTCAGTATTGTATCCGGACCAATTATCTGAGAATGGCTTTTCCCAGTAAAATGATGACTGGAGCTATTTTCCCCACATAGTTAGCAACGCTATTGATTGGTGGAATAGCACACTGGTGGGGAGGCACAGCACAGTGTGTGAGAGCACATGAGAGGGCCAGCAACTCAATAAAAACAAGTTCACACTCTGTGTTTACTGCACAATGGCGTGGACATTTCTTTGGCATGGGGTAATAGTGGACTGTGGGATGTTAATTGAGCTATAGCTTACATTGTGATTAGGAAGTTTATAGGAAATCAGTAGAGTAATGAAAATGGGGGTCTAAACTGCGCAGAGCAATGAACTAATCAAACAAATAATAAGAGAGAGCTTAGGGCGCATGGGAACCAGATAATGACATGGAAACGAAAAACAACATCAAGAAGAAGTTGGCTATAAGTGACAGGTCTGACTGACAGTTGAACCATCACTAAGTTCCGCCCCCGGACACAGACTGGCCAATCATAACGTAGCCAGCTCAGACCAGGTCCGACAATAACACAGCTGTGCTCCATTGATTCTACTTGCAATCTGCAACTCTTGCCACTAGATGCCACTAAATCCCACACACTGCTCCTTTAACAGGTGTGGGTTGAAGTCCAAACGGTCAGTCAGTGTTACACCAAATGTGTCCCCATTTCTTTCCCTCTGCCGCAGCTCTCATGTTCAGCTACACTGCAGTGCCAGCCATTCAAAGCCCTGTGCCTCCCTCTGCCTCCTGTCCCAGCCTTGCCCTACTGACCCTCATTATAACAGTGCCCACGACCACCACTGTGCGTAATTGAACCCTGGTCCTGCTAATTTGTGCTGCAGCGGTGAAAACGCATAAATCACCTTTGCTCTGCTCTTTATATCTCAAAGTGCAACCCACTGGCTCAGAGGCACAACTCAGTCTTCACACCGCAGAGGAAGTGCGAGAGGGATGAAAAAAGGAGGAGAGCGCTTTATAATCCAGCCCGCAATGTCAAATGTCATCTTGTTGTATGAATCATAAAATGCTTACCAGAAGAAAACAAGCCTATGGGGAACAACTGGGCGCTTTAGTGGAAAGTATTTTTGTTAATACAGGGCACCTACAGGGTACAGTAGTGAGAAACAAAAATGAAGCGTTTGAAAAAATACAGCATAAGCCACTTCTCCTTTCCTCCAAAATGCCCCTTTATGACTCCCTTGTTCCCCATAGTTTTCTTTTCCTCAACTGTACCAATATTTAAGCACCAGTAGCAACCAGTGACAACTTTATTGGTACCTGATTCATACAATGAAATTACACTGCATTACAAAGGGGGACCAAATAGAGCAGTAAATGTTGGGAAAACATCCATAAAAGCTTGCTGAATTTTTAATATGTTAAGTTTAGTTTTAAATGATCTAAGTGCCAGTCTTCAAGGCTCAGGGCGAAAAACATCTTGAACCATAGAAACAGAATAAAGAGAGAGGACACTGAATTGTTTGCTGTGGTCATTTAACAAAGGACAATGGCAACTGGTGTTAGTTGTTATGGTAACAACATACGTCAGTGGAGCCACATTACCTTATCTCACAGATAAATACAAGTGTACACCAACCCAAGTTCTCTCTTTCACCCAACTAAGATTAACTTTAGCTTAATGCTTTGTTAACTCATTATAACACACTTAACTCAAACTCAACAGAGACAATATTAATCTCATGTAAACTGTCTAAATCTAAGTAATCTAGTTAGTCTAAGTTTAGCAGCGGCTCTCACTCATTCTTGTCAGGCATCTACAGTTTTTTGGGTTTTTTTACTCTTTACTCGTGCTAGGAAAAAATCAAAGTCTTGCTTATTAAACCTTGTAAAGAGCCATCCTCCTAGTGATTTAATTTTTTCTTAAATCACATTTTTTGCAGCTGAAGACTTGTTTTATGTCAATTCCATCAGGCACACAGAAAGTCTTAGTATTATAATAGAAAACATGAGGAAAGTATTTAATAATTTTTGTTGTATTAAATACAAGATTATCTGTTGCATAATCCAAAAGTTTGGAATACCATTTAAATATTGCCCAATCAATCATGGAAACCAGGAAGTGAGACAGGAGTCCTTAGGCTATAGCTAACCCCTCCTATGTGTAATTAACAGAGAGAGAGTTGACAAAATCTGGGACACATCTTTATAGGGCCAAAATTTCTCTGTCACAAAAGGAGGAATGAAAGACCTACAACAACAAAATAAACAACTATTTTGAGAAATTCCGGTCTACCCTAATTAGGTTTGATTTCTTGGGAAACCTAAGTGTTTACTGCTCCGTTTGATTTCCGAGAATTGGAACTGCGCACAAACCTCAATTTACCAAAACAACTCCTTTAACAGAATTTCCCTAGGTCTTCCAAAGTTCACCAACTCAAAAACAAGTTCTTATAAGGATTCTTTCCTATTGTGAAATCTGACATCTGGTCCACTGTTTCTAAGACCTCTTGCAACTGACATTATTTTCACCTTTGATATGGAGTAATACATTATCTGCCTCTACATTAACATCGGCATTGGTTTCGGCCCAGAATTTCAAAATCAGTGTATCCCTAATGATAAAAATTTTCAGAGTAACAGATTGCTTATTTGAAAACACACAGCTCCATCGCTTGTTTTGTTACAGCAAAACCTCACCTGAGTGAGTTCGCGACTTGTTGCAATTCGGTCTGTGCATGTGAAGGTTTTTATGGAAGTTAGTCCGATACAATGCAAAGGCAAAGGCGAAGCTTTCGATTTACTGGTCCATCTACGTCCCAACCCTCACCCATGGTTGTGAGATCTGGGTAGTAACCGAAAGAATGAGACTGTGGATACAAACGGCCAAAATTAGTTTCTTCTGTGGGGTGGCTGAGCTCAACCATAGAGATAGGGTTGGAAGCAAAGACATCTGTAGGGAGCTTGGAGTAGAGCTGCTGCTCCTTCACGTCGAAAGGGGTCAATTGAGGTGGTTCAGGCATCTGATCAGGATGCCTCCTGGGCGCCTCCCGTTAAAGGTGTTCTGGGCACATCCCACTGGTAGGAGGCCAAGAGCAGACCCAAAATATGTTGGAGAGATTACATATCTCATCTGGCATGGGAACACCTCGGGGTCCCCAGGAGGAGCTGGAAAGCGTTGCTGGGGAGAGGGACATCTGGAGAATTTTGCTTGGGTTACTGCCCCCGTGACCCTGCCCCGGATAAACGGATGAAAATGGATGCATGGATGGATGGAGTCCACTACAGCGGTTGCAACAGCAACAGTACACCGACCATCCTGCTACATGGATTTTAATGGGAATGTCAGTTCTACTCTCATTCTAGTTCTATGATCCTGACTGTTTCATCAACATTAGCTCACCACAGCACACCTGCACAGACAGCTACATTTAATTTCCCTTATTCACTGTTTTATGAGATACTTGGGATGAAATAAGCCAAAGCAGAGACAAATAGTCTTTGGACAAACAATTTACATTACAGAACACAAAATGAGCTTTCAGGTTGAATTAGAAATGGGCAAAGCTGGAGGCCAAATTAGCCATTAAATTCAAATCAAAGGCAACATTTTGTTGACTTTGTTGTTGCAAATGATAATCTGCTGCTGTAATCGCTTGAAAAAGCAATGTCTTATATAAGAAATGCTTGCATTGCTGTTTTCCTGCAACATGCCCAGATGTGTTTTCATACGACCTCAGACTCTCTTGCTGATGTCTTCCTCACAACAAAACATGACAGCGACAGCATGTACTGTAATTGACTCAGTGAGGAGTAGACACGTGTACTGCAGAAAGCCTCTGTTCCAGTTAACAGCAAACAACACTTATGAAAGTGATATTTTTATATCTGACTGCAGTGATCTGAACAGGTTCACTGTCACAGCAATATGTGACTCGTGGTTATCAAACATGGCAGGCAAACAAAATGCTGCGGTGCAACCCAACACAACCAAGACAAAATTGAGAAACGCCACCTGATTCACGTGTTACGATGGAGTCGCATCTTTCAGCACAAGGCAGGACCTCACAGGCCTCTGGAAAACTACACAAACTGAAATTACATTTTTAGTGGTGCAGCCCCCGGGAGTGTGAGAATGAAATTCTGCACATATCCAGCTCTCACCTAAGGCCAAAGACTGTAATGAATTTTTATTGCTGCACAGGCAATGAACACTGAATTGAGAGAAGATGCGAGCAGTTAAAAAACCTAATGGATCATTTTCTAATGTGCCACAGAAGTGGGAAAGGTGAAAGAAGGGGGAGTCCGGCTTAAATGATCACAGGATGGAAGGATCATGAGAGGATCACAGCCATCAAATCACAGGTGCGATCAAGGTGCCCCTATAAAGTGATGTAACTTTGCAAACAATTAAATGGTAAGCAGAGGTCTCGTACATGGCTTGAAAGGTATTCATTAAACTAGAAATTGCATTTTAACACTATAAAGTCTTTCTCTGTGACTCTAATCAGTCTGAGATAGAAAATCCCTTTCTTGGTTTCAGTTCAAGGCCTCAGATTCTTTAGTTACACCTTTCCCAGCTGAATTATTCCATCTCAGGCAGGAATCTTTGATCCACAGACGGAGAGGGAATTCAGATGTAAGAAGGCGTTTGATCCGGACATATGCCGCTGACACAACAGTCTACCTGATCACACAGAAGCAAGAGGTGGAACAAAGGACGACCAACTTATGCCACTGTCTGATACAGTCACTTTACATGATATGGTACAAGTTGTGTGCTGGCCCCAAGTGTTACAAAGGCCTGAGAGCATGATCTAAAATACAATTATCATTTTAATGGAACATCGTCAGAGTTTAGAGGGTTCGTGAACTACTCAATCAGCTCTACAAAGTGAACGGACGGGCCTAAGGTCATCCTCTCACTCTCTGTCTCACCCTCTTTCTGTCTCTTGCATGTACTTTAAATAATACAACACAGCATAATGTATCAGTTCAAATTAAGGTTATCCACTGATAACTACTGTAAAATCAAAGAAATGTTTCGAGGACTCTTCTGGCCTGTTAAATAACTAAACCCAGTTTAACTATCAGTTTAAATCAAAGCTTTGATTTGTTTTGTTTTGCAATTAGTGTAGCATTCTTTTATCCCTCCTGTATGGTGTCATGTTCTGTGTAAAAGTTTTATCTTTTGGTGAAAAAAGTATTTAACTTTGTACCGCTCCTGAAAGCTTCGGCCTTTGCTGTCGACTTTATACTCCTTCTCTGTGGCCACGTCTGCTACCTAGCAGAAAATACCTGCTGTTATGTAACTGTTTGTTTGCTTGTTTACGGTCTGCGTAGTTCCTGTTTGGTGCTATTGAAAAAAGACTCGATGATAAAGGATCGATCTTCAGTCTTGCAGGATTTTATTGTAGACAAAACGTACAACTTCAATATATTTTTTACCACAATGTTTGGCATGTCACCCTGTTCCAAGACTCGTCCCCAAGGTGAAACCACCCAAGGTTGCTCAATTCCTGATAAACACGACTTGCCTCATACTTGACCTTAAGGGTCAAGCCTTTCTGGGCCTTTCTGACACCACAGTGCATGCCAGCAAACTGTGCAATAGTTCAGCCATTGTGAGTTGAACTCTGGAGGGATTACATATCTCATCTGGCCTGTAAACACATTGAGGTCCCCCAGGAGGAGCTGGAAAGCGCTGCTGGGGAAAGAGATCTCTGGGGTGCTATCATCTATTTTTAGCAGATAAAAATAGATGGATGATTGACGGGCCACATATAGTAGATTTCTGAAAACAAGCTGCGGGCCATTTAAAATCATTCTGCAGGCCATTATTAGCCCGCAGGCTGGACCTTGGACATGCCTGACAAATATTCTCCATCTGCAGCCCCATTTACGTGTGGGGTCCCTCAAGGCTCCATTTTGGGCCCAGTCTTCTTTTTGCTGTATATGCTGCCTTTGGGTTCAGACAGAACTGTCAACTCACGCCACTCCATTTCCATCTTCAGTCCAACATTGCGTTCACTATAAACTGATTTCTGTGGGGACGGGGGATTTTCCCCAACCAATCACTAGAGATTCTCTAAATACTACATAAGAAATATTCATTAGGTTGTCAGAATGCACCTGTTTTGGTTGACAGTGTTTTTTCTGTGTGACAGTTTTTTCTGGGTTATTGCAGAGGGAAGGCTCGCCTAGGGCATCAAATGTGCTAGGTCCACCACTGACACAGGCAACAATGAATTCGGGAAGAAAACGTTTTCTTGCATGCCTCCACAATGAACAAAGAATCCAAAAACAGGGAAAATTGTTGATGTATTGAAGTCGTAAGGATCAAGGTTGAACAACAGCAAAACTATATCAAAATATCTGTTTACAAACTCTCACACTACCCATGCAGTATAATCCAAAGTCTCATTTATCCAGGTATATGCTAGGTACTTCCCAAACACATGCATTTTGGCTATAACTGTAATATTTTTAAAAACTTCCACATAAACAGTTAAGGCACACTACTTGTCTGTGCATGAGAGTTTCTTTTAAATATCACAGTTTTAATGAAAAATGTGTTCGGGGAGTACTGAGTGTATGGATAAATGAGACTTCTATTATACTGCAGAGGGGTATTCCAGGTAGGAGGTTCAACAAACTCTGAGTCTAACCCTGAACTCTGAGTTGATTTACCCTGAGATGGGAAACTCTGAGTTACCGGTTCCAGAACAGCTGATTTGAGTTAGTTCAGTCAACTCTGAGTATGTTCACTCTGAGTTAAGCGGACAATAAAAAGCCATCATCAATGGAACTCCGACTCCACGATTCACCATGGCAACAGGTAAATAAAAGACAGTGCCTCCATTTTAATCCAGTGGATGTAGAGTTATCAATGCATGTGTAGCAGACGGTGCATGTTTATCTTTAAAAGAAGAGCCTGAGTCAGAGCGAGGAAAGTGTAAATAAATTAACCATAAAGTTAATAAAAAAGTTTTGTTCAGTGTTGTCCGTTTATTCACTGTGTATCAGGCTGTCGATACATTACATTATATTAATAATATATAACAATATATTTGTTCAGATTTAATCTAATGGGGGAAAACACAGGAGGCAGCAACTGAAAAATAGTAAGATTTAAAACATATAGGCTAGGCTATAGATCAAAGACATAAAGACATGACTGTAAACTCACAGTCTGACCCAGTAATAATATGTTTGGTGATTTGCACTTGAAAAGACGTTGAGGTTAAAATACATAGATTTTAAAATGTTGGACATCTATTTGTATCTTGACTCAACAGCATTCAGTGACTTTATTTCAGCTACAAATGTAGTAAATTTAAAGACACTGAAATGTTGCACAATTTCTCACTCAGAAATATTAACATATAATCCCCAATATTAGGCTGTAGGAATTATATTCCATCAGTGCGACCAATGACATCAGTGATGGAGATCGTTAGTCATTGATACTACCTGTCTAAAGCTTCACACCAATTTTTAAAATTTAAATAATTAGACCTACACATTATGTGCAATAAACATTTCGGAGCTGCTCTAACAGACTGACAGTCTGATCCTTGTGCACAGTGTTATAAAAAATAAAAAATATAAAAAGGACAGAGGTTTGATTCTGAGCTGAGGATGAATTCTCGCTCTGTAATATTTGAATGTAAAGACGAAAACCGATGTCCAAAGAAATGATTGATGTGCATAAATTCAGTAACTTAAGACAGTCCTGAGTAACAAACTAATATCCAGCAGGAAATCTCCGCTAATTAATGCGCTTTGATACAAGCTTTGACACGCACAGAATGAATGAGGAAATGAAACAGCGTGTAAGAGGGAGGAGACAGAGAAGAACTCAGGGTTTATTGAAGAAAACCTGCCAGCGAGCAGGTTAGGTTCACAGACTCAGTTGCCATGGTGATTGACTCAGAGTTTGATTTACCTCTCTTTCTGGAACTGAAAACCCAGAGTTTCCCTCATTTCAGGGTTAACTTACTCAGAGTTTTCACTAAACCCGCTTTCTGGAATACCCCTCAGGAGTTCTGTGAGAGTTTGTAAACAGATGTGTTGATATAGTTTTGCTGTTGTTAAAGTCCCCTTTACTTCAGTTAATCAAGAACGTTCATTTCTTGGATTCTTCACTTACTGGAGGCGTGTAAGAAAAAAGTTTCTTCTGGAGTTTAACATAACAGAGGGTGAGTAATTGATGTACAGATGATCATTTGGGGGGTGATGTATTCCTTTAAGAAGTGCAATTAAAAAAAATAGTGGAGAAAAGTAAAATAGATTGTCCTTTATTTATAAATGAACTTTTCAAATGGAGCTTACACATGAATAAAACATGTGGTAAAGGTATTTAAAATCTTTAACGGCAGGATTTACAGGATGACCTCTCTTCGCAGCCTTCTTTAATATTTACAACATCAAAACGTTTGCCAGCCAAAAGTCATAAAACATTTTTTGTCTCTCTACATAATAAATAAGATGCATCTGAGGAATGTAGTCTACAGCCATTTTTACCTCGTATTATCTTTCAGCTGTTCAGACTGCACACACTGAATGAGACATAAACAACAACAGATGCAAAACTCTGCAGGATACCTTGTTAAATCATATGACATGGGTCCAACTGTACAAACAAAAGCGCCTCCTTCACATATGGCGACTGCCACATACACCCACACACACACAGCGGTGTCTGATAGGAGTTAGGAGTGAAGTCGAGGTCAATTTCATACACAATGCCAGCAAGTAAACATTTCTGCCCACTGCTTAGACTTTGCAGCAGACTGTATTTACTGCAGGGCCTAAATAATCTACAGTATGTTTTCAATGTGTTTATCAGACTCTCCTTTCATTTTCTTGTTGCTTGTTTATGCCTGTGTTGTGGCAACAATTGCTTTTTGTTAGCATCCAAAGTGGATATGGCCATGAGGTATTGATAAGACCCCGAACTACATCAACATGTTGCAAAATGCAATGTGGAACATGTTTCCTGTTAAACAATACAAGAATACAGATGTGACATATGAGTCACATTTTCAGAGCCTTTTTGTATTAAAGCAAAGAAAAACAAGGCTCCAGTTAGGAGCCGGTGCCAAATTGTCCGATCCATTGGAATCGTATGCCTCACAGCTCATAAATTCCTTTTATCAATGCCAGCATGTTTTCCCGACAGTTGCACGACAATGACATCAAACTCATGTGGGTACACCTCTGGAAACTTCCAACAAGAGGGAGTCATGGCGGAGAGGGAGACACAGTCAAAGTGTTGCTTCATTTCATGTATAAAAATGACAACAGTGCTACTTGTAATGTCTGTAAAACAAAAACTTCAAGGAAGGGTGGAAACACCAACAATATGTTGAAACATATTTCTTAAATTCTTAAGATATTCTGGGGTAGTGATGTTTTTGAAAGTCTACGCATGAATGTCTGCTTCCCAACTCAGCAGCAAGTCTGTTACTGAGAGTAAATATCCTATAATGTTAGGGCTGCCTCCTAATAGGTGACTAAAGGTTAGTCTGCCATACAAGTCATTAGTCGGCAAGATTTTATTGGTCACTTAGTCACAGAAACTCTATGAGGAGCTGTGCCTTGTCAAAATAATTCCAAACCTATATGACTGGACCATGTGGGAATTTAATTTGAAAGGACAGACACAGGAAGAGGCCACGCTCAGCAGTCAGACAGGAGTCAGGTTACAAACCAATCACAGCCGACAGATATCTTTCCCTTCTTCTGTAAACATTCAGTCTGATAAATACAGAAAAGTTGATCATGTTAGTGCAGGGCTACCCAGAGCTTTACACCTGTCCCACAGACGATAGGCCTACACACTTATAAACAGCGCAGGGAAGAAGATCAGCACTCAGGCACTCAGGATTTTAGGTGCTGCTTCGCAACCTCAGACGCAACTTGCCGCCGAGCGTTTAAAAGCTGGCACAGAAAAGGCACAAACATAGCACCCAGTACCCGACCTGACATTTTCCAGGCAGGTAAAGACACAGCATGTGTGTGGCCCCTAATTTCCAGGGCTGGTACCTGCAGTTATTCCACAGGCTAGTTAATAACATGTCGGGCAGGAAATCCAAAGTGTGGGATCATTTTGAGAAGGTGAAGGACGAACCCAAGGTGATATGTAAACTCATCTTCATTGGTCGACTACAAACATGACGTATCATCTGAAACATGGAAGTAGCTACATGCCCATTAGCCCACAGCGTCATTAACAGGCGGCTCGCTCAGTGTGTGATGTGCGCTTGGAGATAAAATATAGGCCTATATTAATGAAGGTTCATTAGTACGGTTTTGTATTTCTCTGTAATGTAGCACAGTGTTAACAATGTTACTGATACTATTCTTTCTCACACCTTCAACTCAAACCATTGCGTTGCCCCGCCCAAAATATATCATTTAATAATCAAATTATTATCATAAACATGCAGGCAACTAGTCGACTAATGGCCCTAAATGACGACTGTTGGTCGACTAGGAAAATTGTTAGTTGGGGGCAGCCCTATATGATATACAGGAATAACATGAGCGTTATGCGGGCAGGCTTAGCAGACTTTTCTTTGACTAAGAATAACTAAGAGAAAACTTTTGCAGTACAAGTATTCTCTTATTTCAGCAGTGTGTTCAGAGTCAGAGTGAATAAACTGTTCAGTTGATGCTAAAAATCTGTGTAGGCCTACTTTTTTCCAAACAGAAAATTCCACAAAGGAATGAAAAGGAGAATCAATAATGGCATTGATATCAATAAAATCTTACCAGTTCCCATCCCTATTCGCCTGGCATCGCAACATGAAACTGTGGGTTTTTTTGTCAAAATAAAAAAACACATGTGCATGACTGACGTTGTTGCATGAGATACGCTGCCAAAGGACCAAGGAGGAGTAATAGCGCTATAAAAAGACAGGCGCTGATATAGAGGCTGTTCGACATCATCATCATCATAAATTGTTTGTTTTACATCACTCCACTCCTGAAACCCCCGCAAAACAGGTACGTGTGGGATTTCAGGCAGATACGTGGTCTCTACTGACTGGTTGGGCAACATCGTATCTTCCTTCCCCACGGAAACCAGTTAAAGTGGACGCACTGTCAGACTGAGGACAGAAACAGTGCAGCGAGGTCACAGCTCTGTCTGACATCAGGCTGTTACTGACGGCCACTATTCTATAATGCACCATGATGTCAAAACCCTACATAGTTGTATTTCATTTACAAGGTCAACCCTTGCAGCTCTTTGAAACATGGGATCTTTACAAGCCACTTCACTGGGTTTAATGCACTTACAAGTGCCTGTTACCTTGCTAGCTTCCTCTGACATTACTTCATTGGGAACAGGAATTAAATTGACATACTCACAGCTTCTTTACTAGCATTTGAATGCGGCCTCCATTTTGAACTGTGAATTGCCTTACTTAAAGAGGCCATATATCTCATGGGTGTACAAGGTAATAATGGGTTCCTTTAATGAACATGAGGTTAAGGATTTTACAGAAAGTTTTTGATATTGTGAATAGATTCAGGCTCTATATTTAAAAAGACATTGTGAGTCATTGAATATCATCTGAGCCCACATGCACGTCAGTCATCAGAGAAGCTGTCTAGGGTGGGATTCCTGCCAAGTTTTTGCCATGGCTACTGTTTAAAACTGTCGAAACATATTTATGACCAGATTTTATCACAATGAATCAGTCATCAGGCCTGTGTGCTTTTTGTTTCCCACGAGATCAGCTCCCTAAATCATGACATCTACTTAATTTGGCTCCAGAGTGCTTTTTTACACATTTAACACAACAGTCACATCAACAAGTCTCAAGTTTAATTATTTCTAATTTATGTGAAAAATTTTATGTAAATACAAGATCAAAATGACAATAAGATGCATCCTGACACAGCCACATTTCCATTAGTTGTTTGTCTTGTCCTGCCCAGTAGGAGCGTTGCCACCACCAGCTGGTTCCGACAATCAAATATCTCTGAATTCATTGCATTGTCTACTCTGTATTGAAGTGCTAATGATCCACAGAAGAAAAGACTTCCAGCACAGACTGGATGTGGTGATGCCAAAGCAAGTGGCACAAATTGGCTCTCACACTCCGGCTTTCACCCACATAGGATTGTGTGTCTTCACGCAACAAGTATGTAATAGGCTTAACAGATCACAGCTGAAAGATCCTTGGTCCTGAGCCTAAGCCAGTCTTGAAGGCAATTACAACCACAATGCCTTCGCACCACACAGGAGGAGGATGGACGGAGAGATGAGCCAGTGAGGGGAGGGCGGGGGGGCGGGGTGGTAAAAGCCTTCATCGCTGTCACACATTCGCTCTCTGAGGCTGTCAGGCTCATGTGACTGAGGTGAGGGGAGATTGTTGATTTCAATATCCAAACAAGGAATTGAACAAACACGGCTAACGCGTCAGCCTATAGTCATTTTGGCCCTGACAGGTGATGAGTTTCCCTCAGGCACGTACAATAGGCAGACCTGTCAAGGTCCATATCTCATCCCTGCTGCCTGTCAAAGCCATTTTCCCCAAACTACAGGCAGGACCGTCAAAACATTTTCTACATCTGCACACCTGTCCTTATGGTTTATAAAAAGACACACTTAAACTTGCAGCAGCACATTATACTGAGAGACAGTGAGTGCAAGTTGGGACATTATGGATTGAATGCGTCACTTTTGGTTTGGAGTTTTCCTGCAGAGAGATGGATTAGAGATTGATACCATCCTCATGTCTGTGTAGTAGATATGTAGCTGGGGCCAGCAGTCAGTTAGCTTAGCTTAGCATAAGGACTATTTCTTGCCACTGAGGAGTTGCCAACAAACTAATTAATCAATGACTGATGATGAAGGTGCAGTGCGTGGATTTTCGTCTATCGTCACAAAGGCTCACTCAAACAATAATCATCTGTTTCCACTTTTTGTGTTAAGCTAAGCTAATTGGCTGCTGGCTTTATCCTGAAGATTCAGACAAAGTGACATGAAAGAACTAGTGAGGCCTGTTTCCACCAAACACTTTCAGTATGGTACCTTTGGACCCAAAAGTAACCCTTCAGACAGGGTACCTAGACCCTAGTGTTTCCACTGCAATCAGTACCCTTAAATGTGGGCGGGGCTGTTGTCACTCACTGTAGCCCTTTTTAAATAGGAATTGTGCAAATTTGCAGGAAAGCCCAATCAGTCTTCTTTCAGCATTGGCAGTATAAAAACAAAATCGGGGAGTGTAGCAAAATGCCGCCTGCCTACTTTTGTTTATACAGAATGCGCCTTTTTCGGCGCAATGGGGGGCCTGAGCAAGTAACAAAATGTGTAGCTCAGCGTATGACGTGAACAGTGACTTGAGAGGGAAGCCGCAGCTAGTCAGTCCTTCGGCAATTCTCTCGTAAGTCGGCCCGTTCTTCACCGTCTCCGTCATCTGACGGTTAATGGCCTCTTCGTTTGCGAGGGCAAGGAGGGCGCGCAATTCCTTGTCTCCCCAGTTGCTCATCTTTACAGTGTCTGTCAGGTTTGCGTTTCCCTCTTGCTACTAGCTGCTTGCTAATTCCTGTTATCAGCTGTTTCCTGTTTTTCCACCACCAGTGGGTCACACGTGCAGCGTCATCAACAGCTCCTCCCACAAGTCATCAACAGCCCCTCCCGTTGCAGAAGGCCGCTTCGATCTTTTTAAACAAAAAGGGTTCCACCAATATGTCTACCCTACGAGGCGGAAAATTGGGCACCTCGGATCAACTCGCCAATCCGGCTCTGTGTGTCTAAACGCTCGCAGCTTGCCGGAAAAATGGCCCAACATTCGTGGAAAATCTGGCAGCGTAAAAGGGGCTTGTATTTCATCATTACCGGTGACACAGGTGGAAGTCTGTACCTTGTTTATCGTCCACAGAAATGAGTTGCATGCCAACATTTTTGTGAACAAAAATCTGCAGTGAGGATATGTCTCTCTCCATGGGATATTTAAAAATAGGGGGTTTGTGCATTCAGTCCTTCTCAGGCAAGCTCAGGGGTTAAGTGTTGCCGGAGCCCACAGGAATGTCCGCAACACTGTTTTTTTTTCCTCTGACTGACTCGAGGTCGGTCTTGCAGCCTTTGCGGGTTACTTTATTGAAGACACAGCTTACAACTTCACATACCGCAGCAATGAGCCAGCCCCGTAGAACGGTTCACCAAACATTCTTATACTTCTCCTCAGATAGACATCATACCTAACTTCCCATGTGTGTACATGTGTGTGTGTATGTATGTGTGTGTGTGTATGTGATTTCCTGCCGTTTCCAGAGCTTGCACTTATTCTATCTTAGTACAGCTTGTTCTGCCCCAGTGTCACACAATGTTTGCCTTAGATCACTCTGCTCTTGTCACTCTGTCCCATTCAAGCTTGTTCAATCGAAGTAAACATGTTTTGCTTCTAACTTGACCTTAACTGTCGAACATTTCTAGGCCTTTTCGCCACCACAGTGCCGACAGTGCTGGAAATACCGCAAAAACTAGTGCGACAGACACTCATCGATGGCCCCACATTGACCACCAACTGACCGACAGCTTAGTGTGTCAAGGCCCCAACATTTAACAAACAGATATGACAGTGGTATCAATCTTCTTATGTAAGTTTCGGCAAGAATACAAACAGGTGCGTTCCATAAAACTGCTGCTTTAACTCGTGATTGAAATTTGAACAATGTGGGCCGCACCTTAATCAGCAGTAAAACCCAATCCGGTGTAAAAATAGCACATTTTGAGGCAATATGTGGTGTTTATTTACATAAACAACCACACAGCAGCTCTGCTACAAAGGCTCTCTGATTTCTTCATAACTGGAGCCACAGGGAGGCACAGCCACAGTATGTGCCAGTTTGGACCAATCAGCCGCTCTGCCTCCTCCACCAGCTTTAATGTTCCGCAATCAGACTCACAATGATAATGAACTCACAGCCACCAGAGAATAGGTGTCCCTTTATGATGAGAATAGTTTATTTTACTTTACACGGCGCAATGAAGCAGGTAGTTCAAACAAGGCAGGAAGACAGAAGCTACAGACAGACTGAGTGGTGTAGTGCCAGCACGCATCTAGGGATCGCTTATGGGCCTGGCTTACAGTAACTACCTCATAATGTTAGAGGGAGACAGAAAGAGAGAGCAGCAGATAGCAGTGCCAGAAAACATTTTCTACACACACTTTGGCTGTGTTTCATCTGCTCTTGTTCTATGCTTCGCTGCATCTGTAAAGGATCGTCTTAAAAAAAAAAACAAGAGGCACACACCAGACGTGTTCTGAGTAGTGTGTATCAGTCTGTCTCAGTTGTTTTCAAATGCAGGATACTCCTGAACTCTAACACTGGATCGCACATACCTTTGCCTTTGTATAATTTAGATTTAGAGATCAAAAGTTTTGAGATCAAAAAGACCTGCACGCCCTCCACTGAAAATAAAGTTTGGTCCTCAGGAAATAGTGCGAGATGCTGGTATGATTTCCCAGAACCCAGGATGATGAGTAGAGTTGAAACAATTAGTCAATTAATCGATTAATAGTTTCAGCATTGAACAAATTAGCTGTTTTCTTCATCGTATTCAAGAGCAAGTTTAAAATTGTAAGGTTTTGAAGCGCTACTTTGTGATGTCACACTGAGCCTTGAAGTGTGATGGGCATTTTATCAGTATTTTAGGACATTTTGTAGACCAAATAACTGGTTTATTTTATTATATTTTAATATTGATGTTTACATGTTTAATGGAATAGACAATTGACATTCACATACTAACAAATAGATATATAGAAGAGAAACTTCAATGTGTACGAGGCAACCAATTCTTGTGTGTGTGTTTTTAACGATTATCAACCCACTAATCTTTATAGCACTTTTTTATATTCATTTAAGTTTGTTTTTAACACTTATTTATGCACTTATCACTAACATACAAGTTGATAATACTTTCCTCTCTAAAAAGACATGTGCATCAGCAATTTTCTATAGGCATTCTACCTCATAATAATATAATTTTAATTTTGCCAATATTTTATGGAGTGACTGTCTATTTAACTGTGCCCAATATCGGTAAACCATTTTGTGGAGGAGCTGTGTAAACCCAGAGAAATATTTTGCAAGAACCCAGACTCCTCTGCCCCTCCTGAGCTACTGGAAGCGTAGAGTTTATTAGATCTATTTTATCTATGATTTAAACATATTTAACAAGAGTCATAAAGTATATTTTATATTCATGGCTCCTGTGCCCGTACCCCATGTAACAGTCATCTAGACTGTTTCACTTTTAACTCCCACTAGGGGTCGCCAAAGCATCATGGAGGATTGCAAGACCTTGATTTTAAAGGGTGTAAGAAAACTTTTAAAAATATATACAGTAGGCCTTTATCTCAGCGATGGCGGTGGGTCAGAGGTAGAGCGGGTCGTCCACCAATTGGAGGATCGGTGGTTCAATCCAGCATTCTTGAGCAGCATACTGAACCCCAAATTGCTCCCGATGGCTGTTCCATCAGTGTGTGAGTGTCTTAAAAACTGAGTAGCAGGTGGCACCTTGTATGGTAGCCTCGGCCACCAGTGTGTGACTGGGTGATACACTTCAAATAATTAGTTAGCACTGCCATAAACTTAAAGAAAGCACAAACACTTTTAAACATGCAGCAAAGAGACGTAACTGTCTTTAACATTTACTAAACAGCAGCAAAAGGGGTCCCTTAAGGAAAGGTTGGAACTACTGGGCTAAATGATTATTCGATAAAATAATCTGCAGATCCATCATAAATGAAAAGATCTGTGCACACATGTAGAGGTGGTGGTATGAAGACACCCAACCATCTGAGTATCCTCACTCCTCTACAGAGTCTGACTGGATGAAAATGGACCGGCAGGCAAAATGGCAGCCGGTCCCATGAGAAGCCCCGCTCTTCAAAATCTACATTTGCCTTGATCGTCCTGCTCCCCGCATCCCTAACCCTACCTTCACACCTTCTGTCTGTCTCTGTCTTTGCACCCTCGTGCTCGCTCTATTCTTTATTCAGTAGACACCCACATCATTCAAGTGTATAGGGGATTCCTGCCAGCCCCTCGGCCTGCCAATAAGGCAAACCTGTGTTCATTGAGGGGTGGCGAGGCTTGGCGGGTAAGAGGTAGGAAGATGGATGCCTTAAATGCTGCCCTTTATTGTCTGCTGGCAGAAACAGTAGTCCAGGTAATCACTACATACTTCCTACTATGTGCTAGCCATGATTACATCTAACCTGAGCTAATGCTGAGAGACATGGACCAACAGGCATGAGGGAGGTGTTGCCTCTCACTGGTAACACATGTGGTAACGCCCAGTATGCCACTCCTCTTGTGACACTGCCAGTCAGAGATATAAAATTTACAGTAATGGGCTTTTTTCCAGTAAAAGCACAGCTGTAACTGACACCAATAATGATGGCTCTGCTCCATTAATCAGGCAGTGAAAGAGCCAACAGGCACACTACCAAAGCACTGGTAAAGCCCTCATTAATGTTATTAACTACACCTGAGGTTTTCCTACTATGCCATGTTCAAAAAGTCCATTGGACAGTGTGACAATGTCATATAATGGACAACAGAAGAAGTTAGGCAAGCATGGAATAACAAAGAAAACCAAGCAATAACCACTGGAGCTCACTGGTTCCCAACCTGGAGAACCTATCCACCACTAGGGGTCATCAAAGCTTCACAATGGGTCAACAGGCCTTCTTGATTTTAAGGGGGTGTTAGAAAACTTTCAAAAAAAAAAAAAAAAAAAAAAAATTATATATATATATATATATATATATATATATATATATATATATATAAATATATACAGTAGGCCTATATCTCAGCATTCCATTCATTTCTGAGTAGAAGTAAAAAAAAAAGTCAACTGTTATTCTTAAAATTAAGATTATTTACGAAATAAATTTAAAAGAAATACAGTATAAAGGCATGATGAAGAGAACACAAACTATATTGACAGAGCCTTTACTTGTCCTGCATTAGAAAAGTACTAAATTTAAACAACCAAAGAGCTACTGGAACAATAGAAAACACTGAATTTGTCAAAAAGAAGCCCATTAAAAGGTCCAGTGTGCAGGATTTAGGGGGTTATATTGGCAGAAACGGAATATAATATAATAAGTATTATTCTCTAATGTATAATCACCTAAAAATGAGAACTGTTTTGTTTTCCATACATTAAAATGAACCGTTCCGTCCACATAGGGAGCGGGTCCTTGATTTGAAAATGGCCATGTTCACCACCAGAACAGACAAACCAAACCCTGGCTCTACATAGGCCCATCCATATTTTCATGTCACCCACCATAGTTAGAAGCCCATCTGCAATGAGCAGTGTTGGAAAAACACTGATTTGTAAGGTGAAACTGCTTCCTTTGGTCTTTTCACCAGTTTAAATTACCGGGGCTGTTTGTTTTGCTCCCGGAAAAAACCTCCTGAACCATGAACAATTAAAGAAATCAGGCTGGGAGAAGTTTAAGCTGGTTGATATCGGCAATCCTCAACACTAGACGCCACTAAATCCCCCTAAATCTTATACACTAAACCTTTAAGTATGTATACTTGTTTAAAAAAAATACATAATGCTGACACAGAATTGTATAAAAAAGCACCTAAATATATCAGGAAAACTCATCTCAGACACAATATTCACAGAAGCACAAAGTTCTGCACAAAATTCTTCTAAATATATAAATATAGACAAACTTCCTGTGATCACTGTTTGGGTTTATTGTACAGTTAATCAGTTGTTCTGTAATGCTTTTTCTATGCATTGAATGTAATATGAAATATCCATAAAATATGTCTGTAAGGGTTTGTCAGTTTACTCAGTGATAGAAAAGAGGTCCCTAGGGCGTCGGTAGCGTAGTGGATAGTGCAGGTGCCCCATGTACAGAGGCGGGCACTACAGCGGTCGCAGGCTCAGTTCCGGCTTGCAACCCTTTGCTGCATGTCATCCCCCCACTCTCTCTCTCCCCATTCCACTCTGTTCTGTCAATTAAAGGCAAAAAGCCCCAAAAAATAATCTTAAAAAAAAAGAGGTCCCTGAAGGACAAACATCAGGAACCAGTGCTGTAGCTCTTTGGTTACTGACAACACTGTAACAGAAATTTCAAAACTATTGTTGCATAAAGCTGGTTTGATTTTCATTTTCATAACAGTGGGGAAAAAAAATCTGCCATAAAAGGGTAATGTTTGCTAGTCTAGCTAGTGCCTGACGTTGGACTAGCTAGTTTTTGTCACCCACTGGAGGCTGTTAGCTGACGTTACACATCAAAATGATTGACAGTTGGAAGCCTTGTGTCCTTAACGAAACAGTTTAAAATTAAAAAATCAGCAGCATGATAAAACTTAGCTACGGTTACCACAAGGTTATGTCTAAAATGTACCTCAGTTATCATTTTAAATCAATGAATTCATTACAGTTAGTCTGTTTTACACAAAGATAATCACTCACGGATCTTTTGAAGACACTTGCCAATGTTTTGAAGATGTTTCAAGTTTCTGATGAGACCAGCTGAAACATAAAAATAATCCTACTTATTTTCTTAGTTTACACATCCATGGTTTGTAGTAGTAATGGGCAGACTGATTCTTTTCACAGTATCAGTTCCTTCAAGTTGATAGGCTACATGAAAATGTATCAGACCTTTTGAGTTTTGTTGTACATGCACATTTTACAGCTAGTGCTGCCCACACCACAAAACGTGTATGAGTTTAAATTAATGAAAATAAAAGATTAATTTTAATGTATTGATTCAGCATCCCACTTGCATGTAAGTAGGCTATGTAAGCTCAATATGATGTCACAGAAATGTCACTGACCAAAAATGTGTCATTATGTGAGGGAGCAAGTTGTAGATGTCCTAGTTTCTTCTGCAATATCATGGTGCATTCATGTGGTATCAGGATAATCTGAAAAATTAGTTCCCAAACATATTTCAATGCTCACCCGATCTGTTACCTGTGCTCTCTGTTCTCTTGAAGAAGGAAGAATGACCATCCAAGGAGCACGTGAATGCACCACTGGCATTGGCTGGCGGAGGACTCAACTCAAGTCAGAATTATTCGCTTTGGGTTCACTCACCATAGCAGAAAGTGTGAATAGTACCCTACCACAACAGCGAGTATGGCCCAGACTTTACAGGGTCATTCATCTTTTCCATTTCGTCAAACACATAATTCTTGTTTTTTTTTTGATTGAGTCCTTTTTCAGACTGTCATCAGGTGGGCACAGAAGAATCAAATTTATTAGTGTAACCTTTCGAAAATGTTAATTTCTGTGTCTGCTGTATCGACTTACATACATTAGATAGAGCAGATAAACTTGTTAAACCTCTCTTCAAGTAATCAATACTGTGAGATAGATACACAAGTTTGGTGTTCTGTCCAAAAAGCCGCGGATAAATGTGTATTCCCACTGTAACATTTAAGGAGGGCAGGCCCATAATGACCTGCACAGCTCAGCAGAGGGAGAGGAATGGAAATGTCAACTATAGAAGTCAGTGAGGCAAGAAAACACCTGAGGAACAAAACCAAACAGTCTCATGTTTGAGAACAACATATGACTTAAGCAGAGCCTTGACAGCTCTTTGCAAATGAGGGTGGTGCTCAGAAATTGGCCTAAATTGAAGCTAGATTGATGGTCTCTCTTGTTGCGGAGAAAATCAATGTTAGAAGATATGAGGGGATGGTATGAAGCATCAGAGATAAATAGATGTGACTGTATCTATTTGTTTGTGCACATATTAATCAGGCCCAACAGTACATCAAGTCAGAAAATGAATTTCAACCCAGCCGATATGAGATTAGTTAAACAGACAGCCCCACAACTCAGATGGAGGAGGCATTAAACATTCACTGTGTTTCAGGTGGTGTGCATCACGGCCTTGACTAAAGCTGCACATTTGTGCATGCAAACAATCCCAGACAAAGTTTCTCTTCCACTGCTTCAAGCCTCCTAAAAATAATTTAGTGTGCACTAATCCAGAGCTCTCCTTTTCAATTAGTTGGAAGGTCAGGATTGTCAGACGGAAGCAAATGAAACACAGGCTTAGGTTTTAATGAAGATCCCCACAACAGTGAGACTCTGCAACCTTGTGTCTGACAAGACTTCCTGATTGCGATCAGATCGAATTACAAAAAATCAATTTCCGTGCAGGATTTGATCGGCTGAGAGAAGAGATGGGAAGATGTTGTTTCCCCCTATGTGTTTTAAAGTTGGGGTCATGATCGCAACCTTCATACAACATACAACAAACATACATTTTTGGAAAGTTTAAAAAAGGACCAGTGTGTAGGATTCAGAGAGCTTTAATGGCATCTAACCAATGACTCTATATAAAGACAGACAACAAGTCTCCACTAGCTTCCACTGTAGAAAAATGAAGCCAAAATATCCCGGATACGGTCCCCTCCATCGGGCGCTGGTGATGTAATTTGTAGACAGAGTTCAAGCAGTAGAAATCTCTGTGGTATCGAGTACACTGCTATCCACCCAATTGCAAGCAGCGCCACTGATTGTGAGCACTGGATTGACACACACACCTGTCAGTCATGATGTCAAACCCATTTTTTAGCATGATAGCATGATAAAAACTACCTAAAATGACAAAAAACATCTTGGGGAAACTTTATTTGACGTGTACTTTGAGTTTTGAGTTCAGCACAAGTCCATACAACATGGTGAGGGCAGGCTTTGTGACCTACACTGCAGCCAGCCACCAGGAGGTGATCAAGATGTTTTGGCTTCCCTCTTGGGCTGCTGTCTTGTCATCCATCTTGTAGTCTATGCAATAAACGGTGAGAGTTGCAGCTGAAACTTCTCCTGGTTAGAATTCCTTCAGTGTTCATTGTTCAGAAGGTTTTTACCAGGAGCAGAATTATTTGCAGAGGTCTCTTCCTCTCCGAAACAAACAGACTCAGTGATTTAAACCGGTAAAAACACTGACTAAAGCAGTTCCATGTTTAAAAGAATTTATGTTTTTCCGGGGCTGTTCGTCAGGGAGGGGCTGCTAACTATGGTGGCCAATAAGAAAACATGAAAAGGCCCTGTTTAGAGTCAGCGTTTAGTTTGTCCGTTCTGGCCTTCTGTCAAAACATAGCGGAGCAACATGGCAAACTCTGTGGATGAGGTACTGCCAGGCCTTGAGGAAGTGTGCCAGGCTTTGAAGTCAATTTTTGTAGTGGCCGAGCAGTGGCATTACTGTATAACTCCTGAGCCCGTCACATGATGCTATTTGGCCCAGAAAGATTTTTTCCTATAGACTTACGTTTGGAAAGAGACGTCCGTAAATCAGTCTAGAAGTCTGGAAGAGCTGCAAGATAAAATTATTTTATCTCCATACAATTAGCAGAGTGCATAACCCGAAGTAACCAACGTGGCTGGCTGACGTCACCTACTGCACCTGCTCTATGGACCCAATGATGCAGAAACAACGCTGATTATCCAGACAGATTTTTTACCACTTAAACAGAGCTTTTTTGGCTTCATGCACCACTGAAAACTTTCATAGGAATGAATGAGATCCCGCCTCCAATGCTGTAGCCTGGCCTCTTTATACAGTACATCCATTGGACTCAGTCTCTATGTAGATATAGACGGCTCATTCTAAGATAAAGAAAACACAACCATTCTTATTTTCAGATGATTCTATACTAAAGAAAAGTTTCTGTCAGCATACCTCTGTAGTAGGAACTAAAACTTCAAAGTGTGACGAACCCCAAAAAACAAACTTTCCATTTTGTTCAAAGTGTCTGTGGTGGACTCTAAAAATGACAACCATCCATAACATGTTTTTGGCCAGATCCCTCGCGATGATTCCAACTGACTTCTGGGATTAGTGGCTAATTCCATATTTTTCAAGCCCAGGAAACAAGTGGGACCATTTGCAACAAGACAGAATCTGATGATGCTTTATTCCCAGCAGTGGCCATTTCACCGGAGTGAGACCATTTTTTGACACTTAACCTCACTGTATAAATTGACCTGTTGTCAGAGGCACACTAAGTCATTGTTTTGTCCCAAGTATTCGCACTCAAGTCCCAAGTCAAGACCAACAAGTCCCAAGTCACTGTTGACTGATGAGTGTCACACTTTGAGTTCCGCACTTTGCTTTTGGCACAGATGCTGTGTTTATGTCATAAACATGAAAGATTCTTGCGATTATTTAGATTCAGACCATTTCAATAAACACTTCTGTCACACAGAAACACAACCAAAACTTATAATATAAAGTTTATATCTCACCTAATATGCCTTATGATGATCCACACAGTGATTATATCCCAACAAAAAATGGTGCTGATACACTCCCAGAGGTGCAGGCGATCAAATCCAGTAAAATATTGAGACCAAACACATTATGACATCATTATGTAGACTGTCTAAGGACTGCCACAACGTCATTTCAACTCTTCAGGTAGCTGTATAATATTTCCATTATATTCTTTGAAGTAACTCCAGTCAGCTTGCATGTGTTGACGGTCACATGGTTTCAAAATGGCTACCAGGTCTCTTCTTTTAATTGAAACCTCATTTGAGCCAATAGGAGCAGTTTGGACACTGCCAAAACCAACAGAGAGCCAGCCAATTACAACCCAGTGTGCTAATGACTGGGGCGGCCTCCAGCTCACCTGGTGGAGTGTGTGCCACATATAGGCTGAGTCCTCTGGGGTGGGCTGGGTTTGATTCCAACCTGTGGCCTTTGGAAGTGTGTCATCCCCCTCTTGTTTACCACCTCTCCTGACTATCTGGACTGTCTTATCAATAAAGGCAAAAATCGCCCAAAAAATATAAAAAAAGTGAGCTGTTGACTGACGTTTCGTTGAGCCAATGAAATTCTGAGCATACAGATGTACAGCTTTGACGGGTTGCTCATAAAACGCAGCAAAGTAGACCGTGCGTAAAGCTCAAATCAGCTGGAAGGAGTGTGTGCGCCCTGTGCGTAAAAGCGGAAACGCACCTGTAATAAGATGTTTTTTGCCGTCATATGCGCATCAAACATGGCGAAAACGACAGCTAAAACAAAGTTTACATTAGTCGAAGCCTTCGAAAAATTCACATGGCGGCGTGACAGCGATGAGTTCGACGTGGAGGAGACCGAGGAAGAGAGTTCAGTCTCCACTGACTCCACAGCAGAGGAGCTGTTCCTGGTGGGAGGAGGATATTACCCTCGACAGTAGTATTTTATTATTTAACGTATATATTACTGTATATGTAGACAGAAATAAATTTAAGGTGAAGTTATCAAGGTTAAGCTTTAGTTTTTTGGCTCTACCTGAGTGTTTCCCCAGTTAGTCTGCTGACCTGTTGGGAAGAAGGGAAGTGTTTGTTTTGGAACCCCCTTTGTTTTACTGTATTTTTTTCAACATACAAACCCCTAATTTTGTAAATGACTGTAATTTCTTTATTTTCACTTTATAGGCTAACATCTGATGCAGACTGAGATGAGGATTGGGAGCCAGCTATTTCTCCCCCAGCGAGCAAGCAGCTACATACAGTAGAGTTGCTGTGAAATAGGTTGCTGTAAATTTGTGTATGAAGACATGTACAGTTTGATGTCTATTACTTTTTATATAAACTGCTTTTCCACTATAGCACTTGTTTTTACTCTATTTTTTATGCACAGTTACAAAAATGCATTACAATGTGTTTATGCTTCCATAATTCTGTGTCAGTGATACTGATACTGATAGTGATTCTGTATACCTGAGATGATAACCCTGAGTGTCAGCTTTCGTTAGAGCCCCATATCATAACTGTATATTGAAGCAATCACCTTTTACCGTAGGTATGTCACCATGGTTACCAAGGGTTCTTTTGGAGTCTCCAAATGTCCTTTCTGGAAATGCCTACAGTAGACATACCCTCACAAAAACATATGTTAACAAGTCATTTTCTGTAGTATTGTTAGAAATTTGAGCTTCGGTGACAGTGTTCACCAGCCCATACTTCCCAGTTACAGTCAACTGCAGCAGCTTTTTTAAAGAAAAAATTCAGGTGAGATATAAAACATTTTATTTCAGTATGTTGAAACTTGTATAACTCAATGATAAAAGAGCTTACAGTGATTTTGACTGTTGTGGGAAAAACATAAGTGTTACATTTCAAATGAGACTGTGCATGTAAATATGGAACAGCTTTCAGTTTCCTCTGGGTATGCCTTGGATAGAGGTTTCTGGTGAGTTACACAGGATCCATATAGAGTTCCTAAACTCTGGGTTTTCCAGTAAAGTCATACTGCACTCTTCACCAAATGTAATGTCATTTCAACAACAGAACAATAATATATTAAATTTACATAAATCATGATTGCTTTTTAATTGCTTTGTATTTCTTTGTTAAAAGAAATCTGAAACACAGTTACAAAGTGCTGTACAATAAAGCTAAACACAAGTAGAATAAAACAAATAACATGTCATAAAATGTCATCTAGTAAGAGATAAAATAAGGAAGGCCAAAACTAAAATCAAGATAATAAATGAGGAATAACATCAATTAAACAGCAATAAAATAGACTGACAGCTCAGATAAAATCAGGATATGCTTTCCAATAGAAATACGTTTTTAGGAGACTTAAATAAAGCCAATGTCTCAGACAGCCTTATATCCTCGGGCAGGTCACTCCAGCGCTTTGGGGCCCTGGTTGCAAAAGGTGTGAAATGTAATCTGGAGCCATGGAGAGCCTTAAAACTAATCAATAAGATTTTAAAGTCAATCCTAAAACAAACAGGGAGCCAATGTAAAAAATGTGGTCGTGCTTCTTCATGGTTTTGGTTACAAGCCTTGCGGCTGATTTCAGAGCAATCTGTAGTCGTTGCAAGGCTTTTTGATTGAGACAGGAATAAAGGCTGTTGCAATAATCAAGATGTGTAGAGAGACAAGCATGTACAAGGGTTTCTGTATCTTTCAAAGTTAAAATAGATCTTATTTTAGCAATGTTTCTGAGGTGATAAAAACATGATTGGACAAGCTTATTGATATATTGTTCAAAACATAAATTACTATGGAACATGACACCCAGATTTCCTGCAACAAGCTTTATGTGGTGAGACAGGTAACCAGGTAACCTCAGCTTAACGTTCTTCAAGCAACTACAGATATAAAACAAAGTTGGAAATTGTTGCGTCTCCATCTGAAATTTAGACTCACACATTTTGCATACAGAAATTTGTTGACCACCGTTTTTGTATGCAAACAAAAAAATTTTTCCAACTAACGCTCTTTTGTCAAGTCGAGTCTAAAATCATCGAATTTGTGACTTGAGTTTGAGTCATGTGACCTCAGTCCACACCTCTGCCTATTATGACCTCTAGGATAATCACATAAAACTTAATAACCACAAACTAGAGACCTAAGTTTGTGTCAAATACAGCCACAGATGAGTTTACACTGGAGTTACTTGAAAGCCCAATGTGTCTCAGGATTATTATTCAACCTTGGCATCTGTGAGAGGCTATGTTACCATGGGGAAATGGTGCACAAGTCATTATTCTGCAAGTACAACCTGTCTACCTTTTGCCATTTATGAGATGTAAATACACAAAAATACAACACCCAAAATCAGCCCCATGCTGAGTATCCCCCTGCCTGCCTCTGGTGTTTCTGAGAGAAGATGATTCATTACCATGTACATATTCCCAATGAAGGCTGGGGGTGTTTATATCTGTAACAGGAGGTCTATTTCAGCAGCACATTATTGATGCAGCCCTCCTCCTATCGCCTGCATTGCTCACTGACGAATTAAGAGATCTAGTGTTCCTGGTTGCAGTATTATTCAGAATCTTAAATTGGCTGCTTCTCCAGACTCGCATATCAGCGATCAGCCAGCAGCTTATGAGGCAGGTTAGAGAAAGAGAGCAGCTTCTTCAGGCCCATCTTTCGGAGACAAATTCCACATAATCTTGTTGTTATAATATCTGTACTCAGGGCAGCCAAAGGATAACAGTGATGAGATGTCAGAATGTTGCTTCTCTGCTGGGAGATTTCTGTATGAATAACTCTCCTGGACAGCAGTATTATTCACGATTAACTACAAAATGGAATCCTGAAATTCAAGCATAACTCATTAAACTGCGGACCAAATCCCAGGTTGTTCAGAGGTAATCAGAATGGACCAAATCTCAGGTTCATAAGAAAGACAAGAATTCTTAAATCAGATTAGATCACCTTCTGGTCTTGGATATGATCTGGATCAAACCTTTGGTATATGTTGTTCAAAAATTGTTGGTAAAATTGGGATAGCTGTGAGTCAAAATGTCAAGGTTGTCCTGATCCCAGTAGAAAGGAGGATTCAGGGTGGATTTCAGGAACAAAATTGAACAAAACATTTTATTTGTTGAATATGCAGACTGAATTATAATTTCCTTGGCATCTGTTATCCTGTTAAA
Organism: Epinephelus lanceolatus; assembly: GCF_041903045.1. Taxonomy (NCBI): domain Eukaryota; kingdom Metazoa; phylum Chordata; class Actinopteri; order Perciformes; family Serranidae; genus Epinephelus; species Epinephelus lanceolatus. Next base: position 31,956,595 of record NC_135751.1, read on the forward strand.
TCCATCCATCAATCCATCCATTTTCATCCTCTTATCTAGGGCTGGGTCACGGGGCAGCAGGGTGAGTTCTGCAGATTACTCCAGATGTCCCTCTCCCCAGCAATACTTTCAAGGTCTTTCTGAGGGACCCCAAGGCGTTACCAAGCCAGATGAGATATATAATCCCTCCAGCATGATCAAGGTCAACCTAAGGCCTCCTACCAGTTGGACATGCCTGGGACCAATCTAACAGAAGGCGCCCAGGAGGCATCCTGATCAGATGCCTGAACCACCTCAACTGACTCCTTTCAACGTAAAGGGGCACCAGCTCTACTCTGAGCTCCTTACCCTATCTCTAAGGCTGAGTCCAGCTACCCTCCGGTGGAAACTCATTTTGGTCGCTTGTATCCATGATCTCATTCTTTCAGTCACTACCCAGAGCTCTCAATCATAGGTCGATCTTTGCCAACTGGCTCAGCTCCCCCTTCATACAACAGTCCGGCACAGCGCCCTCATCACTGCAGACGCCACACCAAACTGCCTATCCATCTCACGCTCCATTTTATCCTCACTAATGAGCAAGATCCCAAGATACTTGAACTCCTTTGTTTGGGAAAGTAACTCTCTTCCAACCTGGAGGGGGCAATCCATCGTTTTCCGGCAAAGAACCCTGGCCTTTGACTTGGAGGTCCAGACCATTAAGAGCACTCGTTATCTGGATTTTGTAATCTGTGAAAGTCTGCATCTGGATCCGGGTGATCCAATCAAGTGTTGCTTTAAAAACCAGCACAGAAGTAAGATGGACTAGATTCTTTTCTGTCATAGGAAGCCTAATGTCTCCTTTATCAATGTTGCCTCACAGCAAGAGGGTTCCTGGAGTTTGCATGTTCTCCCAGTGTCAGTGTCGGTTTTCTCCAGGTACTCCAGCTTCCTCCCACAGTCCAAAGACATGCAGGTTAACTGGTGACTCTAAATTGTCCGTAGGTGTGAACGTGTCTGTCTCTATGTGTCAGCCTTGTGATAGTCTGGTGACCTGTCCAGGGTGTACACTGCCTCTCACCCAATGTCAGCTGGGATAGGCTTCAGCCCCCCTTCAACCCCCAACAGGATAAGCGGTTATGGAAAATGAATGAATGAATGTTCCCAAAATCCTCCCTGAATCCAGCCTTCCGTCGGGATCAGGGTAATCCTGATTTTTGGGATTAAAGGTATCCCAATCCTTCTAAAAAGTTTTGAATAACACATACTAAAGGTTTAATCCAGATCAAAAACAAGACCAAATTACATGATATAATCCAATTTCAGAATCTTTTTTTTTCTTCAAACAGCCAATTTTCAAGATTTGATCCAATTCGACAGCAAAAATCCAATTTCTTCTGAACAACCAGGTCCTTGATCCACTTTATTTGTCAAAGAAAGGAGGCAAAATACATCCACAAAAACTACAAAGATGACCTCCTATTCCATGATTGATGCACAGCCATATAAAGTTGCTGGTATCTTTGGGTATTGGTAGCTATGACTTTTGTCAGATGGTTAATTGTGCCAGTACGTGTCCACCGTGGAGGCAAACTTTTGAGTTTGTCCAAACATTTTCCCATCTGGTTTTAGGAAAAGAGTGTAAAACATTCTCACTGGACATCCATGCAACTTCTTCTAACTTTGCCTCTAGTGCCACCATGACAGGGACATTTACGGCTTTGAGTGAAATGTCTCGACAATTGAATAGATTGTCCTAAAATTTGCAGACTTTTAAAACTACAAACTTCCTGCAAAGCCCCAATTTGTTGACTGTTTTGTGTTTTTATATCGATTCTGTTACAGTTTCTGAACTTCAACCTCTGACCATTAGATCTCTGATAAATTATTTTCCGTTAGATGTTATTCATAAATCATAATGTACCCATAAATCACCTCAACACTCGGTGACTGTAGGTCAGCTAGCTACCACCTCTCCCTCACAAGGTTGCATCCAATAAAATGTGATACATTATTTAGGAGAATTCGATTGACTCACCAAACTCTGGTGTTACCTGTATAATAGACGCTGTTTTTCACCCCTGTGAACGCCAGTAAAATAATTCAGTCTTAAATCACATAAATGCTCAGGAAGAGGAGGTTTTAATAGCAAATCAGGTGTATCAGGAGAAAGAGGTGCTGCTATTTATGTGGACAATGTGTGTCTTGGGAGGTCATTAGAGCAAGCTGAGTAATTCAGTAAATAAGCTTCTGGCAAAGTCAGTACACTTCCAATTTCTAACAACCCTGACATGCCAGCAGGAAGTCAGGCTTCTGCTCAATCAGCCCCTCAGAAAACTCAATCCACATGACTTGTGACAAGAATTGTGTTGGGATAAACAACAACATGACACAAGCTTACAAACGAAGGAAGAAAAAAAAGAAATAAAAATACCGGGAAATTCAATTAAGCTTTAGCTGGAAGCATCTGATAAGTTTATGGAAATTAAAGTTTTATGTAAATCAGTTGTCTGCTTGGCCCCGTGCCAGATCACAAGGGGCTGCACAATATTGCATTCAAATGAGCAGCCTCAGAAAACTCAGCAGCTACACCTAACAAGCCCAAAAACAACATTACACGCAATCTAGATGATGCACTGCATATTTTAAAAGAGATTTCACATTATCTGCTCGCTTTTAACATCTCACCTATTGCTGTAAAAATGATTCATAAGCCATCTTTACGATTACACAGAATTACTACCCCACTGCAGCTCTGTTACTGCAGTCATTGTTTCCTAAAATTCAATATAAAGACACACACACACTTCGGAGTAACATCAACGTTAATGCTTGTGATAAAATCTTTATTTAAACAATTCTTGTTTCGATTTCTTAGAAGACCAGACAAAGTGTGAGAGTGGAAACCTATGCGCCGAGTGCACTGCAGATCTGAGAGCGGTTAAATCACAGAATGCACTGACATCTTGTGGACGATGAAAGCAACTTCAGAGACAGAAGCTGTGTGCATTTTACAGATACACACATCAGCCACAGCATTAAAACCACTGATAGGTGAAGTGAATAACATTGATCATCTTGTTACAGTGCAATATTCTACCGCAGAGGTGTCCAAACTTTTTTGAGTAGGGGCCAGATTAGATAATGTGAAAATACCTGGGGGCCAGCTGCGTCTCCCATCGTGTGGGTTATTAAAAAAAATCCCATACAAATGAGACGTGGGGAACTGTTTCATCTTCTAGTGAAAAAGTAATTAACTTTCATGTCTGCTACCTCGCAGTAAATGTCTTGCTTTTAAGTAACAGTTTGTTTGCTTGTTAACCGTCTGTTTATGTAAAGAAAACACATTAGTTCCACCTGCGTAGTTCCTACTTGGTGCATGTCTGCAAACTGTATGATAGTTCTGCCGTTGTGAGGTAAACGGAGGAAATGTAGAGTGATCTTACTTGTGTACTGGGCCACGATTCGCCCCCATGCCTGACTTTGGCCATGTCTGTACCAGGAAACCTTGGGACCTGGCACACCATCGCAGACAAAGTACACCCCTCATGGCAACGACACTTCACGATGGCGGTGGCTCCCCCAGCAGGACAATACACCATGCTACACCGCAAAAACTGCTCAGGAGCGACCCAAAGATTGTGACAGAGAGCTCAAGCTATCGACCTGGCCTCTAAATTCCCCTGATCCCAAGTTGATCGAGCATCCGGTGCCAAAGAACCAAGTCCGATTCGAAGTTGGGCCTTCTTTTATCGAACTTGGCTCTGTCAAGGCATGGACAAAGAACCTCTGGGGCGTTCTTTGGTGCGCTGAATCCCTTGAGTCCTGTGCAAAGGTGAGGTACCAGCATGTCCTACGGATGCTTGATCAGACTGGGATCTGGGGAATTTGAAGGCCAGGTCGACACCTTGAGCTCTTTGTCACATTCCTTGGGTCGTTTCCTATGAATTCTTAAGGTGTGGCATGGTGCATTGCTCTGCTGCGGGGGCCACTGCCATCAGGGAGTGCTGGGTGTACGTGGGTGGGTGATGCATGTCAAGTGGCACCCACATAAACGCCAGGACCCGAGGTTTCCCCAGCAGAACACTGCATTTTAATGACATGATCAATGTTATTCACTTCACCTGTCAGTGGCTTTAATGTTGTGGCTGATCTCAATGCACACGGCTTCTGTCCCTGAAGCTGCTCTCATTGTCCACAAGATGTCAGTGCAGTCTGTCAGGCATCTCATTATGCATTTCCTGATCCAGCAGATGCACAGCAGATGTTATGGACACACATATACTGTGACTACAAATCAGATATGGGACATTCACACTGTGCATTGAATTTGTGATAATATACACTACTATTATTCAAACAAAAATAACAAACAAACAACTCAGGGAACTGATACTTTAAATACATTATTCCCTAGAAACAGAGATCCATGAACCTTTACTGACCCTACTATAATAATAATAATGATGATGAAAACATTTATTTATTAAAACATTTCAATGGCACTCTCCTCACCTTTAACTGTCCGATCAAATTCTCATTTAAGAGTGTGAGGCTGTCTGTGTGTGGAGGCATAAGGCACAGTCGGAGTACGGTGTCAATAGATTTAAGGGCACTGCTGTCTTTGACACCTGCTGGGCAGATGCTACCTTGAGACGGACGAGCTGGCGTTTGATTGGCTAGATGAAGTTGTGGCAGCGCTGAGCTGGGAGAAACCGCTATGACTCGACTCCAGACTGGTCATGGATCCCCTGGAAATAACAAAAGAAGCGTTGAGACATGATTCCACACACTTAATTACTGTATAAACAAACAGGTGACATATGAGTTTATAACAAGTGTCATTTCCAGAAATAACAACATTGATTTTTGATGCAGCCTGAGTGAAAGACAGCTTCAGTATGATAGAAAGAAAACAGGAAAAAAAAGCACAGTGACATAAATAAACTGACCTGAAGTCGTGGGACGCCAGCACCTCTGTGTAGTACATGATCTTACACTTGTGGGAGGAGACCTGCAGCGAGGCCAGCACATCGTCCACACGCGGCAGGCTGGAGGCGGAGCAGGCTGGGGAGCTGTGGAAGCGCCACTGGAGGATGTAGAAGCCAGGCCAGCGTGTAACGTGGGAGCCCTGTTTGAGCAGAGGAAAGCTGCCGGATCAATTTGAGACTGGGATGGAGAATTTAATTTGCTTTGATGCAACAGATAGCACAAAGGGATAAAGGCAAGTTAAAACTGTAGATGGACGGAGAAGAATCTCTCTGACCTGTACGCTCTCTCCCTCCCTGCAGGTGAGAGCTTTCTCCACCATGCTGTAGTCCTTCCCCAGCACCCAGCTCCTGTCAATCAGCTGGGTGTTAACAGCCCCTAGAGACGTGATTGCATGGGCTCCAAGAGTTTCTTTCTTCTGGGGCTGTGGGGCCCTCTTGGAATGGTAGATTTTGAAGATGACATCTCCTTTAGACACGTCAAAGTCCCAGGTGATGACGGAGGACGCTTCTGTGATCTCGATGAGCATCTGCAGGAGGATGTTAGAAGATCGGAAACACAGAAAGGCAGACAGCAGGCCATTAATCACACACTGTAGCGCTCTTTTTCTGAGCCTGCAATATAGACTTCTGCCAGCAGGAGGCACCCTAATCCACAGAATATAACCTGTACACCCTTCCTCTCACCGTTATGCACAATAAAGGTAGCCTCGCTCTTCTCTTTGACACACGTGGACCTAGAGTGCCAGGTTAAAAGCGGATACTGTACCTCATATGGTGCTCCCTTGAAAATACTGGCACTCTTATAGATGGAGTCAGTCAGCAGTCGGTGTTCCTCGCTCTCCAGCTCTTCTGCCGTCCTGTACAGAGATTTGGGGACCACACCTCCCTCTGGGATGTCACACTGGAGTGGACAAAAGAAATAAAAAAAGACACCAAATTCAAACAATGCCAACAAAATATAACTCACATTAAAGAAGGTTCCCACGATCATGGAAACCTGGAAACTCATGGAATTTGACAATCTTGTTTTCCTGGCCTGGGAAATTCATTAAATCCTTAAAATATTTTGGAAAAATCATGAAATTTTGATACAGTAAACTTCTGTGGATAACCTTCCATGTTATGTAATGAAACAGCAAATTTAATTTCTGTAGCTGATGAGATAATGTGGCTCCATGTTGATACATTTAGTTTACCATTATGAACATTTTTTTCATTTTCTCCCCATATAGCGTATCTCTATCCATGCACGCCAGCTATCTGTAGTTTCATTTGAATAGAGTTTGAATCTGATATGTTTGAATAAGCGGAAAATAATGTTATGACAGTGTGATTTAACATGTAAAGTCCTGAATCCCACACTTTCATACCTACACCGCACTTCTACTTTTAAAAAATGTACTGCTTTTTTTAGATGGAGCAATGTTTGTGTTAAATATTATGAACAATGATGGAAATTTAATTTTAGGGTCTTGAAAAGTCATGGAAAAGTTTTGGAATTTTGTCTATGAAAATGTGTGGGAATCCTTATTAAAGCAACATGATGCAACTTTTTCATACCTTAAAATAACAGCTTCAGAATAATTTAGATCAGTGGTTCCCAACTGGTGGGTCATGGTCCATTTTCAATGGACTGCAAATGACTCGCAAACATGTCAAGGTTGTAAAAAACACACTTTTACGTATAGTGATTTTCTGGCACAAAGTTCCTGAGAGTGACAGAGACAGTAAACTAGCTTGGCAACATGGCCAAACTCAAGTACTGTGTGGACCTTAAACTCAGGACTAAGGAGAAATCTTGACCCCGTGGCTGGACATGTTAGGAACCACTGTTTTAGATGATACACTGACTTGTAACAGGGAGAATGTCGCCTCTTTCATTTCCTCCCCATGCTCTAAATGCCTGTTCTTGCACTACATCGCTTTGATGAGCAGGTAGGATCAGATCGTAGCACTTTACGGGACTATGTCGCACTATAAGAGGAAGCTAGCTCGCCTTTAAGCGCTGCTTTTTGTTTCGTTTTCTCACTGCTTTATCTGTATGTGCCTGATTGTAATGTGCTCTTTTGCTGATATGTATGTTGATGGTTTGAAATTAAGATTTAGGATAGAAGCTAGCTCAGCATTCTCAGTACAAGGAGACAAAGTCGAAGTCTTGCTAGAGGAAGCAAATAAGAGAAGTGGCTGAGCAAGAGGTCAGACAAAAGTAAACAAACTAATGCAAGGTTGCAAACAGTTAACACTGCTGTGACATAAGCTGCAGTGATCTCTCTCACAGCTAGCGGTAAAAACAAAGACAATCTGACAATCTGTGTACGATGCAGGCTGTAACCTCATCAGTGTCATCCCCAGCTCACAGAGTGGTGCAGTTATTCAGGATGCCAAAAGTCAAATTCAGACACTTAGCAAATGATGTGTATGAGCTGAAAATATTAGAAATACTTAAAACATTCTGTCAAAATGGTGCTTGTCTCTGCTGCTGAATTAAAAAGCTCTTTGTGCTGCATTCTGTGCATGAAAGGTGCTATATAAATAAAGTTCATTCATTCATTCATTCAGTTTAATGGGTATTCTCTTTGGTTAGTGTCTGTCTCCGATCATGCCCAAATAAATAACACTCTTTTGTGGAAAATCCTGTAACATTACTGCAGCTGTTCGGCTTCTGACGTCACATTTGCTGGTTCAGTAACCTTCAGCTTGTCAACACATGCACGTGTACAGCTGTCCATGAGACAGGGATGACATACCGGTAGATAAGGTCACAGACTATGTCACAGTCTTTCATAAATAAAATTGGCAGGGATGCACACGCTGCTGTCAGACTGTCATTGTTTTCCCGTTAACCATGAGACAGATCACTTCAGCTTACATCAGGACAGAATAAACAGTTTGCAATCCTGTACTTACGACAGAGGTGTATCACTCTGTAACTGTAGGGCCACCAAAAATACTAATTCTTGCATAATGTAGCTAAATAACTGCTGCACACAAAAGAAATCACAGCCGAAATGTCAAATCAGGAGCAAAAGGCCTGGTGCACATTATTATTATTATATGAATCAATATGTTGAGTGTGGCATGCTGCAAACTAAGCCTCACCATGCAGTCCCCTCCCAAGAAGTCAGGGATAATTTCTTTGTCGATATAGTCCACCAGTCCTCCCGGATCCTGGTAGTCGTTACCAGCGTACACAAGGAACTTCTTGCGGGTATTCTCATCGATCAGAGGGCTGACCTGGAAACAACAGAGAACATGAGAGCAGGTTCACAACGTATTCATTATGTATTTGTACTTGATATTGATTTTATCATCATAAAAGCTTTAAATATAATTTCCTTTCGCAATTTGTGGATACATAATGATATCTTTCGCATCTCCAGGCAGCAACAATCACAGCCCATACATTCAATCTGCTTATGTAATGCCTCAAATATATGCAGCTTTTATTACTTTTATTACACTTTTGATTTATTTTCACATATTTGTACATTATTATCTTTATTTCTTTACTTCCAAATATACCACTGCTTATTGCTTTACTGCAGCAATGATCGAATTCCCCCTGAGGATTAGCATATTGCATGGTTTTAATTATCTCCTAACCCTAACCCTCCTCTCCATTTCTTCTTTGTTTATCACTTGCTCATATTCACAATGTTGCACTCTGCTATTAAGAATTCCCATCAGCGGCAAAGCAAGATGCAATCTCTGCGTCTGTACTGAACGACTTCATCCGTTCCTCCACAATAAGATGATGAAATAAAACCACATTAACAGTTGCACACACAATGTACTCACCAGGGTCCAGAGCACTGGGAAAACTCTGGGCGCCCTCAGAATGAGCAGGCGACCCAGAGTCTCGGGGTAGTTGGCCTCCACCACCTCGATGATCCTCAGCAGAGCCTTCACACCTGGTCTCCACAGGTGACGCATGTTAAGACCCTCCAGGTCCACCAGGCACGTCCAGCAGCTGACAGACACATTAACATAAACATTAAACAACTAAATATACAAGCATTTGTATACCTGATTAAATGTTTAAGGGTAACTTAAGTATTTTTCAGTTGGAACCCTATTTTCCCATGTTACTGTGTCTAGGTGACTAATGGGAGTATTGAAACAAACATTCCCCAAATAAACAGGCCTTTACAAAACAAAGTTTAAATCAATGGGATATTAAATGACATCATCATACAAAGAAAACTAAGACTAACCAAACAGGCAGCGGTTAAAGGTCTTCCACGCTCCACACTCACTTCAGCACCCCTGACTTTAACGAACGTTTCTTTAGGTGCCAGGTCAGGTGGTGCATTACGGTGACTCAAAAACTAATAGGAAACTAGGACTTGCTAGACATGGCTCCAACATGGAGCAACCATTTTTTAAACTGGTCCAGTATGTAGTGAGTGAAACAGGCTGCAATGTAACCACTTGGGGCAATTACACACAGTCAATTTACGTCCACTATAAGTGTTTGTTTTTGCCATTGACAGGCTCAGATTGTTATTGTAAGTGTCTGGAAACATCATAGAAAGGATCCCTGTAGAGATAGACCTTTTTATTTAAGAGTATGATCTTTTTTGTTCAACCAGAAAAAGCCTTGAAATCGCTATTGCCAAATTCACCAGGCTCTATTTAAATAAGCAGTAATTTTTGCATTGAAACACTTCATTCAAGGTCAACAGGAACAAAATAAAACTCACAGACGCTGTCTTGTTTGTCTTTCATGGTTCCAACAATCACCAACTCTGATTTGGTTGAAATAAACCCTTAATTCAGCCAGTCAGATGTCAAATTATACTGGCTCTATACACACTAAAATTACTGTTTACTTCAAAGGAGTCTGGTGGGTTTGGCAGTAGCGTTTTCAGGGCACTTTCTGGTAAACAGAAAAGATCCTTTCCATAATGCTTTCAGACACTTAGAATAACAACCAGTGGTAAAAACAAGCACTTTTAGTGGACTTACACAGACTGGCAGCTGCAGCCTTCTCTGGCTATACTGGAACAATTTCAAAAATTGTTGTTCCCATTAGTCACTTGGACAGAAACATGAACAACTACATGGAAAAAAGGGTCCACGATGGAAAATACTGAAGTTACTCTTTAACCAGTGAGACAGTGATAGAAGATAGATGGAGTCATATTTAGGCACCTGATGGGTCTGCCGAAGACTCTGGTGTTTTCTTCACACCGCCTCAGTCCCTCTTCGTTAATGGACAGGACCTGGGTCACATAGAAGTTGTGGTATTAATATAACTGAAGACATCTTACAATATTATCTTTGTGTGTATGTAAAGGCTTGAATATATGCATGTCACCTGTCTCAGTAGCACCTCCTCTCCCAAGGCTCTCACCAAACCCTTTGTGTCCATTTGCCCAAGACGCAAGATATACAGAGGGCGGCCACCTAAACCACACACATGCACAGAAACTCACTGATTGTTCGAGAAAGGGAAATCAATCAGCAGAATGAGTCAGATCCTGTCATAGTAATGACATTAACCACTCTTCAGACCCCCATTACCTATGTGAAGCATAAATTTTCCACTCCAACAGGTATTAATTTAGCATGTGAGCAGCACAAGTACACTTCCTCTGTTCACGTCGTGCCTCTAACCTGGAGGGTCAGCTGAGCTGTTAAAAGCAATGACTCATTTTCAAACACAGGAGCCATGGCAGATGGTGCTCACACTTTACAGTCAATAATTAACAGGTCATTTCAACCCATAAGGACTTTATAAATACAGGAGACTTCATCCCTCTGGCTCTTTATCATCACATCAACTGATAAGTGTTCACTTTCACTGCGTACAAACCATAGCACAACAACAGCAAGCAGTCAAATAACGTGAAAATGAGATGAAGTTAAGATAAAGCTGGCAGGTTGCCAGTATTAATCACACAGTACCTCTGTCGTGGTGGTGCCAGCCTCCGGTGTAATAGTCCTGAAGCAGTTGTGGCCGTTCCCACGTGTCTAACAGGAAGTCTACCTGATGCTGCTTCCTCCAGGTGAGCGACTGGCACAAGAACTCTCTGGCCTTGTCCAGGTTGAAATCCCGTGCCCTCAGGAAGCGCAGCACATGCTGGTCCTTTGGAATCTGTACAGCAACAAGCAGGGGTCAAAACTCGGGTGCAAAGCTCTGAGTCAAAGAAGCTGTATGAGACATTCAGAGCACATGTATGATTCTGAGTCTGAACTGGGATTGCATGCACATGGCTCTCAACATGGAGGTGGCTAATGGTGAGCAGCTAACGGGGCTAGCAGCACAAACAGTGCTAGCAGCAGCAACAGTGCTGATAGAGCTAATGGTGTTAATGTGGGGAGGAGTGAGAGGGTGAAATGGGATGGCGTTATCAGCAGAAATGACTGTATGAGTGCAGTGCAGAGCAGCGGTGATAAGCTCAACAGTGGGACACACCCACAACGACTACCATGCACGTGCAAACAGACTATCTTCCACAACAAAGAAAAGAGAAGCTCGGATTATAACACACAGAGGTAGCGCGACTTCATTCTTGGCTCAGGACGCCATTACTCCACTATATCTTTACATAGCAAATAGTGGTTTGCTTCTAATAAAGGGGCTCTATGCAAAATTTGGAGTGTATAAGTCGTCTGGACACAGTTCCCTACATAGAGGTGGCAGAAACGGCAGCTAGCAGTGCTGGTGAAGCTAACAGTGTTTACAGGGGGGAACCTGAGGGTGGGCGCTATGCTTCTGCTACACTGCCGTCCCAATATCAGCCGTAACCGTTGTATGAGTGCAAAGCAAAGCTGGCAATGGTGAGCTAGCAAGTGGGATACACACATGCACTAACAGGCACCTGCAGCCAGACAGGCTTACCACAACAAACCACAGAGAAGCTCAAATTACAACACACAGAGGTAGCGTGACTTCATTCTTTGCTCAGGATTACTCCACTGTATCTTTACAAAGCAAGGTGCGGCTTGCTGCCATATTAACGCTCTGAATGTTGCATACAGATCCTTTAAAGTTACTAATAAATGCAATGACTTAACCTTTAAGGCTATGACTGCTTGATTTTCTTATAATCTACAGTACAGTACCTACAAGTGTGGAGGAGCTGAGCAGAAGTCTAGATTGAATGAGTGAATAAGTGTGTGTTTTACATAATTGCACAAAGTGCTCTGTAGTCAGCCAAAGTGTGTTTATGTTTACGCGACCTTGCCCTTGTGGGTTTCCTGGAGCCACTGGCGCAGACGGATAAGACAGCTCTCCTGCAGAGGCGTTAAATCACCAAGGTAACGCCTAATGTAGTCAGCATCCAATTTGTCTGCAGGCCAAAACACATGTACAATGTAAAGTCAGCACAGATTGCATGCACAGATCTGAGAGATGAGGAGCTGTACAGCATGGTGTGTTTTCAACATAAGGGAAAATAATAAAATAATTTACTGCTGTTGTTTTTTGTTTCAAGATTTGCCACTATTGTTCTCAGAGTTAGTGCCAAAGCAAGGGTCAGCTGTGTGGGATCAAAAGCTCAGCAATAGTTCTTTCAATTCATGGGGACAGTAATATCTTAAGCTTTTGAATCAATAATTATTTCCTGTTATTACTCACAGACATAAGTTAGTTCACCCTCAGTCCTTTGGGTGAATTAATTTACACAAGTCACCATAACAGTATGACCGACCCACACCTTTTAACTTTACCACTGTGCCTTTGTGTTGTGTGCTGGCTGCTACTCCATATTTAATTATGACTAACGAGCAAACACTGACCGTCGGGGGAGCCAGCCACGAGCTCCGCAGAACACGCCGGGTCTTTACTGTCCAGTCCATTCTTAGCACTGCTCCCTGGGATGGCTCTGGCAGTGGAGCGGGGCGGCAGCTGGAGCCTGGTCGTGCCAGAGGCAACAGGAGGGGTCCAGCGAGGTATGTAAGTTACTCCTTCTTTCTCCAGCTCGTTGAGGTAGTACTCGATAATTTCTTTACCCTGCAATATCGGAAGGAGACAAGTCTTCAGGTAATTACATGTAAAGCAGGAACAGACCGACTCAACAGATCACAGAACACAAGTGGAGTAGTTTCCATCTTATCTGTCGAATCGAAGGTTCTGTGTCAACCATTTCTCTTTGCTTTCTTTTGTCAAGTATGGCTGCCTCAGGTCAGTTTGGGATCAATATTATTTTCTTTATAAATGCTTCCCTTTGGGCACATTATTCATAAGACATTGTGTCTCTTTTCATTTTTATGGAGATGATATGCAGATGCACCTGCCCATCATATCCACAGACCCTGGAGTGATGAGTTTACTTAATGACTGCCTTACTGATGTCAAAAGCTGTACTACCCAGCACATGACAAAACAAATCTGCCTTTGGCTGGTCCCCTATTGGATCATATTAAGTTTGTTGTAAGAAATCTTGGTGTCTGGTTTGACAGTAATTTAAGTTTTGAGCAGTACCTCACAAAGCTGGTGCAATCATGTTTTTATCATCCTAGATATTTCAAAAATACGAGCTAACTTATAAAGACCTGGAGACCATTTTACAGGCCGTCATCTCATCACGCCTGGATTACTGCAACAGCCTCTTTTCTTGCCTGAACCAAAGCTCGACTGATACAGAGCTCAGCTGGCAGGCTTTTAACCAGAACAAAGAGACCTGATCACATCACTCCAGTTTTAGCCTCTCTACACTGGCTCCCAGTATGTTTCAGAATAGATTTTCAGATTTTACTGATTACTTGTGAAGCTCTTTGTGGCCTTTCTCCCTGATATATCTCTGACCTCTTAGTAACAAATGTACCAGTACCCAGAGGTCTTTTGTTTGTTGCACAGGCCCGGACAGAGAGACCTGTGGCTTTGAAACAGTCTGCCTAAGGAAATCAGTTTGGATGAGACAGTGAGCTCTTTGCTAGTCCCTTCTTTCAACATACTTTTGTGGTTTTACTTGAGTTGTAATTTCCTTTAAACTGTCTATAATTCCTCAGTTTGTATATACCTTTTTATTAAAAATTTGTTTACTTTCAAAACCTGTTTTACTTTGCTGCCTTGTGAGGCACTTTGTAAAGCTGTTTTGAAAAGTGCTCTGGAAATAAAGATTACCGTTATTATGTTATAAACACAACTGGCAAATGCAAATAAAACTTTCCACAATTTCAGATAGATTTCCACAAGTTGGAGTCAATTTAATTAAAGATGCAAACCTTTTTAATGCTGCTAGCATACTGCTTCATAGCTATCTTCTCTGCTGTGCTCTCAAAGCCAAAAAAGGACTTAATATCCAGACTAGCTGTCTGTTCAAAGCACGTCCAGTCCTCATTCTCTGGATGAACCTGTGGAGGAGGAGAAAAATGTGTGATGAACATGGAAACTTCAACTCAGTATGTCACAATAAAGTGAAAAAAGCTGCAATATAATATACAATAATGAACCAAAGGTGAAGTAAGCACATGCAGCAGAGACGATATTGCTGGCAGGGGTAATGTTGTGAAAAAAAAGGAGTCGTGTCAACAGGGTGGGTATTATTGAAGTGAGTCACGTCACATTGACTTTAAGACTCCACCTGTTGACACAAGTGTTTGGCGCATTTGGCTCAGTCAAAAAGGATCATTTAGATTAATATTTGATGCACTGGATAGAAAAGCCAGCTTTTTCCTGCATGTGCAGCAGTGGGGATCTTGTTTGTGACTTATTCTTTGCACTTGGTATTGTAAAAATGTTACATATATACAACAACAAAGAAATAAAACTCACCGAGTAGTTGCAGCACTCACGGACAATGACCCTGTTGGAGAAGGTCTCGTTGTGGACCTCAATGTGCAGCGTCCTTTCTCTGCGATTTAGAGAGTTCTTTTGGATGAAGTACAGGTAGTCTACACCAGCAATCTACAGACAGAGACAAAAAACAGATGGTTTACACAATCCTTTCAAATGCAGCATTGCCCCGCTCAAGCATTCCTATTTTTGCTCTTCAAAACGAATGACCTGATTACAGCAGCTTAACCGCTGTCAGAGTCCAAGAACACAGGGATGTTGTATGTTGTAAAGCCCTCTGAGGCAAACTGTGATGTGTGATGTTGGGTTTTAGAAATAAAACTGAACTGAATGAACCTATTATGACTGTTTCATCGCCTTTCATGTTCTGCAAAAGGTAAAGGAGAGGTACCCTTTTAAGAAGCCGTGGGGCCTCGATGTCGATCATACAGCGCCTCTCAGTTACCACTGTGGATCCATCCTTGCTTTGGCTCTCGCTGATGATCTCACTGCCTACAAACACTGGGATCAGGTGGGACTTTGGGAACCTCCTCACATAGGCCTGAGGGAGGGAAAGAAATCATATGTCAGAGAAATTTATGGGAGAATTCATAGGTTCTCTTGTTGTGATGTTTTTTTGTTGTGCTTTTATTGTGAACAGCACTGGTGTGCCTGGCTCTGTACATTCTGTTCCCACTTGAGCTTTTTTCTTTTGTCCTGCCCACTGTGAGCTTGCTCTCTGATTGGGCAGGAAAGCTGTTTTGAATGAACCCATTACAAGAAGGTCACTTGTATTTGCCAAAAGAGTGAACTATACTGCTGCTGACTCAAGAGTACAGCATGTGATGTACAGCACATATTTTCTGTGTCTGGTGAGGACGCGTTTAGTGGTTTTAACTGTTTATATAAATACATGCTGCTGCTGTGGAACCTTTTACAAGCAGCAGTTTGTGTTTTACTGCCCGCAACACACTGCATGACCATCTGTCCCAGCCAATGTCACCGGGGCTCACCTGTCAATACTGATTGAGTCGCTAAGCGGCTGTTTCAGGATGTGCAAAAACAGTCTATGTACCTTGCAGCAGTGCTGCTGATAAAATTTGATTGGGAAAGGGTAGAACTCTACCATCACAGTTTAGACAGCTGCCTGTTTAATGTTTAGAGTAACTGCCATGGGGGAGTAAACTATTGCTGCTACACTTGATGTACCCTGAGCCCTTAGATGTGGCAACCACTGACAACCTGAACTGGTAATTTAGCCCAAGTTTGAAGAGTTAGATTTACTCAAGCCTGCACTTTAGTACAATTTAACGGTACTTGTACTTGAGTATTTCTATTTTATGCTACTTTATACTTCTACTCCACTACATCCCAGAGGGAAATTTTGTAATTTTTACTGGACTACATTTACTCCACAGCTAATGTTACTTGTTACTTTTCAGATTAATTCAATATGTGATTCATATTTATTAGTCGCGGGTGGGTGGGGGGGGGGGGGGGGGGGGGGGGGCGGAGCCTATCCCAGCTGACATTGGGTGAGAGGCGGGGTACACCCTGGACAGGTCGCCAGACTATCACAGGGCTGACACATAGAAACAGACAACCATTCACACACACATTCACACCTACGCACAATTTAGAGTCACCAATTAACCTGCATGTCTTTGGACTGTGGGAGGAAGCTGGAGCACCCTGAGAAAACCCATGCACAGGGAGAACATTCAACCTCGCCATGGAGGGTCTCCCACAGTGAGGTTCGAATACCTAAAAAATTTGTGCCGTACGACCGAAGAAAACAGAGGAAAAGGGCTGTGGCATTCGCTTCGCTCAAGACGTAGAAAACCCACACTGCACCACACCGGTCCATTTTGAAACAGGAAACAATATGGCAGCCAGCTGGTAGCAAATTAAACACTAACCTAAATATGTTTCTAAAAACATTTTAGGTGAGAAATAGTCAATACCGTAACAGAATCTTGGTTTATATTTACCTAGTTTTAATGTTTGATCAGAGTTTGGTCTGCATTTGAGAGAGAGGGGAGGCTCTCTTTCTCAATCCGCTTCTACACTCCATACGAAAATGTGGAAGTACAAACTGTCCTTCAACCAACAGCCCTTGAGCCAGTGAAATTTAATTTGAGCTGAAAGATGAGCAGGGAAGATCTGGGCACTGGTAAAATGGAGAGAAGTTCACCATAGTTCATTTACACACTCTATCCACATTGTTATGCTGGTTGAAAATCGGCTGAGGCTAGTCTTTCAACAACACACATGCATCCTGCTTGCACCGATACTGCACAGCATATGAGATATCTAATCAACAGGATAACATTGTCCGCTCAGCGAACTAAAACTGGGAAAGGTTGCCTTGGCAAATAAGCAGCATTGACTACTGTTATTTAACAATCATATGTTTCATTGATTGCATAGAAACGTAAATATTTGTGCTCCATATTCCCGTCAGAGCTAAAAGCATACTGAGTGCACACAATATGAAAGAGCAGCAAAGTAGAACTTTTAATCCACCATCATATTTCACATGAGCAAACCAATAACAGTCTAATGACTGCGGAGCAACATAATACTTGGTTTACTTGGGGAATATTGATGAAAAGAAAATGGGTGTCTGTCAACCATGCACACATATCTATTACATACATATGATCCAAGGTAAGTCATAAAGACGTGGCATGGAAGAGACAACAATAATGTCACCGGTTAAACATGCAGCACTATACAGGACGCTGATTGTTAGCAGGAGTAATATCAGCCAGGTGGGCTAATGATAAAGTCCAGAGATAAATGGAAGCTGGAGGTGGCAGACTATTCACTGGATTCTCTCCTCTAGGCTGGATCTTTTCACAGGAGCTGTTATTTACTTTTCACAAAAGGGCTATTTTGAGATGCTTTTCAATAAAGTGCAGTGATGCGAGATGAATTTTAGACCTGTGATTTTCTCTGAGAGATGTTTCATGGGAAATAAAGCTTGTGTGGGTGTCAACTTGGGACTCCTGAGTTACAGTCTGCAGAGCAAAGTGTCACTGCAGGTGATGGTCACGGTTTTTTACCCCGCTCTGAGGATGTTGCATAAGTCTTTGGCTTAATATATAACTGCAGAGAGCAGGAAACAACAGCAGGAGCAGACCGTGGAAGTTGGTGAAAACACACTCAAGGAAATGCAAACTTATTTTTTACCTTTGTCATAGTTTTGCTTCACACAGAGTGTTCCTGTTCTTACAGGAATTTAAAGCATTGAGTTGAAGGTTGTAGGTGAAGTGAGCAATATATCAAAATCAAAAGTGTGCTCTCTGTTGCTATTTCAGTGGATTTGCTTGGTATGACTGTTGAATACTGCTGCACTTAAATCCAAATATTTTGACAGTTACATTAAAATAGCTAGAAAAATATGTGCTGAGGAATTCAGCCTGGGAATTTGAGGTATATTATATAACTAATAGCTTTTTTTCCCCTTTACATGGTTGCAATCAAAGTAACTCCCTTGAATCCTCACCCCCACATAAGCACCATATTGTAGTGACAAGAAGCAAATAATCAGGGTTCAAAGAATTTTCAAAACTTTTCCATAATCCATCCATCCATAAATTTTCATCTGCTTATCCAGGGCCAGGTCGAGTGGGCAGCAGGCCAAGCAAAGCACCCCAGACATCCCTCTCCCCAGCAACACTTTCCAGCTCCTCCTGGGGGACCACAAGGCGTTCCCAGGCCAGATGAGATATGTAATCCCTCCAGTGTGTTCTGGGTCTGCCCCGGGGCCTCCTACCAGTGGGACATGACCGGAACACCTCTAACGGGAGGCGCCCAAGAGGCATCCTGATCAGATGTCCGAACCACCTCAACTGACCCCTTTCGATGCGAAGGAGCAGCGGCTCTACTCCGAGCTCCCTCCGGATGTCCGAGCTCCTTACCCTATCTCTAAGGCTGAGCCCAGACACACCACGGAGGAAACTCATTTCGACCACTTGTGTCCGCAATCTTATTCTTTCAGTCACTACCCAGAGCTCATGACCATAGGTGAGGGCTGGGACGTAGATGGGCCAGAAAATCCATAAAGATTTTATCCTATTTCCATGACTTTCTTTGAATAATTTAAAATGAGTAGGCCTATATAGATAGCAAGACAGCTATTCAGTATTACACATGCATTACCAGGTGTTTGTGGATAAGGAAACCGCTAGCGCTTGCTAACATTACTAGGCTGCGCCCCTTTTTGGAAAATAGAAAACCAAAGATCTTACAGATAAACGTCAAAGCAATTTTATGTGTTTGGATTATAATTTTTAGTTTCTATGTATTTATTTCTTGTTAAACAAATTTGTTTTTTCGAGACATATCTAAAGTAGCAGCCTCTGGGGCTGAAAAATGAAGCCAACACATGAGTGCCAAAAACTGCAGATTTTTTAACAGCTGCTTGAGGCTGTCTCTGGAAGCCAGTCAATCTCCATAGACCCCAATGTTAAAATGCCAAACATTACAGCAGACAAACATGTTTGCAGCCTGGTTTCTGCAGCTAATTTCCCATTCATGACAGCTATACAGGGGTAAAATTTTATTTAACTCACAGATTTACATTTTATTAAAGCTTAAAGTTATGCATAATTAAGGGCGGGCCACTTTGAGTGACAGGTCGTCTGCTGATAGTGTCCTTGGCATCTCAGTCAGATCCACCCCTCAGTCCTCCACAGCACCGGCCTCTCGCCCAAATACAGTCCCTTCTGGCTCCAACAATCCAAGATGGTGGCGGCCGTAATACCAAACTCTGGGCTTTAAAATAGGAGTGACGCCATGGTAGCTACAGCTATGGTCATTGCCTGAAACTGAACATTTGTGATACCCCAATAAATTGAGGTTAAATGCCGTCATGTCCTGTCAGTCTTCCCCATCTAAGTGGATCAGTGCGCTGAGAGGGGACGCGGCCTCTGCAATAATGCAATGACACAATGCCGGTCTGGATTATGTGTATCGCATGATACTAGTGACATTTCAACAGTCACGCTATGTGGCACTACATTTTAAATTAGTAATATTAGAAACAAATTTTGTGTGAATAACAGCCAAAACACTGAATATTCAAAACTTTTCCATAACATGTTATTTTCAAACCCTTTCCAGAACTGGAAAACAGTTTTTCTGATTCCATACCTTTTCCAGGAAATTCACAGCTGTGGGAACCCTGAATAACAGCAACAACATTACACAAGCTGAGTTTCAAAGAGCTACAGATGCAGAGACTCTGAGAAAGTAACCTAAAGTTAAATAAGCAGCTTTTACACAGTATGCACCCTGTATATTATTGTATTTGCCACAGCGTCAGTAGAAGAGAGCATATACAGAATTCTGTTTATTCACTCAAACCCACAGCATTCACTGCAGGTAAGAGACAAATGACCCTGGCAGGCAGACAAGGCTGCAGACATTCTGTAGGGTGTCTGAAAGTGTCTGTTGAATTTAGTCTGAAAGGTACCGCTGACACAAACACCTACAATATTATGTTAGAGGTTATTCTCTCAGTTTGCTCAACACAAAAACACTGTATACAGCAGAAAGAAGGTTCATGCTACCTAAAGCAATGACAAGTATAATGCAGAAAATATACAGAGCCACAGTCAGGTGGAATTCAAAGCCAGTGCATACTGTTCAAGAGATATTAAGGACTGGCTCAAACATTTGTTTTAACAGTATTTCCAGACATTTCAGGAGCCATAATTGAATTGTGTGTGTGTAAATGTGTATAAAGTGCAAACCTAAGTGAAAGCAGAAATCTCCTTTCGGACACAGAGAATGAGAGATGTATTTTAATTGCTCTATTTTATTGAAATTAAATGTGTGAGGGCAAAGGATGGATAAAAATATAAATTAAGGTCATTCAGACAAGTATGTTTGTTTTTTAAAGGTCCAGTGTTTAGAATTTAGGGGGACATATTGGCAGAAATGGAATATAACATAATAAGTATGTTGCCTTTAGTGTATCATCACCTGAAAGTAAAAAATAGTTCCCATCCACATAGATCGATATGCTGCACTGCCAAGTTTCGAATAGACCAGGAGTAGGCAACCTTTACTATGAAAAGAGCCATCATCGGCCAAAAACAAAAAACATCTGTCTGACACTGCAAAACATATTTGAATAAAGGTAACAGGCTATTAAGTCTAAATTAGCCCATCAACATTATTAATAGTTCTAAATGAGCATTCATTCATATGATTTACTACAAAGTGGCTTCTCTGCAGTTGGCTATTTGTAATTATTTAGCACTTTAACTTTGCAGCATTGGTGCTGAATGCAAAATAATCTTTCCATACATTATTAAATCCTCTATTTTCCTCAAAGACTTTCCTTTTTTGGATTTGGAATCCATAGCTTGGCTTGCTAGAGAGACTCCAGGCTAACCACCACTACTTAAGTTCGGTAAAAGTTAGAGGACAAGGCTCCAGGTCGTAGACGATGACGCTCATAATGGTTGATGAAACATTAAAACATCTTTTAATTCAATGTATTGGCCTCACATTTTTACAGTTGTAGAATGCAGTGCTCACTCTGGGCCTACAATGACAAATGAAAATTTGACTGTTAAAAAAAAAAAAACAGTTATTCATTTCCATATAATTTTATGTCAAAGACACAGAAAGCAAAGAGAGAGGAAGAGACCTCTGCAGATAATTCGGCTTACGGTAAAAAAACCTCCTGAACATCCGCATGCTAAGTTATCAGAGAAAAAAGGTGAGCACGCATTAGCAGATGCTGGGGTAGTCTTACTGTAACAAGCTAAAAGACATAGGAGAAACACTGATTTGCAATATGAAACTGCTTTATTCAGGGGTTTTACTGCTTCAACTCACCGCATCTGTTTGTTTTTGAGAGGAAGAGAGAGAGAGAGAGAGAGAGAGAGAGAGAGAGAGAGAGATAATTCAGCTCCCAGGAAAAACTCCTGAACAATAAACAGAAGTTTCAGTGGGCTGCAATCTGCAGTCCTCACTGCTAGATGCAATTAAATCCCCCTAAATCTTACACACTGGATATTTAAAAATTACTATTTATATGTGAGAAAAAGAAAAATCTTATGTGCCATGACTTCTTGACGAATTGTGATCGTTTTATAATTTTGTGTTTGTCTTAATGGTTGTTAAATGGATGCTAAATTTGTTTCTCTCCCTACTTGAATGTTAATTCAATGAGATTAACTGTTTTATTTGTTGTGTTATGATTCTATATATGTGAGGACCCCAGGAAGAATAGCTAGTGTTCATGCTGATGCTTCTAGAGATCCTAATAAAGAAAGAATAAAAAAATAAACTTTTCTACAAAGAGTAAAAGTAGAAGAGTGTGACTACAGAGTTCAAGGGTCACAGCAGCCACAGTGGCTACAATGGTAATAGCTGCACCTTAATCTCCAGTTTAGTTACGCAAGAGGTGGCAGACTCTCATTAGCTTGTATCAAGGCACCACTCACCGCCATTATCAGCTCAAATGGATGCTTGTAGACCCGAACTGGGGACTGGTACTCCTGCACCATGGCTGCAACTCTTTCACAGGGAGCCTCTGTTAGATAAACACACAGATACTATCAAGGCACAGCGGAAGTATTCATTAAAAATGCACGACGAGCAATTTGCATGGGTTACATTGTAGTGAGTGTCGGTTGTAAAAAGTTTACATCATAGCAGCCGAGTACAGGGACTTTATGAAATGAGTTTAACACCATATTTAAGGGTTAAAGCGTATAAGAAGAAAACATAAGAGTTTGTATATACCCAGCACTGAAAGGGTTAGCATCAGTGTAAAAACAATAAGTGCACACTGTGTACTATTTGGTGACAAACGGCCACAACAGCGATAACACTCGACGGACATGACTTACAGCAGTGTTGAATCCTGTCCGGGGAATTTAAGATGCGTCACAGCAGCTCTCCAACTCTCTGTGTTTTATCCATAATGTCAGCTGACAGAGCAAAGTGCTGTTTCCTGCATTGTTAATCCATGAAAAATGAAAACTACAGACGGGTCCGTTACTCTGGAGCACCAAATGTAGCCCCGCCTCTGCCAGACAAACAGGAAGTCCATGTAACAGTTTTGTTTTTTTTTTCAAAGGTGGAAGTTTAAGAATGAGACGTTTTATTATGAAAGGCCCCACGCGCTGTCTCCCCCCTGACCAACAACAACAGGTTCATTATTGTTTAGTTTTTAAAAAATTATGGAAACAATTATCCTCTTATTAACTTATATGAAGTCATGTCTTGGTCTTTTTCATTTTAAATTATAGTCCTGGCGTTTCAAATTCTTTTAGGTTTATATTTTCTTATACTGTCCACCCCCTAAAACGTTCAAATATTGTTGTTCACCTGATCAACCACTTGTAATGTATATATTTATAAATTATATATATGTATATGTACAGTACAGGCCAAAAGTTTGGACACACCTTCTCATTCAATGTGTTTTCTTTATTTTCATGACTGTTTACATTGTAGATTCTCACTGAAGGCATCAAAACTATGAATGAACACATGTGGAGTTATGTACTTAACAAAAAAAGGTGAAATAACTGAAAACATGTTTTATATTCTAGTTTCTTCAAAATAGCCACCCTTTGCTCTGATTACTGCTTTGCACACTCTTGGCATTCTCTCGATGAGCTTCAAGAGGTAGTCACCTGAAATGGTTTTCCAACAGTCTTGAAGGAGTTCCCAGAGGTGTTTAGCACTTGTTGGCCCCTTTGCCTTCACTCTGCGGTCCAGCTCACCCCAAACCATCTCGATTGGGTTCAGGTCCGGTGACTGTGGAGGCCAGGTCATCTGCCGCAGCACTCCATCACTCTCCTTCTTGGTCAAATAGCCCTTACACAGCCTGGAGGTGTGTTTGGGGTCATTGTCCTGTTGAAAAATAAATGATCGTTCAACTAAACGCAAACCGGATGGGATGGCATGTCGCTGCAGGATGCTGTGGTAGCCATGCTGGTTCAGTGTGCCTTCAATTTTGAATAAATCCCCAACAGTGTCACCAGCAAAACACCCCCACACCATCACACCTCCTCCTCCATGCTTCACAGTGGGAACCAGGCATGTGGAATCCATCCGTTCACCTTTTCTGCGTCTCACAAAGACACGGCGGTTGGAACCAAAGATCTCAAATTTGGACTCATCAGACCAAAGCACAGATTTCCACTGGTCTAATGTCCATTCCTTGTGTTTCTTGGCCCAAACAAATCTCTTCTGCTTGTTGCCTCTCCTTAGCAGTGGTTTCCTAGCAGCTATTTGACCATGAAGGCCTGATTGGCGCAGTCTCCTCTTAACAGTTGTTCTAGAGATGGGTCTGCTGCTAGAACTCTGTGTGGCATTCATCTGGTCTCTGATCTGAGCTGCTGTTAACTTGCGATTTCTGAGGCTGGTGACTCGGATGAACTTATCCTCAGAAGCAGAGGTGACTCTTGGTCTTCCTTTCCTGGGTCGGTCCTCATGTGTGCCAGTTTCGTTGTAGCGCTTGATGGTTTTTGCGACTCCACTTGGGGACACATTTAAAGTTTTTGCAATTTTCCGGACTGACTGACCTTCATTTCTTAAAGTAATGATGGCCACTCGTTTTTCTTTAGTTAGCTGATTGGTTCTTGCCATAATATGAATTTTAACAGTTGTCCAATAGGGCTGTCGGCTGTGTATTAACCTGACTTCTGCACAACACAACTGATGGTCCCAAACCCATTGATAAAGCAAGAAATTCCACTAATTAACCCTGATAAGGCACACCTGTGAAGTGGAAACCATTTCAGGTGACTACCTCTTGAAGCTCATCGAGAGAATGCCAAGAGTGTGCAAAGCAGTAATCAGAGCAAAGGGTGGCTATTTTGAAGAAACTAGAATATAAAATATGTTTTCAGTTATTTCACCTTTTTTTGTTAAGTACATAACTCCACATGTGTTCATTCATAGTTTTGATGCCTTCAGTGAGAATCTACAATGTAAATAGTCATGAAAATAAAGAAAACGCATTGAATGAGAAGGTGTGTCCAAACTTTTGGCCTGTACTGTATAATCAAGCTCCTAACATGACTTAAACTAAAAATATTTCAGTTTTAAAAATCTTTTAAGGCTACATTGATTTTTATCTGTTGTGTTTATTCATTTTTATTTTATTGAGTCTTATCTACTTATTGTTGTAATTTTAAGTCATGCAAAACTGAAGTTATCATTTTTTATTTATCTTATGTTATTTTAGTTTTGCTTTGTGAATAACTTTGGACTACATTTGTATATGAAATGTGATGCTATGAAGTTAATTACATACCATTACATGTATTTTGATTAAGACAGTGACTGCAGCAAAGAGTTTTAAGTCATATAATGTGACTGAACTGTTACTCTAGTGCGTGTACCCAGGAGGCACATTTCTAACCAGCAACAGTTTTTTTTTTTTTTACACGTTATTTTATGCTTAATTCAATTTTATTTATTGAGTTATATAAATTGATTTTTTAACATTTTGTTTTGTTGTAATTTTTAGTCTTGCAAATTTTTATTAATTGTTGTTTATTTTTGTTTTTATTTTTTTCATGTTGTTTCAGTTTTGCTTTTGAAGCACTTTTAACACTTTCAAAAACATGAAGTTAAGTTGGAGTTGAATTTACAAAAGTCTGTTTGCAGCACACTGATAGTCTGAGATCCTACAATATAGAAAATCAGGAAGCTCTACCCAGGAGGCACATTTCTGCAACAGTTTTATTTATTTATTTATTTATTTTTTAACATTATTTTATCCTTTTTTTAAATTTTACTTTTGACTTTAATGTATTGATTTTTCTAAACATTTCAGTGTTATGTTGTAATTTTGAGGTTTGCAAAATTGTATTTATTGTTGGTTTTTTATGTTGTGTCAGTTTTTATTTCTGAAGAACTCTGGACTACATTTTTGTATAAAAGGATGCTATAAAGTTGAGTTGAATTTATAGAAGTCTATATACAGCAGAGTGATAGTTTGAGGTCATACAGTTGAGAAAATTAGGATGCTTTTAATGTGATCATGATATATATATTCTTATATATTATAATAATTACCCTTTTATGTATTTTGATCAAGATCCTGATTGCAGCAGAGCAGTTATAAGTCATAAATATAAATCTGACTTCACTGTTCCTCCAGTGAGTTAGTCCAGGAGACACATTTCTAACCAGCAAAAGCTTTTTTTGTTTTACTTTGGTTTGTTTTTCTTTATCCTTGGTTTTTCATTTATTTTATTTATTGACTTTTATGTATTGATTTTTTAACATTTTATTGTTTTGCAGTTGTAATTTGTAATCTTTGTAATTGTAAATGGAGTTTTATTGATTTATTTTTTATTTATGTTGCTTCAGTTTTGCTTTGTGAAGCACTTTGGACTACACGTTTGCTTGAAAGATGCTATCAAGTCAAATTTACAAAAGTCTGTTTACAGCAGACTGATAGTGTGAGGCCATCCAGTAAAGAAAATTACAAAGCCTTTAATAACATGATTATAGTTATACATACCATACCATACCATGTATTTTGATTAAGACATTGATTGCAGCAGAGACATTATAAGTATTAGCCTACTATAACTAAACATAATAACTGTTACTCCAATAACTTTGCCCAGTAGAGTCAATCATAGATAAATCAGGCCTCCCAGACACAGGCCCAGGGGGTCAAAGGGCAGTGATGAAATGCACTTTTGCTCAAGTACTGCTCTAAAGAACAATTTAAAAACTTGTAGCAACCAAAAGGACAAATGCAGAATAACTGTGCTGTCATCTTAACTTTCCTTTGTATAATAATTACATACAATATCTTATTATTTCTATTGTATGTGTCGAGAGGGTTAAGGCACCCTCTCCTCATTTTTAGCAGTACTGATGTTTAAAGTTGATTTTAAACCAACAGCAGCACTTTAGAGTAAAAACTAACCAGCAAATGCTGCTGATAATAAATCCATGGAGTCTTTCTATGATGGAAATTAAGATTTTAATTGATAATGACATAGATGACTGACTTTAGACTCGAGGGACTGTTGTTTGACTTGTCAAAGCTAAATTAATTTTAGATTAATGTATAGCTTCAGATTGGACTGCGCCTTCACATTGCAGGAGTTAAGTCTGTAATATTATGGCTTGCTTTTGCTGTTTATTTTTCACAACATACATTTTTTTTTTAAATTCAAAGTCTGATTATACTATTCTAATTCTGTGCCATAGACATGTGTGACATTGTTCCATTGTCCCTGTTTAGTTTTTTAAAGGATTCATTCTGCAAATGTACTGTATCACATTGATACTGCAGTTCTGTCCTGTCCAGTGACTACAGAATGACAGCACTGCAGCAGCCAATATCCAGGAACATTATCTTGTCAGAGGTATTTGCTGTCTCTTACTGCCTCACACTAGCCGTTCCAGCGAGATGCAGCTGGTCCTACATTGAGACTCCTGAAGCACCATCTGTGGGGGGTGTTGGGGGGATTCAAAGCGTCTGGATCTGGCAGCCTCCAAAAGGTAGTGGAGTCCAGCAGGGGACATCCTGAGAGGGGGAAGTGGAGTTCAGATAAGCTCTTTTTTTCTAATCAGCCTCAGGCACAAAGAAAAATGTTGCGATGAAACAAGCTGCTCTCAGCGACTGTCTCCCCAACAATTTGGGATAAAGAATTGAGCCACTTTAGTGCAACTGCACAGTTATTGTGGTCTTTCTTAGAAAATACTGCACATCTTGTGTAGCGGATTATGGCGCCAAACGACACGACTGTTGTGTGTTATTGTGGCTTTTTGACCTTTTTAAAGATCTGGTTTACACAGTTGGGCTGTAACTGTAATGTGATGGTCAAATAAAATCAAATCACTGAGAAAAAAATACAGAAAAAAATTCAGCCTGTGCGCCAGGACATATCTATTCCTGTAGGCCTTTCTCAGATTCTCTTCCTGTTTAACCGAGTGGGTGATTCTGGTTGTTTTCACCCAGGGTAAAAAAGTTAGGGTGTCATTTTCATTTGATACTCTAATTATGATCAAGGGCCATGAGAAGCATCCTTGACTCTATTATGACAACAGGGATTATTTTGAAATTCATACCCTGCCACATTCCAACGTCTACATGAAGCATATCACAAACACAATGACTCATCTATTTCCTCTGATTTAAATAATCACCTCCTCTCAGTTGTTTGGGATGATTGTAGTCCAGCAAAGTAAAATGTAAACAGTGAAGTTCACTGGGTGTCTCCTCACAGCGTGGCTCATCATCTCTCTGAGCTCATCATCCTTCCTCAGAATCCTCTTAGCGCTCCTGTCTAATTAACTCCTATAATGACTAAAGCATATTGGATGTATTTCTCTCCAGACTTCACAGTGACTCGGCACATCTCAGGCGCTGTTGAGCTGAAACCTCTGGTAATAACTCATGGAGATTATGCAACCATACAGTTTTTTATTCATGCATTGGTAATCCAGAGCATAAATAAACCTCTTTTCATCAGTTGTTCAGCTAAATAATAAAAGAGTAATGTGGACAGAAAGTAGGATCTGTTAAATAATGAACTATTGTTCATTACAAGCAATGGCTCATGCAACTACATGACTATATGACCTCCAGTAAGTGATTATTCAAACACAGATATCCACAAATATTTCACAAAACCCACACATATTGTAGTTTGTTTGTTCCCCCTTTGAATGTGACTTAAACTCTTAATGAGTAAAATGTGAGGCAGTAATGCTGATGAGGTTGCTTGTGGCTATTCAGCTCGGGTGATTACAGTTTCACTTGGCTCTCAAAACTTTTCTGTTTTCCTCTTCTGTTTCTGCAGGGAGTGCACTTCAGGGAAGAAGTCAATTTGAATTAAAATGAGACCATCTCAGAGAAAAAGAATAGACCAGGCTTTGAGGAATTTAAAATGAATTTCAGACGAGAACAGAATTTATCCAGAAGCTGCAGAGTTTAGCACTGTGAATTAGACCATTTAAAATTCAATTAAACTACCCTCTGACCCATTCCTACCCATGCCAATAGCCCTGAAAATATTAAATGTGTGTGTGTGTGTGTGTGTGTGTGTGTGTGTGTTCTTTCTGTTTTTCCATTTTACTTGAGAAGAATACTGAAGGTATTTTTCATAAACCAACCCCCAAGCAGTGATAGCATATGTGTAGGATGTGTAGATGTAGTCCGTGTAGTGTGTTCAAATGCAACTGACACAGGGTGACGTGAGGCGACGTAGACAACGCAACAGTTGGCTTTCGTCGCCAGTAGTTCTTTGATGTCGGTTTGGCGTGTCCCCACCTTAAAGAATAACTTTGGTATTTTTCAACCTGGGCTCTATTTCCCCATGTGTATGTGTGCGTATGATTCATAAGTGCAACTCGTTTTAAAATTGGTTCAGTATTGAGGGAGGCGGATGCAGCCGGCAGCCGCGAGGTAGATATGGGGGCAAATGCATCCCGTATAAGTTTACACATTAAAAGTGCTTTTTTTCGCCACTGACCGGTTCAGATCGCCAGTGCTATCTCTGTAAATAGCATAGGTTTCCCTTACCCTTCACTTCCTGTGGGCTGTGTGTGGCGTCATCTCGCGAGAGCTTTGCTTGATACTACTGAACCAATTTTAAAATGAGTTGCACCTATGAATCATACGCACACATACACATGGGGAAATAGGTCCCAGGTTATCCTTTAACAGGCCCACTCCTGCAATTGCCAAGGTGGAAAACTCAATCAGTTACCATAACTAAACTCTACTGACGCAACTAAACAACATGACTGTGATTTGATTGAAAGACATCCACGCTGGCCAGTAAGCAGTTATCACCCCCTGTGCAAACTTGCGAGTAAACAGAAAAGTTGAAACAGCTAGCTAAAAGTATTGAGTAAACAGTTAAAATACATAGCTAAGTAAACAGCTGAAAAAGCTTACAGTAATGGCTAACATGTTAACATAGTTAAAGTAATGGCTAAACAGTTGAAATAGCTAAACGTAATGCTAATACGCTAGCATAGGTGAAACTAATGGCCAATAACTTAACAAAGTTAAAATGAGCCCAAATATCTAAAAGTAATGGCTAATAAGTTAAAATAATTAAAAGTAATGGCTAAACAGTTGAAATAGATAAAAGTAATGGGCTAACAAGTTCACATAGTTAAAAGAAATGGGCAAACAGTTTAAATAGGCTAGCTAAAGGTAATGGCTAATAAATTATCATAGCTAAATGTAATGGCTAACAAGTTGACATTGTTAAAAGTAACGGCTAATAAGTTAACACTGTTAAAAGTAATGGCTAATAAGCTAGCATAGCTCAAAGTAATGGCTAAACAGTTAAAGTAACTTAAGGTAATGGCTTTTATTTCAACATAGCTAAAAGTAATGGCTAAACAAATGAAATAATTACAAATAATGGATAAACAGTTGAAATAGTTAACATTTGCTTGAAGTACCCAACTGATACACACACCAGGCAAAAAAAAAAACATGGAAGGCCTGCAAAAGCCCTGAGGCTAATTTGGCTCAAGATGCTGGTGTGTTGATCTTTATCATGCTTAATATAGAGGGAGGGGGAGACACAGAGAGCTCAATTGAAATCAAATTTAAAAGCATCACATTGCTTGGGTAAGAGTGTTATTATCAGAAGTGTCATTTCACTCGCCTTCATTTCTTATTGAAGTAAAAGGGTTGAACAAGAAAAGCTAAGAAAATCTTTTATTGTCGATCAAAGCTATTGTAGACTCACAAGTCAGTCTTTAGACGCTTAAGCCGGAGATCTCTGATTGTCTGGTGGCGAGACTAAAGCTATTGCATAGAAAATGCTGCTGTTATCATTAGTCATACTTCTACTGTTATTATACACATATGATTATTGTCACATATGTATACTATCAGATATTGATATATACTTTCAACATATTGTACCACAACAACCAGAATTATAATTATAATATTATTACTTTCATTAATGTTGTTGTAAGCTACTGTCATTACCGTCTGTCCTGCATCTCTCTCTGTCTCTGTCTCTCTCTCTTTCTGTCTCATTGTGTCATATGGATTACTGCTAACTTATCATGCTGATCTGCTCTGTACGTCATCTATTGCACGTCTGTCTGTCCTGGAAGAGGGATCCCTCCTCAGTTGCTCCTCCTGAGGTTTCTACCGTTTTTTTCCCCTGTTAAAGGGGTTTTTGGGGGAGTTTTTCCTTATCCGCTGTGAGGGTCCAAAGGACAGAGGGATGTCGTATGCTGTAAAGCTCTGTGAGGCAAATTGTGATTTGTGATATTGGGCTTTATAAATAAAATTGATTGCTTGATTGAAAATCACTCAGATTCTTGAGATTCTTGTTTGCCATGAAGGTATTTAAACTAGGAGGTAATCTGTCAGCCAGATGCAAAAGGTGAAGGTCTATGATGTGTGACATTAAATATGTTGAATAACAAGTAAAAATGGCAGGCACATTTAAAGTCAATTTCACTGAGGTATGTGTCTCTGGGACTTCAGCCTTGACTGCTTGAGTAGCTTTCAATGAGGTTTAATGGGTGCAATACTCTATCAGAGCACTGCTTTATTTTCATTGCATTGGATTATTCTGTCATTACTGCAGTGATCTATTCACTGAGAAAAAAATAATTAATTCACCATGCAAATCTCTACATAGAAAGAAACATGCAAACAAAGATGCACTTAGAGCGACAGCATAAAGGTCAAACTACAAGGAGCAAGCGTGGGAAGCCTATTAGCGATCAACCGCTGCCAGCTACTGAGATGGATTTGTTTTTTACTTGAGTGGGAGGGTGGAAGGTTAGATAGGATGACAGCTGCTGCAACATCAAGCCAGATAAACACCATTAACATGGTACACACTGACAGATCCTTTTTCTTTCACACTGCTCTCACAGACAGGGGTGTTGTTCCTTAACCGTCCACTTGAGGTCCTCAGTCTATTAACAATAATTGAAAATGGAAAAAAAAAAAATCAGCAGGACCTTGAATGTAATGTGTTATATGTCAACATAAATTAACTAAAATGACTTACAGAATGTTTATTGGTAAAAACACATTAATATTATACAAGGATTCTCTTTATACCTCATATCTGTCAGCGCCTGGGACAACTTTCCTCCCTCTAGGGCTTCCTCCGTAAGCACAGCCTGCAGCTCCTCCACACAGTCCAATGTCAGATTAATATTAAAGTTCAGAGCACCTCCAGTATGTCTCTGAAGTGCCATGTAGTGTAAGATACTGTGTTTATAATAGCTTCTATTCTTATTCTGGATCCCAGCAGGTGTAAATGCCTGCAGTGGTCTGAGGGTCAAAACAAACCACTTTAAATAATAACTGTTTGTATACAGTATGTTTGAATGACTTTGCTCTGCTAGATTTATAGACATTCAGCAGAAGGGGTTTTTATGCATGAGCTGTCTGAACCTGAAGGGATTTTTGTTATTGGTTATCTTATTGAAGTGGAAAGAAATCATCTAACTATTTAATTCAACTGGTGCAATATAAATGCAATGGTTGGCGAAACGATTTCCTCCCCTAGTCTATTCCACCCACACGCACTAACCCTGTGTATAAGCACCGTGCTTTTTGCTCAGTACACTCATGAATCTAATCTTAAAGCGTGCTGGTGAGGAAAAACAAACTGACACAGGGTGAAATTTTGGGCTTGGCTGATGAAAATACATTATTGTTTTGACCTGATTAAGACTTGTACTTGCTGGAGATTCATGTCAATCCAAGATAAATGTGCTGATAGTTTGGTCAGGAAGCAGTAGCCTGTTATTGCTTTGTATTTTTGATGCCTGGGAGGAACAAATTTGTCTATGTGCACAAAGAAGAGGTTACTTTATACCCTGACGTTCTTCAAAAATCAAAGGTTTTGTGATGATGTATTCTGTTAGGTGTGATAGAACTGTCTTGCAGAAAGTGGTGCCACAGCACACACGCAAAGGCTAATGAAGTACATCCCATCCATCCCTTGTAAAACCCCCTATCAAACTGTGCCAGCCTCAAGAACACCCCCAAGGATGAAATTTGAAAGAGGAAAAGAGAAATGAGGTGTGATTTATGAAATCCCATGCCTCTCATCTAAGAAGAAAAAGAGATTCTTGAAGTGCCTACTTGTTCAAAGAAACATCAAGCAGAGCAGGGAAACTTAAAATTAGCCTTCTGAAATCACTGTATGACAGAAAATCACATTATTGCCTGGGAGCGGGCTAAAGTAATTATGTCTGAGAGCAATATATTCCAACATTGGATTAAAGAGGATATGCAGGAAACAGACCCAGCAGACAGGGAAACAAGATGAGGGAGGCAACCAGCTATCCCACACATGCAACACTGTCCTGAACAAAAATACAACAGATGCCACATTCATGCTTCTTCCGGCTGAACGGGCGCATTAACCTAGGAGGCGTACTTCAACTTGACACCTGTGACATTTTTGGAGAACAGAGCTGACTTCGGAGCATGCCAAAACTGTCAAGGTTTGTCTTCACACATGGTATGCTACGATAAGCACCTGACTAGTAGAGCAATGCTAATAGGTGGGGTGCAGGTGTTAATGAGCAGGCAGCTATGGCTGCCAAAAAACATTCAGTACCTATAGAGTGGGCAGCTGCAGCCAGTTCTTATTCAGGTGTGATGATGAGCTCAGAATCGTCAATTAGTTCGTAACATGTTGGTCTTGTGATATAAAGACAGATTGCAATGGTTTGGACACCGAGGCGCAGCATGACAAATGACTCTTCCCTCAATCTGCTCAGAATCAATCATCATGATGTATGCTTCCAGTGTCCTTTCATATTCAAATGAGGAAGACGCTGGAGCGTACGGAGTCCAGGCAGCTGCGGAAAGAAGAACCCATTCAGGAGATTTAAAGGAGGAATCATCATCTCCTATCAGTCATCTTGTCTTGGCTCTCAGTCGCTCCATCCAAATTCAGGGCTCCCATTATTCACCAGTCCGTCAGTTGTTAAATGGAGTTTTTAGACTCAGTAAGTCAGGAAACATTATGTTAACAAGTATTTACAAGGTGTCTATGTTCAGGTGGACATCAGTGGAAACCAAAGGAATAAGACATTGCAGGGTCTTTGCTCAGCGTAAGACTTTCTTTGTGCTATATTCATTCACAGTTCTCTCTCTATCCCATTCCCACCACTTCCACCAATCAGCTGACTAGCAAACTTTGCCACGATCCCCCTCAGCCATTTATGTTGCTACTGCCAAACTTTAAATCTGTTCTCCTCTCTGCTCCTGTCAGCTGTCATTTTAGGTGGAATCATCATGCCCTCCTCCTCCATTCTCCTCCAGTCACCTTATTCTGAGCTCAGGACAAACTCATCAAAAGCCCACTCCTCTTCACATCCAGATCCTCAGCTCCTTCTTCATCTCATCTCATCTCATCTCATCTCATCTCATCACCACCAGCGTCTAGACTCCCTAATTCCCTAATCTACGATGTCTTTACCACCCTCCTGGAATAGATGACATCACGATGAGGTCCAATGGCAAAGACTTTTCACATTTCTCATACTTGTGTGCACAAGGAAATAAATATTCCTTTCTTTAAGAATGGGTCTCTCCTGATAGAACTACAAGTCAGGCCTGAATTTTTGGTAACAGCCTCGATGGCATTTATTTGGAAATCTTTAATATTAGTCTTGAACAATGATCAAGAACGCAGAAAATCAAACCTGTTCCGAAAACTTGAACGCTATTTTTCTCAGAGGGAGGATTAGAATATAATGCAGTAAACATAACACGGCCGAAAGTCATATATAAACGCTTGAAGACCCACTCATTACTAAAAGTGTATGTCATATTAAAAATAAAGTGATGATCAAAGTTGTTAAAGTGAAATGTTGTGTGCTGATGGATTCATGTCGCCAACTCATGCATTGAGTAACATTACAAGTTAACGTTCCACCTTAAAAGTCGTCGGCAGTCGGCCCAGTGAATCAAGTTATTTTTTTCTCTGACTCCAGCTGCTGTGAGAGGCAGCAAAACATCCTTTCATTTTATAGTTATAGACTACTAATAAAACTCTCCACAGTATGAACAGTGGTTACACAAGCCTCAAAACCAGCCACAACTCAGCCCTGAGCAGAGTGACCGTCCTCTATTGACCAATCAGACTGCAGTGTTCACAGCTCCACCTTTTAGTACCAGATCTGTGTACTAGGTACCCCAACAGAGGGGGGACCAAAAATGGGGACGGTACGGAACGGTTCCATTGGCACCATCCACAACTTTTCACAGTGGGAACAGAAAAAAAGCGTACCGAGCTGAACTGTATTGTGCCATACTGCTTGGTGGAAATGGGGCTATACCAGCTCTCTTGTTCCAATGTTATTATGTGCCAGACAATTTCTTGGCTGCCCATCTTGTCGTGATTTTGAGGCTGCCAGGCAACCAGCAGAGACTCCACGAAGTCACTGCACCCAGCCATAAGATAGGTCAGCTCATGAGCCCCGCATAAAACTTCAACCTGTTGTTTATACGCTGTTGTTTTTGCTGGATATATCGTCATATTATCTACCACACAGATGTGAGAGTGGTACACATCTGACTCTCTGCAAGGAAGCGGATAATCACATTTCCCAAATGCCAAACTGTTCCATATTGACTAAATGATTCTCAGTTCATCTGTGGAAGGAAAGACTTTAGTGACTGATTTAGATTTTCTTAAAGCTGTGAGTTGAAACACGGGTTTCTTTCAAGGTCTGTTTTAATTGATGCGTCTCCAGCTTCCAGACACACACCTCTGGGTAGAAGTGTGTTTTATTCACTGTGCAGCAACTGGAAGGCATCGCCTCCCCCACGTTAACAACCTTATTCTCTTTTCATACTCTGTCACTTCTAGGAAAGATAACACCATGCAGAATATTGCATAAGACATCCAGATATATTCTGTATCAACATTCTTCTGTATGAACAGACAGCAGAGTGTGTGGGAGAAGATTCAATGCCATGTTCTGCTTTCAGCCGCTGACTTATCTCAGCATACGTCAAGCCTCACAGGTGATGTTAAGAAGAGGAAAACCACACAGAAATCCTCGGGTGTGCAGAATTGTAAAGATTTTTGTTTTGTTGCCAGAGGTAGCTCCGTGTCACATGACAGCGGTGGCATATAATTAGTAAGCTCTGACAAGCCAGGCAGCAGCTGTGTCCGCCAAGCAGGGGGAAGCCTTAACTAGCTCAAATGAGATCAATTAAGGCCAGTCAAAGTGGGAGATTATAGCAGGGAGATGTGACAGTAACATGCCACCCTGATTTATTTGTTCGCCCTGGCGCCATCCAAGCACCAAGCTCTGGTAGCACTGCCTGTTATCACACACTTATACACACACCCCTGCTTCATTTTAGTGTCATTACGAAGATGTAGTAGCTCAAGGAAGCAATTCTGTGTAATTACATTGTCAACCTGTATGAAATGACTTGCTTGTGCATGTACAAGTGATTGGAATAAGTATCTCCTGTAGCTCCTTTTATTAGATTTCTCAAAATATAGCTGATATAATGTGCAGATTATTTCATGCAGAGACAATTATATCCCTCTTAAATAACTGGCACTAACAGAAAATTAAGTTACTGTCCGGAGAAACTGTGAGAAAGACCCAAAGTTGCCTGCGAGCATTCTCTGTTGTTTCTGTTGACTCATTTGGAGAGATCAAAGACAATCAAACAAACAGAGGTCAGCTCAAGTGTCCCGCAAGGCCACAAACCAACAAACACAACACTACATTACACAGCCCTTAACTGAGTCATGGTTTAACCCACAGCAACAAACAGGAAGTCAGGGGAGCTGATTAACCAAGCATTGAATCATTTATCAAGCATCGTTTTTTGCAGGCTAACAGTGTGCCGAGGTACTCATCTGAAGCATTTGGGGGAGAAAGAGCATCGTTAATCATGGGTAAACATCTTAATCATTTACCACACAGGATGTGCGCTTTGGCACGAGGCCATTCGTCGCTTAAGG
Organism: Epinephelus lanceolatus; assembly: GCF_041903045.1. NCBI lineage: Eukaryota > Metazoa > Chordata > Actinopteri > Perciformes > Serranidae > Epinephelus > Epinephelus lanceolatus. The sequence goes on from NC_135751.1 coordinate 31,993,239, forward strand.
GACGTCATCTGTGACAGGGCCTGTGCAAGAGAAGCCGGGCAAAGCTCACAGAGAGAAAGTTTCTAATTCCACAAATGCTCCAGATTAACACAGAGGTATGAAGGGCTATACAGGAAAAGCCTGGGGTTGAAATCATGATTATGTATAGATTTACATTCATGGACGAGTTACTATATGAGACAACGGGCCCCTGGGCACAGACATGCAAAAGACACCACCACCACCTCATACATGACGGCAAGACACACAGACTTTGTGCTGGTTTTACCTCTTTTCATGGTGGTTGTTTTGCACGTTTTTGTAGTTATCAGCATCTTTATGTAGTTTTGTGTCTCTGTGGTAATTTTGTGTGTCCTCGTGGTTGTTTTGTGCCTCTTTATGGTCATTTTGCATCTTTTAGGGGTGTATTTGTGTCTTTTTGGTCTCATTGTTTCCCTGTACTTTCTTTGCATCTCATCAAGGTCGCTATGTGTCTCTAAATCATTTTGTGTCTTTTTAAAGGTATACTTGTGTCTTTTTTGGTTGCTTTGTGTCTCACTGTAGTTTCTTTGCATGTCTGTGATGTCATTTTGTGTCTCTTTGGGATATATTTGTGTCTTTTTTTACGTAATTTAGGGTTTTATGTAGTTGTTTTGTGTGTCTTTGTAGTTCCTTAACATGTTTTTGTAGTCAGTGTGTGTCTTTGAAGTCATTTAGAGTCTCTTTGAGGTATTATGTGTGCTTTTTTTGGTTGTTCTGTGTGTCTTTGTAGTCGTTTTGTGCCTCTTTGTACTTCCTTTGCACATTTTTTAGTCATTTTTGAGTTTCTCCTTGGCCTGTGCCTGGTAGGCCCATTAAGTAATCATTCATTATTGTTGAATGAAAGCTGAAACATTTCACTTTAAAGAGGGCACATTCATCACTCAAGCTCTACTTATAGTTTAGTGAACAGAGTTGGTCACTGGACAGGTCTCCATTTCTAAATAAAATGAGGACTCAGAAATAAAACCTTCACCAAGCCTTGCTACCTTACCATGCTTGTCAAGCCTTCTGTTGTACTACTGCATGCAAGGAGGAATTACTGAACGGACCTAGTGGGCACAGGCACAGTAGAACAAAGTGTTAGGGCCCCCAAAATGTAATTTAAATTAATATGTACAAACCACAAAGAGACTCAAAATGACTATCAAAACTGGCAAAACAACACAAATAAATGACATGAGACACAAAATAACCACAAAGAGACAAAAAAACCCCAACCAAAAACACACAGACAAAAAAAAGATGCATAATGACTAAAAAGATATGTAAAAAATCCCAAAGTTTGTCTTGCTTCTTTGTAGGAGAGGCGATGGGGCCCTTTGCATATCTGCATCCAAGAGCCCATTGACTCATCCACCCATGACTGCACGTGTGCAGTTTACAAAAATGGTATTGACAGTACACTTTTTAGCCCTTGCACATTGCTTCAATATGTGTAGAAATCCAAAGCTTGACAGGCCTGCTGTGCCCTAGTTACAGTTGCTATGCTATGATTGGACATCTCTGTTTGTGACAGGCGCTGGACAAACAGTCAATTTAGAGGGCCAGAGTACAAAGCAATTTCAGAAGGTGAATTTGGAGCAATCCAACTTCCTCTGCTGTTTAAGGTACATAAAACTGACGTGTTCGTGTTACTCCAAAAGAAGAAGGAGAAACTCTGGTTTCCTCGTCAAAAAGCCTATAAGATTTTTCCATTGGATTATTCCAGAAAATAAGATCTTGTAAAAAAAACTGGTGACCAGGTGAGATTGGACTGCACAACTCTGGAAACAGTTCAGGTAAAACAACAGTCTTTACTGGTCAAAAGGTAGGTATGGTACACAGAAGGACTTACAGTGACAGCAAACAAATCTAATAGGGATGAGGCAGAGTCAATCAACAGGCTACATCCAAAAAAACAAGAAAAGGACACAGGGAAACAAAAGGCTGGGAGCTAAGACAAACTGGCACTGAGAGAAAAAAATAAATACTCTGGTGAGGGAAAGGATAACGAGACACAGGTGAGGCTGATCAGGGTGGGGCCGACAATCAGACACAGGTGAAGTCATCAAAAGGGAGGGAAAACACACAGGGGCAGGAAGTGAAGTGATCTGAAACAAGAGGAGACGAGAGTTTGAAAGTAAAACAGAAAACAAAATGAATGAATGAAATAAAAAAAAACATAATCTAACAAACTTGAGCGGTGCCAGATCTGTGGCAAAAAAAAAAAAAGTTTATGATACTTACATGTTTCGTCTAGCAAGATAATGTCCACAGATGAACACCACTTTTATGGTTTTTGAAACTTAAATGCAATCGCTAGAAGAACAAAGCTAACATTAGGCTGTAAACAAACTGCTCAGTGTTGCCACCACAATAAGGCTGTAGAGTCCTGTTTGGTGTGATGATGTTATGTTGTAACTCCCTTTTAAAAAACACACAAGAACTTCAAAATTAACGAGTGGAGTATTTACTTACGTATGTTATGTCACTGAAGAAAAATTGAGCAAAGCGTTAGTTCAGGCAGGACATGATGTCAAGCTCAGCTCACATCCCAGCTACATCAGCTGATTCATGGAAGTGAGTCAGCTGATACATCACATGATTCCTTTTTATGCAATCAATTGGCAAATCTCATTCAGGGCATCCTATTTAAACTGCTCTGGCTTGCCTACTGTTGCTGCTTCCTCTGCAAGCTGATTTGCAAGCTGCCTCCACCCCAGCTCCTCCTTTTATTAATGTCATTTCTGTTTGTCATTGATGCTGCTCTGTTCTGTTCTTCAGGGGGTCTTTGCTGCTGCCCTCCCTGCCCTAGGCTTTCCATGTGGGAGCATGGAAGGGCAGGGAGGTGTGCTCTCTGTGCCTTAGACTTTCCACGTAGGCACATGGAAGGGCAGGGAGGTGTGCTTTCTCTGCCTTAAGGCTTTCCACGTAGGCGCATTGGACGAGGCTTTCTATGTAGACTTAGGAAAGGCAGAGAGGCCCCAGAACAGAGCCATACTGCCAAATATATATCTGCAAATGGAAATAAAGTTTTCTGTGACTAAAGTGGTCCTGACTGAAGTACAAGTCTCTTCAGCTTGTGCTAACCACAGACCAAGAACCCATTCAAAAGGCATGTTGACTTCAAAACAAGGGAACCAGCCAGGAGTACTAAAATGTGAACTAATTTCTGGGTTTTGGGACTCATTCCCAGAGCACTCTATAAAGTTCCAACCTCACCCGGGCGCTGTGATTGGCTGGGGGCTACACGCCCTGAAATGTCGTGAACACAGTATACTAAGAAGAAATACAGGCAGAGGGGCAGAGTCTCTGCAGATAAATACACCACCACACACTTCTACTGTTTCATAAGTGATGATTGAGGGGGATTACTTTGAGATGAGTCCATATATTGTTTTTTTTTTTTTTTTTTGTTTTCAGGAAGTCCTGCATAGTACACCCCTAAGTACAATCATTCATAGACAACTCACTCACCTTTCAAGTTTCAGGGACAAACCACAAGTTATAATGCTGGTACAGCACTTTCTTAACTCTATCCCTCTCTGATCTGATTCCACAGCCCTCTCACCTCCTGCACCAATCCATACTTCACTGAATAACTCATAAGAACATGCAGCATGCTGGCTGTAAGACTGCAAGACACCTTTGATCTCCCCAAAAACTTTTACATCAAGGTCCTTACAACATTGATCCAAGATAACATGTTTTTCTCCGATTCCCATTTGAGACCTCTTGCCTTTTACTGTATATCCTTGGTATGGCGTTTGTAGAGGATCACTTTGAAGCTGCCCGGAGAAGCCCTAATAAAATCTGTCATATACACATGCTGCCTTTTCCTTTTCTGCCATTACTTTCCCACTTCATTCTTTCCAGACTCTTCTTAAAACCGGCTCCTGGCCTCTAATCCCTCTGCCTTGATTCTTATTCCAACTTTTCAATCATTTGTCCTCTCATCTATGTCTTCTTTCACTCTTTTTCTCTGCAGAAAGCCCCTTTCCCACTTCTCTCCCATACACCCACGCTGTCTCAATCACTTCTGTTACAGCTTGACAGTCCACTCAGACAACAGGGTCACAGGGCGGATGGACTGTCTATAAGGGAGGAGGATCTCTCCCTCTCATCCCTCTCCCTGTACTCTCTCAGCCTCCCTTATTTGTCAGGACTGAAGGTATGCAGTCGCTGAGCCTCTCAGATCTACCTAAAAGCTGCGCCACAGACAGCCAGCCCCTCTCTTCTGTCAAAAGCTGCCACACAAGACTGTGGAGGATCGGCTCTTATATGTCTGGTGTGCTACTCTCTCAGCTCTATAGATTCAGTAATGGAGTGGCCTTTGCAATTGTACAGAGGCTGACAGTGAGACAGCTGTGACAGATGCAGTCTGGGTGTCTGTTGCTGGAGCTGCCAGCTGGCAGTGGGGGCCACGAATGAGGATGACTCAGTAAGTGAGAATGACTGTGGAGTAGCCACTTGACTCCTCATTGTGCTCCACACTGCCACTCAGGACATGCATTACTGAGGAAATACATACAGATAGGTCTAATGTGAAATGTGTCCATTTACTGTAAGAGGGTGGAATATCATGCAGAATGAGGCGCTACCCAGAGGCCATGCGTCTGTCAAGAGGAGGCTGGAGATGGAACAAATGTGAACCTGAAGACATGTGAAAAAGGATTTCCCAGGACTCATAAGTTTGACTCTCCTCAAACTTTAGGACAAAATTGAATTTAAGTGGAACCACCACAATATATTTGCACAAAAAGCCCTGCTTGCCTGCTTTCCACCCAAACTTTTCTACTGCTGCAATTTAAAAGAACAAGCTGCAGCCAGCAGCAGCGGAACAGGCTGCATTGTAACCACTTGGTGCAATTGTGCAGTCATTTACATCCACTAAAAGTGCTTGTTTTTGCCACTGACATGCTCAAATTGTCTGACAACATTATGAAAAGTACTGCTACAGAGACAGACCTTTTAGTTAAAGAGTAAGATACTTTTTGTTGATTGAGAAACAACCTAGAAATCACCATTGTCAAACGCACCAGACCCCGTTTAAATAAACAGCAATTTTATCATCATAGAACACGCTTCATTCAAAGTCCACAAAAACAAAATAAAACTCACAAAAGCCATCTTAGTTTGTATTTCCACTGTTCCAACATTCACCAACTCTGGTTTAGTTGAAATAAACTCTTAATTCACCCAGTTAGATGTGAAAATATTCTGGCTCCATACATGCTAAAATTATTATGCATTTAAATGGAGTTTGGCGGGTTTGGCAACGGCAATTTCAGGTCAAACAAAAAGGATCTTATTCTTCAACTCAAAGGTCTGTCTCTGTAAGGATCCTTTCTATAATGGTGTTTGACACTTAAAATATTAATCTGAGCCTATCCTTGGCAAAAACGAGCACTTATAATGGACACATATCAAGGTTGCGCAATTGCCCCATGTGGTTACATTGGAGCCTGTTTCATTGCTGCTGACTGCAGCCCTCTCACTCAACACTAGACCAGTTTCAAAAACTGTTGTTCCCATAAGCCACTTGGACAAAAAAATGTGGGAAAACAGGGTCTAGGTTGAAAAGTATTGAAGTTACCCTTTAATCATTAATCCGCTATCGGCATCAGAAGCTAAGGGGTTTCGACCAAGTGTCTGTGTTTGACAACCTGGGAACAGGAGAAGTTTGACCAAAACAGTAAAGCTTCAAGGCTGACAGTTTAAAAATTAGTTGAAACTTGCTCTAAAACCCTGTAAAGCTAGAGGAGAGCTTCAGATTCAGGCAATAATGCTCTGTAGGTTCATCACTACAAACAACCGTCTTTCACGTTGTGACATTGTTTCATCATTTGATCCATTTTTATTATAAAAACATAGTCAATAGCTGCTTTAAGTCTTGAAAAAAAACCTCCATAGTGTTTAAATAATGATGCCTCTTGCCACAGAGTTTGCATTAATGATGTGGTTTCTTGCAAACTTTACATGAACAGCATCTATGGGAGCTGCTGCAGATCAAATTCTAATGAGTATATAGTGTGTCAGGTATAGTGTGCCTCTATATTGATTCTTCTCTGAGGGTGCGATGCTGAAAAATCAACACGGACCTTTGTGATTTGATATATTTGCTCTGTCTGCGCTGCCCCCTCACAGCTACCTGCGATGCCTGTGGTTCAGTTGAAATGAGGCAGACTTCAGTGTGGTAGACAGCAGAGCCTTATCATACAGCAGCAGAGCTCTCTTTAAGTGCTGAGCGGTAACTGTTACCTCAGGTGCTACATACACATCCAGTCCTGCAAAAAAAAGGCATGCAGACCTTGGGCAAGTTTCCATATCTCGTATTCATGTTGTTAAGTGCAATCAAAATGTAAGTTTGATCACAGGCGTACGTGGGGAACTCAAAAGGCACAAAAGAAGAAGTGGAACAAATTAAATTTTCAAACCAGCCAATTAATCTGCATAATGAGCCAGAGTGCAATTAGAAGAAAGTGTTTTCACTGAATGAAGTGATATGAAAACAAAAGTAATCAGTTGTCTGTAACAGCTGTTGAACTTTATGTTCTCGTTTTCATTGGTATGATGAAGGAGGGGTGATGGAAGAGGAATTAAGGTGGCAGACAGAGAGATGATCACTTTCTCCTCATCATTTCTGAGCTATCATTGGCATATGACTGCGTAGCTTTTAGTGATGCGCATTTGAAGTAATTTCCATATTCGATTACTCACATTAAACTATTATAAAGTACTCAAGTACACATAAATAAAAATTAACATAGAAATGCCAACAATGAAAAACAAGTGCAATTTACAACTAATTTATTGAATAACCAGGCTTTAATTAACTTAATTAGTTGATCTATGAGTAGAGGAGAAGCCTGCTAGCTGCTAGGTTACTTTTTAATAGTTAAGCTTAAGCTAATGATGCTGATTGGCAAAAAAAAAATCCATTTGGTCTATGAACCCTGACAGTTACTATTCGGCCAAACGTTTCATTTTTACTAAATGATGTTGCAGCTAATGCATAATTCATGGCTGTTGGGAGAAGTTTGCCTTCAGGTCTTGAAGCCAGATAGCTCTGAAAGTTTAGGACGAAGATCATGGTTTGGGTTGAAATGAAAAGATTTCTTCCAAAAGTTTCACTTATCCCACGTGCTGCTTTATGTGTGTTAGTGAAGTCAGTTTAAAACAAACTTTACTGCACTTACCAATGCAACCTCCTCCATTTTACGTAGAATGATTCAGTACACCATGCATCTTTACATTTTATTACAAATGCAAAGTCACTTACTCATCACTGCATTCTTTATGATTTGGTGGGTTGGACGTCAAGGTTTTCAATGTACCCCGGGTTTTAACAGATCTGGGGAAAACTGCATTCTCCAACTCTGCACCTTGGACATGGAATAATCTTCAAAAAGATCTAAAGTTAGAAACACTTATATTCATCGATGAATTTAAGGGCATCATAAAGAATGTGGTGACAGAGACGTGTGCTTGTTTTTCTTGAGAGGCCACTATGTTTGAGTAGTTGTTTGTATTTGTTGCATTTTAAATTGTTCTGATTGGCCATGTCTTTCTTGGAAAGGAGATTTTCAATCTCAATGGGACTTCCTGGTTGAATACGGGTTAAATAAATAAATAAATAAAAATAAAATCATTTACGGCCAAAAGCAAAGAAGAAAGTGGTGGCAGCTTCTCCCGTAACTGAGTCCGTAAAAAGGGCAGACAATATCATCTCGTATCAATCACAGGCCCCTGAATTGAGTGAAATCGAAATCGGATTGCAGCAGACTTTGTGATATCAGCAAATATTGTTTCATTGTCCAAAGAATCAATGTATTGTGATGAAAGTAGTGATTTCGACCTCTAGTGGTCTCATGATAATCAGAGAGGTGCTGGGCAAATTCAATGCACTGTATGCAGCTATACAATGTGATAAGATTTTAACCATTTTTAAATAGTAAAAAATATATAAAAACAACAACAAACAAAAACTGACTTTCTCCCAAGAGAGCAGTATTCATGTACCATAAGATTCTAAAGCCAAACCCTGTTGTCTTTTCCTAAACCTAACCACGTGTGCTTGTTATTGAGGGGAAAAAAACATCAATTTGCGGTGTGCTTTTATTTTGAAAGAGACTGCATGTAAACTGTAAATTTCCTGTGAAATTGGAAGTGTATCTTGAAAGAAGACAATGCATGTAACAGGCAGAACTTGACATGGTGTCCCAGAACATCAACAACCAACACACCCAGACATGAATGTGGAAGGTTCATGACCAAAATGTTGATATATGACAAGGTCAGAGTAAGAATGTGTTGAACAAATAATGAAGTCGAGTACTCAAATAATTATACCCATCCCTAATGAAGTTCAAGTGAAAGTTCAATCAGGAAGACAAAACTTTTCATGCTCATGCTGTAAGTTTCTTTCTCACCCTGCCATTCACTCCTTGCACGTATGCTCACTCACTATCTCTAGGTGTCATTGTCTGGGTAGGTAAATTGAGTCACCTGCTGATTCACAATCAACCAATAGCACAGCGACACACCCTCTCTGTCAGCCTATCGTCTTACTGATCCTCATTTTAAATATGGTTCTTTCTCTGCCGTAGTTCTTTGTGCGCACCCTCCACCTTCTCGTCATCACGTAGTATTCACAGACTCATCAGCCTCATATGCCTCAGCAGCCTCGCAGTCAGCAACCAACATCACCAGTGTCTGGACTCCATGGGGGGGATTTGTCCTGCTGCCACTCTGCTGTCCCTCGATCACAAAATATCTCCCTCTGGTGTCCAATCACAAAAGAATTCTGTTAAATCTCAATCAGCACAAATGATCTGTTCATCTGTACACTCATGTTCTGTATTAAATATTATCGTTACTTCATTCTTCTGTCTCTCCTGATTGAAATAGCATTGTGGTCAAACTCCTATAACTCCATCATTATAACTAAGACAACTACAACATATATTTGTAACATCTATCCTAGATACACATCACTAACTCGGTGCACAACACTTTATATAAAACTGTCTGAAATTGACTAACATTTCCGCCACTCTGCAGTTCTTTAGTCATAACAGTCGCACTTCATTAAATGTCAGTTTCTCAGGCACCTATTATTATGGAGAAAGCATCTGCATACAGTGTGCACACACACAAAGAGCAGGGCACAGAGTCATTATGTGTGATGCATTTATCTTTGGTGGAGGCAACGTTGATCTCCACTCTGTCACCCATACTAAAGAGCACAAGAGACACGAGCGAGCATGAGAGAGAATTGATTAGAAAGGAGTATCAAATACACCGCACTCATGTAAAGGCTGGGTAATTGGTCATAGAGAAGGTTTCGATGTCTAAGAGAGAGGTAATGCAGTGATCTTCATTTTGAGGAGATGAGGTGCGGATTGAGATTTGAAGGAGAGTGAAAAAAGAACCCGGAAGAAAATGAGAAACACAAGGAGAAAAAAAAAGGATAAGAGGGAGCACAGAGGGCACCGGTGAGGAGGTGACTGTGAGGCAGGAAGGATGAAGATGCCTGCTGTGTGTGGCGAAAAGTGATTAATCCTGGTCTGTGTGACCTCTCTCTTTAGAGAAGGTGGCCTGCCATGCCATGAATCACACTGTGTCACGGCCACCGTCTAATTCACTAGTGAAGAAAGCCTTTCACTGTGCTCTGAAAGTTGTTCTGCTACAGCGATGAAATGACCAACGCGTCTCATACAAGGTCGAAGTATTATATACACAATGCAATCCATTCATGTGTGTGAATGCGACAGGGCCTGTGCTGTGTATTTGTGAGGATAGTTATTATTCTGTTTGTGTTAGAAGATAATTCTTCTCTGTTACACCCTGCAGCCTGTTTTCTACCATCACTTCTATGTGCAAACACTGTGCTGTGAAAAGTAATTGCTGAGATGTGGGAACTTGGGGGGATCACTACAATAGTCTTTAACCAATAAAAAATAACAATCTAAATCAATTTAAGGAGGTAGAAGCAGAAGCTAGTGCATATGAGGTGCTGCATGTTGCTGTGTGTACGCAACAACTGGAAGTACATGTGTGCGTATGTCTGTAATCTGCGAGGGATGTTGCAAATACTTAAAGTTTGGCTAACCCCTTGTGTTTTCTTCTTCTCTGTCAGCCTTCTGTTTACATCTCAGAATTCAGATTTATCCCTTACCACAATGAACTATGGCTCATGGCATTTTCCAACTTAGTTTTCAGTTTTAAAACTCATCTCTTTTCTTGTACGAGTAATAAACGCCCCAGAAAAGTATATGGCAGCATTATTAGTTTAGTATAGTTAGGCGGATGAATCTTTTAAGGCTGATAGGTCGGATTTAGCTCAACATCTGACTAGATTTGTAGATTCTCTGGTCTGTGTAGATCTAGACTGATCAGTTGGTAGGCCTAACACAACGACGTGGCTGGTCGATGACGGACTGTGGAGATACTGGCCTGTATCCTTCCAACCTAATCACCATTATTAATATTGCATTGCATGATTCTGCAAACTGCGGATATGTGTCATTTATACATCAAAATACGACCACAATGGGTTTTTTTCCAAACAGAAATCGTGACCCATATTTATGCGTTTTGTTAGGCAGTGACCTCTAATGGCTGTAGTAATTATCATAGGAGGAAGAAGGAAGACAGGCGACGTAAAATGAAGAATAAGAGAGTCTGCTTGGAAGGCAAAGAAGGGGAGGTGGATGGGTCAAACAAACACAGGACTTGCATCTAGGAGACCAGTGTTTGTGTCCTGTGTGAAACCAAAAGTCAGTGTACAATTATCAACACAATGGAACGTAGTATGTCAACATAATCGTCCGTCACATGAGTGATTTCACGTGACGTGTATCACGTAAGATATGTAAGATAACCTAATGCTGTTTTCACACCTTGTGCGAATAAAACGATTTGCGCGATGGCATTACATGTACAAGTCAATGGAAAGACGCAATTAGACGCGAATTCCCACCAGGCGCTGCAGTGGACATGACGCGAATGATGCGAAATACGCGAGTTGAGCAAGTAGTGTGATTTTGCATTATACGCTTATTTGCAAGAGTTGAAAAATTGGAACTTCAGCAGGTAATTTACGCCGTGATAGCCAATCAGCATTGAGATCCTCCAGTGACGTATGATGCTGAGTATATACCAGTGAAGTGCAACACACACCGCCGCCATACGCCGCGCGTCAAAACGCCCGCCTCCATTATATTCTATGAACAAACCCACACCAGCGCCGGCTGACGCGCCACTCTGATTCAGCCCACTGCTCTATTTCCAGCGTGTATTATGTATGTCTCGGCCGCTGTAGTATCAACTCAAGGGGATGCTTAACGTTATTAAGTCTTTCAAATTTTGAATAAGATGATTTTGATAAGAAACTCACCCGTGAAATCCAAGTTGTTGTTGCCTCAAAGTTTTTCCTCTTCTTCTTCCGTTACTAGCAGTTGGAAGCTGTTGGCAACTAGTGTAGGTACAGCAACTTAGCGGGCTGGGGTGGGAAATACACTTTAGTATCGACGGTGCCGCTGCCAATGTGTGTTGGGGGCGGCACTTGATGACCACAGTGCCGTGCTGGCGGCAGTGTGTGTTGCACTTCATTCATTCATTCACTGATTCAGCGATTTCACGCATGTATGAAGTTATTCGCACGTATGAAGCAAATCAACACTAAATATTCTAACTTTCTAACTCATGCAAGAGTAATGCAACATGAACATTTGCATCATGTTTGGTGTCAACACAACTCTAATAACAAACATATTGATTTTAAGCCAAACCATGTTTGTTTGTTTTTTTACACCTAACCAATGAGTTTTGTTTCCTAAACCTAATCCTATAGGTTTGGTGCAACTGCAGCAGCTTCATAACATTACCCACGTGTTTGACACTTCAAGTCACTGCCCAAGCACCTGATTTCAACAACTGCAGGGTGAGACAAGGCTCTAACTTCTGGCTCATAAAAACCAAGATGGCGGCAGCTGAAGTGCCGAATTCAAGGCTTCACAATGGGAGTCCAAAAACCACTGGGTTACATCCTGATAGCTGCATCTATTATTTTTACAGTGTGTGATTATTATGTAGAAGACATGTTGTATCTTTATGTCTCTTTACATTTTAACAATGCTGTGATTATATTTAGGCACAAACACGTGGTTATGGTCATGAAGAGATCATGTTTAAGCTTAAAACACCCCCTTTAGTGATATATTTGCCACTGGAAACACAGTGATGTTTTGCTAAAAAACAACTGGAACAGTGGTCTCCAACTGGGCAGGTGTCATATACACGTAACCAGAACTATGTCACTTTAGAAACACTGATATGATATGTATGAAACATAAATGGAACACATCCCTGATTTGCAGAACCATAAAATGCTGACATTTTCTTCTGGCGACCGGCCTCTATTCTTCCTGTGACTCTTATTATATGTGTATTACTGTTACCTTTAGGCCAGCAAAGATGTTCAAAGGCCAGAGAAATAAAAAGCTTCCATATTAAATTTCTTTTCCGCCTCACTTCACCGTGTTACTAAAATAGTCACCGCTGAGTTTCTGAGCTCTCTGGCACACACAGTCCTAGACTGATCCGCAGCAGGGTGCAGAGTATCTGTCTGATGAAATCAACAGGTAGTCAGGACAGAACAGCTGCCATAGGAGCACATTTTACCATCATTGTGTGGTTTCTGCAGTATGGAGGTTTCTTACTGGGGCAGTTCTTTACTTACAAAGAAATTAATGAACGTGGTGAAAAGCAGAAATAGAGGGGAGCTTTTATTCTCTGTGAAAATGGAAAAACGCTTAACTGTGGGTGCAGCATTGTAGGTTGTAGGCTTTTCAGAAAACGCTGAAGTGGTATATTTGTATTCTTTTTTTTACATCTGAGAGGCGTTTGTTCAACACCTGAATTCACATCATGAAAGCCACAAAAGAGTCAAAGCCTCCCTGACTACTGCTACCACACGCACACATATACTTTTTTTCCTGTGGTTTCTGAGAGAAAGTTCAATATTAGTTCAGAGATTATGAATTGGAGAAGAGAAATGGTATTGTGAAATGGTCCTCACTATCAGTCAAAGAGACACCATCATTAAATGAAAACTGGCAAATTCCAACTCTGTCTTCTGAGGATGTCTCATTAAAATCCTCTTATCTTAGCGCAGGGTTTCAGCTTCAGTGGAGCAGCATCTCGCACGATAATGACTTTAGTGACATTGTATCGTTTCTCTGCATATTATAATGTCCATCTGTAAAGGTGATTTAAAAGTCAACTTCATACACAAACAAAACCAAAAGAGGGGAGAGAAATGGATTGTAAATGTAAATGTATCTAGAAAGAGTGCAGCACATGTGGTGGCACACAAGACAGAGAGCATATATGAAAAAAAAAACACATTAGTGTTGCTTCCAATTTTCATTTATCTACTCCCTGCTGATGTCACAGTCATACAGATAATTGGAGTTTTTTCTTTTGCATAAATTGTCCATATCTCAAATCTGGAACATTAATTGCTAAGATGTTACTGTCCTGTTTGCTAATGCTGACCATATTTCATACTGCCTGAGGAAACTGAAATAGATATGGACAATTTTAAATTCAGAAAATAATGACTGTACATTCTGAGTGGGCGACTGGAGCAACAGTAAACTTTACCTGCTTGGGGGGGCAACACTAGTTTGGTCTTTAACTGCCATATTTTTGTTAAAACGTTTCCATGGTGTCTCATTAAATTCCTTTTTCTATTTGTCTCAAGCAGGCAAACACATTTCTGGGAGAAAATTTGCTGGTTTCAGTGTGCCTTTCACCAGCATATCCTAATACAACAGTACATATGATATCTAATGAATTGGTTCCCAACGCATGGCATCGTCAAGTTACCTACTTAACATAGTAATGTAGGTTAGGTTTAGGCCAAGGCCTCAGGAAGTATGCTGGTCTTTGAAACCATCATAATGGCAAAACAGTGGAATTACAACTTTTGCGTCCATCACGTTTTGCCATTGGGCGAAAAAAGACTTTTTCCCATAGACTTAAGGTGCTTTCAGACGTAGAGTTGTCTTGCTTTGGCCTTAATCAGGGAATAATTTTGTTACAAAGTTGTATAATTGCCTAGAGTTGGTTCGTGTTCTCATGGCAGCATTTACAAGCGGACCAGATCAGATACTTTGCACAAGAAAGCTGCTTTCCATGTGGGAAAAATCCAGGAAGTAAAGCAAACGTTGAAGAAGAGTACACTTGCAAGATAAATGTGACACTTTCTAATGTCACAATGGAGGGACAACTACGCAGGTTGATTTTAGCGTTGCTCATCGTGGACTATATTGCTGTCATTGTTCATTTTAGTCAAACCATACAGTTTGAAAACGAGGCGCGGCTCCAACTAGAAAACAATGTTTTGATGCATTGGATGTGCTGAATGTGCATATTAAGGCAGTACAGGAGGAGGTGCACATTAATAATCCTCCAGGACTGTAACATGCTCATGTTTAACCCAAACAATGTGTCATGTGACTGCAGTTGGTTCAGATCCAGGTCGGAACACGTTCTCACCACAAACAAACTGCACCAGAGACCACCTCTTCAAGAAGGTCTCAGTGCGGTTGTTACAGTGTGCACCCAAGTGCGATTGCTGTGTTCACACCTGCTCAAATGAACCGCACTTACGGGGCAAACAAACTTGAGTTTGTTTGAACCGAACCAAACAGGACAGGTGTGAAAGCACCCTTGTATTTGGAGAGTGACGTCTGTAAATTAGTGGATAGATTTTTATAAGTGTCACAACCCCTGCACAATGACCCATTTTACTATCTGGATATGATCCATTCAGTCCCATAACATTCCATTCTAGAGAAGCTGCATGATTAAATAGTTTAATCTTTATTCAAGTAAGCGGATTGCTAAACCAGAAGTTGCCAGCTCAACCTTGTTCTATGAGCCCAATGAAGTAGAAGTTCCAAGTAAATTTACAACTATTTTGGCCTCATGTGCCACTGAGCAACTTTCATAGAAACGAATGGGGCCCTGCCTTTAATGCTGTATTCAGTTCTCTTTATTCATCCATGGTTTGGGCAAGTGAAGTTACATTCGTTAGGTTTAGGGAAACACACATAGTTGGGTGTCGTCAAGGCTACTTTACATGAAATTATGCAGAAACAGTGTATAAGAGCAGCCTGCTTTCACTATGTGGTGATTATAACTGATGGAGACCATGCTCTGAGGTTTTAAATTAGTCCTATAGTAATAAATTTATAGGACTACATCCAACAGTCCACAGTCATTAAACCCTGCTGCAGTTTCCTGTTGGCCTCAGGTGATATTCATCTTTTTCCCAGCCTAGGATCCAAGTCTATCTTTATACAATACTCACATTCTCATTCGTGCATTGACACAGTTTTTGGTTGCTGTGATCATCCCTTCTTTTCACACTGGCCCTGAAGAGATTTCCTTCTAATGTAATTCTACTGTAAGAAGCGGGGAACAAAATCCACAGTCCTGCTCCGTGCAAAGATGTATCCTAAAAGTCGGCTAAGGCTGATATGAGGCTTCAGCAGTCTGAGTTTGACAAATCAGGCCGGTATCTTGCAAAAGAGGTCTTTTTAGTACAGCATTTCCTCTTTGTGTTACTGTCTCCCTGCAGCAACTCAGCAAGGAAATACTGTCTTGGGAAACATTTAGGAGGGAATGTGGGATTGAAAAGACTAAAATTGGAAGACGTCCTTCTCATTTGTTTAGCTTACTTAGACTGCTAAAGCCTCATATGAGCTGCAGCTCAAGAACAGAATTAATTTGCAAAGGGTAAGGATTTTGTTCCTCATCACTTACAGCAGAATTAAATTAGGGAGGGATCTCTTCAGATCTATCTTAATAACTGCAACCAAAAACTGTCTCAATTTACATATGAGCATTGTTGTGTGAACCTACACTTATAAACCCTGTGCCCCTATCTGTCTGCAAAATATAATAAAGGAACTTGTACATGAAGGATAAATCAAAATATATCTATCCTTAGTTGCTGCTACCACATATAAGTCACTGTATGGTAATGCTCTGGGGCAGAGCCAGAGGTTGTAAACATTCAGGGCTCAGCCAAAATATAGGGAGGTCTGGGGACATGAGATTTTTTTTCCATTTGCAGCAGCTGTATGCACTATCTTTCAAACCATTTTAGATAATAGAAGACCTAAAACCTGTACATCATCTGGGAAAACATGATCAAATCAAGTAGAGCCTATATCCAATTTTGTGCTTAAGGCCTTGTCCATACCTGGTTCATACCAACATGTCTTGGATGATCTGATCACAGTGCTAAATACAAGTGTAAACAACCACTATGACTCACTGTGATCCGATCC
Organism: Epinephelus lanceolatus; assembly: GCF_041903045.1. NCBI lineage: Eukaryota > Metazoa > Chordata > Actinopteri > Perciformes > Serranidae > Epinephelus > Epinephelus lanceolatus. The sequence goes on from NC_135751.1 coordinate 32,009,609, forward strand.
CTTAAATCACTTGCTGAGTTGGTCAAGGACCGATTTGACCACATATCTTTTGTACTTTTTTAGTGATGCATCACTACATCATCAGTGCAGGAGGTGGTGGTTGTTGGGTGGCAGTGCGCGAACGTTCTGGAGCTTGCCCATTTTACGATAAGTTGGACGAAGTGTGGCTTGACCGTCCATTGCTTTGCTCGATTGAAGGAGACATGTTGAACTCTGCTGACAGTGATATTTCCAGCTGTACAGACACAACTGCTAACATGACTTGTGACCAAGCTCACGAGAAGCTAGCAAGAGTTTGGACGTAGTAACTGTGCACAGGGCCCTTTGACCTTCCAGCATAAGTGACGTAGGCAGTAACAAAGTATATAACATAGGGTATGATAAATACACAGACAATATATAAAGATGGACGACATGATCACCCCCTGGTGGCTGGCTGACGCTGTGCAGAAGTTGAAACAAAACTGTATCACAGCTGCGCCAGGTGTAGTAGTCCCTCCTGGCTCCCTTACAGTCAAGATGGTGGCAAAAAAACAACCAGCCTTAAAATCTGTAACAGATTTTAAGGCTGGTTGTTTTTAGCTAAGACAATTTCCAGAAAACTTGCCCCTTACTGCCAGATAGGAGGAGGCAGGAATCAGCAGTCACTGATGGTATGAAACAGTCAATAAAACAGATATTTCAACAATTGTGAATCACTGTAACCACGAGAGGTCCTTGAGAATACAGTCATAAAAGTGCCCACAAAATATTAGGCTGATAGGTCCAGTAGTTTGATAAATTAGCTGTGGACAAACAGATGCACACACACACACACACACACACGACCAAACACATGATCCACTCCCGATCAACCTAGTCTCACTCTGAAGACATCGAAATCCGGTGCCGACTTGCAGTGTCAGACACAGCCGAAAAAGCCGTCCTATAATGTCGGCGTGATACGCAGCCATCACCGCTATAGTTTAACAGCACTCGGCGGCGTCAGGGGAAAATGCAGCGGGACAAGAACGAAAGCTACAGCAGCAAAAGTCCAAGTAGGTTGGGTGGGATGGGTCCAACAAACATTGAATTTCACCGACTTTCACCTGGGAGAGCAGTGTTCGCGTCCTGTAGGATTGTAACGCCAACCTTTGTTCTTTTTTCCTAAACCTAACCATGTGCTTTTGTTGCCTAAATCCAACCATGTGTGTTAGTTGTTGGAGGAAAAAAAAAACATCAGTTTGCTGTGTTGTACCGATGTAGTGTGTGTATTTTTAAAGAGTCTGTATGTAAATGTTAAATTTCCTGTGAAAACAGAAGTGTATTTTCAAAGAGGACAATGCATGTAACAGGCAGAACTTGACACGACGTCCCAGAAGGTCAATAACCAACGCACCCAGGGTACCTTGCACGTCATATCTGGATGTGGAAGGTCAATATGTGATGAGGTTGGAGCGAGAAAAATATAGAGATAAATATTTGGGCTGCTGTAATTGCAAATCAAGGTTCCCCAACAGTGCCAAGTAAAGGTGGTTTCAATACTCTGAGCTGAATATTGGGATGACAGAATAACTCCTAATAATAGAATTCTTTACATGGAAGCATTACATAATAAGATAAACAACATGGGCATATTACTGTCTGAATGACACAAATTAAAAGTATTTTAAAAACCTAAAAGATTCTAGGCATTTGAGAAACGATTTGCAAAGCCCCCCCCCACTGCTGCAGCTCATAGAAGCTGCCTCTGTTATTGCTTCTGCTATTAAAAAAAGTATGTTTATGTAGAAAAGACAACACAATATTGGTTTCTATAAGGGCGTGAGTAAAGATAAAGCTGAACAATAATGTACTATATACAAATATCTGCATCAGTTTGAGCAAAGAGGAAGCCAAAAAAATCCAAAACACTGCTGCAGGAATCTACATCCCTCTGGAAACAAACACTTTTGTCACCTTGTATCCAAAGACTGCGTTATAAACAAATGAGTTTGAGCCTGCAGCACTGTTTGCACATAAATCAAAATCTGAAAGAAGTAATTAGGATATTTCCTCACACTTTGCTTTGTGAAATTGACCATAAAAGATTAATGATGTACCATAATTTAGAAAGAATCTCGTAATTCAAAAGATAATTAATTCTAATAATTTCCACCCATATCCCATTATAAATAATGGCACCAACTTTTTCCCCTGTATTTTATTAAACAACACTTATGTACAAATATATTCATTACAGGACATGTAAAATAGTACATCTCGACATGGTGTAAATGGCTTTGGGTGCATCTAGTACAAATATCCAAACTCCACTATGATACTGTAGGTATTCACACAACACTGAGTAAACACACTTGTGAATTTCAAGAATTTCAAGCATTTGCATTTTTTTAAATCAAAGCTTTCATTTTGATTGCTCGTAATTTCGTTACTAATCTAACCGATCAATCACGTGACACATTTCATCGCGACTTCTGTAACGACTGTGGTCCTAATGCAGCCATGTAAACCTTTAAAGTGAGGCTTCACACTCACCAGATTCAAAGTACAATCATGCAGTTCCCTGAGAGGTAATACTGTCTTACAATTTTGGCAGCCAGTCCTTGGTCAGAGGTAAAGGAGTAGAGTTTATGTATAACAGCATTTCTCCACAGACTCTCCCTTTCAAAGCGATCTCACCAAGTGTTAGAAAAGAGTCTCCGTCCATGCATCCTCCTCTGGTCATAGGCAGTCTCTGCACAGTGCCACCTGGCCGATACGATAGTCCCTGCAGGGGCAAAGGCGCTGGTATTTGGCACTGGAGCCGGCACAGCTGAACAGCAGGGGGTCCTGCTGCAGGCCGCATTCAGCGTGCTCTGCTGAGAAGGCAGGGAAGATGTGGTTCATCTCGGACTCCACTCCGTCACACTGGAGGTCCAGCCTGGAAACAAAGACAGAGGAGGAGGCGGCGGAGGAGGGCACAGGTTAGGACTTCATTTTTCAAGTTGAAAGGGTATTTCAAGGTGAATGAAGAAACAGATAACTGATGCAGATTACAGGTTCACAGATTAACACATGATATGTAATGAGCAGGATCTGACAGGAAAAATTTGGCTCTTAGACTCCACAGGGAGATTTAATAATTGAGGGGTGTTTTCTCTGAGCAGTAAGATAAATCCCCCCCCATGGAGTCCAGACACTGGTGATGGTGGATGATAACTCTCCTGAGACTGATGAAGCTGTGAAGACTAGGCGATGATGGGGAGGTGGAGGGTGCACACAACAGCAGCATGAACGTACTAAAAGCAAAAAGAAAATCATATTTTAAAGGACAGCAACAAGATGATATGCAGACAATGGTTTAATGTGATTAGCTGCTAGAACAGCTGACATCTAAACAGCCCCTGACAATGAGAGCAAGAAATTATAAGTGAGAATGCCTGCAAGAAAAGAAAGACAGATGGTATGAGAAATGGATTACATTACTGTCTTCCTGACTTTTGCTCGCGCTTCATTAATTATCATTCCACTAATAAAACTCAGAAATATATTTGATATTAATGTTAGCAAGAGTGCCAGAAGGTGTCAGTGATAATTCACCAAATATACAGTGAAAGGCTGAGCCAGGGTCTGATTCTGTACTTTGTGCTGCGGCATAATTTTGACACTGGAAATGCAGATTCGGGATTGGTTTGCAGGCTGCTTGAGATCCATTGTTTCCTATTAAAGAAGATCCCGACAAGGCGCTAGACATTTCACACAGTCATCAATAGAGTGGATGGTGCAATGGGCAAGAACACATTAAGTTCTTCTTTCAGTGTACTGTATGTTACAATCATGGGAATAAAGTTAACATCCAATGATTGATGATCCATTTTTTTCATGTCATTCAAAACAATTATTAAAAATAGTTTTCATTTCAAGTCCCCCTCCATTCAAAAATGTGCTTTTCTTCTGTTTTTATCCTTCAGAACAGTGGTTCCAAACTGGTGGGTCGTGGTCCAAAAGTGGGCCGTGGGTCCATTCTAAATGGACTGCAAGTGATTCACAAACTTGTCTGTAAAAAACACACTTTATTTTGAAGTACAGAGAATTTCCGGCACAGAGCTTTATTTTTAAGTGCCATTTCCTGTTGTAGTGTGAGTGACTTAAGGACAGATCCTTTAAAGAGACAGCAAACTTACTCGACGACATGGCCAAATGAAAGTGTGACACTGAATATATCAAACTGTGTGGACCTTGAATTAATGACAAAGGGGAAATCTAGACCATGTGGCTGGACCAGTTAGGAACCAGTGCTCTAAAATGTCTGACCTTGACTATACTTACTTGTTTCTATGCAAAGTTTATTATTAGATAAGTTTTTCACATTCTGTGATGTTTTGTATTTCCCTAAAATCTGAGATTCAAACATACACCAGTCAAGCTATATTAGATACAAGCGCTTTCCACTACAGGAAACACATGTCGATGGTAGAACAGACTTTGAAACAACACCAGCAAAAAAACCTGAAACCTCCAGCGCAGAGCAGACTCCTCAAAACAGAGAGTAGAGTTAGCATTAGCATAGTGAAAGATCTGACCCTTGGGCTTCCTTGTGTGCCAAAAACAGCATTGTAGCAGATATTATTATGACAGTTAGCCCACCAATTAACAAATGACATAAACAAACAAATAAAATACGCTAACTACACTTACCATTCGTATATATGCTCGCCGCTGATTTGGGTGCACAACTGACTCCTCATCTGAGTCTGGATCTGACCGAGGCTCCAACATTTATGACTGAATCTTTCCCATGTTTCTGCGAACGCTAACTTTAGCCACCTTCATGTGCACTGCTGTTTCACTGGTCAACCAAAACCAAGCGCACGCAGTGCTGGAGCGGCAAGTGAAAGTAAAATGTTCTTGCAAGCAAATTTCTCAATGAGGGAGAAAGAGTAGATCCTCTTCCAGCCCCTTTTCAGAACACTATTATGTGGGAAAACTGTCTTAAATTAAATATTAGTATTAGTACAAGTACGATAAAACGGGTCTAAAGAGGGACTTTTATCATTAAAAACTCTGAAATATTATGTCTAATTTTACCCTGATACATTCTGATACCTTGGAATTCTGTTATATCAAAAATTGCAAACTTAACAAAACTAATTTGTTATAATGCCATGTTATTTTTGTGTCAGCAGGAGCAATTGAAAAGATAAAACAATGTTTTGGTTCAAATTATGAATCATGATTTGACAAATCATCCCAGAGAAGAAACATCTTACGCGCTGAAGGCCTCCTTGATGTTGATGAAACGATACAAGGCAGGTTCGCAGATGAGTCCTGCACTCTGGCACGCCTTCACACATGACTGGCCCTCCAGCGAAGCCAAGAGCCGGAGTGCGCTGAGTGGTGGCCAGGATGTGTAGGAGCTGGCGTTGGAGGCCCAAGTTAGGATGCTGGAGTTCGGCAGGAGGATGAAAGGACTGGGAGGGCTGCTCAGCCAAGACGAGTTTACTGGAGGAAACGGAACTTCAGGGGAACAAAAGTCCTGCAGGGGCAAAGATAAAGTGACCCAGATCAGTAATATGTTCAGAGTTATATCGCAAACACTTTGACCTGTCAGCTGAAATAAACTCGACACTCCACCACACAGCGGTGACAAATTATACATTCAACTCTGCCACACATACATCCGGACAGCTGATAGAGGATATAATAAAAGGACCGTTACGATACAAAGGTGCTTATCAGAGCTGACAAGTCCTCGTCAATCTTCCAGGAAATGATATGAATGCAGTTATGCCACCCAATAACAAATGAGCTTTGGAGGCAGAATTAGGCTCTGGCGAGAGCGCTGATTAGATTCCCCCTCCAGCTGGGGCTATTCATAAGACCCAGGTAATAACATTTCTCTGACATGTCCCACTGGCCTCCAGACCCGTTTATTAAACAGGCTCCCAGCGCCCGCAGGCAATAACTGGGCTTCCAATCTCTCCATCTCCGCTGCACTTCCACTCCTCAACACAGACAACACCTCCGACACACACACAGACCCACGCACAGCTCATCAAGAATATAAGGAGCGATGTAAAGGGGCGAGGTTAAGAGATGGAGATGGATAGCAGGGGTTCATGGATATGCTATGATTTCTAATTACAATATTTTTTATTCACACAGTTTATTTTTATGTGTGCATGTATTTAGTTTTGTATGTGGGGCCAGTGGGTCAGTGGAGGCATAAAGGCAAAAGACAGTTAGGTTCAATGGTAGCTTTAAAGATTTGTAACATCAGAAATGTGGATCTCAGTGCAGAAGATGATTTATTGTGACAAAAGCAAATTAAAATATGGATAAATCAAATTAGATCAAAACACATTCTCACTCCGACCTCGCCACATATCGACGTTTGGTCATGGACCTTTCACGTCCACATACGACCTGAAAGTTCTGCCTGTAACATGGATTGTCCTCTTTCAAAATACACTTTCGTTTTCACAGGAAAAGTTTTCTTTTCCTCGAAAAACTAAAGTATGTGGTTGGGTTGAGGAAAAAAGAAAGAGTTTGGCTTGAAAATCTTACGGGATGCGAACACCGCTCTCTTGGGTAAAAGTCGCTGTTTGCTGGACCAATCGCCCACCCCTTCAGCCCACCCTACTCGGACTTTCACCCCCTTAACGTTTATTCTTGTCCCACCATGTTTCCCTCTGACGCCACCGAGCGCCATTTAACTATAACAGTGACCGGCTGTATATCATCCCGACGTTAAAGGATAGCTTTCTTCGTCAGTGCCTGATGCCACAAGTCACTGCCCAAGTGCCAGATTTCGATGACTTCGGAGTGAGACCGGGTTGAAATTTAAGGCTATTAATGGTTTTTAAGACCCTATATTTATATAATTGAATTTAAGACATTGTAAGACTCTGTAAAGACCTGCAGACACTCTGGATCTTATGGTGATATTTTACTCAACAGCTCAACCACTGAAGTCTAGACAAGCAAAACCTGCAACCAGGCAACCGCACAGGTTAGAAGGAACTTTGTTTAACCATGTCACGTACTATAGATATTATGTGCTTAATTAGAGGAGAATCTGCAGGCAAGTAATTAACTGAACTGTCTATTTTAATCATACACAAGACCTTGTAACTTCATCATGTAACTACTTGCTGCAATTGTGCAACTTTTTTTCTTTATCAGGGTTTTCAGAATGAAACACAGTTGAATTGGATGAGTATTTTAAGTGCAGAATGCCAAGGGCATAAGAAATAAAAATAAAAATGAATAGAATGAAGAATAAGAAAACAGACATAAAAACGAATAAAACAAAAGCAGCATTGAAAGTGAGTTGCCAATACTTTATTGCAAGTTTAGGTATAAACGTGCACACTTTTTCAGTGCAATAGATGACTATACTAACAAACACAGAAGACATTTTGAACTGTCATAGCAGTCAGAACACAGGTGTCACACTAATGGTGGCTCACTTTTAATCACGTGTCCCAGTAAGCCATGACAGAGTGACAGTGAGCCAGCATGAACAACACCTGGACCCTGAAACCAAGTCAGCTAAATGGAATCAAGCCCTCATTAATCCTGTTATTCACACCTGTGCTCTTCCTGCTGTGACAAGTCAAAACGACTGTGGAGAAAAAGATAGATACTAACCAACATCCATTTCATAAATCAGGCTTTTACCTGGGCATGAGCACTTATCCTATTGCACTGGAGCCACCATTTATTGTTGATTTGTCACATACTGGGGAATGGTGACATCATCAGTAGGTTTTATGTTTATTGAGGTATCTCAGATAGAGGAAATCTATAAATGTCCTGCTGCAAGGGAAAGCTGGTCATTGTCATTCTGAACCACTACATGCCGACAAATGGGATGACCTCACAGCCCTCTCAAGACATTGTCCTCACTAACTATTTTTTAAGCTTAGATAGGCAGTGTAATTTTGGTCTACTTGGGCAAAAATTCCACAGTAAACCTTGAGCATATTGTAATTCAAGTGGTCTGAGAGCAAACTCAACTTCTACACCTCCTCCTGGCTCTGTTTTCAGGCTTTAGAAAACCTAGGCTGTGACAGGAGATTGTACCTAGCCAATCACAGGTCATTTCAGAGAGAGATTGTTCCTATTGGCTGCCCTACAAAGCCTGATTTAATGGCGGAGAATCCTGCCAAGAAAGTTGTTATTCCTGCATTGGCAACAACTGTCTACACTGCAGAGCAACGCACAAAAGGAAGATGGACTTATCGAAAAGAGGATCTGACAATAAACTAAATAAAACACCTGATAATATTAACAAAGCCTTTCAGAGATGGAGAAAAAATGTTGCCCATAGTTTAGCGTTCTGGTAATCGGAGCTAAAGGGTCATGGCGGTGGCAAGTTTACATTTATGTGGCAAACGTCAACTAGAGCCTCAAACACCAGTGTGTTCACCGCCTCACTCCCCACCTCTACAGGAAAAGAGTGGGTAGTAGCTGCGGAGACAGACCCCCAGTAGCAGCTGCAGCAGCCGAATCCAGCCAGGGCAAACCCCAGCTCCAGGGGACTACACAGCCCCAACTCCCAGTTGGATCAGCAAACTTTCTGTTGCTGCTGTTACACAGGTTAGACCTTGCACTGCTGCTGGACACCAGCTCGCGTTGGGGGGGTTTGCTATGGCCAAATTAGAGCCACTAAATCCTCCGCCCAAGAAGCGTCACCTGAGCTGCTGCCTGCTCTCCTTTAAGGGAAGCAGTCCACAGTGCAGGGAGTGAGGCGAAGGGATGGTTGGGTGGCTAATGTTAGCGCGCTAATTCTTGCCTCATTTGTTGTCTTGTAAACAGAAAGAGAGACCGGGGCAAGGAGGAGCCGAGCGAATGAGCTATGTGCAACTCTACTATGAAATAAGATTAAAAAAATCAATGAATGGGAAATAGTGGGAGGGGCTTAGGACAGAGAGGAGAGCTGCAGGAGGAGGTTATAATTTAAAATTCTGTTGTTTTTTCTTCCTGCATGGTTACCATCCACTAGGGGAAAAAAATCTCTGTATCTTTCCTCTCTAAATACAGTGTTTGACCTCCAGTATTGATTGAGAAATGTCAGTCATATGATTTTTTAGTTAAATGCTCTCCACAATTATAGGGACACAAGGAAACTAATAGGACAAGGGTGAAACCTGTGCCATCATACAATCACACAGACAATGTTTACAGGGGAAAAGACTAAGGTGCCATAAGAGTACATTGTATAAGGGTCAGACCGGAGCTCTGCCAGTGGCTGGAGGTGAGAGGAAGTCATTGTGGGAGGTAACGAGGACGAGAGGTTCAGGCAGACAGTAGAAAAATGAGGGTAAGAGCTGTGAGTTACTTGAGAAAGTAGAAATAAAATTGGAAAAAGTGTGAAATGGTGGAAGAGAGGGTTGAGAAAAGTGGAAGAAAAGAGAGGGAGGAGAGTCTGATTGGGAGTCTGACAATGTACAAGCCAAGCGGGCAGTCACAGTCTCAGTCAGTCACGGCACGTTGAGTGTGTGTGTGTGTGTGTGTGTCTGACAGCCTGGGAAGAGATGGTGTCAGAGCAAAGGCTAACACATTTCTCTAACCTGCCACTGCAAGACACTATACAAACCATCAGAACATGATGGATGTACCAGAGGGCAACAACGTCTGTAAACAGACGGTATAGAAATGTGTGTGGGGGGGTAATAATGGGTGTGTTTGAGTGTTTATTTTTGGTTGCTCTTCTGCCTGAGCACTCACCCTGGTTTTCAGTAAAATGCACAATAACATCATGTCTTGATTACTGATGAATTCTCATTTTGATGCGTGTAAAAGGTTGGATAACAAATCCATTTTTATGTATGAGCGTTGCTTTTCTCTTTCATCACTGTCCTCGAGGACCATCATTGAGAAAAATTAGTCACCGTGCGAGTCTATTAAGCTTGCAGCTGCAGCCTGCAAAGAATTTAATAGCTGACCCAGGCGGTGTAGCCAAGTAATAAATATTGTGGCCAAGCAACTAAGAAATCCCATAATGGGAACTTCAGAAAATAACAGAGGAATACCTTCAGTTTATTAAATGGATTCAAAGGACATTAATGCTTTAAGGAGAAGAGACAGTTCTAACAGAAGTCTAACAGATAGTTGTTAAAGGGACAGATCACCCCAAAATCAAAAATACATATTTTCCTCTTGCTGGTAGTGCTATTTATCAGTCTAAACTGTTGAGGTGTGAGTTGCAGAGCAGTGGAGACATCATTAATGGCGTCCTTTAGCCAGAGCTGTGACGTTAGCTAGCTCAGTAATGCTAGATGAGGTAGCAGTAGATGCACCTTTCCTTCTGCGCTGTGATATGGTCAGCGGGTGTAGTTCTGTAGAAAGTAGGGATGTTTCCAACACGCTCTCATTCTGACATTGTCACATATTGACGTGTTTGGTCATGGACCTTCCACGTCCACATACGACGTGCAAGGTACCCTGGGTGTGTTGGTTGTTGACGTTCTGGGACACCGTGTGAAGTTCTGCGTGTTACATGCATTATCTTCTTTCAAAATACACTTCACAGGAAATTTACCATTCACATACAGTCTCTTTTAAAATGAATGGAAAACGTTGGTACAATGCTACAAATTGACGATGTTTTCCTTCAACAACAAAACCACATGGTTAGGTTTAGGAAAAAAGAACAGGGTTTGGCTTTAGAATCTTATTGGACATAAACACCGCTCTCTTGGGTGAAAGTCGGTGTTTGTTGGACCCACCCACCCTACTCGGATTTTGGCTGCCTTAACTTGTGTCCTTGTCACGCCGCGTTTCCCCCTGACACCGTGGGGCACCGTTAAATGGCAACCGGCCAGGTATCATGTCGACTTTTAAGGACAGTTTTTTCATTTGTTTCTGACGCCACAAATTACTGCCCAAGCGCCGGATTTCAATGACTTCGGAGTGAGACCGGGCTCATTATTCAAGACAATCCACAGACATGTTGTGAGCAGTTTCTTGCATGAAATATTCTCTTGCTACCGAACTACACCCATCAACCGTAGAAGGAGGCGTGCATCTACTCACTGACGAGAAGTTCATGCTCGTGACAGACACTAATGGCGTCCTATAGCCTGAGCTGTGACGTTAGCTAGCTCAGTAATGCAAGATGAGGTAGCAGTAGAGTGGTCAGTTTCAGTTCATTTTGCCTCGTTTAGATGCCGTGTAACTTTTCCAAGAGATGGACAAATGATAAACGACTAAAAGCGCAACACAAACATTTGAGAAAATACAACGGATTGGCTCAGAAACAAGGATCCAATATGTAACAGCTGATTAATTCTCCTCTCCTGTCAACAAAGAAGCTGAGAAGACTCACAGTGAAGACTGACCTCATGAGCAGAGGTGAATACATGTATCCTTTGTCGTTTATGGAGGTGCTTGAATGTTATTGCTTCCTTCTCCATTCCTATTCTGTCCTAGTGCTGGGTTTACCACTGAGACACTTAAAATGGGGAGACTGTAGGGAAAAATTGGAAATTCTGATATTTGGTGACAAGGCCAGGAAAGCACAGTGAGACACACTGTACAGTGGTTCCAATCAGTTGAATCTAAAGTTTCTGGTCCAACTAGAAAGAGTCCAAAGAGGCAAACCAGAACTTTGAGAACCCTACTGTTTTAAAAAGGTCAGACAATATGTGCTAAAATTGCAGATCGATCAGTCACAAATGATTTCAATGAATACTCAAAGTTAGGTTTGCAGCTTCCTCCTACTGTGACCCAGTTTCAGCAGAGGAAAAGTACACAAGCCAAAAAATATCTGCATGCCACTCCTACATTAAATCTACATCTCCATATTTGTTTGTATACTCAGTACAGTCCTTTCCAAACACTTGCACTTTTGCTAAAAGATGTCTGAATACATAACTTCATGTGCCGCCAATGTTGTCAGCTTATATGGCTCCAAACTACAAACATATGATAGATTTTAAAGGGTCCTTGGGGAGTTTTATTAACCACTTTTAAAGCTGCAGTGTGGAGCATTGCTGCAGTGTGTGGGTCCCTGTTTTGTTTTTCTTGTGTACAAGGACGCACATTAGGTGATACACATTGCAGCCATTCCACTGACTGGTAAAAACTGAAGAAAAATTACCTTTGTAAATGTTTTATGGAGGAAGAAAATGCATTCAACTTATTTGTTAGACCTCAAGGATATGCACAATACATCATGGTGAGTAAAACTGAAATTAAACCAAAACTTTTAAAGGAAAACTCCACAGGGTATATTTAAGGGGATTTAATATTGTACTTCTCTAAAGTTGGGGGGAATCACAATATTCATAACTTCAAAGGAACAGCCAAAATTCTGCAAAGGCCAAGACGTCCTTCTGGACTTTTAGCCGACATTTTCCATAATGCATCCTGTCGTTAGACCCTTTAATTAGCTTGGTAAGTGTCTTAATCTTTCAAACACCTCATCTCAAGTTTGGAACAAGCTTTCTGTTTTTAATTTCTGGACGCTGAACCGAAACTGAAATAACACTGATGGCATCATCAGGGTTATTGTTTGGAAAGCTGCTTCATGGCCACAGAAGACTTTATGCAACTGTTTTCTACCTAACTCACTAGTACTAACAGTGCTATTACAATAACACGACTTGACTCTAACCAGTTTTTGACTCTATCCTCCTGACATTAGGACATCACATTTTGGGTTTGCTTGACCCTATACTTTATTCTACTTAACTAAGATCTATTGTCCTCGTTTGTGGACACTTTTTTGTGCCATCTAGTGGTAGTAAGAGCACAATTCACGAATCCATGGAAAAACAAGATGGCAGCCATCTCTGCCAAGTCAGTCTGCTGCCAATCCTGACACAAAAGCAGACAGATACAAAATGGCAACAGTAACAAGCTAGGACGCTGCTAATTAGGAGGTACTTGTTTGAAGACATTAGGACATTATTATCATCTCGTTTGAGGACATTGGGACTTAATTATCGTTGACAATGCTGAGTTTTTTGCACTCATCAGTTCCTACTGTTCTCAAATACCTAGGAGAAATTAAAAAAGCATACCCATTAAAAGTTCGGTACTCAAGAGGATATAGAAAAGTGGACTTGTCCAACATGACACCGCACATTGGTTTGTGGAATACCGCTTTGAAGTCTTAAGTTTGGGCATCCTGTTTTTTTGGAGCCAACAGTGACCATATTTGGGCGAGAGGGGGGAGCCGTGGAGGGACGAGGCGTGGATCTGACTGAGCACCTGAGGACACTATGCACGCCCACCTATACCAGCAAACTAGCGCCAGCCAGTTGGATCCATAATTCACTTTACCTGTGATATTAATTGGGATTTGGCTGCTGAAAAACAGGCTCAAAACAAAATCTACTTACGGGAAAAAATGAACAGGTGACTTCTTACACCATGTTCACACTGAACGCCAAAAGGCCCCGCTATTTCAGTTGTCACACAGCTGCCTGTCTGCAGGTTCCCTGCTATTCACACAGTGGTGCATTTCTCTGCACCGATCAGAAAGCAATTCTGCTCCTCTGCTCTTTTCTAATCACATGTAGAGCTCTATCTCTGTCTCCTTATGTGTGTGTGTGTGTGTGTGTGTGTGTGTGTGTGTGTCTGCTCATCTCTCTTGTTCTCTGTTTAGACACATCTGACAAATAGGTGGAAGAACTGGGCGCATATTTTATCTTAATCAGATCATTTATTTCAGATCTAATTTATCTTTTGTATCGCTCATAATAGATTATCAGTGTGTTTTCTTGCCAGATTCATTTGTCGTTTGTGAAAAAAATAGTCCAGATGCCACAACTGATACTGCACATCAGAAGCTGGCTGCAGAGCTCGGGGCTGCGGCACGTCCTGTGTGAACAGCCCAACTGGAACTAGACATTTTAGGCTACCAAAATGTCACAGTTAACTTTCATGAGACGGAAACACATTGCAAAAGTGGACAGCATTGACATCACAAACAGGTTCAGGTCTATTAAAATGTCCACAGTGCAATGGACACACATTCCTACGCCTCTATCCTGATTGACAATTCACTGTGGTAGCAACTTGTTAATCACCAGGTAGCCACGCCCTGAAGCATACCCTGTTTAATGATCTATTTTACTCTAAATGGGACCATAATTTACAAAGTGAACATCATGCTGTACTCAAGAAGACTTGAAACTAGCAACTGAGCCCATAAACTCATTAGGAAAATGTTTACTGAGGTAATAAATCAGAGAGAAGTAGGGTAATTTTCTCTCGACTTCTATACAACCAGACTTCTTTTTGCAACTGGTGAAGCTGTCCACTGCTGACCATTGCAAAGAATGCAGGTTTGAGGCACTTGAATGCATTGGACTCAGACTCAGAGACCCTTGTCCACCTCTTTTATACCGTCTACAGTATATGTAACACATATAGCACACAGACTGCCCACTAGCATTTAACCTAAATGATTAACAATGGTATTTAGTAACATTATTTATTAATTAAGCTCCAGTAGATTCAGTAACAAATGACTGCATTGGTCTTTTGTAAACAGATTTCTTGAGGGTGTTACTACTTGCAAGAGCAACAGTTGTTGATCTTGCTTCTATTTCCATGTTCTATTCACACTACAAAACTGTGACCGGACTAATTCTGCTGTGAGGCAACATGTGTCCCTACAAACAACTTGTGTCACATCATTATGACCTCACCCAGCATGCCTGCTGATCCGGTTGAGTTTCGAGACCCACCTGGTTCTGAATGTAGGCGTGAACTCTTTCAAGCATCCCCTCACAGGTGTACTCATAGGGCAGGAACGGCTCCACCTGCAAACACAGATGTGCACACAGATGAAGAAACAGCAGGGGAGAGTGTGTGTGTGTGTGTGTGTGTGTGTGTGTGTGTGTGTGTGTGTGCATGCGTGTCCACAGAACCAAGCCATTGTAATTACAGGAGCCGAGCATCTGATGGTTAATCAAAGCTGACATATTCATTAGCGTAATTGTGAGAGGCTTATGTCATGCCACAAGCCACACATTAAAATCAATGACCTAATACATCACAGGTGACAGCGCTGAAAATTGATTTCATTATTTTTAGTGATGACTGCATCAATATGTCAAACAATGGATTAAAGTGACAGCGGATCACAGGTCACATGGCACCGGGGTGGCTGGTGTTTTTGTGCACTCGGGGTCCTTTGGGTGCTGTTATCAGTGTCACTGTTAAGGCCTGTCACTCAGTGTCTGACTCTTTGATGGGAGGAAAGTGAGGCGAACTCACTGAGGGAACACTGATCAATAGCTTTTCCTTTTCTTTCTAGTGTTTTGTGCTAACGGAGTCGATGTGGACAAAGACGCACTTTTGATGAGGGTGTAGAAAAGTCACTGCAGTTCGATGTCTGTGGAGATGAGTTTTATATTACTGTAATTACTGCATTTTTAAACCTATTGTATTTCTGATGATTTCGATAATTACGACTTATATTAGGACACATTCTGTCGGGACTGTCGGTGCAGAATGTGAATGTGCAGTGAATGTCTCCCTTGGTAGCTAAAGTGAGATCTCATTGTTTACCATCGGGCCACTAAAGCACTCAGGCTTTTAAATTGATAAATGGTTCCTTTTAGTGTTGTGTTCCTTTTAGCACTCTCGTATTACTTTATTTCATCTGAGTTTAATGAAATGTATCTGGCACTTCATCAGATATTCTGCAATGCAATTTGCCTTTTGGGCATCTTTATATAATAGAATGTGAGCGCAGGAGAGAGAAAGAATGCTTCATAGAGGGTGATTTGAATTCAGCAGCGGAAAACATTTTTAAAATGACTGTGCAATTTATATGCCCAAACTGAATGCATTGCTCGGCCACAAAAATATGTGAGCAACATTCATTATATCATGCCATCATCGATGACGATAAAATCAAACGTCCCTGAGCTGAGTTATGCTGGCAGCAGCCATGTCCAGAAGACGGCACACAAACCCAGCTGGTGGGTAAGATTGGGCAGGTGTCTCAGACATTTTAGTGCTTCTTTATCAGCCGCCTGTTTCCCTTATTTCCATGATGCACTGTTGCCATGGTGCCATTAAAGTCTGAGGCAACAGTGTGTCAGACAGGCAGCCAGCTCTCGAGTTTGCTGACAGAAGAAGCAATGTAAAATCATAAGCAGCAGCACTACAAACAAACCCTATGCAAACAAGTGTTGAGTAATTACATTATGTGCTCAGCTTGGAAAACACATACTGTAAGTAAACTAGGATGCATCTCAAAAAACTTAACTTTTCATCACATATACTGAACTACTATTATTGCAAATACTAAGGGAAATTTGCAGAAAATGTAACATTATGAAACAGCAGTTGGTTAGCTAAGCTTAGCTTAGCATAAAAACTGGCAACAAAGAGAAACAGCCAGCCTGGCTCTGTGTCAGGGTAATAGAATCTGCCTACCAGCACCTTCACGAGTTCACTAAAGCCCCTTTCACACATGCACTGTAATCCTGGTCTTATCTAGACATTATCAGGACAATCTGTACATGAGAATGTAAACATTCAAATCTGTTGGACTTGACATTAAACAGACTTTACCTTGTAAGAATAAGGTTGATAAACAACTTTTTAGGTTACAGTTTGCTGGCTTCTGAACATGATGAGATGACCCAATGAGAGCTGACAAGAACACGCATCAGGGCTGCGTTCAGCCCTGCAGAAACGTAGCAAAATGTTTATTCAAACGTAAATCACAGTGTTTTGATCACCCCGTTGTGTTACACCGCATTTTAATATGGCAGGGATTAATTCAGTTAAATTCAAAGGGTATATTGTCATGGGAAACATACACCGATCAGCCAAAAAATTAGAACCACTGTTGAGTGAAGTGAGTAACATTGATAATCTTGTTACAATGCAATGCTTCCCTTGGGAACTTTTGGTCCAGAAATTCATGAGGATGCTACGTGAAGTGCTCCACCCACCCAAACACTTCTGAGATCAAGTTTCGCTCCTCATGGCAGCGGCACTCCCTGATGGCGGTGGCCCCCCCAGCAGGAAAATGCACCATGCTACACTGTAGAAACTGCTCAGGAATGGCCAGAGGAACGTGACAAAAAGCTAAAGGCATCGACATGGCCTCCAAATTTCCCAGATTCAAGTCTGATCGAGCATTCATGGGACGTGCTGGTACCCCAGAGGTACCCCCACAGTGGAGCCTCCATGGATCGGACTTGTCTTTGACATGTCAAGGCATGGACATATGAGCTCTGGAAGGTGTCCTGTGGTGTCTGCCACCGGGATGCTGGCTCCGGAGCATTTGAGACCTGTCACACCTCAAAGCCATGTCATTCAACCTGGACATTGTAGCAAAACGGTGCACATTGTTGGCTCCTTGTTGAGTTTAGGATCCAGTCCAAATTCTTAGTCTTACGTACAGAGCATTACACGGTCAGGCTCGCTCTTATGTAGCTGAACTACTTCACCCGTATTCCTCAGCTCGCTCCCTCCGATCAAATACGCTACCTTTGTTGTCTGTCCTTTGCACTCGCCTTAAATTGAGCACCTAAATTTTGGAATGCTCTCCTCTCCCTTACGATCTGCTATCTCTATGGTTTCCTTTAAAAGCCGGCTAAAGACACACCTGTTTGGACAGGAATTTGGGTAACCTGTTTGCATCAGAGCTGTAAAAAGCTTTAAAGTTTTGCTAGTTGTGCACTTTTCACTACGTTCGTCTCTATCATTTCTTTCCTGTTGAATATTGCCCTTGTGAAGCACTTTGTGACCTATGTCTGCGAAAAGCGCAATATAAGTACATTTTTTGAAGGAATGGCAAGAGATTCAGTCATATATGACCAAATTACATGTATGTACTGGCTTTGTAAACTAAAAAAACTCTTCCATTTCCGTGGCGTAGTTTTTGTGTCATGCCTCCCCCTCGCCAAAACCAAACCAAAACCCAAACCGTTTCCAGTATGTCAGAACGTGTCAGACGCAGACAATCTTCTGTTGTTACATGTGTGAAAGGGCAACTCCAAACCTCCAAACTCCTATGTCCAATGTTCATATGTGAAAACAGCTAAATCAAGACATAATATCTTCTTTGTTTAATTGGCACAAAAGCCAAAGTGTTAAAAAAGCGACGAGCTGCCAGGCAACCAGCGGACTCCAGTAAGTTCCTGCTTTCAGCCAAGAAACAGTCTGTGACATAACTTGTTAATTATTGAGCTTTAGAGGTGCAGGTAGGTGGAGCCAGGCTGGCTGTTTCCCCCTGCTCCCAGTCTCTGTGCTAAGCTAAGCTACAGGCTGCCCATGATAGCTTCACGGTTACATATGAGAGTGGTAACAAACTTCTCATCTTACTCTCGGTAAGACAGTAAAAAAGTACATTGGGCAAAATGTCACACTTTTTCTTTTTTAACATTTTCTTTACATGTTTAGCATTTCAGAGTATAATTTGTCATGTTGATTACCAGTGAAAATTTAACCAACCATGATTACAAATGTCAAATAACATGCACTTTTTTTCCATCTGTGTCTGAATCAAACACACATGCACGTATCTGGTGTGCTCATCATGATCATGGAAAATAAATCTGCTCTTGCTTTAATTCAGTCTTTTAAAAAGTAAGTTGAAACTTGCACATTAAGCCTGTGTGATCAGTATTGTTCCCATCCGCACAATCCACTTTTAAAACATCTACCAGCGCCACAACTGGTACTTCATTTTGCCTCTATCAGCAGGAAACACAAGGTCTATTTAACACACCTGGCAGGTAGAGGCACATATGCGTATTAGCACTGCGAGAGGTTTGGCCGTGGCTCGGTGTTGCTCTAGTGACAGATTGAGCACAGCGTGATTGATTAATATGATCTGCTGCGGACAATGCTTTCTGCCTGTGGGGCTGGCCTCTGGAAGGCTGCCATGTAAACCCAGGTGTGGGCACAGTTTACATACTGAGCCGCTCAATATCTCAAGCAATTAGCAGCTCGCAGAGCAGAGAGGGAACCAGCTAAGCATTTTGTTGTAATGCAGGACGCCGTGATTAAGAGCTCTATTAAAGGATGAGGGCTTCAAAAGTGGGTCAGGCCAGCCTATAAAGTGTGCAGGAGCACACTATTATCATCAGCATCGTTATGCAGCAGTGTAAAATGTACTGTAGTAGACTATAATAGAAGAACATTATTGTGTTGAATGAGCAGAGCTGAGTTTGGATGGCGAACACCAGTAAATTAACATACATTGATCCTTATAATCTCACGGATGGTCGCATCAAACTCCTCAGAGTTATTGAAGTCGACAGTGATGACATGCGGCCTGCCGATATACTGCTCTGCATACGGATGCTGAGAGGACACCTGAGGGAGGAAGAGATGAAATATATTTACTATCACAATATAACAGCCATTGAAGTCGAGATCTGTGCACTCACTGCATATTTATGTACTGTTATAGGTGCTGAGCAGCACAAGTGCATCTACCTTCCTGGAGGTGGGCTTCCCCCTGAAGAAGTCATGATTCAGAGAGCTGTGAGGCGGGTTAAACTTGGGTTGTAGGAAGATGCAGCCATTGGCTATGGCCTCCAAAGGGGCGGGGCCTTCGTAGGGGAAGCCAAACCCAATGAACAGCTTGACAGGAAAAAAAAAAAGGAGGATCATGAGTCTATATGTTGAGCGCTAATATCCAGGTCAAAACTCGCTAGACTTTAACAAAGCATTTCATTATGATTCAGAATTCGTGTATGCAAACATCTGAGCATTTTCCAAGCCCCTGACAGCCTCAGTGATGGTCCCACCTTGGCCTTTCTGAGGAGCTGCTGCAGCTCCTGCTGAGGCAGCAGACCGTGGTTCTTGACAAATGCGGGCACCTCTGGGGGGCGCTGCGTCTCATAGTACACCGTCCCGTGGATCTCCATGTAGCGATGCAGAATGGCCAGGAACTTTTCCTTTCCCTTTGAGACAAAGACACAAAATGAATCAAGGAAGGAAATGTAAAGTAAGTGCTTTATTATCGCATTAAAAAAAAAAAAAAAAAAAAAAAATTCAGTGCACAGAAAAAGTCTGAAATCCTATCCTATCTCAATTTAGTATGACATGTAGGATTTTTGGTGTTACAGAAACATGTTTTCCACCTATCTTATCTTAGGATAGAAATTTAGTTATTACACAACCTTAAGATAGGAATCTTGAGCTAGGATGGCATAGACCCCAGCCTAAATTTAATAAATGGCCAATGGCCATCTGTATGAAATCATCTTTGGGAAAAATTTATTTGACATTCGTTTTTAATT
Source organism: Epinephelus lanceolatus (assembly GCF_041903045.1). NCBI lineage: Eukaryota > Metazoa > Chordata > Actinopteri > Perciformes > Serranidae > Epinephelus > Epinephelus lanceolatus. Next base: position 32,029,810 of record NC_135751.1, read on the forward strand.
TGTCTCATGTGCCATGTGCCAACAAGAATGGGGCAGGGATTAAAACCTATACTGCAACCAGCCACCAGGTGGCTTCATTTTTGGGCAGCTGTCCATAGACTGTAAAAATAATGGAACTAGCTACCATGACATCACCCACTGGTTTGTGGACTCCCATTTTGAAGCCTTAAGTTTGGCATTTCAGCTGTCACCATCTTGTTTTTTTTGGAGCCAGAAGTGACCATATCTGGGTGAGAGGCTGGCACGGTGGAGGAGCGAGGGCTGGATCTGACTGAGAAAATGGGGACACTATTGGCAGACAGCCTGTCACACAAAGTGGCCCATCCCTAATTATGTATATCTTTAAGCGTTAATAAAATGCAAACAGGTTGGTTATATTAAAATGTGTCCCCTGTGAAGTTGTCATGAAGCTATAGAGACCAAAACTGTTTTTGTACCTGGCTGTAACAACACATTCTCACTCTGACCTCGTAACATATTAACCATTGGTCACGGACTTTCCACGTCCAGATACGATGTACAAGATACCCTGGGTGCGTTGGTTGTTGACATTCTGGGATGGCGTGTCAAGTTCTGCCTGTTACATGCATTGTGTTTTCAAAGGAAATGTACTGTTTACATACAGTATCTTTCAAAACAGAGGCACTACGTTGGTACAGCATTGCGAACAGATGTTTTTTTCCTTCAACAACAAACACACATTGTTAGGTTTGGGAAAAAAAAGAACAGGATTTGGTTTTATAATCTTTCGGGACGCTAACACTGCTCTCCCAGGTGAAAATCAGTGTTTGTTGGACCAACCCGCCCCACTTGGACTTTCGCCACCTTAACTTTTGTTCTTGTCCCGCGGAGCACTGTTAAAATATAGTGGTGACCAGCCAAGTATCATGCTGATGTTAAAGGACGACTTTTGTTATCAGTGTCTGACACTGCAAGTCACTGCCCAAGCATTGGACTTTCACGACTTTGGAGTGAACATAACATAACATACATAATACATAGTGTACATAAACATGTTTATATCTGCTGTAAAGTTGGGCATTTTAACACTGGTGTCTCTGGGGACTGACTGGGTTCTGCAGCCAGCCTCAAGTGGCCACACAAGGAACTGCAGTTTTTGGCACTTCAGTTTTGGCTTCCTTATTCAGTTCCGTAGGTTGCTGCTTGGAGCTGGCATATCATCCATCTTCATTGTACAGGCTATAGTTAGGATATTTTTCTGTAATGAGGCCCCTGTTGGTTAGTTTTAGCATTTGATTGCTCACTTTGTGTTTGGCATATATTTCCATGGTTGTCAAGACTGCTCCCCTTGATATATCAAATAATAATTTCACCTACAGTTTGGACATTTTATGTAGCATATTTGTTGAGCTATTAGTTTTCTTTTGTCACTTTGAAAACTCACAAATCAAAGTAAAGACCTCTAAAGCCTGTCAAATGCTGCCAATACTAATCCAGCCAAACATGAGCCATCTTTGAAACATTTGCTATTTGATTTAGTTCAAAGTTAAAGTCTGTTTTTATGAACTGATTACATTAACATGAACCAATCTGCCTCATTGGACTGCACAGACAGAATATCTGATGCCAGCTGTACTTTTATTTGCCCTTTCTTGTTTTACGTTGTAGTACATTTACTTTACACGCTGCAAAGTTTCTCCCCTTCAGCGCCAAAACCACTGCTACGGTTAAATGAGCTGAACAGATTCATCAGTATAACACAGAACTACTCTTGAAAGGAGAAAAGCCCAAAGGTGTTGAGGAGGGTGAGAGTATCACCTCAGCCTGAACAACAGTATTGGTTATTGGAAATGAGGCAGATCTAATGAGCTGAGTCTGCTCTTGTTAGCACTAACATCATTATCATCTTGGTAACTGCTAACTATCCGGTACCTGTGAAGTTATGAAGGACTTAAATCGATGCATATCTTCTGTGTTGCTCTGTGGGGACAAATTGTTTGAACCATTTCACTGACGTGAAGCTGAATTAGTTTATCTCAAAAAGCGTTTCATGGGGAATGTTATGAATTATTCACTTGTGTGATGTCTTCAAGGCATAAATCGTTTTTCATCTTGAGCCATTTTAATGTCTTCGATCAACATGCAGATGAAATCACACTTTCTTCCACTTGTAGAAACATTGCTCCCAAAATGTCTTGAAAATCAAACATTCTTGGATTCATTCATTCCTTAAAATGAATTACGTTTGTGATTAGCTTTTATATAGAAAAAGAAATTACGACAAAGCTTCTCCACTTCATTCAGTAATTTATCTAAATCTGTTTAAAGGGGATCTGTTATATTTTTATGTATTATGTGTCTTATATATAGTGTTACAGTGAAGGATGATTATATTAACCATAGACCAGACTGGCACGTACAAGTCCTTCTAGGCAATGCTGATCAAATATAGACCAATATTCTGTTGCTATATTGCCTATTTCTTACCTAAAATGCCTTCAGAAACATATTAAGTCCACTGTTTGGTTGTAATATGAAAATTTGTGTAAAAGCAGTGGGTGCCATACTGTTTCCTGTATTGTAAAAATGGAGCCTGAAAAAACGGATCAAATTGTAACACTTTCCAGAGACATATTTAATCTTACAGTTTAAGTGTAATTCTAAATTGTTTGTTACCTGTCGGCTGCCATATTGTTTCCTGAAGAGAACCTACCAAGCTCAAATAACATCACCCACTAGTGGGAACTTTTATTGGTCCAGTGCGGCACAGTGCATTATGGTAATTGTAGGTTTTGAGGAAAAGCAAATGCCACAACTCTTATCCTTTGTTTTCTCTGGTCAAATTGCACCACTTCCAAAGTGTGTGTGTCTTTCTACTAAATCGACAGCCCAGTTTTAGGAAGAGAGCATCTTTCCAGCGGTGAAATACTTTTTTAACTCCACTTTATGGTGTCAGCAATATTTCATCATGGTTAATTTAATCTGGTATCATTTGTTTCTATTTGATTATTTGATTTTACAGTTTGACCCTCCAGCTTTCCAACCCACTAACTGCTGCACCAGCTGCATATGACCATTCAACATCGCTAAAGATTAAAAAAATGAGGTAAATGTTTGTAAGAGCAATCCCTGAGAGCAAAAATCTCAAGCTTCAGACCATTCTGAATACTCTGTTTCCAATGTTTTTCTACTCTGGCTACAGTATGACCTCAAAGGGTGCCATATTTCTTTAGACATTCATCTTCTCCAGGCACGCTTCTGCAAGTGTTCACATTATGTAGCCTACACTGCTACATGTAGCTACATGCTAACGTCAGGGAAACATGTAATCTTGGTTGCTGATGTTGTTAATTTCTCCTCAATTTGGGATCATATTCCTGCTGGAACATTTTTATCAGTGATTTTTCATGGAAGAATATGCTGCTATTTTCAATGACAGCGCAGATACGCCGAGATACATTGGACCCAGAACCAGTCAGAGCAGACTGGGCTTTTTTAGGACGGGGGCTTTAAGAGACAGGTGCTAAATTGGAGCTTCTCAGACAGTTCTAGTACAGACACTATGAGAAAAAAAAGTGTTTTTGACTATTAAAGCATGTTCTAGTAAAAACCTACATACAAGTATGAACCTGAGAATGAGCAAAATAGGTCCTCTTTAAATGGTTTTATTTTATATGATGCTCCTCTGTGCGACTTTACAAAGTTTATACTTTAGTAATAAATCTGAATGATGTGAGATATTTTATATGTTTGAGGTTGCTGTGAACAAGTCTGATATTTTTGAATGTCTGTTTCCTGAGCTGAAATCCAAAAGTTAGGCTTTGATATATAAATTCCTGCCGAACACAACTGAAGTGGAAGATGAGGTCTGTTTTTTGGTATTCGTAGAATCGATAATGCCAGTGAAGAGCAGGTGTACTCACTTGAAGCTGTGTGGATCCATCAATGATGCATCATGGGATGATGAATACAGAATAGTGCAGGGTGAGAACAGAAGTATGAAGAGCAGGGAAGCGGAGCAGAGGGAGGCAGGCGTATAGAGAAAAAGACAAAATATGACATGAAGTATTAGTCATTTTTCCTCTCATAGGACCTTTACAGGCCCCAAATCTCTCATGTGAACCACAAAACCTTAAAAGGTGGAGGAAGAGACTGCTCAACGAGGAGGGATTCATTGTCTGGAGACACCCGGCACTGCCAGCTTTTACGCCGCAATCTGTCAGATGCACAAATGTTACATTGCAGCTCGAGTTGTTCTGAGAAACAGGGAATGTTATGTCGGTGTAGGAACAAAGCTGCAGTCAGTGAAGTGAACCAAACCTTGTGGGAGGCTGCAGCACACTTCAAAGTTACAGTAAGTACGAGAACCCTTGCCAGCAGCTCGAAGGGAAAATTTACTCTAAACAAAAATGATTGTTCTTCTACCATCACACTTCAGGCCAGATTCCTGGAGGAGAAACACGTTTGGAGGAAATGTAATATCTAGTGGGTGTTTCACAGTGCACAATGTGGAGGTTTGCTAAGCAAAGTGGGATTCAAAAGTTCTCCAAACTTTACACGTATCTGGATTTTATCCAACTCAAAGAAACTTAGAATGTGGCAATTATAACATTCAATCTGTTGGAGTCATTTGTCACGCGTAGGGGTGTAACGACTCCTCTAAATCACTTTGGGCCTCAAAATCAAGACAACTGTGGAGCTTTGAGGGGCGTAAACAAGAATTGTAATGGTTCCCTGCAGGCTCCGACTTGAGCTCTGTTTTAGTCTATATTTGTTTACATTCTGGCAAATGAACAGATTTAAAAGTATGCTGAATTACGTCTCTGCAAACTACCGACACGTTAATTTGTGTGTTTCACAGGTATCATATTTCTAAAGTGACATAGTTCTGATTATATGGATGGTTGATGGTGTGACAACTAGAGGCCTCCCAAGCTGCAGACCGCTGTTCGAGACCAACAAACCCAAAAAAAAAGGTGTTTTTTTTTTTTGGAGTCATTGCTTTATTTCCGGCTGCTTTTTAACCGCAAAACGTGAGGGCTTTTTAGTGACCCGTCACTGTGTTTCCACTAGGGATAGTGTTACAAAAAGTGTTTGTAACACTGTGATATTGCTGTGTTTCCTGCTGGGATAATACCACAAAAAAAGGTTGTTTTTTATCTAAACAGTGCTGCGTTTCCTGCCAGGATAGCGCAACAAAAAGCGCTTAGCTGGTAATAAGATATAAATCCCATGTATAGGGCTGTTTTGTGAGTGAACAAAATAAATTTCTGTACAGCATATAGACTGCAGAAGTTCAAATAGGGAGATGTTTCTAAATAAGGACAGATGACTATGACAAATAAACTTGGTCGGCCGATTAGTCACATCAGAAGATCTTTTTTTGTTGTTTTGGCCATTTTTCTGGCCTTAATATTTGGCATTACCCTGCACAATCTATAGGGTAGGCAGCATAATACAGTGCATTTGACTCCCCTCTATAGCCTATATTTCTGCATATTCCTGTATCATGATGTTGTTAAATATTATTTTTGGCCTACACAATTCATGTATTGTTTAAGAGGCTACAGTTACTATTCTACATATACATATGTTTTGTTTTTTTAAGGCGGCTATTGAAAAAAAATCTACCAGATCACGTCCATATTGCAATGAATTGTGGGCAGTTAAATCAGTGAAGGCTGCTTAGGTCTGCACCCCAAGTGGACTCACTGGAAGTCTGCAGAAGTCCACTTGAGGCCCCTTGTGGACTTGTTGGATTGTAAATTTTGACAGCACTGAGTACTCCCAGACTTCCTGGGAATGTGCCCGCAAAGTCTACAAGTCTGCAAGTCCGGACATTTGGATTTTTTATTTTTTATCAAGACATCGCTGCTTTTCCTGCCAGAGTATTTTCAGTCAAAACATGACTGTTTTTGTGCCAAAACCTATCCACACATCAATCACATCATTGTTGAAACGTATACAAACGGGAAGTTTCAGTGTATCCCCTACATAATTACGTACAAATGTAACGTATCAGTGGTTTGCAGAAATGTACAACGGCAACATTTATTCAGCCGATTGGGCTGCAAGTGAGCAATTAGCAGTGTTTGCAATGTACCCATGGATGTACAGACAACTATAATGGGATCACTTTGATACTGAAGAAAACTGAAAATCTAGTCATGCAGTTATAAGAAGCATCTTTTTCTAGGATTTCCGAGAAGATTTATAGATTTGTATTGGTGATGGACATGAAATAATTCCACCCTCTGGAGGTGTAAATCACACTAAATCTGACAAAAAGTGTTCATGTTTAGATTTGGCCTGAAATTCTGAAATTCACCTCATGTAGCATCTCTGCATGGTGAGGAATTACACAATATCACACATGCACAGGGCATCTTGCGAGAGGAATTGGACACGCTACCTCTTGAAAAGCTTTTATGGCTCATTTCAGAGGCTCACCCCGTTCTACTGAGAGGTGGTAAGAGCACATCTTCACAAGAGCCATTAGAGTCACATGAAACCATTCAAGAGGTTGTAGGAAGCCTCTCACATGTGTTGTGAAATGTCCTGTTGCGCCTCTATAACAGATTGACACCTATTTATAATCAGCCTGTTTGAACCCATAGTTACACAAGATGGCATCAGACTGAACAGGATCATGGAGGGTTCCTCATGGAGAGAAATTATATTCTAGAAATATGTCTTGCATGATCGACAAATGAGAAATAAGATTTATAAATGTGTACAATGATTGTGCATAAGTTTGGATACTCACAAATGTGTGTTCCAACCTGGACATAACTAACCTAAATAAATATTAATATTTTACGTACAGGTTTCTTTACAGATTCTTTTCACGGTCTCCAGCTACACATAATTCACAAATGCATGCTGCATTTAAAGGCAGGGTCTGGAGGATTTTCCAGTTGCTGTTTGTAAACACACATTCAAATTTGGCCCCTCCTATCAGGCTCAACTCTCCCGGGTGTACGGAGCCCGGAGGTACGGAAGAAGGCTTCACAGAAGAGGTTCAGGCAAGGCTCGTGCTGGTGCACACTCGGACACGCTCGGGCACGGCACCTGCGCTCTCTCATTGGCTGGGGAAATCTCCGCCCAGAAGCGGTCCAAGCTCACAAAAACATCAAAATACAGTTAAAGGGCAGGAGCTCTGCAAACAGAGTCACCACCACACATGAGTAGAAGCCCATAGGTGATGATTAAGCAGGATTTCATTTGTATATGTCTATATTTTGTTTTGTTTGAAAATCCTCCAAGATCCTACTTTTAAGTGCTGGTGGATAACTGGGACATCTGGGCTTTCAATTTCAAAGTGGGAAAGATAACCTCGGTGTGTAAAGACCATCCACTCTAGCATCAACCTTTTTGCCTGGACTAGATCCACCATCCACTGCCGAGCAGTAACTTATAAGAACAATAAATTTATATTTATTTTTAGGGTTTTTAGGGTTATTTATAGGGTTCATGGTGACATGGTTGGGTTTAGGTAACAAAAGCATTTGGTTAGGTTTAGGAAAAAAGAACAGGGTTTGGCTTTATAATCTTATGGGACACGAACACTGCTCTCTTGGATGAAAAGTCTATGTTTGTTGGACCCATCCACCACACACTCAGACTTTTGCCACCTTAACTTTCATTCTTGTCCTGACATGTTTCCCCCTGACGCCACCGGGGACCATTAAATCACAACAGCAAACAGCCGCTTATCAAAGCAACATTAAAGGACGCCTTTTTTCGCTGGTTTCTGACATTGCAAGTCAATGCCCAAGCGCCGGATTAAGACGACTCTGGGGTGAGACCGGGCTCTTTTCCACCAGCACTTAGGTCCTGTTTACATGACAATGATTTCAACCAAAAACAGCAAACTTTAGTTGCATTTTGGCCGATCGTTTACACGACAGCGGCGTTTTGGGTGCCTGAAAAAGCAACATTTTGAAAACGGGTTCCACTCACTCCTACGAGTGCACTCTTTTGGAAACAGCACCGTCTCCATTGTCATGTTAACTTGCAATATGCAGTTACTCTGAACATGGAGACTTTTTGCACATTGCGCATTACGGTTCCAGTTACTAGGCATGCGTGAGAAAGTCAACCATCACAACAACAATGGTGGACCCCCGAGCTCTGTTTGTGCTGCTCACCCTATTGAATTTATCAACGCTTCTCCAGCGTCTAGATTTACAAATGTTCCTGCGGTTGCCATTTTGTTTGTTTATACATTGCTTCTCTGTAGAAGGAAGTGCATGTGTGCAGGCATGTGTTGTTTCATTACAAAGTCACACTGCCAAATGCTGGCCTGGCATGAATACTACAGCGTTTTTGGTCATTTTTGCAGATCTGTGTGCACGACGATTGTTATCAAAACGATGGCGTCTGAACGTGGAACTTTTTTCAAAACGAAAATGAGAGCGGATCGTTTTCCTGTAAACATGGTCTTAAACGCTGTATGCAACTGTGAATCTGTGTGGATCTGGAGACTGTGAAGAGTGTGGATTGTGTGATGGCCAAGGCCACACAAAGTGAAAGCCTGAAGTGGTAATATTGTTCACACACTCACCTCACCATTTTGTTAAGTACATTGGTTAGTTTTATTTGCAGGCAACCACAACTCAAACAGTTCAGATCCAAATTTTAACCCACACCACACAGTTTTTGTCCTCTGTCCTTCTCTGTTTGAGTTACTGTGCTGGTTGGAGGTCATTTCCTGGAGAAGCACAATGTGTGGCCAAGGACAGTGAGCTGCTAAATCCTGTGGGCTGTGGCCAACTCATCAGACAAAACCATCTACTGTTATGTCAGAGGAGGTATTTGGGTTAACTTAGTTTTTCCTTTGTATTAGTTCTAGTTAAACATTGTTAAACTCATATTTCATTTTGTTGGGTCAGTTTGCTCAGTTAACACCTTGTTTTGTTGCTGTTGTTTTGAGTATAGTTCTGTTTTGTTGACCTCTTTTATGAGCCTAGTTATTAAGCTATTAGTTTGTGTTGTTTTTGCATTTCTGGGGTAAATAAAAACCCTATATTTTCCCCAACTAACTCCTGTTTTCCTCATCACACAGTTGAAAGACACATTTATTAAGTACCCAAACACACAAATCATTGTGCACACTTCATTTGTAGATAATATGAAACACATTTGTGACAGTTTTGAGTTCAATTTCTCTCCACAGTTCTCTGTCTCTTGACTCTGTGTGCCCTTTAAATCTACTTGTAATTCTCCATCTCAGAGCCACAGAGTGAAAGTGTTGTTTTAAAGGAAACAAAAAAGATTAAAGATCAGAAGTTCCTCAGTCCGTATCTTAGAATCTGAACTGTTTCCTTAATCTCAGAAATTAGACGCACGCTGATTATTTACTGAAAGTTTTTGCAGGGGTTATTCTGTGATACTGACCTTCCACATACTGGCTTCTTTGCCGTACACAACAGCCATATTGTTAACCTTGTTCCGCTGAATGTTCAGTCGTTCCGTCTCATTCAGTTCCTCCGCCACAAAACCCATAAAAGAGTTATCTGGAGTGTGGGCTGCCAAGGACAAACAAAGCAATTGGCAACACAACGTTACAAGTCCAATTTCATGTCTCACAAAAAAAGTGATTAGACTAAAAGGAGCTGCTGTGGAGATGTAGACTGCTGTGCATGTAAAGAATGCATAACAAAAGAAGAACAGTGGTTTTGTTATGGGTTATTATTGTATTTATTTGTAAGATGATGCCACTGCTAACTCCATCAGCTAAAGAAACGGTGGACTGTATTTGCATTCAAATCACCAGCGTGGCTGACTCCACTGCATACTAACAATAAGGTGAAGCAATTTTACAAGAGCGACACTTTCCTCTCTGTCATCTTTGCTGTTGTTTTAACCTTCAAAGAGTTTTGGATTGCCGCTTTAATGTGCCACAGCTTACAACTTTCAGGACACAGCACAACACAATGAATATTGGCGCGCACAAAGGAAATCTACGACAGCAGGGAGATGTCAAGTGGGAAGGAAAAAGGAACAGTATTTTCAGTCAATTTTCAAAGCCGAGATGAAAGCTGACATCTTTCACAGTGTCGGGCTTTGTGATAACGGCAAGTATTTTGCTGATTGTCACTGAGTTAATTGGAGACTGCACAAACGGTTTCCTCTGTCACCAATTTCACCAAATGTGCCGTGAATGCTTCTGTGTGTGTGAGTATTGTAGTGTGTGTATGGCTGGCGGTGCTCGGTTCGCAGCAGGTGGCTTCAGGCATCTGTTCGGGCACAGCTGCTCTGAGAGAGTTCTCTGACCTGTTTGTGGCCCAAAGCCTGGGCAGTTACAGTCTGAGGACTTTCTAAACTCCCACAATCTGCTCCCACTCTCGGTCACATAAACACAGACGAACACGAATCAAAACACTTCATGTTTTTGATCTCTTCTGTGAGCGTTTATTCAGACCATTTCCCATATGCAGATGAAGAACCTCAGTGAGTGTTAGAGAAATGAAAGCCCACATACGGAACATGGTCATGTACTGCTGGCCGTGGAGGTTCCAGTAACCCCAGTTGGTCCTGTAGCCGTGCAGAGTGGCGTACTCCTCGTGGTTGTAAGCAGGCTCCGTGCCGAAGGTGTCAATCACTCGGATGTGGCACCTGGGACGAAATAAGAAATAGGCTGAGCTAAAATTAGATCAAAGTTATCTCCTGCTTTCAAATAATAAAGTCTCCCACTGATTTAGTGGGACAAACAAAAGCGATAAAGTGGAAAATAATTCCACCCTGCTTGGTTTATTTCACCTAATGCAGCACATGTATGCAGAATCTGTCAACAGCACGACGGAAAATATCTTCCTCATTTTGAGCTACGGGAGTTCATCTCAGCACCATCACTGTCTTGTTGTCAGAGTGTTGGTTTGTAAAGCTGTCAGTGGTGATGGATATCCACGTCCCCTGCCAGCCCGCCGCCACTGAGCAGAGCTTACACGGACCTCAAGGTGAGATGTGTGAGGTTTAAATCACAGCCTTGTTTCACAGCCACAGGGCCCTCTGCTGGCCCAGGTCACGACACGGGCTGGACAAGCCTGAGATGAATATGAGTCAAGCGCTTGGACCAATACTCATCTCCGAAGTACATTTTAAGGAGATGCCAAACACTCTTGCCATGAGTGAGTCGGAAAATGATTAAAATTCTCTCTGATAACTTGAAGGCAACTAGTCAACAGGGAGTCGATTACACTCCTCATCAGCACTAAAACATCTTTAAATATGTTGTCCTCCCAGATCAAACTCAAACAAATAACCCACGGAGGAACAGAGGAGACATTATGTGTTAAGTTTACAGCGAGAGAAGAAGAAAATTACATCAGCACTTTATCAGCAGTGAATTTTCACACTGGTTAGTCAAAAAAAAATCGATTGATGTAATCCAATCTGAGATTCATCAATGCCACGCATCGCTAATCAGTGTCAGGCCAGGAGGGTAAATTAAGTATCGGTCTCTCGCTCTGTGACAGCTGAGGAGCGCTGGTCGATCAGCTGACCTTGGATTGAGGATTTCATGGCTGCTCTGCCAGGTTTGAGAGAATTTAAAACGCAGGAGAATCAGGGTGAAATATTGTGAGATGTTTCTCTCTACAGTTCAAATCTCTCTCTCTCTCCAAGAGGTGACACAAAGGAGATTAAGCTTATGGCCCACTGATGTAACCATTGCACAGGGTATCTGCAGGTATCAGACACTTCAATGTAATTCTTTTTCAGACCCCTTCAAAATATATTTTTAGTATTTTATTATTACTTACCGTAAAACTTCAATTAAATTATTTGTTAGAATCACTGAAATCAACAGACCTATACTTGGGACAGGCCTTTAATTTCTTTCACACAAAATTGTTGCTTGGCAAAGATCAGGAAATGCAATGAAACTGTTTATTTAATCCAGTATGAATATTACTTGCTTAGAGATTGAGCTTCAACTAGCATATTAATTATGAATCATTCATTTGATCTAGCTCCAACAGGCAGGGCATCAGAGAAAGAGTTAGGGCTCTTGAGGATTACGGCACCCAGCACCCAGCATACCGACACAACACCACTTTATCCTGTTAAAACAATACTCGCAACTTGGATTCATTTTTATTAAAGTCCCTTTTGAATCTGTGGATGTGAGGACCCTAATGGACTAAAGGAATATGAATAACTTACAGGGTAATCGGGGACTGGACACATAATTTGAGGTAGCCAACAACCCGATTTTGTACATCCAAAAAAAATGAACTACTTGGTAACCAGACCAGGTGTGTAATTGACTCTTTGCTAAGTCCCGCCCCTGGACACAGACTGGCCAAACATAACGTAGCATCAGGCCGGCTCAGACCAGGGTCCGCTGACAGCAACACAGCTGTGCTCCATCATTTCAGATTTCCTTCATTTTCAGGCTGGTTTTGTGGATTTGGAGCTAAATGTTGTGCCTGGGGCACGTCGTGTATTAATGATACTCGTTACCTGGAGAGGTTGGAAAAAGATATACGTTTCTCCCCTGTTCCAAAACCAAAATCAAACCCTGAAAAGTGTAGGGTTAGCTAGCTAGCTACTGAAGATATAGCCTACTGAATGTATACACATGCTGCTTTTGCTTTGTAATGATTATAGCAGTGAAACAAAGACCGAGCCTGCTGTACAGGAACCAGTGAAGGGAAGCAGGGAAACTTTGCTGATATTCAACCAGCTGTGTGTCATCACAGTGTGTGCAGATGAATGTTGACTTGCCCTGGAGATCCCTGGATGGGGGTGAAGCCAAACACCGTTCATCTGCACACACTGCGATGCCACACAGCTGGTTGAATATCAGCAAAGTTTCCCTTTATATTCATTGTCTTGTGTGGCGATCAGCAGTGATGTGGTGGTTCACTTTTACACTGTGATCTGTAGCCTATAGTTCGGCTTTAGCTTCTAACTATCTTTGTCTTTTTAACCTGTTGTTGCTGCTGAGTCAGTCTGACATCCTGGATATATCCTTCAAACACAGACTGTAGACCCCTCCCAACTCCAACAGGGGGTGACATGTATGGGAACTGCCCATTGGTCTGACAACCCATTGGTTCGACTTCCCATTGTTCCGACCATATTAAACCCATTGTTCCAAAGTCTGTTCCGAAATCATCATGATGCCCTGTGGTTAAGGTCTGGTTAGGTTTAGGCACAAAAACCACTTGGTTAGGGTCAGGAAAAGATCATGGTGTGGGTTAAAATGAAAAAGAAAGTGACAAACACATAAGCCGTGAGCCTGCTCCGCCTCAAGCCTTTCCCAGCTGACCCAGAGCCGGTCGTGGCGCACCATACGCCCACCGCAAGCCGTTCAGCACCGCGGACAGTCGGACTAATGGGATGTCGAACCAATGGGCTGTTGGACCAATGACATGGACCCGACATGTATTATGAAGGGGTCACAGACAATGCAGTGTGTTTTTCAGTGAGCTCAGCATTTACCGCCACTGTTCATCAAAGATTTATCCACAGAACAAGACAAGCGGTCATTTTGCGCATTTCTGGACAGTGGCTCAGTTTGAAATATTCCAGTGAGTCATGGAACAGTCAGGAGCAGCCACAGTGAGCTGTTGGATAAAGAGCTGCAGGCGACAGGTTGCACACCTCTAACTAAGCGAAGTAACCAGCTCCTTTCACTGTGACTGGTGTCCGCAGACTCTGTGCCCTGTGCAGCGTAAAATCAGATTACGGTTGCTCACAGAATGGAAAAAGGCCAATTGTCGGCTGACTTCTTTATTAAAACAACAATAGGTTGTTTTTCTGCCCCCAGAACTCTGTGACCTGTAGTATTGAACTGCACTTTCCATTACCGCCAGTAACTACAAGTGTTGCCAAATCAAGCAGGATTGTAATCTTTAAGATTGCTTCTTTCATGAATGTCGCTTCTCCTCCTGCATTTAAAGTACAATGTGGAATAAAAACAAGCTACAATACAGCAGCACAATATAATCTAAATTATATTACGTACTTTAACACTGCTATAACTTGTTTCCTTTTAGTCTTTTCCCTTTCATAAATATATTTTCCTCCCAGAGTTGCATTAAACGCTGTTTGCTTTCCTTTGTTTGGATAAAAAATAGAGGATTTGCTCCTACACTGTGACTGCTCCAGTGCTGCCCGACTGGAACAAAAAGACCAAACATTGCATTTACAGAAAGAAAAGAGCTTGGAGCCGCTCAGAATTATGGATTGTTTGTTTTAGCATTTACAAATACATGAGCTGTGTTTTACTGTAGTGCATAAGTATGCACATGTGCATGGGCCAACTCATTCATTTTAAGTAAACAATCTACTCCAACTTTCCTACAGTATGAGATGCAAATAAAGAGTGGAGATTGTGTTGAAGCCTGCACCTGGGTGACTGATCACTGTGTAAAGAGGAGGCCCAATTAGATCCCCCCGGAGAGAGAATTTTTTGCTGATGCACAGTGAAGTTACCGGCCCAGTGTCTACCAGCCTGTAACACCGGCCAGTCAATAAGCCAATAGTGAAGTATTTCATCAGAAAGGCAATTACTGGTAACAAAAGTGGATGCAACAAACAAACAAACACTGCACTTTGAGCTAGGTAAACAAAAAAGATACATAGAAAAAGAGCAAAAGACTGACTTGTGCTTCCTCAGTGACAGACCCATGTGCTGCTTCATCTGCTGCAAGCCGTGGTAGTCTGTGTAGATGAGGTCAAAGGGCAGAGGTCCTGTCAGAGGGCAGCTGCCTCTTCCTGGAGGGACCCCCAAAAACCTGCAGACAGGGCAGGTGCAATTTTAGTGAGCCAAAGAGTGTGCACAGTAGCATACAAACAGTCACTGCAAACATGTAGGAGAGATGAAGAACACAAAAGTAGAGGGGGAAAACAGAAAGAGAAAAGATGTCAGACACTAATAAAAGATCAGGTGATGCTCAAGATATGTGTTAATGGCTGCTTGTACGATTTGAGTTTGGTCGGCAGACATACAGAGACAGAGAGTTGAAGACAGGAGGAATCAAAGAGCCCAGTTGCGTCGTGAAGCGTGCCAGTGTTCTCAGCGAGACGGCTGAGCCATTCATCTGAACAATACAGAATTCAGCGCTACCAGGCAGCGATATCTCGCAACGGGGGAGTCGCCCCAATTTGTCTTCACAACTTGTTCCAACTCACACCTGAAAACACACATATTATCTGAGACCATGCAGCATGTTCATTTAACCACACGTCTGACAGATGCGGAGGGGTGGCTGCTTTCAAGCATTATTTGTGCTGAATCCGCCTTTGTCGGGACGCCATCCGAGCACTTGCTGCATAAATGTAGGCTGCGAGAGTGCTACAATAGTGCCTTTTCATTGCTTTTCTTCTTTCTGCATTGTTAGCTTTCTCACCAGAGTTTCTGTTAGCCATCCGAGCTGCACAGCTTTGGGTGACAATGTCAATCCACTACTTTGGACCAGACTGAAATATCTTAGCTGTTATGTGACTGCCATCAAATCCAGTACAAACATTCACGGGATGAATCCTGCTGACTCTGATGATCCTCTGTTTTTTTCTCTCGTGCCACCATGAGGTTGACATTTTCGCTTTTCATTGAAATATCTCAACAACTGTTGGTGTTAGATTTGGTGCACACATTCATGTCCCCCAGAGAATGCAAAGTAATAACTACATCCTCAGACTCTTTACCTAGCACCACCATCAGACCATTATTCTGTTTGTCCAGTACTTACTACTGGACTTTTGAAATGTTGTTGGACTGAATGGATCAAATCCTGATAGAGAAATGAGTCATTTCACAGGGGATGTGATGCTTAACACAAAGGAATCCACTGATTTACAGAAGTTCTCACATCATATTTGTCCTTGTATTCCATGTTAATTGCACACTGTGGTTGTTATTCATTTGTTCTGTATGACAGCTGTATATATCTGTTTGCCTTGTTGTAACAGTGGTTGATGCTGCCCTCTTGGCCAGGTCACTCTTGACAAAGAGATTTTTAATCCCAATGAGGCTTTTACCTGGTTAAATAAAAGATATATATAAGTCTCTTTCACAATGTAAATCTCTTGGGCCACATGGCATCACGTGATTGACTCGAAAGTTGTAATTCCACAGTCAGGCCACTACTCAGCCAACATTTGTTTGTGGGGCCCATTGTAAATGAGCTAAAAAATGGGCCCTTCATGGTATTGTCCAAATGTTCTATCACGGTCCTATGCCAATTACCCACATGGGTGGTTTTACCCAAGTGAGCCCAAGATAAGATGTTCATTTTGGGCCCATATCCACTTGGTACCCAGGTATCTGTAGCATAACCCATGCGAGGCCCACTTAGGGCCGTAATATACTTGCTGCAAACAACGTGAACGCGACAGCATCATGGCTGCCATGTGTGATCTGCGTTCGTTCGATGTGTCGGCCGCACATCTCACGGGGTACCATGACACGTGCGCAAAATGCAATATTGACACTACCGCTAGAGGTGCTCGTGCGAATGAACACGGTGACCGTGAGATCAGACCAGACAGAGTCGCTTTTGGTGCAATGGTGGAAACTTTTGAAGAGAGGCTGACAGACCTGGTGTGGAACTACTCGCATCTCTGTGATGTTTCCACGCCGTTACCTAGTGACATAGTTCTTCTTCCTCATCAAGCATATCAAGGGCATCCATGTTTGTTTACAACACCCGGCATGCCCTACCCGATTTCCGGGTTATATTTATGTTGTCTGCCCCAAGTGGAGACCGCCAGTATTGTGTGTTTTGGCTGCGTAGTGCTGCAGCAAGTATATAGACAGACACGGCACATTGTGAACGCGTACGTTCGATCAAGTGGCAAGTCTATTACGGCCCTTAGGTAAACACACCCATGTGGACAATTGGTATGGGGTCATTATGGAAACCTTGGACAATCCCATATAGGGCCCATTTTTCAGCTCATTTGCTAACCACATGGGGCCCACACACAAATGGTAGCTGGGTATGTCAAATAAGGCTGCAACTAATGATTATTTTCATTGTTTATTAATCTGTGAATCATCTCCTCAATTAACTGATTAGTTGTAAAAATGTAAAAAAAACAATGTTGATCAGCGTTTCCCAAAGATACTGTCATAGAGGGGTAAAGGCCAACCTGATCTCACAGAAATACATGAAATGACCACGACCTCTTAACACCGCATTCCGTGGTGGCAGCACGTAATGGGTTGAAATCACGTGCTGCCACCACGAAAACAATGCCAATGTAAAGTCAATTAGGATCCTCTCCCGTGGTGGACACACGGATTTCCTGATTCAATCACGTCACTTCAACCTCGTTTTCCTCAATGATATTTTTAACATTCCTGTATACACACAAAAATGCGGAAGTGTCCTTGATAACTTAACAATATGACAGGTTAATGTCAAGGCCATAAAATAAAATAAATGTATTTTGCCAGCTTTTGATAGCGTAGGGCTTTAAGAGCATTGTCCTGTGGGCGGATGGGGCGCGTTCCACTACTGTTTTGTAGCTGCTCTCTGCCGTCTGTGGGCTTAATGCCATTTCAGATTGCCATTCGTCTGCTGTAACTGAATCCAAACGCCACTAATAAATAAATAAATAAGAAGATAAAAATAAGGCTGAGCACAGAAGAACCAGAGAGGAAACACCATCACATGGAGCTGTCTGCCCCGGGCAACCCGGCCACCCTCCACTCCACCAGGGGAGAATGGACCCCAAGCCAGCGCCACAGAACCAGCGGCTGCCCCGCCACTGCTGAAAATTATACATTTTGATACAGGTAGGCTATATACATATTGCAAAACTCTGTAAAAGTAGCCTACACCAAAGCATATTTTCGTTTCCAAATATTTATTTGAAAACGAAACCATTCATACGGTCAATATAAAACATTTTGTTAATAATAAAAAACAAATGTAATCTCAATGTGACCACGCCAGCCGGCGGGACTGTGGCTGAACCACTTCCAATGTTCATTCATTCATTCAATCGCGTGTTCAATGTGTGTGTGTGTGTGTGTGTGTGTGTGTGTGTATGTGTCAGAGAGGAGTATCAATAAAAAAAAGTAATTATTTCGGTGTTTATTTCTTTTATTCTTCCGTTTTTTTAATTAAAATGCGTAATATAGCCAACAATATTATAGACCAAATGTTAATCTAATTATTATTGTAGAATGTATTTAGCAAATCACCACTCTCAACTGGAGACAGCAGCAAAAAAAAAAAAAAGGGCATTATAAAAAGCCGACAAATAGTGTTAATTAATTGACGTGAGACACTGAAGAGGTTGTCTCCTATAGTCTGTAATTTTTTTTTTTTTTTTTTATCATAACTTCTCGGAAATTACTCAAAAGTAGAACATGCTAAAAGTAAATACAATAATAGGCTAAATAGTATCTAAGCAATAATAAAGTGTCTAAACAATAATAAATATTATCTAAGTTATCTATTAGGCTACCATTCCACTCTGTAAATAGATTTTAACATTTCAATATGATTTTAATATTATTTTTGCTTATTTCATTATTGTTATTATTGGTTTTACTTTTTAGTAGTATTGTATTGTCTGAGGATGACTCATTTTAGTAACTATCTACAGCAAAAAAGATAAAAACAAGCAAAGAAACAAACAAAACTCGTTTTATACACGGGGCCTTCAAAGTGCTCTCTGAAACTACATCTGGCATGGCTTGTGTCCAAAAAATGAAAAAATCTAAACTTTGTCGTAGAGCTAAACCAAATACATCATTGGAAAGGTCTCAACCTGGAGAGTGACATATGTCAGTATGAAGATTCTACATGGCTCCTGCTTTCAGCCATTGACCTTTGAACCTTGACCTCAGTGCATGTTTGAGGGCTTATAACTCAGCAATGAAAGGGGGTACAGACATGGGACCAACTGTTATAGAGAGCTCTTGACCTCAGCTATCATGTGAGTGTAGTCAACAACTGTGGGTGCTGTCAGATATGGATAAAATATGGATAAAATTAATTTTCACCCATTTAGAAATTAGATATTTAAAATCTGATTTCACAAATGTGTTTACCATCCCCTTAAAGTCCACAGTGTACTCTCAATTCAATATTTACAACTTCCAAATCTGGGAAAAACACTTAGATTTTTAAAACTACAAAACTACAATTCCCTGGGACCGCGCCATGCAGTTTGATACATATCAGCAACATAGTTGTAGTTCTTCTGATTTGCAAAGTAGGGCTCTAAATAGGGTTGTAAAAAGATATATCTACTGAATATATCTAATATCAAGTAAAGCCGAACTAGTTATTACACTCCACCTAGATGAACTATAGTAAGAAAAAGTAAAGATGTCGGCTAATTTTCGATATTTTAGCTAATACACTAGAAACGGCGTTTTTGGGACAGTAGGTTCGTTTGCGGTTTTTAAAATAGGGTTGTAAAAAGATAGATCTACTGAATAAATCTAATATCTAGTAAAGCCGAAGTAGTTATTACACTGCACCTAGATGAACTATGTTAAGAAAAAAAGCAAGGATGTTGGCTAATTGTAGTTATTTTAGATAGTACTCTAAAAACGGCGTTTTTGGGACGGTAGGTTTTTTGCGGCTTGTTGTAAAACAGGGTCGTAAAAAGATACATTTACTGAGTATATCAAATGTCTAGTAAAGCTGAACTAGTAATGACACTGCACCTACATGAAATATGTTAAGAAAAAGTAGGCATGATGGTTCATTTCAGATATTTTAGCAAGTTCTCTAGAAACGGCGTTTTTGTGATTGAATATTTGAAAAGGCTATAACAAATATCTAGAACAGCCGAACTATCACGTTATTATCATTATTATTATTACTGGTGGGAAATTATAACAGGGGAATGTATTTGCCGTTTTAATATCAAGGACACTTCCGCGTTTTTGTGTGTATACAGGAATGTTAAAGATATCATTGAGGAAAACGAGATTGACGTGACGTGATTGAATCAGGGAATCCGTGTGTCCACCAGGGGAGAGGACCCTAATTGACTTTACATTGGCATTGTTTTCGTGGTGGCAGCACGTAATTTCACCCCATTACGTGCTGCCACCACGGAATGCGGTGTTAAGAGGTCGTGGTCATTTCACGTATTTCTGTGAGATCAGGTTGGTAAAGACACCACAAGACGTTCACATTTAAGAAGCTAGAATCAAAGACTTATGACTTTTTTTAACTACTCAAACAGATGAATCTATTATCAAATTAATTAGCGATTAATTTATTGGCTGACAACTAATTGATGAATTAATCAATCACTGCAACTTCAAAGTCAAATGGTCTTCATAGCCCAGCATTGCTCCTGGGGTTTCCCTCCAGGTTAACAACGTTAGCTTTTAGCACTGTTGCTGTTTTTAGCGCCGTTTATGGAGACAGCACCGTTAGCTGCTGGCTGCTATCTCAGCCACCTCCATGTTGAGAACAGTGTGCATACAATCCACCATCACATACAGCTTCTTTAACATCAACATGCTAGCATTATTAATACACTGCACTGTGAGTGATGAAAGCAGTCAGCTGTGTCTGAAATCACTTCCTTGTTTAATCAGTCACTACTCCCTGTTTAATAAACGCTCAGTAATTTGCTGAGTAATGAGCAGTATATTGAGATTTCTGCATCATCACTGACAGCTGTTGAGTCACTTAGTGTTAAAGCATTGCATTGTGGGACATTATAGTGGATACATTTTCATACTCAGAATTTGGACACTCAAATAAAGTGCATGCAGTGCACTATGTAGTAAATACGGTGTGTTTTCGGACACAGTAATTGATTATAACGAGGCTGGTGTATTAATTTATCTAGTTTTAGTGTCTTTTTTTAATACTGTTTTCCACACAAGGCTCACATGTGAATGACAGTAATATGTTTGCATAATTGTTATATAATAAATATTTGTGAGATTGCGAGTCAGTGTTGTATTGTAATAATGTGCCCTTGTTACTTTTCTGCTCCGTGCAGCGAACCAGACAGGCTTGATCAGTCACGATAAAGCATCTGCTGCCTGGAAAAATAAGGCATAAATAAAAACCAGATGAGAGTTACAAAAGAACCTTATGTTACCAAAAGCAGAAAAGACAGCAGATATAAATTTGTTGTCTGCTATGACAAAGTACAGCGCAGCTTCAGAGCGCTCTGCTTTCAGTTGGGATCAAGGTAGCACTTTGTTTCGAGAAAAAAAATGCAATCAAGTGTGTCTGTTTTCATTACAGGAGAAAGTGTTGCTTTGTCAAACTTCAGCAGTTCTTAAGAGCCACGCCACAGTTCAAAAACAGTACAGCAGGAGAAGAGTAAGTGGATGTGCAGATCTGTTTTCTCTGTGTACTAAATGCAGTTTACTGGCTGTCAAGATAATGTGACATGAGGCAGTTTTTAAAACGTTTTTATAAATACAATAATACAGTTCTGTAGGGATACTACACACACAAAGACACACACTTGTACTACTATACTTGTGAGGACATTAAATGTAGCACTGAGGAGCAGGGGCGGAGCCAGACATTGTAAAAAGGGTCCAGAGGGTATGCTCATTTACATTAACAACTGTATACATACTATTTTTCAAGAAATTTAAGATAATAGAAAGCTGTAAAACTTACATTGTTTGGGAAAAACATGATCGTTGCCAAGGAAAAAAATAAAATCCTGCAGAGCCTACATCCTATTTTGTATCTAATTGTTCTCCGACTGTTTTCATCATTCTGAAACCATAAGACAACAAAAAACTGAAGATGACTAATTTTCACTCCTTCCACTCCCAGCTGACAAATCTGCTCCATTTGAATCCACGCCATAATAATCTGGGCTGCTTTAATTGCAAATCAAGGATCCCAAACAAAAGTAAATGTGGTCTTCAATACGTTGACTTAAACATTAAGCCAAGAGAAGAACATTTATTTAATTATCTTCAGGTAACAGCATAGTTAGATAAACAACTAGGCATTTATTATTATATGTATCACACAAGGTTGAAGATATTTTTAATAAGTTCGAATTCACAACAGCTGCGACCGTGTACACACAAGCGTCCCCCCATGGCCCCACCCCTTTATCGCCAAAGCCCTGACTTCCAAAGGGTGGGGAAATTTGTGTGGACCGACCAACTGACTAACTGAACAAGCTAAACAGTTGCTGTTCGCAGTGAAGCCAAAATATCCTGCATATGGCTGCTGACATCTTTTGCTGGTGACATCACATGGAGACAGAGTCTGCGCAGTAGCAATCTCTGGGGTAACAAGATCCTGCCCATACACTTCTCCAACCAATCATAGGCAGCATCATTGATTGTGAGCACACCACTTGGCACACATAGCTGTTGATCATGATGCTGAACCCCCTTTTTATGGCATCAAATAACACAACTCAGTCTCAGTCCAAAGTCATCAAATCCGAGTGCTTGGGCAGTGACTTGTGGTGTCAGACACTGACGAAAAAAGCTGTCCTTGAACATTGGCATGATATGCGGCCGGTTGCCGTTATAGTTTAACAGCGCTTGGGGGCATCAGAGGGAAATGGAGCGGGACAAGAACGAAAGTTAAGGCGGCTAAATCCCAGTCTGGCGTGTAGGAATGATGGTGGATGGGTCCAGCAAACATGGACTTTCACCCAAGAGAGTGATGTTCGTGTCCCGTAAGATTATAAAGCCACAGCCTGTTTTTTTCCCTAAACCTTACCACGTCTTTTTGTTGCTAAAACTCAACCATGTGCACTAGTTGTTTGATAAAAAAAAAACAAAAAACATCAATTTGTGTTGTTGTACTGATGCAGTGCTTTTATTTTGAAAGGGACTGTATGTAAACAGTAAATTTCCTGTGAAAACAAAAGAACTACCTAAAATAATAGAAACTATCTTTTGGAAAAGTGAATTTGACTTGACTTACTTTTGGCATATGTCCCATTCGCTAACATGGGGGGGACGGTTTATGACCTATACTGCAGCCAGCCACCAGGGGGCGATAGAGATGTTTTGGCCTCACTTATGGGGCGCTGTCATGTTGTCCAACTTTATATACAGTCTGTAAGGCAGGTTTCTCTCTCATGCCTTACCTATAAACTTACTGAATTAACTTCTCTGTGTAACGTGATCCAACTTAACGTCAGAAAAACAACGTAGGACAACTGAACATTGACAACAATCTTAAATATATCACTCCGCCAAACGTAATCAATAATCCAATTACCTGCATGCAGGGTGCACGATATTAGAGGTTACAAATTTAACATAACACGAACAAAGAAAAACAAGACAATGTATTGAATACATCGTCATGAAAATGATGACCCACCCCCCCCCCCCCATTTCATTGCAAACCAGTAACAATGAAAGCATCTCTGAAAAGGACGGAGATGATCAAACCTGCACAGGAAGCAGAGAAGAAAAGACCGTGTTCAGTCACTGTTTGTTGGAAAATATGAGAGCTTTTAGTGCTGTCAACCTGCATCCACTTCATGAAAGTTGATGCAGCGGTCGTCGCAGAACCATGACCTTATACTCCCCCTTTTCTCTCACTACCTGCCTCAGAAACACATCCTGCACAACTCAGCTTCCACACACACACAAATACCTGCCAAACAAGAGCCGATCGATCTTTCTTTGGACATTGAACATATTCAGTCAGCGCAGCTGCCTTGTGGAAACAGGCAGTTTCCCCTACAGCAGATGGGATAATGAGCAGGAGCGTGTCAGCTGACGGTGCTTTAAGCCGTGGTTTCATCAGTCAAAGGTACACAGCCAGGCAATTCAGTGCTTACACAAACAAAAGTGCACCTCGCTTGAGCTGTATTTCTGTTTTCTGTGTGCAGGATGCAGCCAGGTGAATACAATACAGTCCAGCTGGCAGGGTCTAACCACAGTAAGGTCACAATACCGACAGCAACTTTAATACACATTACAAAGTGCTTTACAGCACAAAGCAAAGATCGAGACGATGTATAGATCAGACGATGAGTCAGCAGATGCATAAAAACATGTACATAATGACATAATATAAAGTTAGAAGATCAGGAAAAAGAAAAAGTGAAGATTAAATTATTTATATAAATTTCATATTTTAGACTCTATTTTAACCATTTAAGATCTGGAGCGACATCACTTTTCTTGTGCTGCTTTTCTGACACCTTTTGCAAGTATTTAAACCTTTAAACCCTGAGCGAATTGTGGCTCAGGGTTTAAAGGTTTCTTTCAAAAAATGGGAAAAAACAGCAATGAGCAACTTGGTAAGAAATGTCTAACAAATTGCAAAAAAAAAAAAAAAAATAGATTCAGAAAATGATATCTTAAAAAAAACGGGAAAACAGAAAAAAGCTAGGGAGGAATATAATCAATATTATTACATTTTTAGATTATATTACTGAATTTTTAAAATAAATGTAAACAACTTTTTCAAGGTCATTTACTCGTTTCTTTTTAACTCCTTTTTTTCTAATTTTCTTGTTTTTAATGTTCTCTTTTTACCAATTTCTTGCAAATAATCTTTGTTGCTCATTACCCTCTTCTCATGTTTTTGAAAGAAATCAAGCCAATTTGCTCAGGCTTTAAAGGGTTAAAATTGTATCACAATGACATTGAAAACATGCTGATGTTACTGCCACAAAGCAAGATTGGAGGTTTAGTGAGATATGTTGAGTCTAAAACACTGCACCAGTTTTTGTTGTGAGTTTCATCTTGACATTGACTAAAAAACACCTTTCACTAATCAACTCCTTTGGAAACAGCATCACTCTACAGTCAGTCTGTGTGCAATACGGATTCTAAGCTCAGCTCATATTTTGTATATGCAGACTTGTGGAGCTATAACATTCCATTAGTTATGCTACTGAATAAAGCCGTGCAGTTACAGTACATCAAACCATGGCCATGGGGACTCACATGCACTGAGATGGCGATGCAGAAAATAGGAGCATGAATATATTTTTGTTTCATCTGCAAGGTCGTCCATGCTTTCACTGAACCACTGAACGTTTGTGTTCTCTGGTCCATTTCCTCACACTGGTCTAAAAAAGATTTCTATGAATCACATTCAATAGCATATATTATTAGTTCACTGTATTAATAATCTGGATGACCTTTACCTGCATATGAAATGTTCTGTAATTCATTCAGATAACAAGGTTACCGCTTTGAATTGTGTTTTATGCTTGGCCCTGGTTTTCTGAAATCCGTTTTATGCTGCTGGTGCCATACGTTCAATTGGGTTCAAATGTAATATCCCATCATGCCACCAGGTGGTGTATGCCACTGGCTGAGGAAGGCTAATAAAGATTAAGGGCCCGTCCCAATACCCCCCCTTAGCCCTACCCCTTGGCCCTACCCCTAGATTTGAGCATTCCCGCGAGGGGTAGGGGTGTCCCAATTCCTTTTTGCGTGTAGGGGTAGGGGGCATAACGAGGGGTAGCGGGTATGAAACTAGCCCTTCGGAGCGAGGGATTTCAGATGCTGACTTGCCAGCGAGGGGTAGACGTCGCCATGACTACCACCGAGCAAGAGACGGGGAAAAAAGTTTTTATTGCTATTCACGATGTCTAGATTGGAGTTGACAGAAAGCTAGCCAGAAAGCTAGCCAGCTAGCTAACGTTACCGTCGTCAGGTTGCCTGTTAGCTAGCTAGCTAGCTCGCACTATCTGGCGTCTGTCATCTGTCCTGTTCTGCAAAATTGTCGGACTGTTCAAATTACGATAACACGCCAGCTAGTATAACAATGCTGCCTCGTAATGTAGATGGCTCGCGGATTCCTGTTTAAAATAGTTACGCATGCGTGAATGTAACAGGTCCATGTCATTGGTCCGACATCCCATTAGTCCAATGGTCCGCAGTGCTGAACGGCTCCCGGCGGGCATATTTCTACCTTGATGGTGCACCGCGACCGGCTCTGGGTCAGCTGGGAAAGGCTTGAGGCGAAGCAGGCCTACCCCTCGTTGCTCCATTTCGAGGGCCAAGGGGTAGTGGGCAATGGCTAGGGGTAGGGCCAATAGGCTAAGGGGTAGTGGACAAGGGGGGGTATTGGGATTGGGGCTTAAACTCATGCCTGTAAACACAGGTGTCACTGATTGAAGGAGGCTCGGACAAAGATTTGTGCACCTGCATTTGTTTTAACTCTCTGTTGAAACTTATCGGAAGTTACGGACATTCCGGACGCTGATGAGAATAAAAAAGTATGATGTGTGAAGTATTGGTAAAGACTGGGAATCATCTAATCGAGGTACACGTACATGTACAAGTAGGACTGGTATATTACAGCTAATAGATCTAAGGTTAGAAAATTGATCAGTCTTTTGGGCTCAGTAAAATTCACTGTACTTTAATTTGGCCAAAAACTGAAATGATTTCCATGTATCTTTGATTATGAGACAGTGTCAGTTTACACCAGTGCTGTTCTTGGTTATAACATTTAAATCTGCTGCATCAGTGCAATGCTGTAAACGGGGAGTGCATGGAGAGAGTGCATTCATTAAAACTTCTCTGTATCCTGGACTCTCTCTCATGGTCAACTAACACCACGGCAGTTGTCAAAAAGGCACAGCAGCGCCTGCACTTCCTGAGGACACTGCTGGTGTCCTTTTACAGATCCACAAGGGAGAGCATCCTCTCATATTGTATTTCTGTGTGGTTTGCTGGGTGTTCTGTTGCAGACAAAAAGTCACTGGTTGCCCTCTCCCATCTCTGTCACTCACTGCAAACAGCCGCACTCTCTCAAGAGCCAATAACATCATGAAGGACAGTACACCTACCGGCCACCGCCTGTTCAAACTGTTACCCTCTGGTAGTTGTTATAGGTCCATCAAATCCAGAACCACCAGATTCACAAATAGCTTCTTCCCACATGCAATAACTTCACTAAACAAACAAATTCAGTCCACTCATTGCCACCTCTTGCACATCAACACCTGCACTTCATTTCATTATTGCTCTTTTAATTTGTATTTATTTGTTGTATTTATTGTATGCATCATGGTGGAGTAACGCTCCAAATTCCAATAAAGGCATTCAGTTCAATCAAATTTAAAGTTTAAGAGCTGGATCTCCACATTTTTACAAGTCATTATGAGGGTTACATAGATGTCTGTACCAAAGTTCATGGCAGTCTATCTAATTATTGAGATATTTCAGTATCAACCAAAGTGGTGGACTGAGAATCTTGTCGCTAGCATGACCAAAAACACTAATATTAACTTTCAAGGGCTCCCCCCTAATGGTCGACCAAACGTTAGTCAACCAGGGAGGACATTAGTCAGCAAGATTTCATTGGTCGCTTAGTTGCGGGAAAAGACACAAACAAACAAACAAATAAACAAACAAACAATTGTGTAACTCTCTTAGGAGGTCCATGACTGGACCATGTGGGAATTTAATTTGAAAGGACAAACACAGGAAGTTTCCACACTAAGCAGTCAGACAGGAGTCAGGTTAATTTCCAGGGCTGGTACCTGCAGTTATTCCACAGGCTAGTTAATAACATGTCGGGCAGGAAATCCAAAGTGTGGGATCATTTTGAGAAGGTGAAGGACGAACCCAAGGTGATATGCAAACTCATCTTCATTGGTCAACTACAAACATGACGTGTCATCTGAAACATGGAAGTAGCTACATGCCCATTAGCCCACAGCGTCATTAACAGGCGGCTCGCTCAGTGTGTGACGTGCACTTGTAGATAAAATATAGGCCTATATTAATGAAGGTTCATTAGTGCTATTGCTCAACCGTAGGCAGCCCTATAGTTTTCACACATCACACTTAAATAGCTCTTACATACGCAGGTCAAACTCATTCGCTAAAGATGCATGATGTGATACATGCAAATGTGGCTGTGCATGTATATATGTGATTGTGTATTCTTTTAATTGTGTGTGTATGTAGTACAAATTATGTGTGTGCTTTTACTACTATGTGTGTGTGAATTTAAGTTTGAATTATGGCCTGTGTGGCCTCTCATAGTTTAATGCTGACGGGCATTAATGTGCGAGCAGATGTATTACAGTGACTGAGTGCAGAATCGTACGTGACTCCGCTCCTCACAGATCCACTGAAGCCTCTGCTGCTCAGAGGTTTAATTGGATATATGCAAATCCAGGCAAACTTTAAGGGAAGAGTAAAGGGATTAAAGTGCATTAAGGAGCCGGGAGTGTGCAAATGGGAGTACACACACATACTGTAACACATGAGCACACACACATTTACAGTACAGCATGCATACACAAGCAGGCACAAACAACTCTCGTTCTCTCTTTATCTCCTTCACAGAAGCACACGCACACAAGATTAAAAGATAAGGCTGGCATTATTTTATCCTTTTTTATCATTATCAACAAATCCCAGGAAAAGACCACAGCAAGCAATGAATGTATCAACTAACAAGTACTGTCTGTGCAGCCTAATGCAGCCCATGCCTGTATGATTTACAGCTCTATTGTCACCAAAAACTGTTAAAAACACATAAAAGAGCCATACTGTTACATAACGGCGACATCTCGCTTTACTGTGATGAACATGGCAAATGTAGTTCATCCCTTTCAGCAGCATAAACACATCCATGAGTGTGCCTAGTGAAGTCTACGAGGCACAGCCGCTCTTCAAATACTGGAAATGCAATTACAGAGCTGTTTCAGAATAAATCACACTGGCTGGTCCATCGTAATGAAAGATTATGTCACTGTGTGCAACTTTATGTTTCTAAATGTGTTTTTAACAAGTTTTGGACGACACTGAAGTTGGCACAGAGGCGTGAGCTGTATCAGGCTCTGGATACACAGGCAGGAATTGTCAGTAGGGTAAATTTATCTTTTATTTTTCATCCAAACACAGTATGAAAGTGGGCTCTAAACACAGCCCAGATGCCAGAAGGAAATGTTCTGCACTGTACATTTCTGCAAACCATGAATATATTACATTTGTACATTTCATATGTTGGAGAAGAAAACTTTGGACAGGTCACCAGACTATCACAGGGCTGACACATAAAGACAGACAACCATTCACACTCACATTCACACCTACGGACAATTTAGAGCCACCAATTAGCCTGCATGTCTTTGGACTGTGGGAGGAAGCTGGAGTACCCAGAGAAAACCCACGCTGGAAGAACCTACAAACTCTGTACAAAAGGGCTCCCCCAAAGCAAGACAACCCCCACAAAGGGAACAGTTTTACATGTGGTGGCCACAGACAGTTGCTCTCTCCTTATCCTTCCGCACTGATTCTTCTCTAGTTTTGTCTTCTGCTAGTGTCACTACTGGTAACATACCAGCACAATCAGGTTGCTCAGGTAGTCCAGTTTGTCCAGTTTGCTGTGTCTCCCAGCACAGTCTCAAGAGGATGGAGGAGATATCAGGAGACCAGCCGTTACACGAGGAGAGCTGGACATAAGCGTAGAAGGGCATCAACCCAGCAGCAGGACCAGTATCTGCTCCTTTGTGTGAGGAGGAACAGGAGGAGCACTGCCAGAGCCTTACAAAATGACCTCCAGCAGGCTACTGGTGTGCATGTTTCTGACCAAACTGTCAGAAACAGACTCCATGAGGGTGGCAAGAGGGCCTGACGCCCTCTAGTGGGACCTGTGCTCACAGCCCAGCACTGTGCAGCTCGATTGGCATTTGCCAGAGAACACCAGAATTGGCAGGTCCCCCATTGGTGCCCTGTTATCTTTTTTTGAGTAGTGTATATTAGTTGACTTTGTCATTAGGAGGTGGACAGGGCAGTGGGTGATAAGACGTCTACCAAGCTACGGATCACTGCTGTTTGAAACAAAAAATGAAACCAGTTGTTTTTTGGAGACCCCCTTCAAGGTGTTTGCACCAGTGTTTGTAGCACTGAACCTAGGTGTTTTTTCCAACACACTGTAGTGTTTCTCACCCGCCTTTGAGACAGCGAACCTGGGTGTGTTTCACCCACTTGTCCCCGCTTTTCCAGCAGCTTTTTTGCCATCAAACGTGGGTGTTTTAAGCCAAAATATAATATTTTCCTAACCATAACCAAGTGGTTTTTGTGCCTAAATATAACCCCACCCTCACAACAGCATTGTTTAGAAATGTAAAGTTTCAAAGTATCCAGTACAAAATAACAAATGTAACATATCTGTGGTTTGCAGAAGCGTTAATTGGATTGCCACAGAAAACAAATGTGTGTTTTAATGACCCGCTCAGACTTCAGAGAGGAGAAATAAGTTGTGAGGGAAGGATTCCTAAAGAAAAAGACTTCAAAAAGAAGAACAAAGGTGCAAGACTTGCACAAATTTCCTGACAACTTGACAACCACCATCGGGCACAATTTCTCTGTTTCACAGCTAGCCACTGGCACCATGGCAACTCTCCAGTTTGGGGGAAAGGGAGAGCGCCCGAGAGACAAAAGAGTGTTAGAGACTCCATAGTCACACCGCATTGCTTCTTAAAGGAAGGGTGCATATGTCCAACAGTGAGGGGAATTGGCTGTGGCAGATATCCAGGCCCATATGTGGAGCTGAGGCTGTGGGCAAGGGGTTTACTGAATGCTGCAGGACTCCCAGTGTGAGGGGAATGACATGGGCAGAGAGGAAAGTCGATGTGCCACTGTGTGTGAAAGCCGGCCTGCCAGAGGGAACAGAGGCTGGCATGCTAATCGACCACTTGAGACTGCAGAGTAACAGGAGGAGAGGAAAACTCCAATGTTGATGCTGTTGTGATCAGATACAGCTGATGTCCCACTTTGATGTACAGGATCTGGCTCAAAATTCATGTTCAAACAGCATGTGAAAATGGTCACTATCACAGCACAAAGGCATCAAGAGTTACCAGAGGAATTTATCTGCATTTATGAGTAAAAACATCAGTAATACATACATCTAGGTTCTGTTCTGATTCTAAACCTCTTTTTTTATTAAGAGGGAGTGAAGTGCAAAATCAGCAGCTCATTTGTGTTCTCTCCCCATTTTTCTCTTCACCTACTCTGGAAGCACTTTCTGAGCTGTCAACATCACAAGAGGATCTCATTTTCTTAAACTGAGATAAACAAAGTCCTTATGGTGCAGAAAGTATAACAATTTCATGTGTGTAGGGAATCTGTATTTAAAAAATACTGAGCCTTACTGTCATATTTGAGACAGAAAAAAATGTTCCTTTTGCTCCTTGTTGTGCTCCTAATGGCATTTGTTATTTGCCGAGGTGTCTCTAACGCAGCTGTAAATCATGCCAGTCACTGCTAATGTGCGTTTAAACTGTCAAACTAAGCAGCGATAATCAAATATGAAGTAAGACTCTGCTAGTGCTTTGACTATTTCTCACCTCAGATGTTTTCAGAAACATATTATAGTGTACTGTTTAGCTGTAAAGTGAGAAAGTTTGTGAAAACAGTCGAGTCACAACTAGGCAACAGCCACTGGCCAGAGCAAACTTTTTCATTTATAGATGCTATTCCTCAGTCTGCAGGGAAAGAAAAAGAAGAGTGTTGAGGCAAGAGAGACGAGGGACCCAACAAAAGAAAGACTGAGGACACTGATGCAGCTCAAAGAGATGACTGCCAGAGAGGAGAAAGAGACAACAAAAGTATTTAGTAGTTTAGTATAGTAGTTTACCATTTAGCTCTGCTTTGGAAAGCAGAGCTAAATGGTAAACAAACATGGCACCACACCGGTAAGGTAAGACAACACGTTTACATGTCGTTTTCTATATGACATTTATCCTAACGACATGAGGTGGTCTTTGTGGAAAAAAGCTTGTTTAGTGGACTAACTTTGCACTTGAAGGGATGCCCGTTCACTTACGTTTTAACAGGTCTGATGCTACTATGCACCCCAGCTGTATCTAGGCTAACAGCTAACATGCTAACTATTATTTTTATGTCACTAGTCACTTGAAACAAATTTAGGACGATAGGAGACAGGTTGAAATAAACCGAAATTTCCCTTTAAACTTCAATTAATAGCCCGGGCTATTATTTGCTTAAATCACTGAAATCAACAATCGAGGAATGGACAAGGAATGGACACATAATTTGAGGTAGCTAACAACCCGCTTATATGTATCTGAAGAACTTTTATTTAAAAAATTAACTTCTTGGCAACCAGACCAGGTGTTTAATTGAGACAGGGGTTTTAATTGTCAAAATGTGTAGCCATGTTTGGCTAGTAAAAGGGACAGGGCGTTTAACTGGGACGAGGCTTGTAATTGAAGTTTTACAGAAGTTCAGAGAAACCCCCCCAAAATGTGTATAAATAATTGTATAAATCCTCACCCAGCGGCAAATTTGTCAAATTCCACAAGCTCTCTTAGCTTTTTCAGTTAAATACATAAACAAAATAAACACAACATGTCAAGAAAGGTTATATTCTTACACACACTTTTCTTTTTAAACAAAGAAATACAACCATACACCTTCTGAATTCAAGTTTCTCTCTTTCAGCTAACCAAGACTAGTAACGTTAGCCCAATTGCCTTGTTAACTCATTGTATACCACACTTATTTCAAACTCAACAGAAACAATTTAAACCCCCCAAAACTGTCTAAGTTAGTCGTCTAGATTGTTAGTCCACTGTTCCAACAATCACCAACTCTGATTGGTCGAAATAAACCCTTAATTCACTGAATTAGATGTCAAAATAAGCTGTTTTCTCTGTGGTGTCTCTTCACCGTTGCTGACCTACAATGTTATCCCCACCATCCAGCTGCCTGTTCCACCACACTGACCTCTGGTGGCGCATGATGTGCATTACATACAATACATCTTGGTTACAGCATCTCTATTTAATGAAAAGATGGGCATCTCTATTTGAAAATCATACCATCTGGATTTCTAAATACCCTGGTGTCACCAAAGCCTACTTGTAGTCAGTATTAAGGAACATCACAAAATCACTGCACTGCTAACCTCAATTAGTCACCACACAACACTGTGCTGCAGACAAACCCCGATGACGTTATCTCACTGATGGCCTACACTGGCTATTTTTATCAATGCTGCTTTTTGCTTTTCATCTCAGAGCATGAAAACAAAGGCACATCAATCAGAAGGCTGCAGGGCAAGAGAGCATCAGCACTTATGGAAAGGTACAACCTGAGACTGGCAGCATAATAAGGCTCTTTGTTGGAGCTTTGAGGGAAAAAGACAGCTTTGATTTCAAGTTTTATACACTTCAGAACGCCCTGCACATGCCTGTCATTGCTTCCAATGCACAGGCTGGAGTATTACAGACACAATTGACCCTGGTTTGAAAAGAGTTGAATCATTTCTTGGGGTTACCGATCACACAATTTAGACACGTCTGTATGTTTGCAAGGCGAAAGAAGGTGAAATTACTTGGTGCGTGTGTTAATGTGCTCTGTCAAGTGAAGGCCACGAAATGTATCTGATATAGAACCGCCATTGTTTCACACAGCAGCACTCAGATTATGTTAAACCAGGGCTTGAGATACAATAGTAAGTAAAAACAGTAAAATTATAGCAGCATGAGTAAGACAGAGAAGGCAGAGAGAGTGTGAGAACCATCTCTGGATCACAGCTCTGCGGGGTGGCAGCGTGTGCGTACATTAGTTCCTCACTCTGCTGACAGATATCGCAAAACCTGACAAGCTGCAGCCTCCTCTGCCCCTACTTATTCTCACCCTCCTCTGTTTTCTCACACCATCCTCCCCCCATCCACTGCTCCTCAGGTGTTGAGACGCCATGCTCTGTCGCTGGCTAATTATCCGTGTCGCTCTGGGAGGGGATGAGAGTCCCAAGCGGAAGTGACAGCTGTCTTTGCCACTCTGCAAACCGCCATAAGGCTGTAAGGGCCCTCCCCTCCCCGGTCACAATAAACCCAGGACTGTACTTCTTCTCTTGTTATTCTGCTACTAGCTCTCTCCCTTTACATGCATCTTTTTGTTCTCTTCATGGCCGAACTTCCTGTCAGCAAGTTTTTCAAGTCTACACTCCTACCATTTCTCTTTTTATATATAATGCTGTCAGTTTAAGACTGCACACAGATGATGACTCAAACTCATATTACAGAAAATGGCTACATCTTAAAATGTGTATGTTTTAACATGAAGTCCATTTCAAGTGAGATGTAAGTTGAAAACAAATAAGATTACCATTGTCTAAAAGATGATACAGTGGTTAGTTGATACTGCTGAATCAGACCTGC
Organism: Epinephelus lanceolatus; assembly: GCF_041903045.1. Classification (NCBI taxonomy): domain Eukaryota; kingdom Metazoa; phylum Chordata; class Actinopteri; order Perciformes; family Serranidae; genus Epinephelus; species Epinephelus lanceolatus. The sequence continues at coordinate 32,063,848 of NC_135751.1, forward strand.
AGTGAAACATGTGCCTTAGGATATATGAGTAAATTAGAGAGTAGTAGTTTCAGTTTCATAGCCTATTATCATAGATTAACAAGGCTAAAGGCCTTTACATTTCGGGGGCGTGACTAATAAACAATTGATGTGAATTTGCAACAGCTGTAACACTTGTTTAATAATTAGATTCGTGAGTGTGTTGCGAATTTGCGACAGCTATCCTACTGACCCAGAGGAGCAGCTGGCAGTCTGTCTGAGGCGTGTTTTTGTATGACCTAAGCTCCTGTAAGCTATTTTATTGCATTTCCCTTTAGCTAAATGTTGTGAGTGAATTTAAGTTCCCTCTGGTAAACAGTATGCAGTGTACAGTACATGTCTAGGGCTTTTACTGTGAAAGGAAAGAATAAAAAGACTGGATTTCGTATGCCTTGCCTCTGTCATGATGGAAAGGAGTAATAGTTTGCCATCTTGGTTTGAACTACAGAAACTCCATGTTTTGTGCCATATTCCTCATTATTTCCTGTGCTATAGATCAGAAATATTACTAAAGTTTTTAAAATGCTTAAAGGGAAGCAAATGTGCGTACCAAATGTCATGGTAACTAATCCAGTAGATCTTTTTTCCTTCAACAGCAAATGCATGTGGTTACGTTTAGCCAATATACACACAGGTTTAGGTTAAGGCAACAAAAACACGTGGTTGAGTTCAGTAAAAAAGAAAAGGGTTTGGCTTTATGATCTTATGGGAAGCGAACCCAAACACAGCTTCCTGGGTGAAATCCATCCACCACCACTCCCACCCACCCTCCCTTACACAGACTTTCACTGCTTTAACTTTCATTGTTGTCCTACCTCGTTTTCCCCTGTCACTGCTGGGTGTAATTAAACAATAACGACAACCGACCACGTATCATGCCGACGTGAAAGGACAGCTTTTTCATTGATGTCTGACGCTGCAAGTCACCGCTCTACTGTTGGATTTCGACGACTTTGGAGTGAGACCAAGTTCGCTCAGAACCTTGAATGTCTGTAGAAATATGTGCATGGCTGCTACCCCAAAATTTGTTACATAGTGTGGACTGACCAGCTGACTGACACCAAAACAGCCAGTGACACTTTAGTGCAAGCCTTTAGGGGCCTCACAAGACATGAGCTTAAAAAATGTTAATATATATTATTAATTTTAACATCACATTTGCACTGTCACCATAACCAATCGGGTCAGGGGCGTCTGGGAAGTTTCCCGTACATAGATATGATGATCAGCATACTGTAGTGTAGAACAGAATATATCTAAATTTGTAATTCCTCAGGCAGTTAGAGGAGACCACAAGCTGGTAAGAAACCCCTTTGCTATTGTGGAGGAGGGTGGATGACTGTGTCCTGAGGTAGCGGGAAGAGAAGATGTGGCGCTGGAGACAACTGGAGGACAAGTGCTGATATGAGACAGGATGTCTGCAGGTTTTTAATTAAAAGGACTGATCTCCCCGTGTTGCCGCTGTGCACTCAGGCCTACCTGGCTGATAACCTAGCTTTATCTTGACTGATTGCTGACATATTATCTGATAACGCTGATTTTCATATTCTGTTTACTGATTAGGAGGGCTCTCCATTTACAATTTGTTGCTGTCCATTGATGGGAAGGTTCTGCATTACTGTTAGACCAAAAGGCAGAGCTGATGCCACAATGAAAAACAGTTCTGACTCTACCAGCAGCAACAGGTGAGTCATCAGTTATCAGGAAGACATGAGTCACTGTTTCTGGATAAAATGTGTCTGATTTACACGGACATGCAGTCTGATATGTCTGAATTTACTCTTTGTAAAACATTAAACCTTGTTAGGAAAAAAAAACTGTAAATGCAGCTGTATAGTAATCACAATCACAACCGCACTACCCCAAAATGGTCCCCTGTGAACATTTTGCAGCGTGTGGAAAGAGAAAAGACTGAACGTCTTTGTTCAGAGATGGCACCTCAGTGGAGCATCTGCGGGATCTTGACGAGAAAAGAGTCTGGCTGAAGGGGGGGATGTGTGAGCATCGCCGATTTGTCTAAGCAGGACAGCAAAGGGAAGATGCCAACCAAAGTGACTACTCAGTGAAACCACCAGAGAGCCCGAATGTTGCCAATTAGAGGCAATTATGTGATGCAAACCAACAGCTTGACTCCCGCCAAAACCAAGCTCCCGTTGTGGCTAATCTGTCTGTCGGCGAAAACGCTAAACATATCAACAATCCTGTCCACTTTAAGAACCACAGCAGGCCATTCAACGATATTAAGCCCCTCTCCGAAGCCTGGGTGGGGAGAGTGAAGAGCAGGAAATGTAAATAGAGACAAGCCTGAGGGAATCTGTGGAAGCACAGCCAACATAACGATCTGTCAATTTGATAGCATGTGGGAGAGTAAGGGATGGAGAGAAATGTTGCCTTTTTCTATTCATTAATAGTCACAGAATGGGGATTTATGGATGTTCAGCATCTGCCATTAACTGGCCAATTTAAGACAGCCATAAAAGAGAGTGGGATGTGTACACTGGGTTGTGTTTGGTGGGGAGAGGGAATAGTATTGTAATAGCCGAGCCTGATAAATCCACTTGGCTTCAATTTCGACCTTCCATTACATTTTCTCTTAGGCTGAACATTTAATTTCGTGATGAATAGGGACCAATATCAGCCCTAATGGAATAGCACTGCACTCTTATATAAAAGTACATATACCAATAAAATCTCTCAATAAAGTCTGGCCATGCTGTGGCATAAAAACCCATATGCACACATCACAGATATGGACTTTATTCATCTGCTGGAAAGTATTACCCGTAGCCTTGGCTGATGTCTCTTTGTGAGTCTTGTGCAGTTCTTAAAACATTTCTGATGGTATATTCCCAATGGAGACAGACAGCAGTGATTCAATACACCGTGACACCAATTAGTGGGGTAAATAATGGCAAGGCGAGCTGAAGCTTTCCCACTGCAGCATCTTCCCCACCTCACTGATCTCCCGGGCCTGTTCTTATCAAAGCAGCTTTTCTTCACAGCCTGAAATTTAAGATCAAAGGGCAGCTCTAACTCATCAATGCCCTTACCTCTTCCCCACAGCAATGGATACAGTGCTCTATAACAAGCGCGCGCATTACCATCAGCCTGTCTGCTCCCGCTTCACACCACCCACTGGCAGAAAAGAATTGACAGCAAATCTCGTCTTGTACACAGTTATTTTCCTGGGCAGCCAGCGTGAAGCCAGAGCAGCTCTGCGATATCACGGTGTCGAGGAAATGTCCATGGCAGAACTGGACCTGTCTGAACTCCTCTTATTGCACCTTGCCGGCGTGACAATCAATAGTCTTACATTTGTAGATGAAACCATATGGTCTGTCTGACTGGAAGGCACAGTGTGTATATATATATGTATGTGTGTGTCTACTGGCATGAGCACTTCTGTTTGTGATGACGAGCGACAAGCCCGTTATCACTCTGTAGTCGGTGAGCTGCAGCAGGAAAGAGATGCACAAACTATAGAGATGCTGTCAAGCCCTCGGGCTGAGACAGCACTCTGCAAGGGGGAGAGATAGCTTATCTGTGTGTGGCCAAAGGTGATCGAAAACAGTGTGTGGGCAGTGAAGCCGCGATTGGGCTGCCGATCACAACTAGAGCGTGCAGCACAATGGACAACAAGGCATTTTCATTCAACAAATAATCTAAAAAAGAATAAAACATTAAACAGCAGACGATTCCTGCCCCAAAGAATCTCACATTAAATTTGAATGAGAGACACAAAGCTGAGTGCTGTGCACTGACTGTGGCAGTTCTGCCTGTAGCTTTGAGAAAATAACAGGATCAGAGAGTCAGATCTACGCTTACCCGTGCAGCTCCTTGAGAGAAACTGACACCTTGAGGTTGTGTCCCAGCACATGGAGGGCTGTGAGGATGTCAGCCCATTGCACCATCTCACCCAGAGGACCCCCCTTCAGCACTTTGGGACTGAAGACATCCCCAGACTCCTCTGTCAGAAAGCCCACATGAACCAGAATCTGGAACACCAAAAGGAAAGCAGTTAAATCACAGCAAGAAATGAGTTTTGTTGATGCAGTGTTTGCGTTTTTGTTAAACCACTTCTGCACTGTTATTATAAAGAGCAAGTCATTATTTCCATTACTTTTTTGTTTTCATATTCAGACAACCTCCACTCCTGCGTGGTGAATAATTGAGATTTTTGAGAGCAATTCTCACAAATGCTTCAAAAGGATTCGCATATGAATAAATTCAGATATTTGGCATGGATCAATGGTGTCAAATTTTTAAATACAATCGAGCCTCTAATGAAAGAGAGAAAGCGGAGTGGCAGTGTAGTCACACCAACGCAACTCACAACGCAATACAATCAGCTGTGCACAGAGTTGAAATGAAAATTGACCTGCCGAGGGCTAATTGATATGCAGAACGATACACGAACGCTTTAATTGCTGATGGGGAAGGATGGAATTTCCAGGCTGTTAAATATGTAATGAAATTAGAGGTTTTTTTTAAACAGATGGCAGCATTTAATATTTTTACTCTCAATTACTTTTGTCTCAAAAAAACTTTCAATTATATTCATCTACTAGAGCACACATTTATTCCATTGCTTGTTAAGAGGTGTTTCCTCTTACAGTCGACATCAACATGAACCCCTTCAACACCTGTCTGGACAGACACACCAGTCGTCATGCTGTCCTTAGTCTTCTAATTGGCAAACCGAAGACAGATGTGTTTCCAAATTTCCCCTGAACTATCCCTAAAATCTGTCCGTGAACAGAACTCAAGATTCATATTTCACTTTATATCAAGATGGTTTAAGAAATGTCAATGAGGTTATGAGAAGTGTCAAGTTACATCAGCATCTAGACTTTCCCTGTGTCTAACTGGCTGGCCCAGGATGTATCTGACTGGGCTAAATTGGTTTTTAAATGGGTGCTTTTCAGACTTGAAGCTGGGGTAGGCAGAAATCTGGAAAGCAAAAGCAGGCCCCCCTCTTCCCTCTCTGTCCTAAGCCCCTCCCACCAGACAACTATGGGATATGCACACGCTTCATGCAGTAACAAAGTGTTTCAAAGTGTTGTGCGCAGCAAATTCATTCAACCCGGCGTTCTCTCTCTGTTAATCAGAGCACAAATGAGATGAGAATCACCTAGCCACCCCACTGTTCCTCTGCCTTGCTCCCTGCCTGGGCAGCAGCTCCTCAAATGGACCTGCGGCTGGCAACTGTAGCGGCTCAAATTCAGCCAGCGCACCCCCTAGTGCCTGGTGTCACAGCAGGCTAGTGGCCAGAGGCAGCGCAGGATCTAAAAGCCCGTACACATGCATGTAACCGCCTGGAAACTGCTAGGTCAGGCACTGGGTGCTCCTTTTGGGCCCTTTTTTGGGGCCGTACACATGCTGCATTTCTTGTGCTCTCAAATTCATTGCATGTCATGTGACGAGGAACAACCAATCACAGCCGACATATATCTTTCCCTTCTTCCATAAATGTCTGTGGTAAATAAGGAAGAGTTGATCATTTTAGTGCAGGGCTGCTTGTTAAGGTTGCTTAGCAACCGCAGAAACAACCTGCCGCTGCACTCTTGAAAACTGGCACAAAAAAGACACAAAAGTAATGCCTAAAGATGCGGCATGTGCACGGGCCCTTTGAGCCAGCTTTCAAGAGCACAGCAGTAGGCTGTGTCTCTGGTTGCTAAGCAATTATAACAAGTACGGTATCAAAACCTGTTTACCTGGAATCCTGAGTGCAGAGCTGATCTTCTTCCAGGTGCTGTTTATAAATGTGTAGGCCTATCATCTGTGGGACAGATGAAAAGCTCTGGCAGCCCTGCACTAACATGATCAGCTTTTCCATATTCATAACAGACTGATATTTACAGAAGAAGAGAGAGATATCTGTCGGCTGTGATTGGTTGTTCCTCATCGCAAGATGTGGTGTGTGCTGCTGCATTCCAAAGGTTTAACTCTGTTTAGCTCGGGGCACAGCCGTTGTGCCCTGACAAGGAGGTACTGCTCTGGCGTATGAGCACGCCTGCCATGTGTCTACATTGAAAGCAATTAATTTGAGGGCGCAAAAAAGCATGTGTATGGCCCCTAACTTGTGTAATGGCAGTAACAGAAAGTTTGCTCATCCAGCAGGGGCTTGGAGCTGTTGTGTTTGTCTTAGCTGGGTTTGTTTTGCTGCGGCCACTGACTGGGGGATCCACCTCTGGAGCCTCTGCCCACTCTCCTCCCAGTGAAGCAGTCTGTAGCAGCGAGGAGTGAGACGGAGAACATACAGTGATTTACGGCTCTATCTAACATTAGCTACATGAAGATAAACTTTGAGCTGCAGCTATGGGCTTTTGATTCCAGTTTGAAGAAGGCGAAACACTTTCACTCCATCTCAAAAACACTTTGCCGATATTGACAGGTTTTATTTTGTTTATTGTCAGACTCTCTTTTAGACTCTTTTCAATAAGTCCATCTTCCTTTTTTTGGCTTGCCAACGCAGAAATAGAGAGCAACTTTCTCTGTGGGATTCTCCACCACTGACTCAGGCTTTCACCCAATGGACGTGCACACGCGTCTGCATTTGTAGAAGAGCCAATAGGAATGCTGTCTCTCTGAAATGACCTGTGATTGGCCAGAGCCTCCTGTCACAGATTAGACTTTCTAAAGCCTGAAAATAGAGCCAAGAGGAGGTACAGAAGTCTAGAGTTCTCTCAGTCCACTTGAATTACAGAATGCTCAAAGGTTATTATTGGATTTTTGCCCAATGACTCTAAAATGAAACTGAACTCAAAATGGCTCAATACTAGCGTTTCTCAGTTCTTATATGATACCAGTTATGGAATTTACAGAGTAAAGACTGTGAGAAAACTCTAAGAAAACTAAAGTCCAAATGAAATCACATTCAGTCATCCCTTTCGCAGGTGTTTGACTGACAGCAGCTGGAAGGCTGAAAACAACTCTAGTGTCGAAGTCTGTTTCCCCCTCGAATAGTGTCTCACTCCTGTTAAAAATTTCCCTGTACTGGCACCAGCAGGGGAACCACAGGCAAAGTAAACAAACTTTCACTGTAGCTTAAGAGCCACAGGCAGACAGTATGTCATTAGCAGCGATACTGAAGAGTGGGGACGGTATCGGCATCTCAATGAACTGAGCAACATTTGCAGGTATGTTTACAGTACATGACGTTAGCAGTGCACATTTTCCCGGTGAATGTTTGTTCGTCATCGTGTTCAAGTCATTGTGCCTCACACGAATACTGATGATTCATAACTCAATCACATAGATACCGAGTAAGGAATATTAGAGAATGAAGGAGGAGATGAATATGGGTTGTTCACTCAAACACTGGAAGCGCAGTGCAGACTAAGAACAGCAGGATGGAACAGGAAGCAGGAAAAAACAGAGACAGGTTGGCCAGAGATGGCCCATAAAACATTTCTCTGTTTCTGTTTTCTTAACAGCACTCTGTGTTTCAGCGACGGCAGCCAAGCCTGCTGCTTAATGGACAGTAACTATTACTGTCAAACACATCATTACAGTAAACAAAGCCCTCTCCCCAGTGGGGAAGAAGCAGGCATTTTGGAACAGTGAATTGTCATTAACAGAACAGGCTTTGATTTATCCAACTGCAAAACTGGCCAATGAAAGAAAGTGATGAAAAACAACACTGCATACACACATACACACACACACGCACACACGCTCGTACACACACACACCGTAGAACGCCAGGATACTGTCAGCTCGTTTACAAAAAGCAAAACACTACAAATTAATGTCTTTTATTCCTCGTGTTTCATTTAAGCTTTTAGAGAATTTAGCCGCTTCTCAGCTTCAGAGGGATTTGTGGCAAGCTGTCCACATGTTCTAAATTAAACGATTTAGAGAAAATGAGATCTTCAATCCTCAGCCTCTTCACTGTGATGAGAAAACTTGTAATGACACTGTGCTTTATTAACGTGATACGCTTTACAGACAGGCATGTGGCGCAGATGTCAGAGCTGAATGAGGCTTCAGGCAAAACATGACATGCCTCGGGTAAGGTTGTGTTTTATATATATATACACATACATATATATGCAAAGATGCTCCTGAGACAGTTCAGCACATAATAGCAGGGTGTAAGACGCAGGCAGGAGCAGCGTACATAGGACGCCATAATCAAGTGGGCTGGAAGTCCCAAGGTCAGAATCGAAGACACCTCCTAAGGTGGTTGAAAATGACTGAGCTAAGATCTTGTGGGACTTCCAGATCCAGACTGACAAACTAGTGATGGCTAACCAACTGGTAACAGATGTAGGAATCCTGGGCGAAAGCAACATCAGGAAGAAGGAACGCAAGAAGTTCGAAAAATACCAAGGGCTGAAAGAGGAGCTAGAAAAGATGTGGGGAGTAAAGGCAACAGTGGTGCTAGCAGTAATTGGAGCACTCGGGGCTGTGACCCACAAACTGGGAGTATGGCTCCAGCAATCAAATCCAAGATGGCGATGGCTAAAATGACAAACTCAAGGCTTCAAAATGAACGTCCACAAACCAATGCCCTACATCGCAATGGCTACGTCCATTATTTTAAAGTTGTATTCACACTGGGCGCAAATAAAACAATTCACACAAGTGAATTACATGTAAAGTCAATGTAAAGATGTGATTAGACATGAATTCTAGCTGGGTGGCACAATGAATGCAATGGACACGATGCATATGACAAGAAATACGTGGTTTAAGCAGCACGAATGAAGCAGTAGTAGTAATTTAATTTTGCATCATATGCTTAATCGTGAGAGTTGAAAAATCTTAACTTTAGCAACCGATTTGCACCGTGATAACCAATCAGCACTGAGATCCTTGAGGGACATATGATGCCGAAGATGTACTGGCGGAAGTTCATTCATCACTTCAGAGATTTCATGTGCATATGATGCAAGTTCTACGAGCGTATGAAGCAAGTAAATGCAAAATATTCTAGCATTCAAACTCACGTCAGTATTGTGACGTGAAAATTCCCATCACATTTGGTGTGAATTCAACATTATACAGTCTATAGTGATGCTCTCTTTTTTCAAATCCCACAACTCCAGTGGGTAAGGCAGGCATTTGTTAAAGGCGCTGTATGTAAGAATGTGGCCAAAACGGTTACTGCACTCAAATTCAAAATACTGCCGCGAGTTGTGTCCGCCCCCCCTCCCCTACAGATTTGAGGTTGCTGGACAGCGGCGTGCTGGAGACTGATTTGTTTGCCCACGGGCGGCTGCCGTGGCAGGGCTGTGTCGCCGTGTCCTTGATCTTTGGTTTTCCAGCGGACCATTCGAGCAAGTCCGGCTTCTCTGAGGCTAAGGCTGCTGTCGGGATACAGCTGAGGAGGAGCTGGCTGCTTATGCTATGTACCGGGACACTGCTAATGCTGCTTGTCGTGTTGCTCGGTCGTAACTGTAACTGATGCTGAGACTCTACTGACTGCGTGACTGGTAGACGGCGGTGGGCGCAACAGGCCAAAACGCAAATTCAAAACATAAACATGATTTGCGGACTGTAAAAATGTTTTTTAAATGCAAATATTCTGGCTGTATTATTGTTGTCGGTGAGATCAGTATGTTATATGAACATTATTCCTTAGTCTCTGTGACATATTAGGAGGATTTTACGACTATTTGCTTTAGATTTCTTACATATAGCTCCTTTAAATGTGTTTGTTAATTGTTAAAAAGATTACATCACTGTGACATCACTGGAGTTTTCTTTTAAACTTTAGAAAGCTCCTTCAGAGCCATGTAAGACATTATACAAGCATTTTTATTGGTTGATTAGTGCGTCTTGAGACCAGTAAACCAGTGAACTCAGTGTGTAAAATGGTTGGATTGTCCCTTTAATGGACAGTAGAGATACTGATTCTGTACATCGTCTGATTAATTCTCTTGATCATACACTACTTTTCACAGGTCTCTTTCTGTCTTTCGAATTACTGTACACTGTCATTTACTGCTCACCTATTGCATGGGTATGAAAACAGTGTTGCTACAAGTTTTGCGTGCCAAGATTTTACAGTGTTAGTCATATGTTCGTCAGTCTAAATGCCCCCTGGATGTCAGGCAGTGACAAGGAGCCTATGTTGTAAGTGTAGAGTGAATAACATAGAAAAAAAAGCTGCACAAATTGTGGTGAAGTGATTTCAGACTATTTCTTACTCTTATAATCTCTGCGGGTCTGGAGGAAAAGTGAGCTGATTGATTGGTTGAGCGTTTAACACCGGGTTATTTTTACCAGTATATTCAGGACAAAAAAAACTGAGCAGCTCAAAGCGAAAAAAGACTGCTGGCACCCCACTGGCAGCAAAGACGAGAACATTTCAACACCAAACAAATCATCATGTGTCATCAACATATCAAACAGCCACAAAGAGGCAAAAATAACTCAGCAATCAAGGGATGAAAGTGTAGCAGTTTGGAGAGTGGGAAATTGTGCACAATATAGCATTATTTCAAGTAAGATAAATCTCAGTGATATACATTGAAAATTTCCAGTTTATTCCCACTGTAACACTTTTTATGGGTTAATTCCTCACAAGTTATAGCATCTTGTAAAGGTTTAAACATATTCCTGGAAGGGATCTAATGTCATTTCATCAGACGTCAGCAGGCAGCACTCTTTGACACTCAGTGGAAATGTCCCTGTAAATGTCAGTGGTGAAAGTGCACTATAGCCAATCAATGTCTGCGAGGAGTGACTCTGCATCATTATCTACTTATGTCTGTGGCTCAACACAGAGAGGAGCTGAAGATAAAAGAAGTTAGTCCAACAAACTCACAGCTGTTGTGGTAATGTAGCAGCTTAGCATGTGGGCATTAAAGGACTGTCTAGCTTTCTGATGTTTGATCCAAAACATCCTGTGCTAAGAGTTTTTTTCCCCCCCTCCTTTAAAGCCTAAACAGATTGACTCACATCAAATTAGGAGCTGAGGAACATGTTTCCAGAGTTACAGAAAATAACAAGAAAGAAAAAACCCGTTGAAACTGAGAAAAGCACTTTTTTACTGGCTCGTCATCTGCAGTCTGTTTGCAACCGCAACGCTTTGAAAAGATGAAACCACAACACAGACTTGTTCTCTTATCCTACACTTTCATCCTCCAGCGTGTGCAGAAGCATATTCCTGTGTGCCTTATACTCACCCTTTTCTGCTCTCTCCAGTGGTTGCGGAGCTTGTCATCCAGCCGTCGAGCAGCGGTGGCCCACTGTGCTGCCATCCTGCGTATGCGTCTCTTCATGAAGCTCAGTGATTCCTTCCCCGTGCCCACCTGCTCCAGCAGAGCTCCGATGTCGGACTGGAAAACAGCCTGGATGACAGGAGCAATAAAAATCACTGGAAAGGATCAGAAGTGTTAAGAACTTCAGATGTTTTTATAAGCCAGTGCTTCATTTCTTTATGTGGATCTCTAACAGGCTGATATTAAGATTTATAACGTGACCTGAAGCAGAGAGGGTGAGATGCTGAAAAACGTCATTATACTATTCTCTACAAGTGGAACTCTTTTTATTAGAGGAGACAGAACAGAGCACCGAGAGCCCTTCATACAGTGCTGCCAGAAAGTTTGTGAACCCTTTAGAATTTTCTCTATCTCTGCACAAATGTGATCTCAAATGTGTTCAGACCTTTATCTAAGTCCAAAGAATACAGGAAGAGGACCCAGTTAAACATTTATTCATTCATTTATTTTCCGTAACCGCTTATCCAGCTGACATTGGGCGAGAGGCAGGGTACACCCTGGACAGGTCACCAGACTATCACAGGGCTGACACATAGACAATCATTCATATTCACATTCACACCTATGGTCAATTTAGAGTCACCATTTAACCTGCATGTCTTTGGACTGTGGGAGGAAGCTGGAGTACCCGGAGAAAACCCACACTGACACAGGGAGAACATGCAAACTCTGCACAGAAGCAGACTCTAATTTTATAGAGCAAACTTCTTCAACTTATCTTTGGTGGAAAGAGTATGTGAACTAGGGATGTCAGTGGTTAAGTGGTAATGGATTAACTGCTAGATTATTTTTGACCAGTAACGTATGTTGATCTACAGCAGAGATAATCAGTTTACAGCCCGTGGGCCAGATTAGGATGCTGGGCAGGGACAGGGCTAGGGGGTGGCTACTTGGGCTCAAGCCCCAGATGTTTTCTGAAAAGCCCCAAATGTGAATTTTACTTTAAAAAAAAAAAAAAAAAAAAAAAGGTCTCGTGAGTAACATGCAGTAACAGAGTCCAACAGAGAGGCAGCAGCTGCGGGAAAGTAGCCTGTGTACTGTGTAGCCTGCCTGGGCCTGCCCTGAAGAAGAAGTGTTTCCTTGTTCATTATTCTCCAGGGTAACATTTTTTTTCCATGACCGTAGGTGAAAGCGGAGCACTTCCGATTGTCAGTAAACGGCCGGTGGTAACAGCAAGTACCTGGATGCTGAACAAGAAAGACGAAAGAAGAATATGGATATTCTGAAGTTTTTTTAATTCAAAACCAGCACCAGGAGTTGTTTGAAGTTAGTGAATCTTATTTGAAAGGTGACTGACGAGGTTACTTTGCTGGTTTGCTAACGTTAGCTGGCTATACGTTGTGTTATGATGAAAATGAAAGATAGCAAATTTGCAGCAAAAAACAAAAGCACCCATTTTTTCACGTGCACGTCAGCGTGCGCATTTCATTCACCATCTGGGCTAAGCCCCGATGTCCTACAATCCCAAATCCGCCTCTGATGCTGGGTTTCCCGCCGACCATTTACTCATACAAAGTGAAAATAAACTGATTCACAATGGGATTTTTTTGGGACTTTTAAGGTAAATATGCTTGAACAGGGCCTTTAAAAAGCATCAAAATAGATATCTCTGGTCCATAGGTTAATTTTGCTACTCTTATGTTTACTTCACTACACTGCACACCACCTGAGTTGGGTGGAAGCTAGCTAGCAGCACGAGGCATTTGGTAAATAGGCCTACTGCCATCGTGGGTTGGGACAGCATTACCAGCAGTAATCGCAAAATGGTGCCTCTAGCTAGCTGCCACCCGACCCGAGTGGTGCACAGTGCAAAGCGGCCAAGGCTAGCTAACCAGTGGAGAGCAAGCAGTGGGCACCAGTGGGCTGGCTGTCTGTCGGCAAAGCCAACAGAACATTAAATAAAAGGCAAGACTTTTACAACACAAAACTTTTAAAAAAAAAAAACAAACAAAAAGTTAATGGAGCGCCGGAGAGGAAAGCGCCCAGTTAATGGGGGTTAGGCTATAGAAAGCAAAATTAACTGAAACCCCAAACCATGATATTGCCACAGCCATGCTTCACAGTTGGGATGAGGTGTTTATGCTGGAATGTAGTGTTTGGTTTGTGCTTCTCAATTACACCAAAAAGTTCTATTTCGGACTCATCTGTTCACAAAACATTTTCTTCCAGTAGCCCTCTAGTTCATCCATATAGCCTTTAGCAAACTTCAGATGGGCAGCAGTGTTCCTCTTGGAGAGTAGTGACTTTCACTTTGCCATCAGCGGCTGTGGCTCAGGAGGTAGAGCAGTCGTCCACCAAGTAGTGCTTCAATCCCTGGCCCTTGCAGGGACTCAAGTGCTTTGAGTGGTTGCTAAGACCAGTAAAGTGCTATATGTACCATCCTGCCATTCATACCATTTTCAGTGCTTGTCTGCTGATAAACTCATTTGTCAATGCAAGTGAGGCCTGTAGATTCTTGGACGTAGATCCTTGGATGTTACCCTGGAGTTCTTAAGACTTCCTTGAGTATAACACGTCTTTGCTCTTTGAGTTATTTTTGTTGAAAGAGAGTAACAATGGTGTTGACTTTCTTCCATTATTTAACTATCTGATCACATATTTATGTCACATTTATGCAGAAATACAGAAAATTCTAAAGGTTTCACAAACTTCCTAGCAGCACTGTATCCTGGTATCTGCTGTGCCCTGGGGCAAGGCCTCTCAGACACATTGCCTGAGGGATTCCTTCGATCATTCGCATAAATAGTCTGCTCTCATTTTACATTTCCTGCTCTGCCCACTATAATCACTGCATCACAGCCAAATACCAGCACGTGAGTATTGATCAATGGACTAACTACACTGCTCTGCACAAAGGAGTTAGAAAAATACAGAAGAGAAAACTGGTGCACACAAACACAGCCTGCCTGTCTCTCTCAAACACATATACTGTGAAAGAAACTGAGACCCTCTGAAAGACAAAAATCAATATGCAGAGGTGCACTGTACTCTCACAATGCAGGTGAATTATTGCTCTCAAGAGCAACTTGTGTGCGGCACAGCAAAATGCAGAGTACCCAAGGGAAGCCTTGGGATTAGTCTCAGTGAATACAGGCTGGCAATTAGAGCAGAAGGTAGACTGCAGAATGAATTCACATCAGGGCCTGGCTGTACATTACTCTGGGGAGATAGGGGGAGGAGGGGTGGGGACGATTGGTGGGATAGACCTTGAGGAGAGACTGTAAGCACAATGCATCATGTGTTGATGCTGAAAATAAAAGTCAAATGATGCAGAAAGGCAAACAGAATGACAACTGGGAATGACAGGCAGCACCCTGTGAGAAACAGTGTTGGGTACTCAGATTCTCCCAGGAGCTATTGCTCAAAAATGAAGTAATAAATGCTCTGAATGAACTTGGGAAATAAGTTGAAGGCACTCTGGAGCATCAGCGTCAAGCTACCAAATCTACAGCACCTTGATGTGCAGCATTTGTCATTCTCAATTCTCTTTTCACTTTTCACATTTACACCAGATTCCTTGTCACTCCTAAATGACTGACACCCTTGTTGGCATGTGAAGAGTGAAGACTACCACCTGTCTCCTCAGTTGGCTCTGCAGTCGTCAGCTGGCTCTTTTCACTTCCAGATAAAATTTGAACAGAGAATATCATACTTTTTCCCCAGGATCTTCTCTTCACACTGAACAGATGTGAGATTAACCAGCAGCCTCTCCTGTGCAGAGACAGGGACAAACTCTCTTGTTGGCATCGCACTTGAGAAATAGGCAACTGTGTCCCTGACTGTTTTTGCTTTCGAGGAACTTGGACTAAAGTCTCTGCAGTAATTATTATACCTCAATGTCAAACTGTTACCCTGTGCTCTGTTCCTATTTCTTTTCTTCTTCAGGTAACTCTGTTGTTGTGGAATCAAAGCAACTGATATGGAAAAATTACCTGTCTCTTGGGTGGAGGCTTCAATGTGGGTGTAGCAGTCTGGTTCCTCCAGGCCAGTGGGGGGCAGAACCACTCCACCTCGCTCAGGTAGACAAGGAAGGAGCAATCGGAGCCGTCTACACCATAAAAGGCATAGCAAGGGTCTGAGGTCCAACGAGCGCGCATCCACTGGAAGACAAAGACCCAAACTGTTGTCTCACAAAAATGTCACGTACACTCTCAGGGCATTTATTAAATGGACAGGTCACTCCAAAATCTACAATACATATTTTCCCTCTTACCTGTGGTGCTTTGTATCAATTGAGATTGTTTTGGTGTGAGTTGCCAAGTGTTGGAGATATCAGCCGTAGAGAAGTCTGCCTTCTCTCCAAAATAATGGAACTACATGACACACGGTTTGTGGTGCTCAAAGCGCCAAAAAAATATATTTGAAAAACTCAACAGCAATGTCTCTTTCCAGAAATCATGACCTGGTTACTCAAGATAATCTTCAGATCATGTTCTGCGCAGTTTCATTTCAGAACTGTTTTCTTTCCTCCAAGCTACACTCGCCAACTGTATCACCGCACAGAAGGAAGCGTGCATCTACCGCTAGCTCACCTAGCACCACTGGCTAGCTAACGTTACACCTCAGTTGCGGAGGACACCATTAATGTTTACATCTCGCACTGTCACAAGCACAAACCCTTTGTCCCTGAGTAGATATACGTTTCCTTCTGCATTGTGATACGGTTGGTAGGTGTAGTTTATCCATCCATCCATCCATCCAACTATCTATCGTCATCCTATTTATCCAGGGCTGGGTGACAGGGGCTGCACTCTGAGCAAAGTTCACCAGGCGTCCCTCTCCCCAGCAACACTTTCCAGCCTCTCCTGGGGGATCCCGAGGCATTCCCAAGCCAAATGAAATATATAATCCCTCCAAGCTGTTCTGGGTCTGCCCAAGGGCCTCCTACCAGCTGGATGTGCCCGGAAAACCTCTAACTGCAGGAGACCAGCAGGCACCCTGATCAGCCTCCTGAACCCACTCACCTGGCCCCTTTGGATGTGAAGGAGCAGCTCCAGGTGTCTCCTCACTCTATCTCTATAAAGAAAACTCATTTCAGCTGCTTGTATCCGTGATCTCATTCTTTCGGTCACTACCCAAAGCTCTTGACTGTAGGTGAGGGTTGGAGCGTACTGTGGGATGTAGTTCAGTAGAGAGAAAATAGTTCCACCATTAAACTGAGTAACCAGGTCATGATTTCTGGAAAGAGACATTGCTGTTGAATTTTGCAAATGTATTTTTTGGTACTTTGAGCACCACAAACTGAGTGCCATTATATTATGTGTTCCATTAACCTGTAGAGAAGGCGGACATCTCTTCGGCTAATATCTTCAACACCCGGCAACTCACACTAAATTAATCTAGATTGATAAATAGCACCACAGGTGAGAGGGGGAACTGTTTCTTTAACTTAAGCAAACCTTTACATTTAACTAAAAGCCTCCCATCATTTTGAAACTGACTGGGCACGCTGCTGTCATCTGTTTCACTCCCACATATTAACCTTATCTTCAATGTGATGCATCTGGTCCCTTATTGTGAAGTACATGCATAGAAAAAACGGTCCTTGGCTTTATTAATAAGATGTTATTTGATGCTCAGATATGCAGCCCAGATAATTGTCAGCATTTCCATAGCTTCCCACTCACAGGTGGAGTCAGCAAAACAGTGCGACGAGGTCATCCAGCTTGCTAACTTGATAAAAGATGTTACACAGAGGGCAGATTTTGTTGGAGACATTCGGGTCAGCTAATTTTCCGACATGCACTGCAAAGAGTGGACGTCCGAGGGGAGGAGGCAGACAGGATACTTGAATAGTAAAGGTGGTGTGGTTTTGTCATAAGGCTGAACTAACATTACGCTGGATGGCTTTCATGAGGTGGTAGGGAGCTGAAGGAACATCCATCTTACTCTCCCTCCAGGGTTTTCCTGACAGAACTTTTTTCTGTTCAAGACCCCCTGAAAGTGTGAGGATATAGTAAAGCAGGTGGCCTGTACATGCAACACTAACTGGACCGCAGTCAAAATTGTACATAATATATGTGTGTAGTGCATTCATGTGGTGTGGACCTGACTGGCATATTTATGGAGGCCTATTTCATGCATAAACATGATGGTGATACAAAGAATAAACAATGGTGTACCTTGAATGTGACTTTTTTTCTACACTTGCTATGTTTATTTATATGTGTGGGTGAAACTTCTTACAGATATACACTGAACAGAAGGTGCATATTTTTCACACGCATGCTAATAGAAAGAAGCACACGTTGGACATGCTGTATTGTTTATACCTGTTTGCACACACTGCAGTTTTCTGCTGTGGATACTACTGCTATCGGCTGTTATTTATAGGATGTATATATGTACCGTATACACAGTGTGTTTATGTGTTTTATTCTTTCCTACATCCTGTTTTTCTTTGTCACCAAGACAACCCAGTTCTGCACAAGCAGCCTTTATACATCCTCGTATCTTATTATAAAAAATTTATGTTGCACCAAGGTGAATCACCAAGAGAGGACAACGGGCTATTTCGCTCTCTGTGTGAAATTGTTTGGGCTTAAGTGAGATATGAAGACTTACATCCATCTTGCTGGGACAGTCTGGATAACGGGGATCTTTAGGAATCTCACATTGTCCTAATGTTCCATCCCTGACTGGAGAAAAGAAGAAAAATACAGGGTATTTATCAAAGCCTATACACACACACGCTCCGACAAAAGCCCACACTCATCAGACACCAGCACAAATCAGCGAAAAGAGCTCCATCGCCTTGTTCTGAAAGCGCACAGACACAAAAGTCAAACACAAAGAGGAAGGTGTTAAAAACATGCCGACAAGGTACATCCAATATGTCTACGGTGTTTTCACACCTTCGGTCGATTAAATTAGAGCATCTTTTCTGTATTTCTGTGAACCTCCATTCCATTGTCTAGACATTCTGTTATTTCATCAAAGTTTAAAGGGGACCTATGATATGTTTTCATATTTTGTGTCTTATATAGGATCACAATGCATGACGTTCATATTAAACATGGCCAAAGTTTCAAATAATGAGGTAAACATATGAAGAAATAAACCCTGTCTACCGTTTTGAACACTCTATGTTTCTAATAGATTCTGTGTTTCTGATCTGGCTTCAACACATCGTCATGGTGTACTAGATTTCTTAATATGGTCATCTGCTTCAGGAACGCTACTTCAAGTCTTAACATTATGTAGCCTACGTAGGAAACTTTTACTGGGGATTTTTCATGGCTGCTGCTCCCTGTTATAGTCAGTCCCCAGCGGCAATGATAGTGCAGAGACACAGAAGACCCGGGAGTGCTGACCCATCAGAGCAGCCTGAGCTTTTTTGATAGGGAGGAGACGGGCGCTAAAACCTGATTTATAGTAGGGTGCTGGACACTTTTGATGAGTGTTGCTGGACAGAAAGTAAACACACGTACGTTGTTCTCAACTTATGCTTCAGTGAAAGGTTTAAAGTCGTCTGCATGGTAACCAGAGACCCCTGCCTTATTAGGTGTATTCACATTGATTGATCAGCTCCTGGTCTATCTGTGACCAGCAGATTCCCCTCACTCACTACAGTGGGTTAGTAAATTAAAATCAATGAATCAATACAGCTGATTTCCTCCCATAGCACTGACTCGAAAAATATTTTGGTTCAGTAAATGTCTGCTGTCAGTCAGCCTGCTGAAGACAGTTTGGCCGGACGCTGTCATCTCAGCTCACCAGGAGCTGTTGCTGACAGACGGCTGCTCCTGTGGACATAGATGTGTAATGCAGGTCGGAGTCGATGTGGGTTGAAAGCTATCTCCATGGCGATGTTAGTAACACTACAATCACATTGTGCAACAAAATATGACGTTGCTCACGACATTACTCAGGTGTGTGTTGAGCATCCCTTTTTTCTGTTGAAAATGCATCATTTCTGTGGAGCAACACTCACCAAGTGTTGAGCGCCTTGCCTTAAATGGGTTTAAAATCTCAGGCAGAGAGTAAATAAAGGTGCTCCAGCACAGATAGTATGAGGAAAAGTAAGTGTTTTCTCGACCATTACGGCATGTAAACATGTTCTAGTAGAAACGTTAAATACAAGTGTGAACCTAAAAATGAGTGTAATAGGTTTCATTTTTTAATCCAACACCCAGCTTCATACAATGTATATGCATTAACAGGCAGAATTATCACTAGCCTTGGATCTCCTAAGATTTAACAGGGCTTATATTGATCAGACAGTTCTTTACAGAGCTTCCCCTGGGCATTAAGTCTGTTTGTCTTTTCGCATTACAGTATATCCTGCCTTTGGGATGAACAGAGATAAATCAGAGAGTAGAGCCAGCTAACAAGCTCACATAAAAGCTTGGCCTCCCCTGCTGAATGGCCAAGTCTCTGTTCCATCCCACTCACTGGATTTACTATAGATAGATTGCATTAGTGTGATTCATAAAAATCATAATCCCCCCAACATCCCACCCCACCCTTCTTCCTCCTCCCTTTTCCTTCTCATCCAATCTTTCCTGTCTCTTTCAGCCGCTCTCACTATTCCCTTTACTCTCTGCCTCTCCTCTCCTTCCTTTTCCCTTTTTTCTCCCCCTTGAAGCCCGGCACTAGTGAGCCTAATTAAAGGAGCAGTTGCAGCTCCTCCGCCAGCATCCTGCCAAGCATCGAAGAGCACAATCACAGACAAATAATTGCCAGCCATTCTGTCTGATTATCATGATAACGGCAGACCTCTCACAATGAAAAGTGCTCCTGCCTGCCGCTGTCAAAACTTAGCCAGGTTCACATTGGCCTTGCTTAAATGATATCAGACGTTATGACAACAGGCAAATTATCTGATACATTTTAATGAGACAGTGAGGTAAATAGTTTTCAGTCACAAAGTCCAATGTAGCGGATACAGGAGTGGAATTGAATTGTGAATTAAATCGCGTTGTCTAATTTCTATTCTGAGCCCAATAAAGAAATTGAGAGTGAAGGCTAATAAAGAAAGCTGACAGGCCTGGATCCCATTACCTAGGCAGTAATTCATCATTGTGATTTAAGCATCCTGCAGCCATGCGCTTATGATATGGCAGCAACAATGGGGCACTGTACTGTGCTGCACAGGCGCTCTTACACCAGGACACAAATAGAGGCTTGCTATTTGAAGGGGTAATGTGCTGTGAATAATGTACGTCATGTTCTATATGATCGACCAGCGAGTCCATGTAAGACATAAATTGTGCATTCAAGTGTTGGGCTGGTTCCAGGCTTGACAGTCGGGCTTATGTGGGCAGAAGGGGAAAAGTGTCTTCAGATTGGATGGATTTGAAACGGACAGGTGGGATTCATCTCAAGGGCCACAGCTATATTTGGTATTCTCCAGGTGTGTGAGTGGGCGGCATGTGTGTGTATGTGTGTATGAAATCGTACCTCTGTTGCTGGCCATGCTGCGCTGTAGGATCTGCTCCACCCTCACCGCCATGTCAGACATGTTCTGGGCGATGGCCTGAATCCGCTCCACCAGCCCTATAGGCTGAATCCTGATCACAAACACACAAAAAGAAAGAGAATATGTTAGAATGACTCCAGCGACAACCATCGTCTAATGACCCAAATTCTCTTCAAACCGCAATCAGCCGCCTTCAAAAGAAAGAGGACATGACACTACAGTATATTTCTTTTATAGCTTCATTCCATCCAGCTGTATTTGTTGTTTTTCCACCCTTCACAGTGAGCGTGAAGCAGTGGAAGAAATGCTAATTCTCTGGAACTTGAGGCGTGAAATCGAAAAAGCTTTTAAAACACTGACAGATAATTTATTTGTTAAGATTAAAAAAAAAGTAGCTCTGCATATTAAAGCAGGTCCCCGGAGGGGAATGAAAACAGAAGACAATTAGGTTGTTAGCAAATGTGTTTCACTGCACTTGACCTCTATGGCCTAAAAGCTGTTGGCAAAACAATTGAGAACCAATATTTACAATGGAGAAGGAGATATGGAGGACAAAGCACAGAGAGAAAACAGACGAATGTTTGCAACATACAGTCTCTGCAGTGTTATAGTTCTAGGAAATTTTGGAAACACGTCTATGAAGAACAGAGCAACAGCAAATTAACTCAAGCTCTGTTCAGCCCAGGACCTCAGTTGTATTGTAAAAGTTTCATCTTACCCCAGAGCCTAAGTTTATCGAAATATATTCCAAGACCTGCAACTGTGTTTGCTTTAAAAGGTGCAAAGACCAAAGGAGAAGAGACAGTTCACCAAATATTATCTTTCTGTGTAAAAATGAACCTTCAAAGGAAAGAGGGCAAACGTTTTAGCATTTGCTGCAACACTTCAGGAATGCACTGCAACTACCTCTTTTAGTGGTTAATAGATTTATGCAGTGAATTATTAAATATTCTTGAGAGAGACCTCTAAGAAACAAAATCCTATTCCTACTGGTGTCCGAAAGAGAAAAGAAAAATAGTTTCAAATTGGATTGTCAGATATTTACTGTATGTGCAGTAGTGTGAAGTTGGTGCAACTCTCTATGAAGCTAGTCGTGCCAGAATCATTATTTTCATTATGACAGATTATTTTCTTAATAATTAACTGATTAATCGTTTGGTCTATAAAATGTCAGCAAATTGTAAAAAATATTCAGATATTCAGTTTACTGTCACAGAAGATTACTTAAAGCTATACTATGCATGATTTTCCTAATAAACAACATACAGACCCTGCCCTCTGTGTTTTCTTATTTTCTTCTTTCTGGGCACAGCGTGCAGGTGAGGCTGGGACTTTATAAAAACCTAGTGATGAGGTGCCAGACCATAAGCAGCATGCCTCCATGAGGCCACTCCAAAAATCAAGGACACAGTGCAGAAACAAATACAATTATAGCATAAAAGAGTGACTCTTTGGTTGGCTTTCACTTTCACTGGTGATAATGTCTACAAACAGGAACTGACAGTTCCAACATACCTTTAAACAGTTAAGTGATTATGAAACTTGTTGCTGATTAATTTCCTGCTCATTGTCTAATTAAGTAAATGGCTTATTGTTGTAGCCCCAGCCACAACTAACAATTATTTTGATTATCAATTGATCTGTTAATTATTGTCTGTCAGGAAATAATGCTTTGTCTGACTGAGTGCTCAAAACTAAGAGCTTTTAATTTACAAAGAAAGGAAATCAGCAGACACTTGAGCTTGATGAATTATTGTTGGTGATTCATTTTCTGTTGATTGACTAATTAATATATCAACAAATGAAATAATTTTTGTAAATGAACACCCCAGAGCTGTGGACAGACTCCAGAGACTACACACCCACCCCTCACACCCTGCTTCACCTACCCAAGGTGTCATAATGGACTTTGTGCAATAACCAGACGGCTGGTATAAAATACAATAAAGACGAGAAAAGTATTAAATTAAAGAAAATATTAAAACATTAGTTATTGAACCTTAGAACTGATTGTATTTGGTGGAACCTATAGCAGCAGCAGCACTAACATAGTCACAAAAACGCTGGATTTATCTAAATGGGCTGATTTTTAACAGCCTATAATCCTAGAATCAGCTTCCAATCATTGTTGTCACATCGTGAGTGACAGGTGTCGTGACAAGCCCCCTTGATTGACTGTCCAGTTCAGCCCAGGCCACTGACTTTTGGCCAATGACAGTGCGTGGAAGTACAGTGAGGGCCTGCCCACTGTTACTGTAGTGGGAGAGTGAGCGTTGAGTCTTGTGAATTGGTTAGCATCATGCTGAACGAGGTGGATTATTTTAAATGCTGTCTGTCGAGCGGGACCTCATCCAAAAATCAGGCCCAAGTAGGGCTGGGCGGTATTTGCGGTGACGGTAACTTACCGCAGTAAACGAGCCATACTGCTTTTGTGGTTACCTTCATACCGCAGTACTCCAGCTACGGCGGCAGAACGGGGCCCGGCGGCTGGCCTGCCTGCCTGCCTCATGCACCTCCCTCCTTACGTGATGGATGTGGCCTGGCCAACCACCCCAAACCCAGGCCCACGGGAGAAGCACTTCCCTCTAACGTTTATACATATTAGCCTATAACGTTTTATACACAATAATAGATGGATTAGCTGGATTAGCTTAACTTCTGACGATAAATAGTTTCCATCCTAGACTTTTTAAATTGTTTTATTCAAAGTGTAAAAAAAAAAAGAGAGAAGACGATACAGTGATATCATACCGTCACCCAATCCCCCAAAATAATACCATGATATTCATTTTAGGCCGTACCACCCAACCCCAGGCCCAAGCCCTAACCTCTTATTAAAGGTGTGTACAGCAGAAAATAGTCAGTGTGTGTGTGTGTGTGTGTGTGTGTGTGTGTGTGAGCGAGCGAGTTAGCCTAATTCTCTAGTTTTGTTGTAGTGCATTGTTGCGGTAACCTGGTACTGTATCTCCGTGTGATGTTACTGCAGCTGAACTATTGATCAGTATAGGCCATGGGCCTAATGCGTTAGCCCTCCCACCCAATTTCACCACGAGCCACTACTGGCAATAACTGTTGTGTTTGGCTGTTTTTATTGCTTTTATTTACTATTTATCGTATGTCTTAAAAATATAGATATGAATGTGTGTGACAATAAATTATCTATCTATCTATCTATCTATTTCATTATGTTCTATTACATGTTAGGCTATATCGTCCTGCAGAGCTGGGGTACCTAGAAGTTGTTCAGTGTTCAGAAAAGAGGTGCAATGATCATCTTATTTTCTTATTGACAGATATTCACACCCAAGTATCTGTACTCAAAAACGTCATTTGCATCTGAGGCAGAATAGCCAATGTGACTGTTTAAACCCACATATATATTCCTTGGCATCCTAGCAACGTTAAAAAAATTACCTAAACATTATGTATTCAGCTATTCTGCTAAAGTTTATGTACACAGTTTATGTACAAACTGAAATAATAAGTCAACTTAGTATAAAAAATTGACGTTGACTCACACAGGACTCAAAGCCCATTTACTGGTGTGAAAGTCCTGTTAAACTGGTGGAAGTCCTTCGCAGTTTGATCCTCGACTCTACACAATTCAACACACATTCAGGTTAACATCCAACATACAGCAAACAAAGGGAAAAGTAAATATTGACCTCAAACTTTTGCACATCAACACATGACCTTAATGATATGTGCTTCCTGCGTAAAAAACAAAACACATTCATCGATGGAGGTAGTGTATCACTGCTCTGTTTTACAAGAAAACAAACGTAAATGAATTATTTTAATGAGCTCTCTTGTTATGTCGTAGTTTTCCAGGAATTTAGATTGCTCATTAAAGAGCTCTGAACACGCAAACTCAGGGAAATAACAAACACCAGTGTAACAGTGGTTCTGAGATCAAGCAGTAAACCTCAGATTTCATTGAGGCAGCATGTATTTCTGTGTGTGTGTCTGCCAGGGGAAAGCAATCTAAGCGCACTTATATGCATAACTTAACATAATCCTAAACTCCAATTTCATTTTTCCATGTGGTGCCCAGGAGGCAAGTGGTAGTCAAGCCCTCTCTACTTTAGACTAGCAGGTCAGCACAAATTAATTGCCAATTACACAGACACACTGACATACAGTACAGTGAAGTCAGCACACACACACACATGCACAGTTATGATTATTATGCAGTGGCACAGAAGCTTTCACTTTGTGCAGACAGACATTTGCGGTCTCACTCAGAACCGTCCCATATTTATACTGCAGGGACTGTGACCCAGGAGAGGCTATCAGCTGTTGAGGAGCAAGAGGACAACCTAATTACTTTTTAAACGAAATACCAGGTGGGCAAAGTTTTTCCTGTCTGAAGATCTCTCACTAATCTCCAGGGTCAGCCCTTGACCTTGAGCCATGCAGAGTTTTTTAATCACCTGAGTGAGGTAAAAAAAAAAAAAAAAACGAAGTCGAGATGTATCAGCGTGAGAAACATTTTTACCACTAAGTCAGTTTTAAAACTATTTGGCCTTTGTCACTGTAACATTTTCCAGTTTAGTCCCTGAGAGGCCAATTAAATGATTGTTAGAACTCTATGACAGAGTTAATCCACAGGGCATTTTGCAGAGAAAATTAAATTCTGGAAGTGTAATATAAAACTGCAGATAAAAATAAATGTATGCAGCTTTTTGGCAGGAATACAATAAATATTTTCCCCCCGACAGGTCAGGTGAGGCGTCACACCTCTTCTGTCATTGTTCATCATTTGCAGTCAGCAGCAGCTCCACACATACTGTTAATTTCAAATACTATTACAGTGCCTTTTAATATATTACCACAGGTGATTATATCATTGTGCGAGGCTCTGTTGAGGTGGAGACATTACCCCGGGTGTGAGGAAGACGGAGGTTATGTCCAGGAGCGAAATGAACTGCAAAGGCAGAAAACAGGAGGGAGCTTCCTCTCCTCAAACCCTGAGCAGGTGCAAGCATGAGGAAAAAGGTCTGTTGCCATGGCAACCGCAGAGCGCACACACACACACACACACACACACACACACACACACACGCACACACACACACACACACACAACTCAGGGTTGGCGGCTTCAACTTGTCCAGCAAGACCCCTGCTCTTCCTCTTTTTTCTTTCTTTTTTATATATATATTTATATGGCAGTCTCTTTCATATTCCCACCTACCCAGGGAGAGGGATGGGGTTTGTTCTAACACATAACATCTCCTTTAACACCAGGTTTCTGCGGCATGAGGCTCTTTTCTCAGCATGGACCTGCTCCGCTGGGATGCCCCAGGGCTCCGCACTTGGCCTTCTTCCTTTCATTGCACTGTCTATCTCTCAGGACTTCTTCAGCCTCCCTGTTTTTATCTTACTATTACTATGCCAATGAAATTCACCTCTGGCACACAGGTTGGAGCTGGAGAACTAGAAAGAATGTTCAGTGGACCACCACAAATTTAACCTTGACAGCTCTGAGCTGCTCACAGCCTATTACAGCAACTCTCTATCACCGCTGACAACACTGCAGCGACCACCTTGAAAACTAGGAAAAAAATGTTTTTAACTTTTTGTCCAAGGTTAGTTTACAGAGTGCTTTTACTGGCAGCTCTCACACTAACAGGACCACATCTGTACAGGCTGTAGCACCTAGATATCCATCAACTACATACATACTATCCAACATGTTCTACTACACACTGAATACTTAATGGCAAGGATAGCTACTGTATCATCAGCAGATTATTGAGATTATTAAAGAGCAAATAAATCACCAGTCTCCACTACAAAATAACATAAATAAACACCAGCCCAATCATAATTACCTTAATCACTTAACTCTCAATCAATAATTTTGAATCAATTTACAATAATGCTGTGTTGACATGTAATCAGGCAGATGGTAGACAGCAGATGGACACCATCTTCTGGACGGCATGGGAAGAACAAACAAACAGTCCAGTGGAATGGTGGGATGATAGAACTAAACATGCACAACAATATGTTGGGATGGTGCCATATTGTTTAAAAAAAACTGAATAAAATAATTTCATGTCCCGGACACGGAACCGTGGACCAACTCTTTACCCTCGCCAGGGTGCTGGATGGGGCATGGGAGTTCGCCCAACCAGTCGACATGTGTTTTGTGTATTTGGAGAAGGCTTACGACCATGTCCCCAGGGGCATCCTGTGGGGGGTGCTCCGGGAGTATGGGGTTGGTGCCCCCTTGCTAAGGGCCATCCAGTCCCTGTACCGAAGGAGCGTGAGTCTGGTTCACATGGCCAGCAGTAAGTCGGACCTGTTCCCGGTGAGGGTTGGACTCCCCCAGGGCTGCCCTTTGTCACCAGTTCATTGTTCATAACTTTCATGGACAGAATTTCTAGGCGCAGCCAAGTGGTGGAGGGTGTCAGGTTCGGTGACGGGAGGATCTCGTCCCTGCTTTTTGCGGATGACGTGGTCCTCATAGCCCCATCGAACAGTGACCTCCAGCTGACGGAAGTGGCTGGGGAGAGGGCTGTCTGGGCTTCTTTGCTGAGACTGCTGCCCCCGCGACCCGGACCCAGATAAGCGGAGGACGAAGAGTACTAGTACGAGACGAGTACGAGAATTTCATGTTTATTATTTGAGTAAGTCAGCCACGAAACCACCAGTTATACAGGCATTTTTTCTCTCAGCAGTGTCAGACACTTAAATATGACAAAAAAGTTTTTCTTAGCATTTTAAGTGTGATACAACCGGGCAAATTCTGCTGATAAAGATCATGTGATGAACAAAAGCTTCAGAGAAGCTTAAAAATGGACCTTGAGGTGAGAATATTTTGTAAACTGTTGTAACCAGGGTCAAGAATGAACTCTAAAGCTCAACCAACAAACTCAACACTTGTAATAATTTGGATGGAGTGGCATGAAATTTTACTCCCTGACCCCCTGGAGTGGTGCCTGAGGTACACACTGACATTAAGGACATAAAAAATTCATCCAAATACACATCACCTCCACCCCGTACCTCCAGGGTACCTCCTCTACTCACTACGCCTGATATGCAGCTTTTAAAAACTGCTCCTTAGGCAGAGCTGAGTGCATTTACTCTAAAAGAATGAGGAGAACACAGTACTTTCTTCACTACTTCTCTACTGCAACTCCCTAATAATCGTGCAGATCTGTGCTGCCTTCCTCTGGGAACTGGGGTCAGCCCTGCCTGTATGACAACATTCTACTGCTGTTTCTAATGTAAAACCATAGACTGAATAAAATAATGGAAACAGCCTGTATGACATTACCCACTGGTTTGTAGACTCCCATTTGAAGCTTTGTTTGCCATTTTGGTTAACGCCATCTTGGATTTTTGGAGCCAGATGCGACCATATTTGGATGACAGGGTGGAGGTAACACCCTTACACTAGCTGCTTGCTTGGTGCATTTAGAGCTATGGTTAACTGTGATAATGCTAATGCTAATTTTCGCTGGCAAAACAGGCTTAAAACCATTGAAACAAAAGGTTCTTGCAGTAAACTAAATATTCAACTCTGTAGAGGGTCTTATAGTGCAACCAATTGCTGCACAAGACTTTTACAGTCAAGCAAAACAACTCTCATGAACTTAAAACACTAAAATAGCGATAGATACAGCTACGAATATACTGTGTGAATCTGGGGTTATGCCATGGTTAAGTTACCTAACCAACGTTGTTGCTGTGGTAGCAACTTGTCAGCGGACGGCAACTACTTGTCACTTAAAGCAGCCATGCCCTAAATTATGCTATATCATTATTATCACTTTTAAAGTGTGAGTTATAGGGCTGCCCCCTAATAGTCAACCAAATGTTAGCCGACCAGAAAGGTCATTAGTCGGCAAGATTTCATTGGTCACTTAGTTGCAGACAAAAGAACATGAAAAAACAAACGTGAAACTCTCTTAGGAGCTGCGCCTTGTCAAAACAAATCAAAACCTTTATGACTGGACCATGCGGGAATTTAATTTGAAAGGACAGACACAGGAAGTGGCCATGCTTAGCAGCCAGACAGGAGTCAGGTTAATTTCCAGGGCTGGTACCTGCGGTTATTCCACAGGCTAGTTAATAACATGTCGGGCAGGAAATCCAAAGTGTGGGATCATTTTGAGAAGGTGACGGACGAACCCAAGGTGATATGTAAACTCATCTTCATTGGTCGACTACAAACATGACGTATCATCTGAAACATGGAAGTAGCTACATGCCCATTAGCAACTTAGCACAATCATTACTGCTTTGCCGACAGTGTCATTAACAGGCAACATTAACAACTCAAACCATTGTGCTGCCCCGCCCAAAATATATAATTTAATAATTAAATTAATATCGTAAACATGTGGGCGACTAGTCGACTAATGGCCCTAAATTATGACTATTGGTTGACTGGGAATATTCTTAGTCAGGGGCAGCCTAGTGAGTTATATAACAGTCCACCCACATACAGTTGTCATGAAGGGGGATTGAGCTACAAAGACCAAAACCATTTCTGTGCCAGGCTGTAAACATGTTTATTTCTGCTGTAAAGTTGGGCATTTTAACACAGGGGTCTGTGGGGATTGACTTAGTTTTGGAGCCAGCCTCAAGTGGCCATTAGAGGAACTGCAGTTTTTGCCATTTCTGCAGTGCCTTCATGTTTCTACCCTGGAGACTTGCGTGTTTAAAAAAACATTACATAGGATCCAAAAAAGGCATTTAAAAACCAAGCTGCTGTACCTGTCCAGGGCTGAGCTGAGCTCATCCAGCCTGTGGGCATCTGTGGTGTTACCCAGTTTAGACAGAGCATCCATCCTCTTCATAATGACCTCCAGCATGTCACTGATTTTCCTCAGCACCCCACGAGATTCTTGCCCACCGAGCACTGAAGAACACACAGACACGTACAGATAGTGTGAGACAAATATTACCAAAGTACATCATAGAGATAGGAGAGGGTTGGGATGAAGAATAAAAGAGATAAAAAGTCATTCTCAACAGAAGAGCAAAGTGAAAGGAGTAAGTGATAAATTAGAATACAAAAAATAAGAGTCAATTTTACGGCAGGGTACAGTGTGTCTCTATAAAAAGTCACATCTTATATAACCACATTTGACTTTAAATATTGCAGCAAACAAGGTCACAGGAACAAAACAAACTGCCTGTTGTTCTGTTTTCAAACACAATATATTCTCCTCTCTGAAATGATTTAGTGCACCAGCAGTTTAAATCCACCGATGTAGCACAGACTCACTCATGGTCACATTTGAAATCCATTTAGTTTATGTTCCATATACCTTGGTCTAGTTTCTACTTTCTTTTGTCCTTTGTTACTAAAGCAGCAGCTCACCGGAGCCAGCTCTGCAGCATACAGACACACACACACACACACACACACACACACACACACACACAACACAAGATCAGGCAAATTAGTCTGACAGTATTGGTTTTGTCTTTCTGCTGGGCTCATATTGTTAACGACCTGACAGGTGGTAAAGCAGAAGGATGCTGTTAGCAACACCTAGTCAATTAATGAGCCTGCAGCTACGGACAACAGGGTCAAAGCGGGTCTCAGACTGCATCGAGTCGAGGTCCCAACCCTGCACTGTTTGCTGTGATCACTCGCTCTGCGCTCAATGCACAGTAATTATTAACACTGCTTAAAATCACCAAAGGGTTCATGAAAACACGATTCGTCTTCGGCGAAAAGTCGTTTCTGATGAACAAAATCCAAAAAATCAGGATGACTAATACCACTCTTGGGACTCGGGAGTGAATTATTTGCCGTTTGGACTCCTGAGAGAAATACTAGAAACCAACAACAGCCTCACATTGTTCTTGGAGGCTGAGTGAAAATAAAGGCTCACCTCTCACTGTTCCCTCATCAATTGCATTAGGCTTTAGAAACTGCAATGTGGGCAGACTCACTCCTCCTGTCAGAGTTCATTTATCACTGCCCGAGCGAAAGTCACCTTTCTCTGAAAAGAAATTGTATTACAACACCAGTAAATAAAATAAGCACCGAGAGAAAAAATCACCCACTTCTACCAGTCTGTGTCCATGTGTATGTACTGTTTATGTGTGTGTTGTTGAGGTTTAAATAAAAAAGGAGGAGAGGCACTCAACATCGGGAACAAGGATTACAGAAATCAGTCTAGTGCCCAGATATCCCACTAAATCTCTTCCCTTTATTGCCTGTACATATTTTACTCTTTGGCTTAGCACTGTTTCAGTCATTTCTAGAATATTATCACTCGAACTGGCCTAAAGACGTCTTGCTTTGAATTATTCAGCAGTTAGACAACAATTCTCTCTACCACAGATATGTCTAAATGAATTCCCATTTTGGTTTGCAGCTTAATCGCAGCAGTTTAACAATACATTTAAAAGAAGAGATGATCCTATATTGTCCACACTTTGCCCACTGACACCTGTTGCATGCGACTGCAGGACCAAACCTTAAGCACCAAAATCACCAAAACAATTTTCACCAAATATTTCACCATTCCTCTGCACATTCATTTCAGCGGACTCAAGACTATTTGCCAAGTTCAGACGATCCTCTATCAGCTCCCGTGTACTTGGCAGCACTAAATCCAAACAAAGCCGCTGGGCTGAAGTGTAGGAAGAACTCACATTTCTTCACAGTAATGCTCCTGGCACACATTGTGCTCGTAAATCACCATTACCGAGACCGAACACCCTTCCTACGCAGTACATTTTTAGAACTGAGCCTTATATATGTTTGCAATCAACTGCTCATCAGACTGCTTTTTACTCTTGCTTCCTGCTGCCTCTTGGGAAACGTGGCAAATGTGTTTTTTTTTGTGTCCACTGCACAGTCCGGCACAGGAGCTGATGGTATCTATGTGCTAATGTAGAGCCTCCTCTGTGTCATTCCTCATCTGCTGGTTAATAAAGGGCCGATTTAGCAGCAGCTAATCTCCTTTAACGACTCAATTTCCGAAGTGCCACGGCACAATCGATATTATGAACAAATTCCAATTAGATCGCCATTTGTACTGTAGCCTGCTGTGTGCACTGTGAAACTCTGGCAAAGCAGCTATAAACAACTGTGCTCAGAGAGACTCACTGGCTACATGCACTGCAACACAGACAGACTTCACTGAGTTGACTGCTTTAACAGCATACTAAAATCTCAGCACTGTAGATTGCAGACAGGAAGGACAAATCTAAGTTACTGTTAAATACAGCTCGACTTAATGTCACTCACAGACCCTGTAAACGGTTATATTTGAGAGAAGGCAGACATCTCTACAGTCAATATCTCCAACACTCTGCAGCTCACACCAGAACAATCTATATATGCTGCTAAAAAATGAAGAGAGCACTCAATCATCAAAGTATAACACCAAGTCAGTTAAACTTTAGGAATATCAATCTGTCCTTTTAGGAAGCACAAGTGATTGTAAATCAGTTCCACCTGCTATGATGCAAATGAAAGTGACAACAGGTGCAATGGAGAGGCAAAAACAACACAACCTCCAAAAAGGCAATGGTTTCACATGTGGTGGCCACAGACAGTTGCTCTCTCTTTATCCTTCCTGGCTGATTCTTCTATAGTTTTGTGTTCTGCTACCAGGTTGCACAGGTAGTCCAGCTAGTCCAGGATGGCACATCGATACATGCAGTCGCAAGAAGGTTTGCTGTGTCTCCCAGCACAGTCTCAACAGCATGGAGGAGATACCAGGGGACCAGCTGTTTCGCCAGGAGAGCTGGACAGGGCCGTAGGAGGGCAACAACCCAACAACAGGACCGGTATCTGCTCCTTTGTGTAAGGAGGAACAGGAGCATTGCCCTACAAAATGACCTCCAGCAGGCTGCTAGTGTAAAAGTTTCGAACCAGAAAAACAAACTCCATGAGGATGGCTTGAGGACCCGACGTCCTCTAGTGGGACCTGTGCTCACAGCCCAGCACTGTGCAGCTCGATTGGCATTCGCCAGAAAACACCAGAATTGGCAGGTCCCCCATTGGTGCCCCATTCTCTTCACAGATGAGCAGGTTCACACTTAGCACATGTGACAGGCGTGAAAGAGTCTGGTGAATGTTATGCTGTGTGTGACATCATCCAGCATGACCGGTTTGGCGGTGGATCAGTGATGGTCTGGGAAGGCATATCCTTAGAGGGTCGCACAGACCTGTGTCATAGCCAATGGTACCCTGACTGCTGTTAGGTACCAGGATGAAATCCTCAGAGTGATTATACTGGTGGAGTGGGCCCTGGGTTCCTCCTGGTGCAGTGGTGTGTAGGCAGTTCCTGGATGACAAAGGCATTGATGCCATTGATTCTCCCTCTTGTTCCCCTGACCTTAATCCAACTAAGCACCTTTGGGACGCCACCAAGTACCGCCACAGACTGTCCAGGAGCTCACTGATGCCCTGATACAGGTCTGGGAGGAGATCCCCCAGGACACCATCCACCAACTCAGGAGCATGCCCAGACATTGTTGGGAGTGCATACAGGCACACGGGGACCATACACACTACCGAGTCACATTAAGAGCTGCAGTGATAAAATTCCTACAAGTTGGATCAGCCTGTGATTTCAATTTGTTTACTTTGATTTTCGGTGTGATGAATCCAGCCCTCGGTGGGTTGATGATTTTGGTTTCCATTGACCGTTGTTACGTCATTTTGTTCTCAACAAATTATATAATGTATATCAGTAAAGATTTTCAACTTGAATAATTCATTCATCAAGATCTGATGTGTGATTTAAGTGCTCCCTTATTTTTTTTGTAGCACTACAGATAAGGGCCAAGATATGATTTTTTGATTTTGGGTTGAACTGTCCCTTTAAAACCTTTCAAAAGACAATGCACTGTGTAGTCAACCCCAAAACAGCGATTTTCATTGACTTTCAGATTATTCTTGCAATGTCATGGCCACAGCCTTTTACCTGTCTTATTTGGCTGCAAGCTAATAATTCCCCCTTCTCAGACCCCACCATTCTCCCATCCTCACATTGTCACACCTGCTCCTAACTTTCTCATCAGCCCCACAGTAAACAGTATGTACCTGCCCTCTAGCCGTAGTACCCCACCAGACCGTCTATTGTGCCATCCCTGTCACAACGGTGGGTGTGAGGCAACAAGGAGAAGGAGCCCAGAAAATTTAGGGATTTATTTATTGACAAAGTGAAGGTATATACTATATATATATATATATATATATATATATATATATATATATATATACACACATATATATAGGCTCTCACACACAGGCAGGTACAGGAATCATGAGGCAGGCAAGTCTAAACTGGGAAGGCAGTCCAAACAGGCAAACAAATCCCGAGAGAAAAGCTGGTGAGCAGGTCAGGAGCAGGCAACATGTCAAATGCTGCGCTCAAGACAGCTCAAAGCTAAAAAAAAATTCCACCCTCCTACTAGAAAAAAGTACAATGGAAAGACTCAAAGTCAGAGCTCCTTCTTGCAAATCCCTGTACCCTGAACTCACGAAGAGGAAGTTGTCTGACATCACACAGCAGCGGCAAAACCCATGGATGCACACATTGTAAATGGTAAACCATAAAGTATATTATCATACAGTAAAACCTGTTCTGCATGCAAATTAAGGTCAAAATATGTCACCAGTGTTATTAGGTGGCTGATTATGGTAAACAATCTCTGAAAGACATCTTCTCTGCACAGCAATTATAAAGGAGAATGGTACCACATTCACTGACTACTGCAGGTTTCCTATAGATGTAGCTTGACAGAAGCACAGTTAATAAGTAATGTACATTTATGTCAACCGTTTTTATTAAAACAGCTACCTTTTTAATTAACATCAAGGGCATAAGCATGCATCTATACAGAGACAGAGGCAGAGGTCTTGTACAGATCAGAAAGAGGTGTTTTCAGTGCTGTACAGATGCATGCAGAGCGGGTTACATGCACTGAAAAACACTGATTTCTCTGACATGAACTGAGGTTTTTCTCCTCTATTTTGTTTATATATGCAAGGCTGCACTGCTGAGAGTTTATTTGTGCGTACTGTACACAATAAGTTTGTCAGGGGCAGCCATGTTTTCTTTTTTATGTTCGGTGTTGTCCACCTGGAATGTTTAGAGCTCGGAAATTTGACATTTCAAGTGGAAAATTCCAACCTTTGACTCAGACTGGATTTCAGCAATAGTCCAGCAACAGGCTACATGATGACTTCAGGTATCAGACACTTGAATTTAATAGTTTTTTTAGACCTTTTCAAAATCATTTTTAACCAAATCTAAGAGGTGCAGCTTTATGTAGGAATACGGTTATTAAAGTGAGTTAGGTTTATCTCCATTTTGCCAACAGGTAGGTGCAAGACAACAGCATTGGGTTCAGTGGTAGAGTTAAGATTTGTAACAGGAGAGCGTGACTCATTTTGACAAAAATAAATTAAAGGTAATTAAATGAAGTGAGACAAAATAACTGTGGCAATTAAGACCTCGCAAATTAAAAATTTAAGACTTCATATTGATAAGATTTAATTTAAGACATTTTAAGTACCTGCAGACACCCTGAGGTTACGAAGCATGAGCACCAAAAGGCTGGCTAAATACTGCAGGGGTGACGAGGGAAAGAGGAAACAGGTGGGCAGGGAAGGTCAGGTGACTGGGACTGGAGGAAAAGTTAGCAGGCTTCTGATGGGCAGGTAGAGAATGGCAATGAAGTAGTTTGAGGAAGTGGGAATGTGGCTGAGGAGAGGGACAGAGAGGCGAAATGTGACTATCCCAGCAGTCTTAAAGGGATATTTCACTGATTTTCAACCAGCTTTGTATTAAAACAGTGTGAGCAGTATGTGTAAATGACCTGTAGTAAACTTCCCTCCGGTGCCTAAATATCCCTCTTCGCTCTCCAGCGAAACTCCACCAGATGACGTAATTTACGTCATTTTTGTATTGTCCCTCACCCATGGTGCCACCACAGACACTAAGTGTATAGAAGCAGAACAAGAGACAGACTCGCCTCTCTGTCTCTCAAACTCGGAATGAAATCGATTTGCCTATAATGTTTTCAAAAACATATTTTTGTGCCCTTTTTAGCTGTAATAGCGAGAGTTTGTGAACAGGAAGTGGGCCCAATACTGATTCCTGCGTGGTGAAAACAGAGCCCAAAAAAATGGTAAAACTAGGCAGCACTGATCAAATTTAAACCAAGATTCTGTTACTGCATAGCCTATTTCTTGCCTCACATGGTTACAGATACATGTTTTAGCTTACTGTTAAACTGTAGTATAAGATTGTTTCTTGCCAGCTGTCCGCCATTGTTTCAAACAGACATGTTAGCGTCATGTCACCCAACAATGGGAGCATCTATTGGTCTGGTGCAGCGCTGTGCATTATGGTAGTTCTAGGTTTTCTCCCTCTTGAGCAAAAGCAGAATTTTTCTCTGGTTCTGTGGCACCAATTTCAAAAGCATTTGCATCTGCACTGCATAGACATCCTAGTTTTATTAAAAGGCCATCTTTCCAGTGAAATACTTCTTTAAAGGATCATTTATACTCCCTTTACATACAAAAACAGAAACATCGGCATACAGACGGCAAAGTCAAAAGTTGCACACAATAACAAACCAGGCGACGGGGGAGGAGGTCGTATTATTGAACGGAGGCAGCATCGGTGGTCTCTGTGGCCATTACATACATCCCAACATGTCGACGGACAATTCTTTTTGCTATATTACTGATTTGTTCTGTTTCACCATTATTTAAATTTCTTTGTCATCTCCAACAGTCGTATCTAGCTTGAAATATGCTACACTGCCTCTGAGATCTCTGGTGGTATTGCTCCATTTTGTCAGTTTCCATAAGCTTTCAGAAAACATGCAAAAATACAGATGAAATGAACACAGCATCTAATGTTGAGCATAAATGAGCCCTTAGTGTTTGAGCCATTTGTTTGAAGTCTGCTTTTATCATCGACCTTAGCTGTTCTTTGTGCAAATCATGCTTTTAAGTCCTCACCCTGTTTTACTGAGCCACTGCTGCTAAAGCATTTTACATGACTGACAGATTACTGTTTTGTTAAGCTTAAAAAGTTCCCCAGAGAACATCTGTTTGCACATTAAGTGTTACAGGTCCGAGCCAAACTACGAGAGGCGCCAGTGCTTTTATTGATCATTCTGCCTGTGGCTCGTTTAGATATGGCCTCTAAAAACTGATGTCACAGATCACTATAAAGCAACACAACTGACTGGATATCTTTCTCAGCCATCACAGAGCCTGTGGTTCAATTTATTTTATTCAAATCCCCAAACAAAATCAGAATCAGCAAGTCCTTCAGTTGGAGACAGAGCTAGATGTTTTAATAATGGCACTCGATTGATTTATAGAGTCACAAACAAAATCATATTGACAAGAAAGAGTGGCATCTCACCACCTTGGCCCTCATGCAGTGCCAGGAATTAGATGCTGCTTGACATTATCCCGGCGGGAGGCTCCGCACACATTGTCTCACAACACTGGCCTAATTCTACCACCAGCAACGCTGATGCTCAGATGATGTGTGCAGTCGCTGCACAAAGTTTGTCTCATCACTTAAACGGCAGGTGTTTAAAATAATGTCATTTATTCTCTTTAGAGATAAAAAACCCTGAATACCTGCTGAGTATGAGTAACACTGCACGCTGCTTTACTGAGCATTTCCTTTAAATGAAGACAATGTGGCAGCACTTGACTGGCACCCACACAAACACATTCACCTGAGCACACACACAGGTATCAAAATTGCCAGATGTACAACAAAAGAATGTGAAGAAAGAAGCAATAAAGTTGCTGCGATGAAACGAGTTTCACCTTAAAGGCTCACTTTGTAGGATTTAGGGGTGTCTATTGGCAGAAATGGTATGTAATATTCATAACTGCTTTCATTAGTGTATAATCACTTAAAAATAGAAAATCATTGTGTTTTGTGACAAGTCAAACACTGACTCAAGATCGGGCCATTTGCGTTTTTGTGTTTTTGCAACACATTCTCACTCTGACCTCGTCACATATTGACATTTTGCTCTTGGACTTTCCACGGCCACATACAACGTGCAAGGTACCCTGGGTGCACTGGTTGCTGACGTTCTGGAACATCGTGTCAAGTTCTGCCTGTTACATGCATTGTCTTTCAAGATACACCAAGGGACAGCTCACCCCAAAATCAAAACTACATATTTTTCCTCTTACCTGTAGTGCTGTTTATCAGTCGAGATTGTTGATGTGATGTGAGTTGCTGAGTGTTGCAGATATTGGCCGTAGAGATGTCTGCCTTCTCTCCAGTATAATGGAACTAGATGGCACTCAGCTTGTGGTGCTCAAAGCGCCACAAAAATACATTTGAAAAACTCAACAGCAATGTCTCAGTTACTCAAGATAATCCACAGCCTGTCGTCCATGAGTAGATGCACGCTTCCTTCTGCACTATGATTCAGTTGGCAGGTGTAGTTTGCTAGATAGAAATTATTTCCTATGAAAAACTACATTCCAAAACCTCAACAGCAATGTCTCTTTCCAGAAATCATGACCTGGTTACTCAAGATAATCCACAGACCTTGTTGGGTGAAGTTTCATGTAGAAACTATTTTCTTTCTACCAAATTACATCCGGCAACCTTATCATCACGCAGAAGGAAGCCTGCATCTACTGCTAGCTCACATAGCACCACTGAGCTAGCTAATGTTGCAGGTTAGCCGAGGAGGACGCCATTAACGTTTACATCTCGAGCTGTCACGGGTGCAAGCCTGTTGTCCATGAGTAGATGCACGCTTCCTTCTGCACTATGATTTAGTTGGCAGGTGTACTGTGTTAGACAGAAATTAGTCCCTATGAAAAACTACATTCCAAAAAGTCAACAGCAATGTCTCTGTCCAGAAATCATGGCCCAGTTCCTCAAGATAATCCACAGGCTAGGGTTGCAATGATATGACATTTTCACAGTATTTTAACTGTCTCAGAAAATATCATATTTACATGGTATCACAAAATTATTATTATGAAAATGGAAGGGTTATTTTTAGTAGAACAAACATTTTATCACTATAATACAAACTTCAAACCATTTTTTTTACATGGAGTATGTTTAAAAAAAATCTCCCCTTTGAAAGTAACTAAAATAAAGGTGAGATTCTCTGTCCAGTTGCATTTTTAAATATCGTAAATTAGCAAATGTGCACAGTATGATAACTGTCAACTTTCATATCATGATATACCTTGAAACTGCTATACTGTTGCAACACTACCACATACCTTGTTGTGAGCAGTTTCATGTAGGAACTATTTTCTTTCACCACGCAGATGAAGTCTGAACTACTCAGACAAGAGGCTCGTGCTCATGACAGCGAGATGTAAACATCAGTGGCGTTCTCCTCGGCTGAGCTGTAATATTAGCTAGCTCAGTGGTGCTAGGTGAACTAGCAGCAGATGCACACTTCCTTCTGTGTAGTGATACATTTAGCGGGTGTAGCGTGGAAGAAAGAAAATAGTTCCTACATGAAACTGCTCACAACAGGGTCTGTAGATTATCTTGAGTAACTGGGTCATGATTTCTGGAAAGAGACATTGCTGTTTTGAGTTTTTGAGTTTTTGAAATCGCTCTGAGTACCACAAGACAAGTGCCATCTAGGCATCTTACACGAAAACAATCTAGAGTGATAAACAGCACTACAGGTAAGAGTAAGAATATGTATTTCTGATTTTGGGGTGAACTGTCCCTTTAAATATGGAGGGACAACAAACACTGTTTTCTATTGTTGGAGTATTGGAGACATTTTAGCAACATCAATACAGTCCAGTCAAATATAAAGCTGTCCAACATCTCATATAATGTTTTATTTTCCAAGGAGCTCAATAAAATGGAAATGCAGTGTTTCTTCATTTTATAATTTATTCATCAAAAATTGATTATAGCTGTGTGTCATGTTGATTTATATTAAAAAGAAATATTTCTCTTCCCCACCGGCATAATTCAGACACAAATAAATAAATCCTGTCATTCCTGACGTGCCTTCTGGTCGGCTAGTTTTCTCAGAGAGGGGCCTCATGGTCAGACCTCTCCATCTCACCTGTCACCAGGATAAATTCATGTATTTCCTCCCGCTCTGCACTCTTACACACACATACTCAGACGTCCTCTCGCTCCCAAATTCATTACAGAGTAGACTGATTGAGACTGAGTTTCTCTCTTCCTTTTGGCATGGGGGCAAGTGACAGATCCAGACGCTATTAGAGCAGAAAGCCTCTGTCACTTATACTCTGTGCAGCTCCAGCTTCTTATTGCACCTGACAGCCTGGAAAACCTGCACTATTTTTTAAACCTGGTTCTCTAGCTTCAATTAAAACCTGAATCTGTCTCTTTCTTTAGTAATCTGCTCTGACCCTGTTCACAGTATGCACACGTAGACCAGTTTAGTTAGAAGCACAGTGATGTTTTATTAAACTGCACACCGAAACACGGCAGCCTGGATTCACCACAACTTTAAACTATGGTGTTTGATACAAGCACACCTGGAAACTCGGAAGGTAGGGAAAAGCTGACTCAGACACCCAGTTCAGCTCTGCTAATATACCCTTATTAAAAACACACACTCCTCAGTTCACCCAGAAGCACACGGGTGTCACAGCATACAATCGGTTTCCAGGATGGGAGTTTAGTAGTTTTATTCTCTTTTATGCGCTCAGTGCTCAGACTGTGCAGAACCATAAAAATATGATGAGCATTTGCATAAACATATTTCCTGTTTGCACACAGACAATTCTGCATGAATGCAAAAGAAACAACAAGAATAGAAAATGCTACCTAAACCAAGTCTCAAAGTGAACTTCCTGACCCAGTTTGCAGCTCACCCTACATAATGCCTGCTCAACAGTTTATGTGCTCCACAAGAGGCTGAAATCAATCACTTTAAAGGTCCAGTGTGAAGAATGTAGGTAATGTGATAATAATATAGGTATGTTTATTTAGTATATAAGAGCATGGTCTCACTCCAAAGTCGTCAAAATCCGGCACTTGGGCAGCGACTTGCGGCATCGGAAACCAACCAAAAAAGGCATCCTTTAATGTCTGCATGATGCCCAGCCAGTTGCTGTTCTAGTTTAACGGCACCTGGCAGCATCAAGGGGGGGATACGGCGGGACAAGGACGAGAGTTAAGGTGGTGGATGTTCCAGTGGGGCGGGCGGGATTGATAGTGGATGGGTCCAACAAACACTGACTTTCACCTGAGAGAGTGGGTTCCGCAAGATTTTAAAGCCAAACCCTGCTGTCTTTTCCTAAACCCAACCATGTGTTTGTTGTTGAAGGGAAAAAAAACATCAATTCGAGTTGTTTTTCCGATGTAGTGTATGCAAACGTTGAATTTCCTGTGAAAACAGCAGTGTATCTTGAAAGAAGACAACGCATGTAACAGGCAGAACTTGACACGTCAAGAACGTCAACGTCAACAACCAACACACCCAGGGAACCTTGCACACTGTATGTAGACGTGGAAAGTCCATGACCAAGCACGTCAATATGTGACGAGGTCAGAGTGAGAATGTGTTGTATATAATCACCTTAAAAAAAAAAAACATCATGTTGTCATTACGGAGCCGTTAGTCGACATACAGAATGGGTCCTCGTCTACAGAGGACTTAGACTTAGACTTGCTTTATTGTCATTCAAGAAATACACCATCGGTGCACATATTAAACGAGATTTCGTTACTTTGGGTCCTGAGTAGACGCATAAATTATGTAACATACAATAAAATAAATTATAAAACACTGGTATGACTTAAAATAAGTTAAAATTTCAAATAATTAAAATTAAAATTACAGTGCATCACAGTACAATGTGAGAATAAAGTGACCTAGTGATATGATATTGCAGAAGTAGCTGCATGTTATAGTCCAGTGAGGATCCCATGGAGGGTGGGCAGCGAGACTATTGTGAGCCAAAGCAGCCGCAGCTGACACGGGCACCGCCATTTTTTCCATGTTGCAGTGCCATGTTTCTACAGTAGCCCAGAACGGACAAAGGAAACACTGGTGCTATATAGGACCATTCGCATTTTGATGTTGGCCACATGAAGCTCAGCATAAGTTCAACGAGGAAGACTTTCTTTGTGCTCATCCATTCACTCTCCCTCCTACTCCTACTGCTTCTTCCGATCAGCTGACTATGGGTGTTCACTCTTTTAGTTATCCACAATCTCTATCAGCCAATCAGGATGCTCCTGCAAAAATTCAAACCTGCTCTCTCCTCTGCTGCTGTCAGATGTCATTTTAGGCAGAATCTTTGCACCCTCCTCCACCCTGTTCACCTTCCGCCATCGTATCCAGAGTCCAGGACAAGCTCAACAAAGGCTCATTCCTCTACCCATCCAGATCATCAGCACTTCATCTTCTTCTCATCTCATCTTCACCAACTCAACCACCACCAGCGTCTAGACCCCTGACTGAACTGTAGTGAGCAGCAGAGTCTGAAAAACACAAATTTTATAACGTGACACTGCTTTATTCAGTGTTTGTACCGGTTTAAATCACCGGGTCTGTTTGTTTAAGAGAGGAAGAGACCTCTGTGGCCAATTCAGCTCCTGAACGTCTACCAGAAAAAAGGTGAGCACACATTCAGTTATCAGAGAAAAGAGGCGAGCACACATTGGCAGGTGCTGGGCTCGCAGCCTGTCTGCGATGTGCCAAACGGTTTAGGAGAAACACAGATTTGTAACGTGACACTGCTTTATTCAGTGGTTTTACTTTTTCTATCACCTAGAATAAATTACTTCGAAATTGACTGTGTTTCTGTGTGTACTGCATGTCCACATGCATGCACACACTTCATGACCATGCTCAGAGAAAGGTTATAATGTTGCAGCGGCTAATTTACAGAAACAATCAAAACTGTAGTACT
This sequence comes from Epinephelus lanceolatus, assembly GCF_041903045.1. NCBI lineage: Eukaryota > Metazoa > Chordata > Actinopteri > Perciformes > Serranidae > Epinephelus > Epinephelus lanceolatus. The sequence goes on from NC_135751.1 coordinate 32,106,404, forward strand.
TCATTTCCCTCTACTTCCCCCAGGAGACAATTTAATCTACCAATGTCTACGCCAACACTTCACACGAAATAAAATCAACACCAGTTTTTCTCAACAGTTTATTCTACAGTAAGAAGCAGGCGGTGACAACATACAAAACACACAAGAGAAATCTATCGAGATGAAAATGTGTCTATTGTAGTGCTAAACAATAAGAGCAAAAAAGTGCCAGGTTGTAGATGAGCCTTCGTCTTAAATGCCAGTCAAATGATGCTTTAAATAAAAGACTCTGAAAACCACCGAGCCGTAAACAATAAAGCAATCTGAGATGCAGAGAACACGTTTGCAGTTGAATCTAGTAACTGGCCTTCTTGGCAAAAACAGTAAAACCCCTGTTGTCACAATCCAAGAGAAAATCACTGGTCTTTCCTGCAGGTGACAGGAGCTTGTGAAAGAGTGAACAATGAGCAGTCATCTTTTATTCACGCCTCTGTTTTTCTTTTTTTGGTCAAACACAAAGCCAGGCAGTCAGCTGCACATTCATTTCCACTTCCTCTTTAACTACCGGTGAAGTTGCATCAGTAGCAAAGGTCAGTTTGTTTTATTCATAACTTCTACACGCGCTGCAGGAGAGCGCTTCTATTTCTGGCAGATTACTTATCTCATTTTTCATTCGAACAAAGTAGTCGAGTTCACAGCTTTGATAGACCTGCAAATGCCACACCCTTACAAAGAGCCATGTCAGAGAAAGACTCATTTTCATGCATCACGTCGTGGGGACTGCTGAGCCATGAAATACAGAAAGAAAAAAAAAAAGAGTCTGTGAAGGGAACGCAGAGAACAGGATACTGAACACGATGCTTCTTCCACACCTGATGCTCTGCTACGTGACTTAGCGGTGGATTAAAACTTTGTGGATAAGGCAGGATTTCCTTACATTTAATCCTGCAGAGTTTCAGCCACAAACTTATTTATTTTTTCCAGAGCGATGTCAACATATCTTTCGGGACAAACTGTATTCAACACAACATAAAAGCGGCAAATATATAGGTTCAAATATTTGGGCAAAGAAAGAGAACATTTGCCTCGATTGAGAGATGCAACACTCTGCCTGCCTGCAGCAAAACACATTTTTCCAACACTTAGAGGACGGCGGCTAAAAAAAGCTCAGGTAATGGAGCTTGCAGGTAGGAATAAAGACCGCATTAACATCTGAACCATTTAGTCTACCTCTGACCGGTGTAAAAACCTGAAAGTGTCCTAGGCCTGTTTCTCCCTTTGTGGCAAAGCTGAAATAAGACCCCTGTGGTAAAAGGACACACTGTGAAGGTGGTCTTCAAAGAGCTTATTAGAAAGCTACAGTAGACCTCTGGAGCCTTTAAGATATCTGGGATCAAACGCTTCCGACTTTCATGCTTCCCACTCTGGCAGAAATCCCTTCCCTCTGTCCCCCCCTCTTACTTCTTCTCCGCATCATTAGCTTCCTGTACCTTCAAAAGGAAGTAATGAAGGAAATGCATGCATTTTAAAACTGGATATATAACTCGGGATCCACATGCAAGTCAGTAGTACTCAGAGTCTCTGGCTCTGGAGTGTCAAAGAGTGCAACGCTGTTTTATACATAGAAATCTATAATTCTGCAGGAAATGGAGCATGTTCTCGACTGTGCAGACCTAAAAAGCAGAAGAGTCTTTTCAGGTGAGATTTTTTTGACAAAAATAATACAAAAACAGGTGAGAGAAGACTGAGCTGCAGAGAAACATAAAAAGAAAGAGGTAGAGAGGTAGAGGGAGACGGGAAGGCAGAGAGGGGAGCGAGAAACAGAAGGTAGCAAGACAATAATTACATATTTTTCTTCACACCTTTTGCTCTTCAGGCAATCGTTGCCGTTCACAGACGAGCAATAAACGGGGGAGGCGGGTTTTCTCAGCACAGCCTGGCCATTTTGTTTACCTTTCAGCTGCAAAACACTGTGCATGTTAAAGTGCCTCCGCTGCGTTTAGGGGATTTTTACATTTCCTGCATTAATGCTTGTCACACACATGATGACTGACAACATGGCTGCAGGTGTGTGTGCACGTATATGTCCTTTAGCCCTCCATAGGTGTGCACAGGAAACAAATTGCTGCTCCTGTGAACAGCTCATCCTAGCTCGGTCATTTCGCTAACTCCCCGCGCCGCTAATCCTCACTCCCCAAACATGCACATGTGCACAAACACACTCGCACACGCAGAGAAAGGGTGAGAATTTACATAGCTTGGCTCTCCCTGGTTAGCAGCAAGGCAGTGCTTAATGAGCTGGAGGCCGAAAGCCTTCCCTTTATTGCAGCTCGTGAGTGGTTAATTAATCAGACAGCTCTCCTGTCTTCAAACCCCCCTCACCCCCCTTTCTTTCCCTCTCCTTCACCCTGAACCAGCTTTGCATATACTGTTTCATAAATAGGTAAAAGCCTTGATATTGTCTCCCATGATGACACCTGATGCACCTGGCAACAACACTTATACACTTACAGATTTACACAGATTTACATGAAGAGCTGCTCCGACTACAAGCCAATATTTTAATAATAACCACACACAATCATTCAAGGGAGTCAGTCAGAAACATTTCATCTTGCACAACAAACAACCACAGAGTGACATGCTGTTCACTGATTGGCCCAAAGATGAACTGCATTATTCAGGAGGGATGAAATGATTACTGTCGCCTCATTTGCATCGCTTCTTCCCGTGCCAGCTGGTATCCGTCACAGAGGATGACACGCAGTGTCAACATTGTGCCAGGCAGCGATAAAAAGGTGAGAGACAAAAACTCCAAAAGCTAACAGTGACTCTCCCAAAAGGCCAGCGCTGTAGTGGTTTATATGCAGAGGCACATAGCGCAAACACAGAGAACGTGCTGGGAAAGATAACAAGTTCCTCTCAGGGATGGTGTCTCAGAAATTGTTTGGATATTTTTTTCTGGCACGGCTTTGATTGGTTTGATCTCTGCGAAGCGAGGTCAGTGTTGCTGGATACGTTTGACTTTTTAAGATTAGATTTGTCTAAAGGAAGTTGTCAATCAGCTGGTGATTAAGGAGACTTTTTTTTATAACCAAAACATGATCGCTTGTGCTCAGATAAAACATACAGCTGTCACTAGGAAACAAAGGCACCACTGCTCCATGATTACATCACTTTCAACAGCTCTGGTACTGGTTTACTGCCTTTTAAACATTACTGTGAGACAATTAAGCACTTGGTAAGAATGTCTGTGCTGATATGACATGTTATAAAGGTTCTGATGTTATTTAAGTTTATACAACTGTTTCTGTACATGTTGAAAATTGCATAGTAGTCGACTATGAACTTGCTAGATCTTCACCAGGGATTGGAATTGATACAACTTTATCAATACCAAAGTCATTGGTCTATTCCCTTATTGCTTCCTGATCAATTTGAGTCTGAACGCGGCATAGATGAAATGAGGGCATATTTGTCCCACATTCAATTTCATTTAGCTTATATTTGTGGCAGGTGGCACGGAGGGAAAAAGGAGGTGCACCAGGTAAGTGACACATGCAATATAGGAAGGAGTTGGAGCGAAGGCAGTGATGTTGGGTGAGACAGGTGCACGTCTCATGTATTTCAGGGCTGCTCCCCTGCTGGGTTGAAGGCAGCTGGTAGTCGGAGGGAAAGCAGATCGACGCACCAGGTATTTTAAATTTTAGTCATGTCGTTTTTTAACATTTAATCAGTATGCATTTTAGTATTTTGTAATAAAGTGTTTTTAAGATGATCCATTTGTGTCTCTGCAGAGCATCAGTGGTCCATTAGCTGCTCTTGCTGTGGGACCATTTATGATGTCTGGTTTTGTTTGGTTTGGTCTTTTTCTTAGTCTAGTCCACCCTGGCACGTGAGCTGTTACGGGCCATAAGATATGGGTGTTGCCCTCGAGGCAAACTAGTTTTCTTTCTTTAAGTTTTACCAACTCGCTCAGGTTAAATGCAGTCAGACAGTCAGGGCAGGCTTCAGGTGTCTGCAGTGAAGATAATCACGTGTGGAAATATTGGAACAGTGTTAGCACTTCGAGTGCAAGTCGTATTGATTGCAGTGTACACTGGTGTGACATTGGAAATTAAACCCTGCCTTGTAAGTGATAGCTGGGGGGGTCAATCCTGAGGAGGGTGAGATGGGGGAATATAGATTGTATGTTGAACTTCTCTAATGTCTTTTATTATGCTAGAGACCTGTAGTGGGTGTAACATATTAGTCAAGGAAAAAAAACCTGCCTGCCTACGTGATGCTAATTCTGTTATAACGTGGGATATTTATGCTCGTTAACAAACGTGCTGCTCTCTTGGGATGCAGTGGCATTTGTGCGTAGAGCATCAGATACATGGCGTTTTTGGAGTTTAAGCCTTGTGTTTCAGTGTTTTAGTGGTGTTTCCACCCTCACTTTAGACGATCAATTTCCAGATATTACAAACAGCACTGTTGGCAATTTATATGTGAAATGAAGCCACACTTTGGACCATTTCTTCTTCTTTACTATGGCTCCTTCTTGTTCCCAGCCACCAGAATAGACAAAGGAGTTTAACGTGATTGTTTGTCAATGTGCAAGTGTCAGAAAAACATGTCAGCCTTGACTAAAAGGAATGGATGGGTTGGACATTTGGAGCTGGTTCTCAGCTCTCATCTCTAATCTTCACTGCCAGATTAATTCATGTTTACATAACTTAATTTTGCTTGTTTCAGCTTACAATAGGAATTCAGCTGGTGAACTGCTTCCTCTACATGATATATTCAGTGTATCTGCACAACATGAAACACTCAGTCAACATAACCAACATATCAAGATTCACAAAATGGTAACTCAAATCCCACCTCAGCCTGTAAAATTTTCAGCCCCTAGCACTACTACTTAAAACAAGTTCATGTGGGTCGGAGTAAGGTCATGCGGGCACTGAGCAGAGATGAAAGCAAGGGGGTAAAAAAAGATGGAGTCTCTCCGGGAGACATGTACCCCCCCGACGCATTCATGATGAGCAAAGTGAGCAGGCCTGTCAGCCCCCTGGCAGCAATCAAGGGAGCCCCATGAAGCTCTCAGCGTGTGTCCAGCCTGTTCATTACCAGCGCAGGGCACAGCCACTGGAGTCCGAGGTGACCGAGCAGCACTGACACGTAACTGCAGGCTTACCTTCTGCTCGCACCGTGAAGGGGGAATCTCCGGGTCGCTTGGCTGAGAACTGGCCCCCGAGAGAGGTCATCAGAAAGCACAGGCTGAAGAAGCCAATCCCCACCACGAAGATCCTGCAGGAGATAGACAGAGACAAGGAGGTGATTAAATGACAAGAGTGTGACAAGGTTAGAGCTCATGAGACAGGGAGAAAAGGAGCACAGGGGACAGATGAGGGTGAGACAGTAGAAGAAGAAGATTATGAAACAAGGCATGTGTGCAAGAGAGTTCACTTTACAACAAGCTCTTTGAAAAAGCATCACTCAGTGTCTTTTGTTGGGCTTCATGGAGCGTAGACACATTTTTTTTGCAAAGTTCATATTGTACCAATCGACCCATACAAAAGCGCTGTGTACTCTCTTGACTGTGTCATCTCAAATGAAGCATTACACGGATGAGTTTTCACACTGTGCTCAGTGAGCTGACATCCAAAATAAAAGCATTAAATTGCAGGCGAATGGTTGCATTTTGGAGAGCAGTGAACACATGGAAAACATGTCACAGTGTCTCAAGCTTTAGATAACAAATACTTAGGACCCATTAGCTCAAAGCTGGCTCGTCTGGCATGTTCAAGGAGTCGTGCTGAGAAAATGTTTGGAAACAATCCTTTTGTTATAGAGGGGGAACTGCAGGACAGATTGTCGCACTTCTATTCTGTACACCACAGCGTGCTTTCTTGAATTTTTATAAGGCAGAAAACTGACATCAGAGGGGCTGCAGTCACTCAGCGAGAGCCCAAGTGCGTGACAGTGCCATAGTATTATCCAATATGTGAGGTAATGGTGAAAACTAAGATCTGATATGCAGGCTGTGAGGAAACACAAATATATAATCCTTTTCTCTCTGTACCATCCACTGAACTGTACAGAATGTGAGTTACCCATCATGTTAAATCAGGTCTGGAGCCCTGGCAGGGAACATAATGTGTGACACCACTTTATTCACTCAGAAAGCTGTAAAACATCAGGGAACTTAACGCCTGAGAGAGTGACTTCCCCACGCTGGCATGGACATCCTCACCACCGTGGTGATTCCTAATTTCTTCATGCTAATGAGCCCTCGAGCTTGTGTGCAACCTATCTGGTCAAACCGGGGAAGTTTTAATGAGTTTATAGCTGCTTGAGTTCCTTTCACTTCTCTCCAGCTGCTGCTGGTGTTGGAAGTTTTAGCTGTGTAAGCAAACGGTAATTATGGGCACAGCAGGCATCCAGTTGTTCCAATTAATGCCAACGGTGTGCGCGTGCAATGCTTGATCTGCTACAGCAAACAACAGGAGATATAAAATGGGTAAAGTGGTTGCATTTATACAGCGACTGAATAACCACCAATAATTTTACTTTTAATTTCATCATATATTTTTCATTTTCATGATGCAGAATAAACACAAACAAACCACAACAATATAAAATCAGCCATGCAGCCAACTGTTATTATTTAATATGGCAGTGAAGTGTGCAAACAGCTGCGACAGATCCAGGAGAAGAGGGTCTTACCTGAATGGTTTGAAAGTGAGAAGACATCTCCTCACCATAATGGAAAGCTCGCCGCTGGCTGCAATCATTTTCCACACACGTAGGAAGCTCCGGGTCTCCTTAACATTGTGCGCGTCTGTGTGACCACCAGCGTCAAGACCATAACTTTCAACCACAGTCCTGAGGATTGATGAAGTGCGTGACGAGGCAGGCAACTTCCCAGACAGACAGACAGACAGCTGTCCGCGTTGTGCTCTGTGTGAGTGTGTGTTTATATGCGAGTGTGTGTGAGGAACTTCAGCGGGATTCCCGCCAGTGCGTCCTGGAGCAGCAGGTCTGTAGTCCTTCTTTGCGGTTCTGCAGAAAAATAAATGATTGTCCTTTAATCAGTTTAAACTGTACTCCTAACGCTGCTGGAGACAAAGCTGCATCGGGTGCAACAACACATGACTGTTGAGTTCCTTGAATTCCTCTGAGTGGATGGAGCTGTGACTCTGTCTCCTCACTGTGTGAGTAACTCTTTGGCTGTGGCTCGTTCACTAAGAGCGCCATCTAACGATTTATACTGCAAAATGATTTATTTTCTTGTGTTTTTAAAACAGAAAACAGACCATGGGTGACAGAAAACAAAAGGCTTGTTGATAAAAGCGCCTCAGTGTTGTATGAGTAAGAAAATATTATTATATTGGACACAAGTCAATGTAAATCCTAATATTAACACACAATATGAAATAAATTTCTCCCTGATTAATTCAGCAACACACATCACTATAATCCATATCAGTGACATGCATTTGTCTTACAAAATAAATTTAGCACAATTTTTAGACATAATGTTGTGCAGTAATTGTTCATTTGGGGGGTCTCTGGACACATCTCAGCACCGTGGACAGCTCCGTTGCTGTGACTGTGACCCTGCAGACTGACAGCAGCTCAGCAGCGACACCCAGCGGACTGAGCACAGAATACACTGAGAGCTCTGTGCTTGATTCAGATGTAATAATAGTGTGCTATTTTTGTAGGAAAACGCCTTTTTAATATTTATTTAAGGCTTTTGAAAGACAGTGTAGAACTAAGAGATGAAAACTGGCAGATCTCTTTCAAGATGGATGCTTTATGATCTATTCTGCCTCGGAGAATTTATACTTCCCATAATATAAAAACGTTGGCTTTGATCAGTTTTAACTTCTTTTAAAGGGACATCAAATCAAAATACGGTAAAGTTAAGACTGCAAAATGTAGTATTTGATAGAGTTGCTGTTGTGGTTAGCTTCTGCAACAATTTAAAGGAACCGTGTGTAAGGTTTAGGGGGATATAGTGGCACCTAGTGGTCGGGATTGTAAATTGCAACCAGCTGGAACTTGTCCCAGTTAGAATTTTTTCAGTGTTCATTGTTCAGGAGGTTTTTAACCAGGAGCTGAATTATCCACAGAGGTCTCTTCCTCTCCAAAACAAACAGTCTAGGCGATTAAAACAGGAAAATACACTGAATAAAGTTGTTTCACGTTACAAATCAGTGTTTCTCTGGCGCTATTCGGCTTATCCGATAAGGGCCAGTAGCCCTGCACTTACTGTACTAATGTGTGCTCACCTTTTGTCTCTGATAACTTAAGAACCAGAACCATCCACAGAGGTCTCCCTCTCTCTGGATTATACACGTTCACATTTAAAAAAGCTGGGTGGTACGGTGGTGAAGTGGTTTGCATTGTGGGCCCTTTGCGTCCTTCATGTTCTCCCCAGGTACTCCAGCTTCCTCCAACAGTCCAAAGACATTCAGGCTTGGTTAATTGGTGACGCTCAATGTGAGTGTGAATGGTTGTCTGTCTCTATGTGTCAGCCATGTGATAGTCTGGTGACCTGTCCAGGGTGCACCCCGCCCTTGGTATAGGCCTCAGCCCCTTCCATGACCCCGGCTAGCAGTTACAGAAATTTTTGCAAAGCTCTAGTTGTGGAGGGGCTGTGGCCGATGCAAAAATGTGAATGGCCCTATCGAGAGTCATTTTGTCCATTCTGGGCTACTGTAGAAACATGGTGGTGCAACATTGCAATCTGCTCCCTGTGAAAATATACACGGCTGTTTCTAAGGTCGCTGGGGGCTGCTTATCCTGTTGCGGGTCATAGGGGTGCTGGAGCCTATCCCAGCTGACTTTGGGTGAAAGGCGGGGTACACCCTGGACAGGTCACCAGACTATCACAGGGCTGACACATAGAGACAGACAACCATTCACACTCACATTCACACCTACGGACAATTTAGAGTCACCAATTAACCTGCATGTCTTTGGACTGTGGGAGGAAGCTGGAGTACCTGGAGGAAACCCACGCTGACACAGGGAGAACATGCAGACTCCGTGCAGAAGGGCACCTCCACCCCAGGGTTCAAACTAGGAACCCTCTTGCTGTCAGGCGACAATGCTGCAACCCATACTTATTATATGACATTCAATTCCTGCCAGTACATCCCCCTAAATCCTATATGCTGGACCTTTAATGATCAACAATCACAAGGTGACTGTTGGCCCTTAGTCTCTCGGTTGTTGCTGTTTTTTATTGTTGTTGTTTGTCGCTTGACTTCAGTATACCCGCTGTACCATTTTAAAGTCATCAAGGAAAGAGTGACTGTCAACTGACTAAAAAAAAGAAGGAGTTCAGGACTATAATGGACAGCAAGCGGCAGCATCCTCTGTTGCCATGGAAACTGTGTTCACTCGTACTCATATGTTGGGCCTTGGCTCTGCCTGTTGCCGCTATTGCCTCTTGGCCGGCAGCCCAGAGAGAGAGAGACGGGCTCTGCTGACATTACAAGCCAGGGCAGAGATTTAAAATGCACCACTGGTCAGATCACATTCACTTACTGTAAAATGACAACAGGGCTGGTTTTCATCTAACCAACTGCAGGGCTGTCATTACAGGATGCAGTGACAGGAAACCTCAGAAAGTAGATTATGTGTCTCTGTGTTATACTGACAGATAGGAATCTGTTACTTGTTTTTTTGCTTTATATTTTAAAGCAAAGCAAGTATGGCTGCACAAATGAGCAAAACACTCCAGAGATCAGCACATGTTCATTGAATCGGAGATAAGCTCTCACACCCTTTGGATGAGAAGATGAATCATACCACCTGGAGAGAGCTGAACCAAGGACACTACCACCAGGAGCATCCTCTCAGGGTACCTCTTATATTTTATCTTTATCTTTTCATGTCTTCTTTTTCTTTTCTTCTACTTTCCCTGCTTTCCTCCAGCCCTGAGTAATGCCTCTTATCTGTATCTTATTTTTCCCCTTGTTCTTAACCATCTTCTCCTCCTACTTCATGTTGGCCTCTCAACCGCTACATTATCCACAATATTTGTTATCGTGCTGACCTATACTGCCTCACTGTCTGAGTCTCTCTATCTTTGTCTCTGCCTGTCTACTTGTCTCTTGAGGATCTCCTTCACTGCCGTTTCTCTCTTCCTCCCACTGTTTGGTTTGGACTCCCTGCGCTTTACTGAGGATTCACAGAAGCAGACGCCCAAGGACAAAGAACTCTTAAAAGCATTCCCTTTATACTAAACACTGTATTTGCATTTAACAGGGAAATACACATCTGGGGAACGCAAGTGGAAAATGTGGGCTTATGTGTTACAAAATGGAAGGAAAATCAAGCGCACTGAGCACTGAAGTCAGACTGAATTATTCCTACATGTAGTGTTTTTACTATTGTTTGCCTGCCAGGAATGAGGGAGAAAATCAGGGACTGGATCCTAAGCAGGACTGTTCACATCACTTCAGCTCACATGACTTTATTTCTTTGCTGAGCTTCAAATCGTCAGGTGTTAGCTGACTTTGTGTGGACAGTTTTGCTATATTTAAAAAAAAAAAAATCTGATCAGTCATTATTAATATTATTATTTTTATAATCATTATTATTATATGAATTAAAGATCTACTTTATTTCAAACCAAAACAAAAGAATAAACATAATTAAAAACGAACAAAACAAACAGTGTCAGAAAAGGAGTAGGTAGAAGTACAACTTATATGTCCCTACCTCTTTCTTACATTTCTTCTTTCACTCATACTGTTTTCAACAAATTCCCAAATTTATTCACAACTAATATACAACTATCCCCAGTCTATTTACCATCCAATTAAATAAATAAGTAATAAACCCAGCTTATTTACAGTCCAAGTACCACGCAGTGTTACAAATAAATATGCACTCCCCGAGCACAACCTTTCCTCATCTGTATATCTGCTAAAAATATCTTTTTTGGATAGCTTTTAAAATGTATTTATATTTGTGCTTTGTTTCAGCTCATCACGCAGCCTATTCCACACGTCCACCCCGTACCCTGAAATACAAAACTCTTCTTAGTTGTACAAATACATTGTTTTGTTTTTTTTATTAAATTCTCCTCTTTGAGACCCTCACCAGTGGCTCCCTGTGGCTTTGACATAGAAATATACGGATATACAAATAACTATTTTCTAATGGGAATCATTATTATATTATTGTTTTGTAACAGTCAGATTTTCATTTGTCATTGTTATAGGCCAAAAGCAATTATTGTGTTCTACAATTGTAAAAATGTGCAGCCTATACATAGACCTAAAAAATGTTTTAACGTTTCATCAACTAAAACGTGCATCGTATGTCTACAATCTGGAGCCTTTTCCTTCAAAATTTACTAAACCTCAATAGCTGTGGTTAGCCTGGAGTCTCTCCAGCAAGGCTAGCTATGGATTCCAAATCCAAAAAAGGAAAAATCTTGGAGGGAAATAGAGGATTTAATAACATGTGGACTGATTAATTTGCTTTCACCACCAATGCTGCAAAGTTAAAGTACTAAATAATTACAAATAGCCCACTGCAGAGTAGCCACCTTGTAGCAAATCAAAAATAATGAATGCTCATTTAGACCTTTTCATAATGTTGATGGGTTAATTTAGACTTAATAGGCTGTTACCTTTATTCAAATGTGCATTGCAGCTCCAGACACATTTTATTTTCTTCTTTTTTTTGCTGAATAACAGCTCTTTCAATAGTAAAGGTTGCTGACCCCCAGTATAAGCCTTTCAACTTTGCGCTAAACTTGTAGAAACACATTAACCTATGGCAAGGTGGTCCAATCATGTAACAGTTCAACTTCTACAATGAGCAGAGATTATGATTTTCTTTGAATGATGAGCAAATCCATCCACATGACTGCACAATAAAAGCTAAACTGATAAAAGTGAACAAACTCTGACTCCATATTACTACCTGCTTATATAGGCACACCCTGCTTTAACTTCAAACCACATCTTTCAGTATGATTCAGGCAGAGAAAGCAGCTTATGCCATTCTTTTAAAAGTGCAATTAACTGGGAGTTTCACATCAAGCTTCACTGAGTTTTGACACCGACTGGCTCCGACCATGGACACTTGAGAGACAAGATTTTATTTAAATTCCTCATTTCCCTCTCTGCATCCTGCTGCACCCACCAGCTACACGTGACAAGTTATTTCCCACAGAGGGGCTCTCAGCAGATATCTGACTGTTCATAGATAGATCACCTGCTTCACACCACCATAAATGTCCAGCGTTACCATTAATGTAACTGTGAGTGATGGCACAGCACTCCTGATGCCTTAGTCTTAATGTTCATTTACACAGCTCCATCAGGCTCCATATGCATTAAAGCCTGAATGGAAACAGAGTCTTCCTCCTGTTTCTTTTCCCTCTGCAAAAGCTTTCACACTTCACATAATAACTTAATAAAACATACGCTGCTATACTTAGATTGAGTCATATTAAGAATGTATTCTTCAATCAGCACGGCAGGGGTGCATAATGTGTGTGAGGGACTGTACCTGCAGAGCAGCGCCTCACAAGCTGCTCTCAGTTTCAGAGGTTTTCTTTGCTATCTTTACACCACACGGCATGTAAAGAGATGCATTCTGTCAGAATATGGGGGCTACAGGTAGCTTCCTTTTTGTGTATATAAACACATCATTGTGTGACAGCTGTGTGAGAGGCAAAACTTTCCTAAAAAACAGGGTACTTTTTGGAGATTTTTGGAAAATCCCAGTTCAGGTTTCAGGGGAGTTTGGGCAGACTGCTGGCCAGGTGTCACAGTACTGTATTTATCTGACAGCTGTACTTATAAGCTACTTCAGAATCTCAGAATGAGCCCTTTGTATGTCTTTCCTCATCCCAGTATCTCACCTCATCTCATCTATCCTCAACTCCTTGACCTGGAAATCTATTGACACCTGCCATCTTTAAGGACGTCTCAATTCATTAAATGTGCTCACAGTTGAGGAGTCGTAAAGAGAGGGGGATTTCACAGAGGAGGGAGGCGAGGATACACGAGTGCAGCCTTTGCAAAAGTCTTTTACCGACCGATACCCCCCGACTGGATATCAGTTATTGATTGGACAGCTGATCGGGCTGATCTGAAACATCACAGCATCAGTGGAGTTTCATACCAGAGTGAAGACAGATTAAAAATTTAACTCAGGTTCATCACTCCCAAGTTTTATATTTCATCTGTTTTCTGATTCACCATCTAGTTAAAAATTGGAACAAGAAAAGGAGCACGAACGACTTCTCCATTTATTAGAGATTATTTCTCTATTATATTATTATTATTATTTCACAATCTGTTATTCCCCTCATCAACTTTTATAATCAGTTAAAGTCAGAGAGAGTCTCTGTCTGCAAGAAACACTTTTTAAATCACTGATGAGTTACCGAATCTTAATTTTCCCTGAAACATTTGGGCTAATAAAAGACACCATAACCATAGTTTGGGGTATTTAAAAATGAACTCACATCCATAATATCAATAAATACAGATGGAAATAATGACTACATAATATAAAGGCATTCTGTGGCTCTGAGCAGGACACAGTAAGATAAAGAACACAGGTTCTTCATGTGCAGGTGTTTGCTAACAGAGACAAAACACTGCTGCTCTGCCACTGGTAGCTTTATCTTTATCATATAACATTATGTATGTGCAGAAACAAACTCCATTAAAGGTTTCTATAGCTCTTAACAAAGCCTGTAAAGCCTACAACTGATCCAGCTGGAATCAGCTGCCACCGTCATTAGAAATTAATGTCACATCACACGACACTTCGGAGGAAATGATGTCTCATTTCTCTAAAGACATATTTCCTCATGTCTTCTTTCCTCGCATCGCATCCTCTCATCTCCCTCCTGTCTTAAGAGGGTGGACCTAAGATGTGAGGAAGAGATGCAAGTGAGGGAGTGGGATGAACCCATGGAGATCACTATGTTGCACCACTACTTTTCTACAGAAGCCCAGAATGGAAAAGGCAATCACTGGCTCTAAACAGAGTCATTTGTGTTTTTGAGTCAGTCACCTGTAGTTAGATGCCCCGCCTCAATGAGAGCATCAGAAAATACTGATTTTCTAATGTGAAACCACTTTATTCAGTGTTTTCACTGGTTTCAATCACCGGGTCCATCTGATCTGAAGAGATAATTTGGCTCCCGCTGCACCAGCGGCCTGTCTCTGCCATGCCAAACAATGTGGGTGAAACACTGATTTGTAATGTGATTCTGCTTTAGTCAACGTTTTACAAGTTTTACCAAGCCTGTTTGTTTCGAAGAGGAAGAAACCTTTGTGGATAATTTGGCCCCGAGTAAAAAAACCTCCTGAACAATGAACACTGAAAAAATTCTGGGAGAAGTTTCAGCTGGTTGCAATCTGCAATCCTCACCACTAGATGGCACTAAATCCCCATAATCTGACACGCTGTTCCTTTAAGGCTTTTTAAGAATGAAACACACAACAAGCTCAATGAAATACAGTGCATAGGTAGATATTGGTGAACATTACCCAGAGAGGAAAATATTAACAGAAGCAGTATGTGTACTCCCGTCCAAGCTGCACGACAGCATCTTTGAAGTGTTGGTACTTGATCGTCTTTGTCAGGAACACCTCCGTCACAGTAATCAAAGGTTTCCCACTTCCAAAACACTGTTCTCATTAATGATGGCAACATCTGAAGCTACAAGGTAAAAAACACACAGACACAATTAGTAGTGACACTTTCAACATTTTGCAACATTACTTGTGATCTGTACCAAGACAAACATTTCCCCGTTTTAAAACTGATTTAATATGTAAAGAGGTTGTTTACAGTATTTAGAAGAGAAGTAAATTAATTCCTAGTTGTGGATGCAGCACTGGCAGCCATCCCAGCACATTCCTGCAGTACAACAGTGTTTGCAGGTTATTGTTACCGGGAGCAAAGTGGCAAGTGATGAGAGCAACTGGAGCCGTATATCCAATTAGGACAGAGGGTTGGGCCTCAGGGTGTGCAGCGTCTGTTCCAAAGTGTTAAGTGAAAATCCAGAGAAAACCTTGAAATTCACTGCACACACCTGGAGTCTTTAAATTGTTTATCTGCAATGACTTGGTGAGTAATCTCAAAGATAAGATGAGGAAATATGAGTAGATGTGTTCATCATGGGAGGTAAAAACTGAACTTTTTCTCGACTCCAATAAATGAAAAGCACTTTGAAAGACATGGAGTTTGTGTGACGATCACACCTGTGTTTGTTCAGGCTTGATGCTGTGCTGTACAGGAAGAGAAAATCATCATTTTTTTGGCTGTGTGCTGGCTCACTGAAACAGTGCTCATTAGATCCTTTGTAAGAGGAACATTGTCAATGATCCCCGCAGAACACACAAAACTGAGCAGCACTGCTTTTGCCTTTCACAGGTATCTCAGAAAAAATAACATTTCTGATATATTTTCTTCTATAGCGAGAAACCAAAACAAAGTGTTTCACGTGTGTTTCACGTCGTACCTCTTTCCATCTCTGTCCGTCTCTGTCAGTGCTGTTCCTGTTTCCCGCACCTCTCCACCAGGCCCCTCAGTCCCTGGCGCTCACCCGCGGCCTGATTTGCCAGCTGCTCCTCATCTCCAATTATTGCTCGCGTGTAAAGACCAGACAGTGCCTCAACCTGTTGGCAGCTAATCTGCCTATTCTTGCCAATTTTCTCTCCATCAAAAACATTTTCCCCCTGAAGCTATTTATAATGCCATGTGGCACAATATGTGTCTTATGTGATTTGACAGTGTTTGATTAGGATCTCTGTTAGATCGAAACATTGCACAATAAAAATAGATGGGAGCTTCTAATACAGTGTACGGAGCTTCAACCAGGCTTCTGTAACCCTTCTGTTTTGAGAGAAGCCAAAGATAGAATCTATCTATCTATCTATCTGTCTGTCCATCCATCCATCCATCCATCCTACCTACCTACCTGCCTGCCTGCCTACCTATCTATCTACCTACCTATCTACCTACCTATCTATCTACCTATCTACCTACCTACCTACCTATCAACCTATCTATCTACCTACCTACCTACCTACCTATCTACCTATCTATCTACCGACCTACCTACCCACCTATCTATCTATCTATCTATCTATCTATCTATCTATCTATCTATCTATCTATCTATCTACTGACCTACCTACCTACCCACCTACCTACCCACCTACCTACCTACCTACCTATCAACCTACCTACCCACCTACCTACCTACCTACCTACCTACCCACCTATCTACCTACCTACCTACCTACCTATCAACCTACCTATCTATCTATCTATCTATCTTTCTATCTATCTATCTATCTACCCACCTACCTACCTACCCACCTATCTACCTACCTATCAACCTACCTACCTACCTATCAACCTACCTACCTATCCACCTACTTATCAACCTACCTACCTACCTACCTACCTATCAACCTACCTACCTACCTACCTACCTACCTACCTACCCACCTACTTATCTACCTACCTATCAACCTACCTACCTACCTATCCACCTACTTATCAACCTACCTACCTATCAACCTACCTACCTACCTACCTATCCACCTACTTATCAACCTACCTACCTATCAACCTACCTACCTACCTATCCACCTACTTATCAACCTACCTACCTATCCACCTACTTATCAACCTACCTACCTACCTACCTACCTACCTATCAACCTACCTACCTACCTACCTACCTACCTACCTACCTATCCACCTACTTATCTACCTACCTATCAACCTACCTACCTACCTATCCACCTACTTATCAACCTACCTACCTATCCACCTACTTATCAACCTACCTACCTATCAACCTACCTACCTACCTATCCACCTACCTACCTACCTACCTACCTATCCACCTACTTATCAACCTACCTACCTATCAACCTACCTACCTACCTACCTATCCACCTACTTATCAACCTACCTACCTACCTACCCACCTACCTATCAACCTACCTACCTATCCACCTACCTATCAACCTACCTACCTACCTACCTACCTATCCACCTACTTATCAACCTACCTACCTATCAACCTACCTACCTACCTACCTACCTACCTACCTACCTATCCACCTACTTATCAACCTACCTACCTATCAACCTACCTACCTACCTACCTACCTACTGACCTCTCTTTGTATCTATCATTTGATTCTTGCCACAGAATATGTGCTCGCCTCAAACTGCAAATGTTTTCATATTTGCAGTGATGCATCACACTATCAGAAAATGACACATAACAAGGGATGTGAAGAACAAAGGCAGCACCTGAAAAATAAATCAGTTTCAATACATGTAAATCTATGAACTGCTTCACACCCGTAGTACTTAATGTTTAATCCAGAGAGGTGTTGACTCATATCTACGGCATCTTTTTCCACATTGTCAGGGTTCAACTTCAGTGTTTTTCTTAACAAATAACTTGATTTAATCAGTGTTTCGCAAGCCCTTTGTCTTGACTTGTGCAAATCCTGAAGTTCAATGACAAGAACACATCACATCATGTCATCACCCAGCAGCTGCAGTCTCAGGAAGATCAGGAACAAGCCTTGGTTCTCTTGGACTGTGGAAAAAAACTGGTGGAACTGTGGGGTTAACCCTTTCACATATGAATTATCACAACCTCAGTCAAGATTTTTTTCTTAAGTGTTTTATTCCTCTTAATTTAAGGATTACAGTATATCATGTGAAACTATACAAATATATTTTTAATGCTGTTAAACATATTTTAACATATTCTAATACTGTTCAATGACTTACAAAAGCACTGAACCTTGCTCCTGTCATTTTTTCAATGAACTTTTCCTGCAAAAATAATGTCAAAATATTGTTTCTGTCACAAAAACTGTACATTACCTTCTGATAACAAAAATCAATTAATTTACAACCAAAGAAAGTCACTGCAGATAAAGCATTTTCAAGAACAAAGTTGCACTAAGTAGTTGAAATATAGCCAGCGATGCCTGATGTTCAGTTTAGTGGACAGATGGTTAATTGTAATTTCCTCACCACATAATTTAACAACTGTGTTACTCCTCAGATGTTACTTGATGTTACCAGATTTTATTTACCTGCCAGGGTCTCCTGTTGTAGAAGGATTGGCAAGATATTCTTGAGCTGCACATTTCTTGCTTTCCGTTCTGAAAGAGTTGTGTTGCACTGACAACACCTGGCCAGTGGGTGGCAGTGTATGGCATGACACACTAGGGTCTACTGTAGTGACTTAAATGCAACTACAGCATCAAAACCCATATACAAGAAAAATGTCTTTGAAATAGTCCAGTGTATGGATTATATTGATGCTGATTTAAAAAGAATACAGTTGACACGTGACACATTTTATCTTGTGTTGCTAGACTTATGTGTTTTTGCAGACATGTAGGGAATTGTTAATATGTCATATATCTATAAGGGAGTTTGGCGTAATACTTTCCACCAGGAGCAGGATGGGAAATAATCTCAAGTGCAATCTAGTTGTGGCCTTGTAAATGGTGACCCCAGTCTTTGCAGAATCTTTTCAAGGTTTTCTTTTTAAGATGCAAAGACACATGGATAAGATGTTATTATCCAGATAATCCAGACACAAATCACACATGAATACCGGGCTTGAATGGGGCCTATGCTCTATAAAGATAAACTTGATTTAAATAAAATAACATGACAATGCCTCTCATTGTGAGGAGTTGCTTGTTATTTCCTGCTTGCCTGCAGTTTCATACACAGGATTACTGTGGTATTTGGAGGTGTCTGGACAGATTTCTTTGCCACTGTGTTTTTCCACCAGTTTCTAGCTGATACAAGCAGATTGCTGGCTTTTACAATCAGGCCTGCCCTCTCCACACACATGATAGCTTCTCTTTTCAGTGTCTGTCGTAAAGCTTGAGAAGTCCTCTCTGTGGTTTTACAATGTAGAGGGTGAAAGTAATGTCGAAGTGATGGAGAGATATAAATGTAATAAAACAATAGCCAGTAATAGCCAGTAGTAACGTATTTATCGTACAAACTCAAAAGCTGCTATTAGGTTAATCTGAAGTTTCCCCAGCACTGCCCCACACCAAGTCACGTCTTTTGGCATCTCCTCTGAGAGATAAGTGGTGCGAATGAGTCAGAGTGAGAAGAGGTATTACACAAACCTCTTAAAAGGCAATCTTCTCCAAACCATAAACAAACTGGTGCACTAAAAGAGAGTGCTCGCAGTGTGACTCAGAGAGGTGCACCTCGTGCTGAAGGAGCTGAATAAAAAGCCTTTGTCTTTCATACAGCTGGACAATTTAACTGGCGCTATTACAAGTAGTCTGTTATAGAAGCCCAGAGTAAAATTCTCTCTTTGATGCTCTAATTATAACGGTGATTAAAAAGGAAGCATTTCCAATACAGTCGTCTAAAAGCCCAAATTAAGGATCTGCCCACTGAAAATCAAGTCAGTGCAAGTCAGAGTTGTAAAAACAGCTTCAGGGAGAGAG
The DNA here is from genome assembly GCF_041903045.1 of Epinephelus lanceolatus. NCBI lineage: Eukaryota > Metazoa > Chordata > Actinopteri > Perciformes > Serranidae > Epinephelus > Epinephelus lanceolatus. The sequence goes on from NC_135751.1 coordinate 32,125,900, forward strand.
CTAATATGGAAACTACAAACAATCAAATATAGTCATTATTGAATCATCATTTGCTCAGCCCCTCATTGCCCTGCTCTCTCCGAGACAAGAATTAGCTAGTTCATTGGCTCCCAACTGGTGCAGCCACGGGATCCAGATTGTTCCATAGTCATTAGTTTTGCAGTGGCGGCTGCTGGTCTTTTAAACAGGGGAAGCTCACTTTAAGTTTACATCATAAAATTTGTCATATTGTAGCGAGGCAGTAACTTATAAAAGGACCATTTAATTGAAGCCGTTTTCCAACCACACTCGTGCCATAGAGCCACAGCAACATACCTCAAAGACTTTCAGATGGTTTTAAACACCTAACTGTGGTGAAAATGAGCTATATGGCTTATGGAAATAAGGAACTCCGGACGGCACTCTGTCAGAAGACTCCACTCGCAAATATCCCCATGGGACTGAGGTGGAAATGCCAAGCAGTGTCAGTCACAAAGGGGTTCAGCATTTTAAACAATTCCTCCAATCATCATGCATACACCGAGCGTCCTCTCCCACCTACTGCTCCATTAGGTCCCAGGGAAGCTGAGCCTCCCTGGAAGTGACGATTTTGATGTATTTATCCAATGACCGTCTCGTTCTGCAGCATGAAAAACACCTGCTTAGTGCTGTCTCATAGGAACGCTTGGAGGCTCTGCGTCCACCGTGCTGACACGAGAATGTATGACAGGGAGGTCACGTTTGAAAACTGGTGATAAACAGCTGACGTTTGAACATCATAGTCGTGATGTTAAATGCATCCTAGTGCACGTTTAAGGCAATGTGAATTCTTATTTTAATATAAATTCAATAGTGCATATTTGACCATTTCTTCTATGAAATTTTAGGGGAAGTTCAGCCTCCCTTGTTGTCTCAGAGCAATTGCCCCTGGTTCAAAATCTACAAAGTTTCATATATTCATGTTGAGACAGCACTTTAAAATAAAAGTTTGTGTTGGCAATTCACTGTACTTCAAAATTATGTGTGTTTTTTTGTCAACTTGACACGTTCGCAAGTCACTTGCAGCCTATTCAGAATTGACCTGCGACCCACTTTTGGACCAGGACCCACCAGTTGGAAATCACTCAGCTACATAACGTTAGCCACGCCACCATCCCTTCACCTTGCTCCCCTCCACTGTGAAGGGATTCCCCGGGAGGAAAGCGGGCAGTGGAGACAGACCTTCCATTGGTGGCTTTAGCGGCTAAAATTTGGCCAGTGCAAACGCCCCAGCAACAGATGTCACAGTGCTGGGTCTAACTTAGCTGATCCAGCGAGGAGTTGGAGCTGGGGTTTGTGCTGGCTGGATTCGCACTGCCAAAGCCACTAACTTGGGTTCTGTCTCTAGAGCAGCTGCCAGCTCTCCTCCGAGTGAGATGGTCTGTAGCGGCGGGGAGTGAGGCAGAGGACACACCTTGATTTGAGGCTCTAGCTAACGTTAGCTACATAAACGTGAACATGAAGCTGCAGCCGTGAGACTTAAGCTTCTGTAAGCATTTTGTCTCCATCTCTGAAACACTTCACCAGCATTAACACCTTTTTTATTCCATTTATTGTCAGACTCTTTCTGGTAAGTACGTCTTCCTTTTTTAAGTTGCTCTGCAGTGTAGGCAGTTGATTCCAATGCTGGAATAACAACTTCCTGTGCATGATTCTCCGCCATTAAATCAGGCTTTCACAGAAGAAATGTTCTTTTTTCAGAGCATTTCATTTATTGCTATCAGGATTTAAAGAGACTCTCAACAAATACAACAACAATCCTTCTAGAATTAGGTGCCTTCCATATCTTTAAGGTGCATTAACACTGAAATCCCCCTTTCTGAAGAGAACACAATGCTCTTATTTCCACCAGTGGAAACTGCCAAATTGAACTCCTACTGTCAGATGGCACCAACACTGCACATTGTCAGGGGCAAGGGTCAGATCTGATGGAAGCGACAGCACTGACCTAGAAAACCTTTGAAATATATTTTTTAGTTTAGTTTAGTTTATTTCAGTCATATATATATACTTCAAAGCAGCAAAAGAAAAGAACAATACAAAATTGACTGAAAAAGGCTCAGGCAGAAGCGAAGCTTATTGATGCCCGCCTGCTATGCATCTTGAGCTACACAATTCTTGATGTCAAGTGGGAAAAGAAAAAAAAAAACAAAAAAAAAACAAAACATACATATATACACACATACATACGTACTCATGCACATACATGACTCTTTTCCCTTTTTTGTTTTTCAATTACAGCCATAACTCCTAAATATAAATGCACATAATGATTTCTTGAACATAACAAAGGAAGTACATTGCTTTAGTTTGAGATCAGCACTGTTCCACAGCTGAACCCCCTTAAAAGAAATGCATCTTCCTTTAACTTCTTTTTTAGCTTTTGGTAACATAAATTTGCTTCCATCTTTCAACTCATATTTACTCTGAGACACTATGAAGAACTTATGCACGCTGTCTGGTAGTGTTTTATTATTTACTTTAAACATGATTTGCATTGTTCTATAATAAACCAAGTCTCTAAACTTCAAAACATGGGAATTTAAAAATAATGGATTAGTATGATCATAGTAACCGGCTTTGTTTATGATGCGTATGGCTCGTTTTTGTTGTAATACAATTTTATCAATTGTGGTTTTAAACGTAGATCCCCATATTTCCACACAGTAAGTCAAATAAGGAAGTATCAATGAACAGTAAATTAAATATAAACTGTTGTGATTTAGCATGTCTTTGGTTTTATACATGATTGCAATTGATTTTGAGATTTTCCCTTTTACATACTCAACGTGTTTCTTCCAATTTAATTTGTGATCAATCACAACCCCGAGGAATTTGGTCTCCCAAACCCTTCCTATTTCAATGTTAGAGATTTTTAATTTACTATCACTTCCAGATTGGCTTCCAAATATCATAAATTTAGTTTTCTTTATATTAAGAGATAATTTATTGACATCAAACCAGGTTTTAAGCACTCCAAGCTCTTGTTCAACAGTGTGCAAAAGTTCTTCTAAGTTTCCCCCAGAGGAGTACAAATTTGTGTCATCAGCAAATATAATACATTTTAACTTATTAGAAACACAGCATATGTCATTAATAAAAAGAATAAACAATTTGGGGCCAATGATGGAGCCCTGAGGCAATCCGCAGGTGACCGGTTTAAGTTCAGACATTGTTTGGTTTATTTGAACATATTGCTGTCTATTTTCTAAATAACTTTTCAGCCATGCGTGAACTGTCCCTCTAAATCCATAGTGTTCCATTTTTTACAGTAAATAGTTATGATCGATAGTATCAAAAGCTTTACTTAAGTCTATAAAAATACCTACTGTATGAAGATCATTGTCGATGGCATTAGCTATTTCTTCAACCATCGTCATTACTGCATATGTGGTTGTTCTATTCTTTCTGAATCCATATTGTTGTTCATTTAAAATATTATATTTTTCAATAAAGTTATCTAATTGTTTTATAAAGAGCTTTTCTAAAATTTTTGAAAATTGTGGCAGTAAAGCTACTGGCCTGTAATTGTCCATATTGTGTCTGTCACCGTTTTTAAAGATGGGTACTACTTTGGCTAGTTTCATGTCTTGTCGGAAGATGCCTGTTTGGAAAGAAAGATTGCATATATAGGTTAGAGGTTTTACAATGCTATGGATGACCTCTTTAAGTGTACACATATCAATAAGGTTTACATCAGTTGATGTTTTGTTCTTAAACTTATTTACAACGTCAATGATATCCCTTTCTTCAATCCCACAAAGAAACATAGAATTTAAATTCCGTTTGATTAACCCATTAAAGAGTTCTTTATTTTGATTGTCCACAAAAATGTTGTTTGCCAAAGTAGGTCCAATACTAACAAAATGATCATTAAAGTTGTTCGCAATTGTCTTTAAATGCTCAACTTTTGATCCACTGAAATTCCAAAAGTAATTTGGGAATTCAGTTTTTGTGGATTTATTTCTAATAATATGATTTATTACTTTCCAAGTTTTTTGTATATTGTTTTTACTAGCTTCTATCTTTTCAGAGTAGAATTTTTTCTTTTGTAGTCTTATGATTGTGGTCAATTTATTTTTATATAATTTGTATTTATGTTCACTTTCTTTGGTTCTTAATTGCAAAAATTGTTTATAAAGCATTTTTTTTCTTTTGGCATGACTTTTGGAGGCCTTTAGTCATCCAGAATGGTTCTTTATTTAAGTCTTTACCTTTTACTAAATACTTTTTTATAGGACAGTGCTTATCGTATACATTTAGAAATTTTATTAGAAAAGCCTCATAAGCCTGATTTGGATTTTCCACATAAACCGTCTCCCAATTACAACTTTTGAGTTCTTCCTTTAAGGATTCTAGTCTTCCTGATGTTCTTAACCATCTTAACCTGAATAAAAGTTCACTATTCTGGGGTGCATTTGAGGACTTTGTACTGTGCATGATCATAAAAATAGGAAGGTGGTCACTTATATCATTTATGAGCAACCCGCATGTTGTCTGAACAATGGCAGTTGAAAAAATATTATCAATAAGTGTGGCAGTATCCTTAGTAATCCTACTAGGTTTATTTATAAGAGGCCAGAGGCCAAAACTGAACATTGTATTACAGAAATCAGTTGTTAACTTATGCTCTTTCCATTTTAATAAATCAATATTAAAGTCACCGCAAACAAAAAGCATTTTCTTATTTCCTATTTTTCTGATTAAGTCAACTACTGTAGTTGTGAATTGTTCAATACAAGATCCAGGTGTCCGGTAAATACAACTTAAAGTAATACTCTTGAATTGTACTGAAGCAATTTCAATTGTGAGACTTTCCATTAAATCATCTACCACTGTACAGTCAATTTGTTTGCACTGAAAGTCTGTTTGTACAAAAAACCCAACGCCACCACCTCGCTTATTCTTCTGATTTGCACTGAAAAAATCATAACCTTCCAGCTGAAAAGAGTTATCGTACCTACAGTCTGAGATCCAGGTCTCACTTATGGCAATTATGTGAAAAGTGCGTTTTAATGATAGCACATAATCTTTTATTTTTTCAAAATTAGTATAGAGGCTCCTACTATTGAAATGTAGCATTGAGAAACCCTCTAAATGAAGGCAATCTAACTGAGTTTCAGTATAATATTTAGCATCATTCATCAAATCTTTGTAGAGCTTTAACTCAGGATCCACGTTATTTTCAAAACTAAATTGTTTGTGATCAGTCTCATTTAGAAAACTTAACTTAAATTTCTCATTTGAGCATATTTCAGGATCACTATCAGGATTTACTGTCCTGTCTAAAATTAAAGTATTGTCTATGTTAAAGAGGAAAATAAAACAACAAACAAACAAAACAAACTTGCAGTAAAGTCCATTTTACAACTGTCCGAGGCATAATTATCACTTGAATTGGTCCAGGTCTGTCATGTTATGTATCATGACAGTCTTTGCTTGCTCTGGTGACCCATTTGACTTCACGAACACTTTGCCATTTCTTATCCACGTTGACTGAATTTTCTTCTCCTTTCTGAGCACACGGCTCTGTCTGGCAATTTCTGCATTTTTCTTTGATAAATGCTCATTAATGTAGACTCCAGTACCCTTCAGCTTTCTTGTTTGTTTCAACACTTCCACTTTATGCTTTCGGTTTGAAAACTGGACCACTATTGTGGGTTTCACTTTATCCTTATTTGAAAGTGTGTGACATACTGAAATGTGTTTCTTCTCTATCGTGATGTTTTTATTGTTCAAAAATGCCACAACTTGATCCTCTAGTGTCTGTAATTCTTCAGGTGGTGCATCCTCACCTGCAGTATCTGAGGCTGTAGCCCGAGCGTAGCTGCGATGTTTGGTTTCCAATCCTGTAATTGTAATATCTCCAGCACGAGTGAACTGCTCCAAGTCATCCACTCTTTGCTCCAGCAGCTCAATCCTCTGTTCCCTTTGTTTTATCATGACTCTCAGCTCACGCACTTCCCCCATGAGGCTCATGAGTGTGGCCTGTTGTTTAACCACTTTGCTGATTTCCTCTGACATAAAGTTGAGAGATTTTTTAATCTCCTCTAATTCTTCTGCAAGCTTTTTTGTTGTGACTGACATCTTGCCCACAATTTAAGTTTATCCAGCTTCTCAGCTCACTTCCTCCAGGGCCTTGCGACAGTCCTGCTTTTCCAGGCCTTGAAAGTATGTCCCAAAAAAATAGTCAAAGTTCCACTTACTTGGCTGCAATTCCCAACTGCATCATGAGAAAACATCTGTGTAGCCTTAACAGATTTTTAATCCTGGTTGGATGGCTCTATATTTTGCTGATTTTTGATGGATAGAATAACTCTGAGAGTAACTCTGAGCCCAAAGAGGCAGCAGCAGCCATCTTGCGTGTATCAATCACAGCATTTTGGTATCTGCTGAATCCATATATGTGAAGGTGACACAGGTCTAAAGATATTCACATAGCCTCTGGGCTTTAAATATGAAGGAAGACAGAATTGATTTCATGATGAATAAATATGTGTGAAGATTGCTCTTTGGGGTCAGTACACAGGGAAAAAAATGGTTAAATCCAAGTTACTAATAAACTATTAAATATATTCAATTGGTATATGTTCGTAATTCATATGTATTTGCTAAAATAAATATTTCATGACCTTTCCGGGTGTTCTGCCAGAATTAAGTGTAAACTAAGAAAATATTAAAATATTCATAAACCAGGAAAGTAGAGATGATTTACAAAATAAAATCTCCATGGTTTTGGACTGTGAGTCTTTTAACCAGGCGTCTGACGACAGGAAACGAAACCTTTCCCAGCAGTCATTCATTCCAGGGCATGTCTGCTCCTGTTCAAGTGAAAACCTGACACCACATGACTTGAAGATTCCCCTCAAACACTGAACCTGACTCAGTGAACATTCTTACATATAACCCATTCTCCTGAGCTTTAGCACCACAGAGATCCACACTGGATATAAGACAATTAGCTGCGTGTTTGTGTTTGGTGGTGAGTACAGACAAACTTGTTTTATTTACCTCTTGTACAGTACAGTAGCTCTACGGTTTGATCTAATGTGATACATGTTGCTTTTAACACAGATCAAAGTGATGAGTTTCTCCTCTGGTGTGAGGACACAGCATGTTTTTGGCTGGGTCTCCATCATCTGGTTCATGTCAGCAGTCTGCATTATTGGTGAGGCTTTGTTTTGTGCATGAAAAGATGTTTTTTCAGATTTTTTTTTTCTTGGTTGTATGCCTCCGCGCACCAGGCAGGTTTCTCTTGGTGTGAATGCTTCACACCAAATGTCCCAGCGACAGCACAGTTTCAAGGTGGGCACCCAGAATTAGTGTCACCAGTTAAAGATCTGACTGACATCTCCCCTTCTGTTCTTGAGAATTGACATTGAATAATGGCCAGAAAAGTGTTTTATGCAGAACATTATGATGACACAGTGAAGCTGACCTTTGACCTCTTGGATATAGAATGTCATTATTTCATTATTTTATCCTATTAGACATTTGTGTGAACTTTTGTCATAAGTAGCATATGAATTCTTGAGTTATGGCAAAACATATTTTGTGAGGTCACATTGACCTTGACCTTTGACCTTCAACCACAAAATTCTAGTCATTTCATTGTTGAGTCCAAGTGAATATTTGTGCCAAATTTGAAGAAATGACCTCTAGGTGTTCTTGAGATATGGCGTTCACAGAAATGAGACAGATGACATCATGTAGACTTGACCTTTGACCACCAAAATGTAATCAGTGCGTCGTTTGAGTCCAAGTGAACGTTTGTGCCAAATTTGAAGTAATTACCTCAAGCTGTTCTTGAGATATTGTGTTCATGAGATTGAGAAGGATGCAAGGTCACGGTGACCTTGACCTCTGCCCTCTGACCACCAAAATCTGATCAGTTTATCATTGAGTCCAAGTGGAAATTTGTGCCATATTTGAAGAAATTCGCGTTCACAAGAATGGGACAGACGGATGGACGAACAACCAAAAAACATAATACCTTAGACTACGGCTATCACCAGCACAGAGCTATAAAAATAATCTTTCCTATCATAGCCCGCAATTGTTTGTAGTTTGAGTAATCAACTACAAAAAAAATAACAAAACAATAATTTAAAGTCTTCTGTAGCTCCTTAGCATGCATAACTCCAGGCCCGCCCACTTTTTAGTGTTACAATGAAATTCCAAGGATTTGATTAAATCAAACACAAACCACATCTTCAAAAATATTTTCTAATCTTGATTTTCAACGCTGGGGAGTTTTAGAGGTGCTGGTGGGTGGATTTGGACAGAACCAGACTAGCTGTTTCCAGTCTTTGTGCTAAGCTAAGCTAACTGGCTGCTGGCTATAGCTACATATTAATTGTGGTCAGACATGTGAGTGGTACCTATCTTCTAATCTAGCCTTTGGTCATAAAACGATGAAGTCTATTTCCCAAAATGTCTCACTAGTCCTTTAAGATAAAGCACTTTGGGGTTGCATTTTTGATGTATGAAAGGCACTATATAAATAAAGTTTGATTGATTGATTGATTGAACTCTAAAACTATAACCGACCACAGTTTACCAGCAGCCCCAAATCTAAATCACCTGTAAGAGGAGCACAAAAAAATGCTAAGTATTGACATTGAAATAAAAAAAATGATAACACAATGTGACTAAAAGAGATAACTGATTTTCCTCTCTCTGATGATGCAGTCAGTGAAAGTGTGGAGCTACAGACCATTTCCCAGGTCGCTGCCCAGTGTGGAAACAATGTGACACTGACTTGTGATGCCGTCTCGTCACACCAGTTGGATATTAGATCATTTGAATGGCTGGCTAGAGACAGAAGTGTGTGTCAAAATGGACACGGCCAACCTGACCGCAAGGTTCTGTGTGAGCGTGGTGACCACAGCCTCACTCTGACTCTCCTAAATGTGACGCCAGATGACCAGGGAACATACCTCTGCAAACTGCGCTCCACTTCCGGATCAGGGTCTAACACCACTGTAGTTACAGTACAAGGTGAGTTATGACTTTTTCTTTATTTACATGTTTCCTCCCTGTCTTCTGTTATCTTTCTAAATGTCCTTAATCTTTACAGACTGCCTTGGAAGTGTTGGCTCCTCCATCAATGAGACTCATGCTGAGTGCTGGTTCACAGGAGTTTACCCCGATGGCACCGTCCACTGGTTCCAGGGAGACGTTAACTTAACAGACCTTGCCGTCCCACAGGAAGTGGTGGATAATCAGCGGTACAATGTCAGCAGTACAGTAGTTGTGCAGAAAGGAAACCTGAGCCAGCCGTATGAGTGCTCACTGTGGATACCTTCAACAGGGAAATATCTCTCCAGTCAACAGCTACATATGGTTCAAAAACTGGTCATCGATTCATCAGGAAATATGATCAAACTGCAGTGGATCTGCATGATTGTGGGAATCATGATGGTGAAATTTATGGCATAAGACACAGGTGGAATTCAGATGCTGATAGAATAGTTGAAATATGACAGAGATGAAACAGACATGAAGATGACTGTTTAGTAAACCTGCCTGTAGCTCTGGAAGGACAAGAGCTTGTAGCTTTTTTCATGCTCTAAAAAACCTTAATATTTCACTGATAAGTAAATCTTTAACTGGTGGGAAGAAGTCGGCTCATGTATTGTTTGGTTTGCGTAAAAATCTGAAAGCATATTTTCACTCCCATAGCACAGATCTTTGCTTGATATAGTATTTTTTTTTTCCAAATATCACTCATGTATTACTGGTATTATCATGCTCATTGTAACCACTGAAAACCTTTACTTCATGCTGATGGCCACAAGGGGGCAGTCTTCCCATGCAAGAAGGACCGCTTATTCACTGCATGAACACAGCGCTTGCAAATTGTAAATATTGTAAAGTAAACCTGAATCAGTATTCTAAATTTACTGCAAATACATTGACACTGAAGGAGAGGAAATTTGCCTACTAGTTATCACAAAAAAAATTGAAAAAATCCTTTAAGCAGATATAATTCATGTGAATGGCCCAGCAGCTACCAGAGGGCCAATAAAAATGAAATTAAAAGGAATAGATTAGGGACACATAAACCAAAATATGATGTGATGTTGTGATGTTTTTAATATAGCTAACAGTACTGATACTGATCTGAAACACAGCTTCTGATAACATGCAACGTGTGGTAGATATTGTATATTAAGGATTTTTATTTTTCTAAATCTGCTTTGTGCCATTTGAAATGGGTAAAATGTAATAAACATTTCCTCCAGGTAAGCTTTGTGAGACTACGTCATGTAAAGTTTTCTTTCTTTGCCCGTCCGTCATTATCTCTATTAAGATCTGTACTGTACATAATGTTCCTAAAAGCTGTGTTTCCTCTCCTGTGACAGGGTGAACGCCTGCTGTTCCGACCAGATGTGTTTGCTCATCTGTGGTGTGACAGTCTGAGAGGTTGCTTGGTTATACTGGTTTAGACTTCTGTAAACTCCTCACTGCACTTCGCTGCAAACGTATTTGCTTCAGAGGTGTTTAGGTATGCAGCCCTTCAGGCCAATTACAGCCAAGTGTGTCACCAGGCTTGAAAAACCCATGGTTGAGGTAGTTCGGTAGAGTAGACGGGAGCAACGGTTTTACAGCCTGTTGAATGTGCTTTTGTATTTCAATCTCAGATTTTGTTGATAAATTTTCTGCTCAATGGTGCAAGTGTCAGATTACACCCAAGTTTTGCTCAGGTGGTGGTAAGTAACTGAAACTTACATTACCACTTAATTTAGACGACTTCATGAAGTCATGAGTGGCAAAACATCCCCAGCTCTGCTCCTGTCCGGTGTACAGTTAAATCCAGCAGGAAGAAAGAGACACAACTATAAGCTCCTGAGGTAATATGTAAACATCAACAGTGGCTGAGCCAAGAGAGCAGGTGAGGACATGTGCAGGTATTTTAGTTGCACAATAACGTTCTTATTATTAATCATAGCAGTCATGGTTACGCAAGCAGGAGCAAAGCCATTAATAGAAACGTGAGATTCAAGGCTCAAACTAAAGAAAGTAAAAATAATGCATCAGTGAAACGGGGACAAAGACAGGAGACATCCAGGCCTGGGAGCTTAGAGTTGTTAAAGCAAGCTGCCAGAGCAGGAGAGGCAGTTAAGAGGCAAGATAACGTGACCTCAGAGGACCCTGTGGAGAGCAGATACACACTGCAGATTAGTTACAGAGTAACAGGAGTAACAGAGCGGAGACTGTTTTTTTCTTGCAGCACCTTCACAGTGAGACAACAGAATCTATAACCTGTAATCATTCAGGCCCAATATGTCAATGTCAGACTCAACGCTACATGCTACTGAAGTCTATACAGAAATGCACAGTTTATGAATTTGTAAAAATAATATCATTATCAAGCCTTACAGAAATACTTTGATATTTTGGGAAATCTGATTATCACCTTCTTGCTCAGAGTTGCATGAGACAATTGATGCCGTTCTGTGCAGTAAACATGAAGCTATTGCTAGCCGCTAGTTAGCTTAGCACGAAGCCTGGAAGCGTGTTGTTTTCACGATTTTGTTTTTGTAGAGGAGTGGTTCATCCCAACTTTCTTTCTTTCTTCTTAGTCATTAGTTCGAGGTCCACGCAGTTCAATATATTCAGCGTCATAGTGTGTCTGGTCATGTCGTTGAGCTAGTTTGTTGTCTCTGTCAAGTAGCTGTCAGTTAATCACTCACTCTGCAGCAGAAAATGGCGCTTCTGGATAAAAGCTCTGTGCTGGAAATTTACTATACTTAAAAATAGAGTGTGTTTTCTTTTTTACAAACTTGACACGTCGTGAGTCACTTGCGGTCTATTCAGAATGGGCCGCGACTCATTTTTGGACCATGACCCACCAGTTGGGAACTGCTTTTGTAGCGTTTCTACAAACAAGATATAATTTGTTAATTGTTGAGCTTTAACACTGCTGCTAAGTGTCACCTTTAAAGAGAACCATGCTAGCAGTTTCCTCCTGTTCCAAGTAGTGTTGCAACAGTATGAGCTTTTCACAGTATGGCAACTGTCTTGGAAAATATTGCAGTTTCACGGAATCACAGTATTACAGAATTTATATCATTATCAGTTAGGATGACCCTCAAGGAATAAAAACAGTAGGGTTATTTTTGGTTGAGCAAACTTTTATTACTATAATTGAAACTTGAAACCATTTTGTTAATGGTAGGGATGTCCCGATCCGAGGATCAGATCGGGTATCAGCTCCAATCTTGTTATTTTTACAAAATCGGAATCGGTAATAAAAGATCGGAGGAATCAAAACAACAAAAATGGCCAGGTTTTTCATCTATGTTGTTCATTGTTGCCTCCACTTTCCAATGTATAAAAGATATAGGCCTATTTTGTTTGTTGAAGACAGGAAGAAGACATTGAATTTGTTTACATTTTGTGCTGCAGATCAGACTTGGTATCGGACTCTGTATCAAAATAAAGGACTCCGTATCGGATCGGATGCAAAAAAATGTGATTTTCCATCCAGTTGTCTTTATTTCACGTTGAGTGTCCCCCTGTCCGCTGGGAGTGAAGCAGTATCGGGGCACCATCGGAAAACTCCACAATGTGTCAGCAGTGAGAGTCGGTGGTTACTGATGTTACTGGGTTACAGACTTTGGGTCGCCCCCAGACCCTTAAAGGAAGCTGGCCCTATGCAGACTCGATCCCTTGAAAAAAACTGCTCCCAGACCCTGCGGTGGGTGCCAGTTTTTAAGGGGTTGCCAGTTAGCTTTATGTGTGGTACTGATTAAGAGGATGGGTGAGTTGACCAAGCCTTTCTGACCCTAGTTCCAAGTCTTTGAGCTAAGCTAAGCTAACTAGGTGCTGGCTTTAGCTTCATCTTTAGCATACAAACATGAGTGTGGCATCAATCTGTTGATCTTTCATAACAGCAACAATATTGTTTATCTTAATGGGAAAAGTTAGTTAATATTCGCCCACTGTTATTAAAAAAAAAAAAAAATCTAATCAGTAATATTTATATGCAAATCACCGGAGAATGTTGTTTATCTCCTGGTGTGTCAGAAATAATAAAATCTGTTGTTAATTAAAAGAGCCATGTGTAGGTGTTTGTTTGCAAAACACTACTATCCAACAATTAAAATTACTGTGAACTTATGTGTAAACAGATTTTCCATTTCCACTGACAGGAACATTCTCAAGCTGTTTCCAGGCTTCACCTCAATCTTTGGGTCTGCAGAGACAACAGGATTGAGCTGATGTCCTCCCATCTAGATTAAAACACTGTTGCTATGGTGAACTGAAGCTGCCGAGGCCGCGTCAAGACAACATATTGGCTTTTCTCTGATTTGTAGGTTTCCTTGTTTTGGTGCAGAAAATTCAATGAAAGACCGACAATTAGACACGCTTGGCTTTGAAAGGCGCAGTGGTTGGAGGAGCAATCCGATTCCTCATCACACAGTGTGGTCTAAGTCATACATGTCTGACTTATCTGATATTATTTGCTTTTATGTGTTGTTGTCAGGGGGATAAGTATAGACCGTGCAGGCAGTGCGTTTGAGGTGGAGGGGTCTGTAGAGACAGCAGGCCTTTGCAAGTGATTTAGATTTCCACCTCGGAAATATACCTGTGTTCAGAGATGTAAGGAAAAAAAAATTATTATTAAATTAAAAATGGTGCCATTTGCTATATGTCCTCAAACAGGCAAATACATCTGCATCAGTTTTCTTTTTTGCATGCTTTTCTATATAAGCTATAATTTATTTTTTTAAATTATAAATATACTGTATAACAGTTCAATTAAATGATTAATTTATTCTTTTTCCTTCTTCTTCTTTGACATTTTTGTCAGATATGCAGTGATGATTGCTGCGTAATATATATATGTTGATTTTGTCCAGTGTCAAGTCTCCATCTGTATCAAGATAATACATGCATGACAGCATGCACTAGGACCCAGAGCACTTTGTGGAGCTGGGGAAGCATTAATCATAAATAAATTATGTCTACTAATTTTCTTCTTAAAGGAAATGACCACTTTAGAATGAAAATACAGACAGTACTTACTGACCCTCATGCCGACAAGAAGTCCAGTGTAGTTTTTTAATCCACAAAACTTGTTCGGGGTATTGGAGGATAACAGCTAGACGGATTTTTCCATACACTTTAAGTGCATGGAACCCACGTCCCAAATCAGTTTGAAAATGTAATACAACTCCGCTAATGCATTTCAAAAACGTCACAACGGCTCGTCCGTCGTAATCCAAGTGCCCTGAAGCCGTGGCATGCAAAATTGACTTGAAAAGACATAATTTACTCCACTTTTATAGCATAATTTCTCACCGTGGTCAGTTAGCCTTCCCTGCAGGCGTGCTGTGTTTACATGGCAACTCGCGCGAGACTTGAGAACGTCTCTGAACGTTCTCGAGTCTCGCGAGTTGCCATGTAAACACAACGAGCAATTTTGCATGCCGTGGCATCAGGGCACTTGGATTACAACGGACGAGCCGTTCTGACGTTTTTGAAATGCATGAGCAGAGTTTTATTACATTTTCAAACTGATTTTGGACGTGGGTTCCATGCACTTCAAGTGTATGGAAAAATTTGGCTAGCTGTTATCCTCCGATACCCCGAACGAGTTTTGTGGATTAAAAAACTACACTGGACTTCTTGTTGGCATGAGGGTCAGTAAGTACTGTCTGTATTTTCATTCTAAAGTGGTCATTTCCTTTAATGATCAGGGCTTTTATAAGGGTAGACATAGGTCATCTTTCTGTTAACGTTCAGTCTTTGTAGAAGAAACAAAGTGCAGCTGAACAATTCAAACTTTGAAATATCCAAGAACACCCACACACACACAAATACCCGGCCTGTTTCCTTCTGTAGGCTACGTGACTGACAGTTAAGCCATGCCAAACACCTCCTGCTAATAGACACCCATGCACCCATGCAGACACAATGACGCACATCGCAGATATTTTTCAGAATCATGTGGCAGATCATGTTCTGTACCAATGAGGACAGAAAAAAGAAAAGAAATAAGAAGTGAAACCCACATTTATTTAGATATGAGACTCATCTTTAGTGTAAATGCTGAGAGGACCCGTGATCCAAAACCTCTCAGATCATCAGAAGCAGTTTTTTGTTGCAGACTACATTCTGTACATATGTGTAACAAATTATTCAGCTGCTATTACTTCCCACATCCTTTGTTCCGTTGGCCAGATCTCTCTCAACTTTAGATTGCTCTCCACAGGCTGCTCAGTGGTGCACGTGTTCCCAGCTGCTAAAGTGGCAAGATCTGATAACGTGATAATGGTCAAAGGGCTGGATGAACCCAGACTTGAGTTCACAGCTCCTTCCTACCTATATTGTCAAGTGCGTGGAAATGGATTCTCAGAATAATGCACTTCCCTACATCCTTAAGAGGAGCTGTGACCCATCCCTCCTTACATACACACATGTTCCAGAAACTTCAACAGACCAATTTAGCCCTGCAAAATGAAGGGATAGAGAAAGGCAGACATGTGCATTTACAAGCAAAGACATGTGAGTATAAACTTAAGATGAACAGCAACAGCTATTGTTAGTCATCTGTATCTTTGCTGCAGGTGTCTGTCACTGCCTTGGTTTATCATGCAATGCTATACTGTTCTTTAAAAGTACACTTTCAAAGCATCTTCTTGACACATGCAGGAAATTTTAACCGAAATAAAGAAACGTGTGCTTCAAAATAGGAGTACGCAATGGCTACATCTTTTACCATAATTAACAGTTAGCATCATCATTAGCACAAATTTGATTGTTGGACTGTTTGTGTTTATTTGCTCCAAATAGCGAGCATAGACATTGAGATACAAAGATTTATAGAGCTGCACAGGAGAAATGTGTCTGTGTTTGATTGACATAATGCTCCACGTGAAAGGAAAGGAGAGACAAACAAACTTGGCTACAGCTTACAACTCATGTACCAACAGTGCACTGATAGCAGTGGTATTACAGAAAAAAGGACCACACCAGCGTCTGAATGGACCCAAGTGGCATTTGCTGCTAAGTTTATATTCTGCTGCTTAATGTGCTGCTCCAGACCAGTTAATTACCCTGATATCTTGCTTGATAACAGACATTAGCAGAGCACTTTTCATTTGTTTGGTCACACATCTAACAAGCTGAGGTCAGGACAAGATGTCTGTTTGTTTCTGTATGTTAGCTAGATAAAAAGAAGATAGTAGCAGGAAAGCTAACATGGGTTGCTGTTCAACTTTTGTGCCTTTTGTGTTGTGTATCAGGCTGCTGATATATAGAAACAGTTCAGATTCTGACTTTACATGTGCTCATGACAAGGCACAAGATTTACACCTGGTCTTTGCGAGAAAAAGGCTTAAGCCTGAATCGTGCAACCGGGGTAACTATGAGGAAAGACTTAGAACGTTAAGTTACAACTGATCTTAAGACCTAGCGTAAGCCCTGTTGGTGCAACCGGCCCCTGAAGCCTTGACTTTGGCATTTCAATGCATTAATAGGATTTAAATTGGTAAGTTATATGTAACACCTAACTTAACGTTCATATAACTACAGGTGAACTTCAATAACAAAGCCAACAGTCAGTTTGGGTCAAAATGCCAAAACAGGCTTTTTTTTAACTCTGGGTCCCTAACAGTAATATTGTAACAGCAATTAAAAGTTCAAGCAGCTTGCTGCAGAGGTGTGGCGCACCAATCTATAGGTAAGCAGGCAAGCATGTGCAGGGAGTGTTCACAGATCAAGAATCAGGCTCACACACCTGCTCTCTTTGAGCCTCTTAACAGCTCAGGCTGACTGGCCCCTGGCTCATAGTGTCTTCCTGCTACATATCTAAAAATTAACACCCCATACAGTTGTCATTAATGGGAAAATTGCTACAGAGATCAAAATCACTTCTGTACCAGGCTACAAACATGTTTATTTCCACTTTAATGTTGGGCATTTAAACATGAGAGTCCATGGTGACTGACTCCTTTTGGAGCCAGCTTCAAGTGACCATTCAGTTTCTAATATAACCACTAAGTAAAGCAATTTCACACTGAAAAAATCAGTGTTTTTTCAGTTGCTGCTGCAACTTTGGTGGCCGATGTGAAAGCGTGAAAATGCCAAAGGCCCTATCTAGAGCAAGTGTTTGGTTTGTCTGTTCTGGACTTCTGTTGAAACATAGCGGTGCAACATGTGAGACTTATGGACAAGGACACGCTCCCTATGTAAACAGCTCATTCCAAGGCCCAAAGATTCACAACAAGACAAGTTGAAACAGGCAACTACTTGCATTGCACTGTTCTACAATGTTCTAAAACCTGGTGGTTCACACCAATGCAACCAGATGAGACGGTGGTGTCTCATCTCTATGCAACAACTCTCTGTACTTCTGTTCTGATTTGGAGCTTTTCAGGCTTATTTTGTGGCTACATATAATTTGTAGCTTCTTAGAATATGAATGAGGATAGTGATAGAGAAATACTGGCTACAGTTGCATTTGTAGTAGTGATGAAACAGCAAATAATAAGCATTTTGACATAGCAAACATCTTTAATGCCACCCGGTCAACAGCAGTGTAAACAGGAAGTTACTGCAGCATGTTCTTTTCCTAACCATAACTAAATGTTTTTATGTAAAGTTTTAAGGTACCCATTATATAACAATGTGCAAAGGTACCATAACCTGTTTGCAGAAACATACAATGCCGACATTTTTTCTGCCAATCGTGTTGACTCTAAGGCCACTGTGAAAAAGGCCAATGTATCAACAGAGCCAATTTTTGACAAGTCAATTTTTTTCCACACCCTGTTGTGCTTGTTAATGCAGCTGCTCGTTTATCCCACTCCACAAAAGAAATCCATCAGCTTCTACCTGAAATAACTTTGATAGTCATTCCAGGCACTAGCAGTCACAGTGATGGACACGTATGTGGGAAGACCAAATGTAACCTGCAATCATTAAATGTTTTTAATTGATAGCAAAAGTGCAGCTGTGCCGCAGGAGCGCCATCAAAAACATCTTACATCAAACATTGAACAGTTATGTAAGCTTCCAATTATTTTATGTAACTGCGGTTGTTCAGGCTCCACCTCTTCGCTCTGATCCCCTGGTATTCTTGCATCTGTGGAATCGGAGCACTGTAGCATTCATTCACATACTGTACGTTCACAACACTTTGTGTCTACACACTCACAAGGTCTGCAGCTGTGTTGAAGATGTGGCAACACCGAAAAAGGTAATAAGGAAGGCAACCTCGAAGTTTAACAGCTGCGTGTACCTAGATTAAAAGCCTTTTTTAAATAAAGTTAACTGTGTCTAACTCATGCAGTTACGATACATAACAAGTAGAGTAATCCGTCAATTTATTTGACACGACTGTGTTTGGGTCTGCAGGTCTCAAAAGTGTGTATAAATACCTTCCGTTTGTCTTGAAGCACTATATCCATTGGCAGATTGTGACATAAGGGGCCACTGGGCACATATATGCAAAAGGCCTTGCCACCTCTCTTATAAACTGTAGGAGCAAAACACAGACAATTTTGTCTCTTTTGTAGTTGTTTTGTGTCTTTGTAGTAGTTATGCAGCTTTTGTCCGACCCAGTCTCACTCTGAAGTCATCGGAATCCAGCGAGTGGGCTGTCACTTGCGGCATCAGAAACGGACGAAAAAAGCTGTCCTTTAACATTGGCATGATATGTGGCCGGTCACATTATAGTTTAAAGGTGCTTGTCGGCGTCGGCGGGAAACACGCCAGGAAAAATAAAAGTCAGAGTGGAGTGGGTGGGTCCAACAAACACTGACTTTCACTTGGGAGAGCTGTGTTTGCATCCCGTAAGATTATAAAGCTAAACCCTGTTCTATTTTCCTAAACCTAACTACTTGCTTTTGTTGAGGGGAAAAAAAGGTCAAGTCACAGTGTTGTACCATCGTAGTGCCTTTATTTTGAAAGACATTGTATGTAAATTGTAAATTTCCTGTGAAAACGGAAGTGTATTTTGAAAGAAGACAATACACGTAACAGGCAGAAGTTGACACGATGTCCCGGAACATCAACAACCAACACACTTGCACGTCGTATCTGGACGTGGAAAGTCCATGACCAAATGTCAATATGTGACGAGGTCGGAGTGAGAATTTGTTGCTTTTGTCATGTTGTCTCTTTGTAGTAATTTTTTCTCTTTTTTTTGTAATTTTGTGTCACTTTATGGTTGTTTTGCCCCTTTCTGTAGTTATTTTGTGTTGTTTTCCACATTTGGTTTTACCTTTATCATGTTGGGGGTAATAGTAATTGACCTATGGCTAAGTCCCACCCTCAAACACAATGAGCCAATCACAGTGTGTATAGCCATTCCCATACACTTGGACATTCTCTGCCTGGACGTTCATTGAAATGCATTACAGAAAGTCAGTTTTGTTCGGTTTTCATGAGCTATTTCGGAGATTTGAAGTTTAAAAATGGTCAAATGTTGTGCATGGGGTACATGCAACTCCATCACAAGGTATCCTGAGAGGCTGGGCGACGAGGTTATTTTTTACACCTTAAACCACATCTCAACCAAGAAAAGTGTCTCCTTTGGATGAAGTTGTGTGGTAACGTTAGACCACAACATCAACTCAACGTGAATAAGATTAACACCCAGATAGCACACATACATCTGGCCGACGTCGGCCCGATGTATCAAGTTTAGATCGTTAAGACGTAGCAGGGAGAGCGTTTGCTCATTGCCAAGACGTCGCTGAGACGTTGGCCTTTAATCGAAAATGACCACCACGCGACGTTCAAACGATCAATAAAATAAGCTGCGCTCAGTAGGCGTTCCTTCATTAATATTCATATGCTTCGTTAACTACGACCTTTATTCATTTAGGTCGGACCTTTCAAACTACAAATATTTCACCATCCAATGTGAGAAATCAGTGCTAACATTCAAAAATAGCTGACTGTTACCCTATTTCGTGTGTAAGTGTGCACAATGAAGAGACAAAAGTCAATTTGACAAACTTTATTTTCAAATTTCCACAAACAATATCTGACGGCCAGTCCGCTTCTCCTGGCAGCCTGCAAGACACAGAAAAGATGATGAGCACATAACAAATCCCAACTTCACCACTGTTTTTTTTTTTTTTAGCATTTCAGCTGTCTTTTAGCCAGATTGAAGGCTTTGGGTCCGTCACTCTGCTTAATTTAGTGTTGAAACGGTTAAATAACGGGATCCGTTAACTCCGTTAACTGTTAACAGCAGCTCAACAATCAGTCCTTCATCTCGGAAAAACTGTGGTTTCAAAAATGCTCTATTACCTGTAGCCACCGGGTCAGTTTGCTTTGCAGAGGAGGAGACCTCGACTGATAAATTGCCCATAAAATCACATTAACAACATTCTGAAGGCATCCTTAAACTTCACTATTTCACCTCCGCGCTCCTCTCTGCTGGTCTCACCGACACTTCAGCACCCGTTCTGGGATACACAGTGTCGGCCCGCCCCGCCTGACCTCCGTGCTCCTCTCCGCTCCTCTCATAGACACTTGAGCACACATCCAGGGCCCCGGAGGTCAGGCCGGGGGGCCGCGGGACCACGGGTGGCAGCTCCGGGCACTTCCACTTTAACCCAAAACGAGTGCTCACGATAACCAGATGAGCAGATAACGTCAACTAGGGAAAATAAAATGAAAACACCACAGTTGTAGCCTGTTAGCATAACATGAGCTAAACCGCTAAACTAGCTAACAGCTAACGAAAGATAACGTTAGTTGGTGGGGACATGAGCTAAGCTATATACACTCAGTCGTGCCTCGCCACTCACCAGGACCTCTTTTAACGGTCACGGAAGAAACAACAAAGCTATTTTCTGCCAGTTTATTCCAGTTAGCTTACCTGAAACCAACTGCGATGAGATGCTGTGTGCTGCGAGCTCAGTTCCGAACAAACATCGTGGAGATGAAATCCCGCCTCTGCGGCGACTTCCGTATGTGGGCAGACATTCTACGGCACTGGGCCGACCCAAAGCCGACGTAACAGAGACGTTTGATGAGCTGGGACAAAAGAGTATTAAATTTAAAGATATCCGCCCATGCGGCCGACGCTTGTCAGACGTTATAAATTCAGGGCCGATGTGTTGTCCTCAGGCCGACGTCGGCCAGATGTATGTGTGCTATCTGGGCAATGATGTCTACATCTGTTCTAAGGTAAGACAACATCGTGTTTGAAGCAACATACTGTCACTTTGCTGGAAAGAAATATAAAGTTATCTTTAACATCTCTAGCTAACGTTAGGCTAACTTTAGCTAACTAAAGCTGTGTTGTTCATCATGTCACTTTGTTTGCTGGGAGTTCATTAGCCTATTTTGTTCTAGTTTTGTACTTTGGTGATCGTACATCATTGTTAGCTGTTGTCCAAAGGGCTCTAGTTAAGCTAACGTTAACTTCTGGAGCTTAGCTTCTTTAATTTATCTGTAATCGCAGAGATAACAGTTGGCAAACGTTATGCTGAATGATTCAATGTAAATACTGTAGCACCAAACTAACGCAGAGACACTCTTGGTAAAGATGGTAAAAAGGCTGTTATCGTTTTCTCATATTCTGAGCCAAAAACCTTAACTTCAGTGGCACTTTAACTTGTTGTCTTTGATGGCGACGGCAACGAGATGCGGTTTATCACGCTTACACTGTGACCTGTAAATTTTGGCTTGTAATTTAAACTTTTCATCGACCTTCTCAACAATAAAATGATGAATATATCCCTCCACTGTGTAGTCTAGGCCCTTTTGGTTACTTCTCAACGACATCTGATCGTTATGTCCCCAAAAATCATCAATTGTCTCCTGCGAAATGCTGTGTACGGTGACACCTGCCATAGCGCCAGTCACTGAATGTTGATAGTTTGTCCGAGTGAGTGGAGGGGGGCGTGGCTTAGCCATAGGTCAATTTCATATAGTATGGAGTATGCCCCTAGTGTTCAACACAAGGAAATGCATCTCTATGTAAATGGATGGAATTGCCACCACAGAAATGGCAGAAAAGTTATTTTTGAGTGCTTTTATTTCATAAATCTGTTTGCAAATTTGTTTTATGCTAACTGTCTGGGACACAACAGTCTGTCCAAAATCTGCCCCAAAAGTAAGGCTGAATGATGAAGACCAAAATGATAAAGACAAAATATTTTCTTTGCACTTTTACATTTAAACAAAGCACTGCTTTCACTTCCTTGTTTTGCCATATTCCTGCTAATTAACAAATCTTTACTTAGAAATAAGGCTTAAATAAGGTTCCTCACTTGAGTTCAGTGCATCTTCTAGAGGCAAAATATAAATAAAATTGTACTGGAACTTTTTACACGGAATTAGATAAACAAAGCCCTGCATTCACTTTGACCTTACATACCTGCTTATTAACTAATCTTTGCATAAACATAAGACTTAAAATAAGGCTCTTCTTCACCTAAACTCAGTGCATCTCTTATGAATAGGCAACGTTTCTGCTGCTGTATTTATTTATCTGTCCTGTTATCACTGTCATTGATGTCCAAGTTGACGCTGGATGAGAATGGGGATTCATTCAGGTGACGTCAGGTATTAGTGCAGACTCAAACAGAGAATTCTTTGTCTATGAAAGTAATTTTGATGTTATTTCATCTCAAGGTCTGCTGAGATGAAACATATTGAGTGGAGACAAGGATACAGAAGACAAATAACAATTTCTTGAACATATCAGAGATGAAACCATTGTTATGTCATTCAGGCTTAATCTTTTAATTAAGGGCTTCTTGTGTGCGTCATGACTGGTACATTTTTAAAAAATTATAGACAGGTAGTTTTATTGCATTTCATTTTGTCTCTGATTGTTGAGAAGGAATATGATAAACCTACATGTGCTAGATTTCTATAAATAAAATCAAAACTGCTGCCTCCCCCTGAGCAACACTATCAGAGCAAAACAAACAGTGTGTGTCCACTGCAGTCTACAGTCGCCCTATTGGTAGACATGGCTGGTCACATTACTCTCCATTATCTCGCTGCATTACACAGTCAAACAAAGCCTCGGCTCACGTTGGAACCCAAACACAGAAACCAACCAAGTGCGCCTTCTTGATGAACTTCATGACACTCAAGAGTTTTCACACTTCCGCCTCGGAGACAGAGTGCAGTGTGTGTAAAGTCAGGGATGGAGTGTGTGTGTTTGCAGTCTACAGCTGGCAGCCCACTAACATTAAGACCTTCACTGGAAAATCAGGCGAGAACTCAGCATAGTTGAACTCACTGACTGGAGAGAAGGAACATTTTATTGCCGATTCAACACAATCGGCTCTGTGTACAAACAGTGGAGATCTCAGTAAGGAACCCGTAAGTGTTCAGTGTTAAACAAATGAAAGACACATTATGAAATAAGTAATCAAATTAATTAATTGTGTGAAATATATAAGCTATATCAACCAACAATTTGTGAAATAATTGAAGAACTCAACTCATTATAATGAAAGGTTTATTTCATGATGTCTCTTTTTAAGATGATTTGTGTTACTCAACAGAAATTTCAGTGCTGGGCAGCATTTTAAATTTATGCTTCTGGGAAAAGTTTCAGTCATTTCCATGATGCTATTTTCTACACAGCTTGTTTAGTTAATAGACTGCAAATATCACGGACATAGCTACTGTAGCATCACCCTCTGGTTTGTGGAATCCTGTTCTGAAGCCTTGAGTTCAGCATTGCGGCTCTCACCATCTTGGTATTTTTGGAGCCAGAATGACCATATTTGGGCAAGTGGGTGGACCTGTGGAGGATCAAGGGAGGGATCTGACTGAGAAGCCAAGAATGAGGTTGTAAAAATGTTTATTCCTGCTGTCAAGTTGGATATTTTAACATGGGGGTCTATGGGTTGACTCGCCTCTGGAGCCAGCCTCAAGTGGCCATTAAAAGAACTGTAGTTTTAAGTGGGATTTATACTGCTGCATCAAATCGACACCGTACCTACGGTGCAGGCTCTGCGTCGACGTAGACACCTACGCCATACCCCACGTAGCCTGTACTAATAATGTTAGCATTTTAGATTTGTTTGGAAAACGTTATTTTGTCAGTGAACCTTGTGAGTTGTAATGAAGCTGAATTTTGTAACGTAACCTTTGTTAAATGTTGCCGTTGTCCCTGGCTTTGTATGAGTGGAGGAAAAGTCCGCTAGCCACGAGGCTAATTTATACAATATGAAATGCCATATGCTTGTGCTAAAACCATTAGCATGTTGTATTTGTGGGTAAATGTGTTCAAAAGTGCTTTGTCTGTGAATGCTGCCAGTTATTAGTGAAGCTGATTTGTGTACTTGTGTTTGAAATTGTCACTATTAAGCCATGTTTCACAGCACTTCACAGAAACCCTGCCGCCGACCAATGTTTTGGAGGTGTAACTGCAGAGTGACACAGACACACTACCACACAAGTATAAATCCCTCTTCAGGCACCTTTGTGTTGGCTTCATCTTTCAACCGCAGAGGTTGCCACTTGGTTTAGGTACATTATATCATCCCAGTCAGCACATATACTACCTTCTGACTGCTAATTGTTTTGTATCAATATCTGTGCTACCTTATATCCTTCTGCTTCCTCATAATGGAGGTAATTTATGACGTGTGAGATTTTAAACTTACTTATACTGAAAGGACAATCGGAGCAGGAGAACAGGAGGTGGTCAGTGCCTCCGTTAAACCAAACAATGGAGTTACAGGGTGAATACATTTTGTTCCAACAAATGCAGCATATGGACAAGAAGATGCATAACTACCCAATTATGTTGTGCAACAAAATACAAGGTATTGCTGCATCAATTGTGCAACAAGCAAGTAAAGATGGGTAAGGGAAAACATTTAGATTTAACAACTGCCCAAGCTGTTGTTTACTCGCCAGTTTAAATGGATTTATCTCCTGTAAGAAGGAACTCAGCTCTGTGGCTGTGCACAGATGTACTGACGATGCGTGTTGCTGCTTATCATTTTTAGATTAAAAAAACCTCTAATCAACTGCACATTTTAGAGTGGCTTTTTATTTTGACCATTCCGTGGCACATCTGTGTAGTAATGATGCTGCGAAATCATCTTGATATGCCACACCTGTCAGGTGGAAAAGAAGAAGTGCTTACTATCACAGACTTCAACAAATTTTCAGCCAAAACTAGAGAAATCTAACTATTCAGTGCATGAAAGGGGTCGGAGCTTCATCTTAAACCTGTGAAAAGTGGGAGCAAAAACAAAAGTGTTTGTTTTTATGAAAATGGAAATAATGACATAATATCTGTAACAACGTGATGGGTTTCAAAAATATCCTGGATATTTTCACAGTTCACTTATATGGCTTTTGTACAGCTCCTCATTTAATGTTGAACACTGTGGGGCTCCATATCATTGCTGTTGTTAATGTAAATAACATTGACAACAGCAAAAATGTCAGTACTGGCAGTGCCTTCTTCCATTTAATCACGCCGATGCAACTTTCACCAAGGTTGTTGCATGCCCCAAGTTATCTACAGCTTATCTACTGCTTGAAGAATGAGTTAACCTTGAAGATCTTGAGGCAAAAACAAAGGGCTTTCAAAACAAGAAGATACGTTTATCTTCCATGGGGCAGAATATGCTTGGAGATGGAAAAACAGATATCTGCGTAGTAATTCTCTGTAGGTCCCATGTGATTTATTAATCAACATTCCCTCAGGTGGCATGTTGCATAAGTTGTTGATGACTAAATAATTTGTATCAGAAAAGTGCCATTACTCGTCTACATGTTTTTCTGCAGCTGGCGGCCACCTTATTTCATTCTGCTTAAAGTGTACAATAAATTATCAACCATATCCTTGGAATATTAAGCTGTCAGCACTACCTCTGTGTGACCCCGACAGATTTGTCCAACAAAATGTTTGTGGTGACTGAACAACCTTGGTTCCTTTGCAGCATAATGTACCAAACCCTGCAACAGCACTTTCGCCTGTTTAAAGCATAGATATAGTCTGTGTCTAGTCATAGTTGGGGGATGTAGTCAGCCAAGGGGGGAAACAGTTCTACCCCCAGCCTGAATGCTAGGAAAGCGTGGTATTTAAACTGACATGCTAATGTCAACAAGGTGTCATGTCTTATATAGAAGCAAAAAAATCTTACATAGAGTCCTTGTTGTCACTTCACAAAGACCGCTACTTTCAGAAGTTGTAGTCCATATCTCATAAAAGATCGGACGAATGATCCAACTAAATGGCTGGCAGTGTCATTCCCAGATATCTTCATTATGGTTGAACTACCTGGTAAGAGACATTATTACGTTCACTATGGACACTATATTATGTTGCCTGGCTTAAATTTTGGAATCCCTGGTAAATAATCAACTAAGATTCCTATCTCGCTGTTTTCTGTACTCACTCCCTATCAGTCTGAGTTAAGGCCTATGGACAGTACCATATCTGCATCCTCCCTAAATGACATTGCACTAGCCTTGGATAGCAAATTGTCTCATGCTGCTCTGTTCATAGACTTGTCTAAGGGATTCAACGCAGTTAACCATTTGTTACTTTGAAAGAAACTTTCCCATATTGGTTGTGTAAAAATGGGTGATGTTTATTCCATTTTTTTTCTTATATTACTAAAGGTGTCCCACAGGGCTCAATGTTAGGGCCAATATTGTTTTCATTTTACATAAATGATATTGCCTCTGTCATTCTCTTACAGTGCACCTTATACATTGAATAATTTTATCACCCTGTATTTCTTCTTTTAGAAGTCATTTATTGCTATTGTTGTTTGCTGTTTTGTATGATTTCATATCTGTTTTAACTGATATACATGATGGTTCTTTGTTTGCTTATTATTGTTTTTAATGTCTTTGTTCATGCTCAGCATCATTGAAGATGAGGGTCTCCCTCAACTGATTTCCCTAGTATTAAATAAAGGTTTGACTGAACATGATTATTTAAACTTACCATAATATCACTTCCCTACAGCCATTATTACTATCATGTGTGACTAGCATGTTTAAGTGAATTCCGATCACAGTTTTTAGACAGTAGTAGTGCTAACATTACTCAACACCATTAGCCAAACATTATGTTTTGATAATGTGATGTATCACACAGGGATTTACACACAGTTCAACCTTAAGAACAACAGGTCCTTGGAGGCTCACAACTTATTAACCAGTGACTTAACAATCTGACACTGTTTGGATGAAGCAAATTTAACATTAGACTCCACCAGACTCCAGTTAAATATACAGTAATTTTAGCATGTATGGAGCCAGCGCATCTAACAGGGTGAAATGATGATTTATTCTAAACAAACCAAAACTGGTGATTGTTAGAACAGTGGAAAGACAAACCAAGATGCTTTCTGAAAGTTCTTTTTTGTTTCTGTCAACTTTGAATGATGTTTGTTTAACAATGACTGAATAAATGTTTATTTAAATGAAGTCTGAATTTGGCAGTTGCAATTTCAGGGCTGTTTCTGGTTAAACAATAGGATCCTACTCTTAAACAAAAAGGTCTGTCTCTTTAGGGATCCTTTCCATCATGTTACCAGACACTAAGAATAACAATCAGAGCCTGTCAGTGGCAGAAACAAGCACTTTTAGTGGACATATATTGACGGTGTCCACATGCCCTGAGAACATTACGTTGGCCTGTTTCGCCACTGCAACCTCGCTCAATAATGGACCAGTTTCAAAAATTGTTCCCAGTAGTCACTTGAACTAGAAATAGGATCCAGGTTGACGTGCAGGAAACTACACAGCAACTCTCATGCATGATAGTAAATGCTTTGTTTCCCCCTTCGTCATACAAGGATGTCACGTTTTGTGGAAACCGATTGTATCTATGCTAAACATAGATCAGAAAACTAGAATTACTGCCTTGCCACCTTACTGTTGAAAGCCTTCGCAAAAAGGTCCCCCCCCCCCCCCCCCCCCCACAACAGCACACAAGATTTATACTTCATTCAGGACCACTTCTGTCAAAGAAAACTTTGCCTTTCCTAGGCCTATACAGAAAGGCTCTTCCACGCGTCTGTGTGGAAAGCCTAAGGCGGAGAGAGCACACCTCGCTGCCCTTCCACGCACCTACATGGAAAGTCTAAGGCAGGGAGAGCAGCAGCAAAGACGCAGTGGGAGCAGAACAGAGCAGCATCAATAACAAAAAGAAATGACATTGATAAGTCAGATACAACATGCAAAGGAGGAGCTGGGGTGGAGGCGGGTTGCAAAGCCGAACCCAAGACCCAAGTCATCAATTCAGTATCTAACCAAATATGTCCCTTTCTGTTCCTGAGCTATAGTGTTAACTAATGGCAATAAATGTGTTTTTTGCAGAACATTATGATGTCACATTGAGGTTGACTTTTGACATGATATAAATGTCATCACTTCATCATTTGTGTGGAATTTTTCCACAATTGCAATAAAGCGTATGAATTCTTGAGTCATGGCCAAAAACATGTCTTGTGGGCGCATTGTTGAGTCCAAGTGGACATTTGTGCCAAATTTTAAAAGACTCCCTGAAGCTGTTCTTGAGATCTTGTGTTCATAAGAATGGTACATACATACATACATACAGATGGACAAACAGAAAAAACAATGCCACCAGCCACAGCTGTAGCGGGAGCTGGAGGCATTAAAACATCCAGGTCATGCAATTCTGCTGTTTTCCATTTTGTGTCTTAACCTGACTGCGCTCACAAAAGAAGACCTCACTGGATATAGAGCTGATGGAAAAATGTATTTGTGTATGTAATGTCAGACATAGACACTGACTTTGAGAGAGCTGGCCTTGGCCTCAAAACCCAGAAAGGCACTCTCAAGCGCTGCAGCCCACTGATCAATACAGTCCTCCCTATAACAAAAGGGTGACCTATATATACCCACCTAGGAAATATAGCCCCTATGGTTTCCCCAACAGAAAAGGTTCTCTGTGGCCTTTGAGATTTTCTCATATCCATCCACCTGCTGATGGCTGAATCTCTACAATCCTCAAAGAACAGACTGACAGCCTGATTCGTGCAAAGAATAATGTGCTTTAAACCAGTCAGATTCTCCCCATGAGACTGTATTCGATGCATGGTTCAGCCCATGTATATAAAGTACCTACACCTACACTGTACACAGTGAGCATCTGTATGACTGAGGGTTGAAGAGATAATTCGTAACTAGTCATGGACGTCAGGGAGCAGGTATGTATGAGCTCACTTTCTGTAAAATACGGGAATCACTGCAGATTGAAAGATCTTTTGACTGATGCAGTGACTTCATACATTATCATATAAACAATATATAAATAAAAATCCTTCGCTTCTTAAAACTGTATTTTCAAGCACACCTTTAGGAGTGATTTAATTCTCCATAGATAGTGTTCTTCATGTTCCTTGTTCAACATTAAAAGCTCAGAGAGGACAAATGCCCCCCTGAAACACCTTAAAGGTTATATGTAATTTTAGCTTCCAGACAACATTTTGAATAAATATTATAATAAGACTTTAATTTCAAAATGTTCAACAAATACACACCATACAATCAGAGAGTCTCTGAAGTCTCTCTTTATCTCAGTGAATTTGAAACATTTGTGAAGGCTTGATAAGCTCACAGCATAAACTAGCAGGGGGTAGGTCATATATATGTCACAGCAGCAGAGGCTCCCCATCCCCTTCTTATTTTATGCAAATTCTATGCTGTTTAATTTCCATGCACCGTTCACGCTGTTTCACTTAGAGAGATGGAACTGAAAAGAAAAGTTAAAGACGCGGACTCCACAGATTTATTTTCATTATAAACTACATGCAAGACTAAATGTTCATTTAACAAGCCTCCAGACCTCTGGACATGATTTAATTTCAGTCTGGTGTAGAGTGAAAATTAAGTTTTTAATTATTAAACTTTAACATAATTAAATTTGACATTATTGTTTGACTGGTCGGGGCTAATTAAAGGCAGAGAAAGAGCTACTTGGTATGCCATGTGGCTCAAAGCTCCATTATCACACAATGACGTGTCAGAATTAATCAACATTAAAAAAAAAATAATATCACAAAAAACATTGTCTGTTTGTCAAGTGCTTGTTGTTGAGTTTGTTGTAAAAGTCACTGGTGGTCCAGGTTTGATTCATGATTTTTACAAAGGTCAGTTTGCGAAACCTGCTCTAAGAGGCTACAGCCACTGTCTAATAATGACTAACAACCATAACTTTGCACAGCAACCTTTGGATGTGCCCACAACATGTCAAAATAGTGTGCATGGGGCTGTAGTAAGAGCGTTACTTGGGATATAAACAGTTTATGGTGATGTATATTTTTAATAATGACCAACTAGTGCGACGGGAGTGGAGCACATGGCGACAGACACTAACCAATGACCCAACACTGACCACTGTCGGCTTGGTGTGTCAGGGCCCTAACACACTTCACCTGACACAGTCTACATACCTACTACACATACCTAAACCAGCAAAACTGATAACTAATACAGTGTTTCCCACTGAATTAAAATCTATGTGCGACAGTAGCTGATAATGGGAGGGTCAGCAAACTTTCAGTTTGTGTCCATCCTCTAAATTTGGAGGTTTTTGCGGGTCTGTGAACGCAGCACATTCAGAACTCCTCACGAGTTCTTGTTTTACTCAGCAGCAGTTTGGGGAGTCTGACTTGTGGGGAGAATAATTGATCAGTCAGTCCGATCAGATCCATGGACAAGAGGAGCAACTGCTGCAGAGGCGAGTAAATGCAAACTGTTAGAGCAATCACAATGAACAGTTTCCCTTTCACTGCGCCTGACGTTCTGCTGCTCTTTCTGTGACCTGGGAATTTGCTGCACTCTGAGAGTGTGGTGTAAGGAATTTTCAAACAGTGTATTCACTCACCGTCCACTTAAATAATTACACCTGTGCAGCTCCTCATTAACGCAAATAGCTAACCAGCCAATCATGTGGCAGCAACTCAGTGCATTTAGGCATGTAGACATGATCAAAACAACCTGCTGAAGTTCAAACTGAGCATCAGAATGGAGAGGAAAGGTGATTTAAGTGACTCTGAATGTGGCATGGTTGTTGGTGCCAGACGGGCTGGTCTGAGTATTTCAGAGACTGCTGATCGACTGGGATTTTCACACACAGCCATCTCTAGGGTTTACAGAGGATGGTCCCAGAAAGAGAAAATATCCAGTGAGCCAAAATGCCTTGTTGATGCCAGAGGTCAGAGGAGAATGGCCAGACTGGTTTAAGATGATAGAAAGACAACAGTAACTCAAATAACCACTGGTTACAACCAAGGTCTGCAGAAGACCATCTCTGAAGCAACAACACGTCCAACCTTGAAGCAGATGGGCTACAGCAGCAGAAGACCACACCAGGTGCCACTCCTGTCAGCTAACAACAGGAAACTACAATTCACACAGGCTCACCAAAACTGGACAATAGAAGATTGGAAAAACGTTGCCTGGTCTGATGAGTCTGGATTTCTGCTGCCACATTCAGATGGTGGGGTCAGAATTTGGTGTAAACAACATGGAAGCATGGATCCATCCTGCCTTGTATCAATGGGTCAGGCTGCTGCTGGTGGTGTAATGGTGTGGGGGAGATTTTCTTGGCACACTTTGGGCCCCTTAGTACCAACTGAGCATGGTTTAAACACCACAGCCTACCTGAGTATTGTTGCTGACTGTGTCCATCCCTTTATGACCACAGTGTACCCATCTTCTGATGGCTACTTCCAGCAGGATAACGCACCATGTCACAAAGCTCACATCATCTCAAACTGGTTTCTTGAACATGACAATGAGTTCACTGTACTCCAATGGCCTCCACAGTCACCAGATCTCAGTCCAATAGAGCACCTTTGGGATGTGGTGGAACGGGAGATTCTCATCATGGATGTGCAGCTGACAAATCTGCAGCAACTGTGTGATGTCATCATGTAAATATGAACCAAAATCTCTGAGGAATGTTTCCAGCACCTTGTTGAATCTATGCCACCAAGAGTTAAGGCAGTTCTGAAGGCAAAATTGGGTCCAAACCGGTACTAGTAAGGTGTACCTAGTATAGAGGCCAGTGAGTTTATATTCCAGTAGCACTTCTAATAAACAGTCCAGCTCTAAAAATAATCAGTACATGACAGAGGATGCTGTCAACATGGTGGGCCGCCACATATAGATGAATGTGTGGGAAACCTTGCAATATGAAAAACTTAAGGACAAAAAGTTTCCGTGTAAACCTGTGGGTGGAAAAAGTTACGTAACAGTCGGAAATGTAAAATCGAGTCAAGTAAAAAACAGCAATAAATATGAGCAGCAACAACTCACGCTTCAAGGAATGTGTCCAGTGAGGGGGGAAAAACACTGTGCAGTCTATGACTATAATTGCACATTTTCACCTTGGAGTCATTCGAAAATGATGTTCTGAAAATAACACTACAATTTTGAGAAATCCGGTTATACTTGCCCTTTGAGTCTCTGTCTCTAACACTCAGTAGTACCAGCATAATGTCCAATCAGAGAGACAGCAGTTCTCTGCTTAACAATAACACCATTTATTTAAAAAGATAATGACGCTCGAGGTGTCAGCGAGGTGCAGAGAGACCACCCTTGTCTTGTTTTATAAGTTTAATATAGCAACTCCTCGATACGTAACACCTTTCACCAAGGAAACTAAAAACCAAGCAATGAATCTCAGAGCCTGCGGGTAGAGACCAACAAACCACTGCTCAAATTAAAAAGATGTTTGCTGCACACTGCTCCCTGAAGCTTTGGACAAAAATTGAAAGGAAGCTTGGGAGCTCTTAACTTCGCAGTAATGAGCACAAGGAGCACATAACATCTGTAGTATTTGAGGATGTTGAAAGCTCTCTTAGGGCTCTGTTTTTTGTGAACCTGCGCAGTCAAACGCGCCATTGCAGGGTGTTTCAGGGACATGCCAAATGTGCTTTTGGAAATTTTATGTCCAAGCTGTAAATGTCTCAAAGACCTGATTCAGCTTCAATTGAAGAATTATTTGAGAGACACCAAAATATCACAGGTACAGTGACTGGAAAATAACAAATGCAGAGAATACAGGTGAAAATGGATACTGTACATCATACCTTGCTGACATTTCACTCAAACCCAAAATAAATACCTGCTGCTTTTTGACACCTCTTACCCAGTTGCCCTCCCGCCTTTAAGGTCGCATGTTGCATAACAAAGTCCTCGAACACCCAGTCCGAAATGTTCTTCAGCTTCATCGCGGGATGTTCTGATCTAATGTTTGTATGTGTGTCTCCCACCTCCGCTGGGCTTCTCTAATGGCCAGTTGGTGCTGCAGACCTCTGAGCACAAAGACTCCTCTTCTATCATCATTAAATGTTGTTTGTTGACCCTTAAAAAGAAAGGGGAAACAGGAGACTCGGCTCTACTGATTGCTGCGGATTAAATTCTTAGAGCCAGTAGAAATGTATACTGGAAGATATATATAACCCTCTCTCAGCTGGTTCATACTGGGTTAAGTACCAGCAGAACAAAGAAGCAGAAAAGATAACCCTGGCATGCTTGTAAATGAAACTGCAAAGGCCATTAACTTAAGATAACCTATCATAATACCAATATATCACAAGAGTGCTTTTGATTTGGGTACTACATTACTGCTCCAAAGGGACTGACAATGTAGTCAAGTGTGTAGGATTTTTGGATTATATAAAGAGTGGGTCCTTGTCTACAGAGATTGCTTTGTTGCACAGCCATGATTCTAAAGTAGCACAGAGCAGACAATCCAAACACTGGCTTTACATAGGGCCATTTGTGTTTTTCCCCATTGGCCACCATATTTAGCATAGGTAGCATTGGAAAAAAAACATGTTTTTTTTTAAACAGTGAAACTGCTTTATTCAGTGTTTTACTGGTCTAAATTACCTGGTCAGTTCATTTTGGAGAGGAAGGGACCTCTGCGGATAATTCGGCTCACGGTGAAAACCTCTTCAACGTCTGGATCTTCAGTTGTCAGTGAAAAAGGTAAGCACACATCAACAGTCGCTAGGCTGGCAGACTGTGTCAGGAGTCAGTTCAGGAAGGACCCAAATGCAGGTTTGCGGTTTAACAAAAAGTGAGCTTTAATGCAGCTGATGAAAAACATCCAAGACAGTCAGGTAACAGAAAGTCCAAATGAAAAAAGAACCAAAAGTCCAAAGAGAACACAAGACACCAGGCAGGAAACAGAGCAGGGAATGGCACGATGAACATAGGGATGAACACAAATGAACTGACAAGGAACAAAGAAAACACACAGGTATATATATATATATACACACAGAAAACTAATCACAAGAACAACACACAGCTGGAGTGGGAGGACTCAAGCAAAAGGAACAAAATGGGGATCGGCCTCCAAACACCACCAATACAGAACAGGGGCCTGTATCACGAAGCGAGATCAACCTTTCCTGGGTTACCCAACCTATCCTGGGTTGACTAACCCTAACAATGGCAATCAAGATAATCAGTATCACGACGCTGGATATCAACTCAGTAACTCAACCCAGGGTTGCTTTATCAAGAGCCGTGAACGCGCACGCAGCGGACCAATCACAATCATGAGAGAAGTGCAGCGTCACTGAGCGTCACTGAGTGTCCTCACAGAGTGTCATTTGTGAGGAAAAAAAGTATATGTAGTGAGGCTCAGAGATTAATTCTACTAAAATATGAGGAGGAGAAAAGCAACATTAGAGAAAAGGCCAACACAGTGGCAGCTGCAGGAGGAGGAAACATGTGTGGCAACGCATAACGGGATGAATAATGTTTAGTTTTAGTTTAGATTAGTTTATTTGTACATAATGTTAAAAACAGACAGTATAAAATTTACAAGATTAAAAAAAGAAAAGTGCCGGAGAGGTTAGAAGCCACTAAAAGCTTATCAAAGAAACTCCCCTGTCAGAACATCAATGAAATCACATAATAAACAAGAAAAAAACGGGAGAGGAAAGAAGAAATAGAGGAGGAGAGAGGGAAAAATCAAGAAAAAACAAGGTAGCAAATAAAATTATGTGTAGGTTAAATTACTCATCACTGGTTCAAGTAGCTACAGTACCTGTACCTGTACATCTGACACTGATCACACCCTTGAATCCCATGAAATCAATGCTGCGCAGATGAATTGCGTGTATTACAATTATTGTCTAACATCATTGCGTCTGATAAATTGGTCTTCTTTGTCATAACGTTATATATGCTACAATAAAGCTTAAAGCTGACGCCACAATTGATAGTCTGAATAAAATCATCCTGATATTGAGCTGTGTTAGAAATTAACAGCTGTGCAAAAATATACCTAGTCTCTCTCTTTAAAAAACAAAAAGGAAAATCCCTCAAACACCGTGAAGTGTAGACATGATAGGCTACTTTCCACATTTCCAGCAGCAAAGCTGTCAATTAGGCCCATTATCTTTAACAGGTAGCATTTCCTCCAGCAAAACAAAATGTTGGCACTAATTAATGGTGCTATTAAGTGTCCGCAAATGATCAGTTTCTTTCTTATGAAGGGGTGGGATGAAATTTCGACTTCTTTCCACTCCGTTTTGAACAATCTTTTCATTGTCTGTTGTTGTTGCTTTCTTTTCTTTTTTAATGTTCAAAATAAACTTTCAAATCAAAATCAATCAAATTAATTAAACTTCCCCTCATGACTGGGCTGCATTTCTGTCAGCGGAGTCTTTTTTTTCCGAACAGCTGATTGGCCAGTGGGTGGTGCTTTTTATAGGATCAGATTCAACCCTGAACTTACCCTGCTCCAGAGCAGGATAGCCGTTCAGAGTAAGTTAACATGGTGATCTACCCCAATAAGAACTGAACCGGCTTCGTGAGACCGAAAACCCAGGGTTAACCCTGAAGTTACCTCGCTAAGACATTAATCCTGCTTCGTGATACAGGCCCCAGATGTGAAGGGAAGACTCTTGGAACAGGGAAGGACTAACGAGACAGGTGTGACAGAAACAGGTGGGAAAACACACAAAGACAGGAAGTAAAACCAGACATGACACATAGGGAGAAAATCTACATAATAAAACAGGAAGCAGATTAAACATGAATGAATAACATGAAACAAGGAACACAAACAGAAAACTCCAAAATAAAGTCCATAGGATAACAGAATAGAAACAAAAACCCAGGATCATGACAGCCTGTCTCCGACATAACAAACAGTGTCGGAGAAGCGCTGATTTGTAACATTTGCAGGTGCTAGGCATGAAAACATCCTGAACAATGAACACCGACGGAATTTTAACTAGAAGTCAGATTACAATCTGCAGTTCTCACTGCTAGATGTCACTAAGAGAGACGCATCACAGTGCAGCTCATTAACGGACGACCAAACAAAGCTATTGTTACTTTTACTGAAAGATCTGTACCTCTTCCACCTCTGCCTTGGCTTAAAATCATGTGTGGATAACCCCTAATAAAACTTTATTTCTTATCTATTTCTTACTGATTTCCAGGCCATTGTCTTCATAATGACAGGATCATGGGCTGTTTAGCTTGGGATATTTCTCAACCTCAATGAGGAGTGTCTTGTCATCCAGTCTTTGTCACACACGAGATGGCAACAGCAACAGAGCTCTTTTTATGCATCCATGGTGAGGAGAGGAGTCAAGCTGCCACAGGAGTGGAGAAAAAGAGCTGCTATGGGAGCTGGTATGTACAGGTAAAGAGCGAGTGGGGGAAAAAATTGCATTTATTTCAGAGGGGGCTTCTCACGTGTAGAATTCTTGCAGTGTTTTCTAATCAGGAGGATTTTACCATGAGCCGAATTATCCACAGAAGTCTCTTCCCCTCCAAAATAAACAGATCAGGTGATAAAATCTGTGCTTTTCCTATACACTGGTTTGACACATTGCAGATGGGCTGCTTGCCCAGCTTAAATGTGCTCACCTATTTTCTCTGATAACTTAATATGTGCTCATTTTATTTTGAACCCCCACATTCAGGTGGTTTTACCACAAGCCCATTCAGGACCCGTCAGGGTTTCTTCAACACTGTTTGGCATGGCAGAGATGGACCATTAGCCTAGTACATGCTAATGTTTGCTCACCATTTTTCTCTGAAAGCTTAAGATCCAGACGTTCAGGAGGTTTCTGCCTGAGCCCAATTATCCGCAGAGGTCTCTTCCTCTCTTAAACTGGTAATAACACTGAATAAAGCAGTAAAAATATGAATGCTTTTGCAACGCTCTCTTGTGGAGGGGGTTTTAAAAATGAGAAGGGCCTTCTGTAGAGCCAGTGTTTTGTGTGTCCGTTCTGGGCTACTGTAGAAACATGGGGGTGCAACACTGCAATCACCATAGACAAGGACCCATTCCCTATGTGGATATAAACAGCTCATTTTAAGTTAATGAAAACACTATGATTCTTACTTTCAGGTGATTATATACTCAAGAGAACATACTTGTTATATTATACTCCATTTCTGACAATGTATCCCCCTAAATCCTGCACACTGACCCTTTAAACAACCACAGGCTGCAAATTCCTTATTTCCTGAGGGCTTTTCAAATGTTAGAGGAAAAGTTATTTTTAAATGCATATGAATTAAACACTTAATGAAATAATAGCACTGCACACTGCACAAATACATGGTATTAAACCAAGGCTATGGTGATTCAGGCCCAAGGTATAGGATAAATGTGTTAAATCTCTGGTGTTTGTTTCATAATGGTTTATATCTCCTTTTAGAATAGAGGTGTTTAACTTAAAGCTCGGCTAATGCCTCCTCAAACAGAGAGAACACCCTCCAGTGTGATGACAACAGTCACCACAGTCTAGCTGTTGTTCCTCCTGCTCCCACCACTACTGCTACCACACCTGTCATTATCCAGGACATGATGTTCCAGAGCCAGAGGACCTGTAGCCAAACTGAGGAGGGAGGAGGTCTGAATACACACTCGTGATAGCGACCTGCATGTGCGCTCTCAAAGTCACAAAGCCACCAGGTGAAAAGGATGGATTAAGAGAAATTAGTGGGCTGGTGTTAGTGGGCTTTTGTGGTCTGTACTTGTTGTTGACATACATGTTAAGAGGTGTCTGTAATTAACAGGATGAGATGTGTGTGATTAGGTAAATATGAAGATAAGTAAAGACATGAACAGACAATTTCTGAATTTATTATTACCAGTTTTTTGCTTCTTTGAGGACAGTCAGACACTGACAGAAGCAGACAAAGCAATATCAAGCTGTCTCCCTCCCATGACTTAAGGCCAAAATCCTGATATAACACAAACACAATTTGTATCCATGCTTGGCTAAAACATGCCAAAGTCGATCACTGGTACAGCAGCAGTTGTAAGTTCTGGTCTTGCATTACCCACACCAAGGATGTCATGTTTTCAGTCTGGTTTGTTTGTTTGTTTGTCAGCAGGATTACAGGGAAAGGATTACTGGCCCGAAACTTAATGAAAGGGTGTAGCATGGGCCAAGGAGGAACCCATTAAATTTGAGTTAATCTGAATCACAGGGCAGATGCACAAATTATTTTTCACTTTCATTACCATTGCATGATAGGGTATTTGACCTAATTCCTCATAATGATAATAATAATAGGCTCCAAATCTGAGTCTGCACCTGACAAAGTGCTATGAAACAAGGGCATAAAAACAGTTTATAGCTCCAACAAATTAAGATTTATGATTTATAAGATTTAGTGTTTCTGTAATAAAGGCACACAGAGCTGGAGGGCCATCTCCAAAGCTGCTCACCTCCCAGCAAATGCCCAACTTTTGCCTAGTTAGCACGAGCTAACACAGCAGCAGGGGCTAAAATCTGACATTGAGTCAGTAAACAGTCCCAACACACTCACACTGACACCAAAACTGTTGTCTCCGTCATTAAAGCCATTAATAACCGTTGGTTACGTTAGCTAACGTGATGCTAACAGTAACAGTTAGCCAACTGTCCCTGCGGAGAGTTCACACTTCCACAGCAGAAGTCTACTAGCACAAATACACCAATGTATGGGGAACATTTATGTATTTGATGTCATTTAAAAACAAAACAAAGCAAAACGAATAGCGCATTTCCAGAATTGAGAACCAAATACCAACGAGCAAATATCCGAATAGTTGAATATTCTGGTCCAGCCTTAAAGCAAGGAATCTCTGTCTGTATGTACGATGTATGTCCATTCATTCATTCATTCATTCATTCATTTTCCGTGACTGCTTATCTTGTTGGGGGTCACCGGAGGGCTAGGAGCCTATCCCAGCTGACACTGGGCAAGAGGCGGGGTACACCCTGGACAGGTCGCCACACTATCAAAGGGCTGACACATCTGGACAGACAACCATTCACAATACGGCCAATCCAGTTAACCTGCATGTCTTTGGACTGTGGGAGGCAGCCGGAGTACCCCAAGAACACCCATGCTGACACGAGGAGAACATGCAAACTCCACACAGAAGGACTCCCCACCCCACGGATTTGAACGAGGAACCCTCTTGCTGTGAGGCAACAATGCTAACCACTGCACCACCGTGCCACCCACATGTATGTATGTGTCCTTCTTATATCTCAAGAACTGTTTATCCGATCTACTTCACACTTGGCGGGCATGTTTCCAGGGACCCAAGGACATGCAGTGTTGAATTTGGTCCAATTTCGATATGCAACTT
Source organism: Epinephelus lanceolatus (assembly GCF_041903045.1). Classification (NCBI taxonomy): domain Eukaryota; kingdom Metazoa; phylum Chordata; class Actinopteri; order Perciformes; family Serranidae; genus Epinephelus; species Epinephelus lanceolatus. Next base: position 32,165,510 of record NC_135751.1, read on the forward strand.
GTTCAATATTAATAAACTCTGAATAAGCGAGCAAACAAGGTATGGTATGTTTATCTATTAACTGGTCCCTGGCCTCCTGTCATTTTTTAAAAGTGGCTCCTGGACAAAGCCAGTTGAATATCCCTGGCCTACAGGAGCAGCACCACTCAGCTGTTGCAACTCAAACTGTGTAAGTTTGCCATGCTAACTTACAACATTTAAAACGTTATCACCAGCAATAATACCTCTGTTAATTAAATGCATCCTCTACTTTATAACTGCGGAGGTTATATCAAAGAAAGCAACTAATATTATTGGTGATTTGGTGATTTGGTGATTTGGAGGCCCCGGGGAAATGTTACCTTGCTTTACTTTTCATACTTTCTCTAACTGGATATGTTGGTGTCGGCAGTGGCAGAAGTAGTACTCAAGACCATTGCTTGTATGAGCAGCTCTCAAGAAAGCTGCAAGTAGCAATACCACAGCTCAAGCCAATGAGCCGCTCCGAACAGGCACGATTTGAACACTGCAAGGAAAAATGTCTGAATTTTAGGCTTCACTGGAACAAGCAATAATACCGGCAGTAAAGTTTGCACTTCTGGACTTCTACCATGTGTGATTCTGAGCTTCTATCCCCTATAGTTCTAATAGTTATGGAATTATATCCAGATACAATACATAAAACTGTATATGAAAATCTGCATATTATGGAAGGCTGGACGATTGGCCTTGGTGGAGGTCTGCGCTCTGCAAATTCCCCTCTAGTTTTAAAAGTTATTCAAATAGCTGCTGTCTCTTTGGGGAAGAATCCATCCAAAAATGTGCTGTCAGATCCATTCCCTCGCCCAGGCAATTATGTATATGTCACGCTGATTCTTGTGCGAGACAGGCTGATGGAACAGTCTGCAGACTCAGACCTTGGTGTTACATCTACGTCAGGTAATGCAACTGTAACTGTTTGACAAAATAATGAGACATTCCATTAAAGTCGAGCTTATTTAGCCTGACACCCTCCTGTAGTAAATGGGAGGAATAGTTTTGCCTTCTAAAATGTAAATGTTTGACATGTGGTTTCCTAATGAGCCAATAAAGGTCTGTTATGCAGGGCCTAATTAAAATAAATGAGAACAAACTGTACACTCGTCCTCTGCTCTGTACCAGCCAATTTAATGGGATTATTAGCCGCATGAAGCAGTCAACCTCGCCTTTACTCCGTTGGCAAACAAAGTGTGCAGATCCTGTGTCTGTTCAGACTTCATCATACCCTCCACTGGAGTGCAGAGTCCCTAAATTGCCCACTTAGCTCAGCTGTAAAGATCAAATGACTTTACAGCACGGTGCGGGGTTTCTGGGTCAGCCTCTATAACAGCTTATGGTACATCTGTGTTTATTTATGCCACGCAAGATGGAGAGAATCTTATGTGGGACTTGTGTGCCTATATTAGCATTATTAGGAACTGTTTATTTTGTATTCTGAGTTCCTGAATGCAGTGCAAACTTCAAATTCAAAGTAAAGACTGGCGCCCTTTTCACCTATATTGGCAGTACTGAACCAACAAAGTGTGACAGGGCTGAGTGTTCTCTTTCACACCTCGTCTCCTACAATGAACCATGACATGATTGTTTGACTGACGGGCCGGGCTGCCGTTTTTACAAACACACCCTGCTAAATACACACACACAAACAAACCCTGATAAAAAAAATGACTTTCTTATCCAGCAACTGCATTTCATTATCAGAACTCCACCAACTCTATTATTAGCTTATTAAACACTATTGTGTAACATGAGTACATGACCAGGTACCATCTCCTCATCCTTATTTCTTTAAGGTTTTAGGACACTGAAAACATCCCTCTCTTCTTTCATTACTCTTGTTAAACACCAGTGAGCAGAAATGACACTTGATCAACAAAGTGCCATGTCCTAAGATGTCTTTCTTCCTCTGTGCCCAAAGGTAAGACCTAGTGCTCTGAGAACAGCTTGTTCCTCCCATTACCACAGCCAGTCATCATCACAGACTAACACCTCTGAGCCCGTGAGGGCAATCAGCAGCAGCTCGATACTGCAACACAGCTCAGGATAAAGCCTGCTGCTGCAAAAACTCTCATTGGCTATCAATGTCTGCTTAAGACAGAGGTTTGAATTATAATATTTTAATTGTTTTTTGAGTAAAATCTGAATCTGCAACAGAACCAGTAACATTTCTGTCAGGTAAATTTAGTAGTGCAATGTTTTTGTCTTATGTAGAGGCACGAGTGAAGTTTTAAGTGCTTTATTTCAGGGTACGATGAATTGGAATGGCAACATAATTAAAACATTTTCATTACTAAACATTCTAATAAATCTATAGCTGTCTGCGGTAAAACCGTGGATTGCCTCCTCCAGGTTAGGAGAGAGTTACTGCCTCAAGCAAGGGAGTTCAAGTATCTCTGGGTCTTGCTCACTGGATCGCTGCACCCAACTGTCGTGGTGATGAGGGAGCTGAGTCGGAATCAGATAAAAAGGGTAGAGCCCAGAGATCCGAAGGGAGCTTGGAGTAGAGCCACTGCCCCTTCCAACACAAAAGGGGTCAGTTGAGGTGGTACAGGCATCTGATCAGGATGCCTCCTGGGTGCCTCCCGTTGGAAGTGTTCTGGCCACGTCCCACTGGTAGGAGGCCCCGGGGTAGACCCAGAACACGCTGGAGGGACTACATATCTCATCTTAGCAGCTGCCTCTGCATGGCATATAGCAGTGATCCACAGCAGGAACAGGACAGCACCTCACATCCTATCAACACTAGGGCTGTGTGGGTTGGTCCACCGGATGGTCGTTATGCCCTTGTCCGACCAAATTCTCATCAGTCAAACAGTGGCTGTGTATCCAAAGCAGTGGTTTAATAATGCTGTGGCATGGCAGATCTGCATGGGATTAAGATTACAGACAACCTCCATAATTATGTCCAACGCAAGGAAGTGCATTTCTTTACGGATGGATAGAAATCTGATAGAAACTACCTGTGGCAATGGGGGAGAGGCTAATTTTGTTCCTTTTTGCCATCCAGTAGTTTGGAGTATGTACATAGAACATTAGCAGGACAGAATGAACGGCTGAATGAGTCGTACATGAGTTGAATGACATTATTCAGATTCTAGACTAGATAAACAAGTTCTTTTTAATCATACAAACTCAGTTGACAATCAACACAGGCAACTATATTAAAGAAAATAGCCCGTTAGCCAGTTAGCAACCTGTTAGCTGAGCTAGCACACGGTCATATGGTCTCCCCGAAATCCACTGCAAAAGTTTAATTTTTTTAACGGGCTCGAGGCAAATTCCAGACCAAATTATTACGGAGGGGAGGAGTTTCACAGGCACATCGAATATCATGGAGATTCCCATAAGAATGAATGGACTTCCTGTTGCCTTTTCTCCGTACACATATGTAAGTGGAAACGAGGTGTTAAGCATCAGCAAAAACTCTAAAAACCGATGCTGCTCTACAGCTACGCAACACATTGTTCATGTTGTGTTCACAGATTGTTCTGCAAACCCCAAGTGGCCAAAAAATCAATAACAGCTACTTCAAAGATATAACTTTATTTTACACCAAGTCCTTCTAACCCCTTCTTGTATTTTCATTCATCAAAGTTGGAAGTCTTTTGCCCTTTAAGGTCTTCCCACATGACCTGTAGAGAAAAAATATATACCAATAAGAAAAAAATGAAATATACAAGCTCTCATGCTGGCCCTCTTGCTCCTGTATTTAATGAAGTGAAGAGCCTGAGAGATGGAGTTGAATTGCTGAGGGGCTTTGAGCTTTGCTTTCAGGCCAGCCTTGTCTCCAGGGAGGGCAGGAAGCAAAGGTCAAGGTGGCCACAGTTAACATACCAGAGTCCCTGGGAGTTTATGAGATGCAGCGTGTGGCAGCTCACACCAGGAGATGGGCTTGAATTGTGATTCGAGCAGACATTTATTTTCAAAGAGGAAAGAGTGTCCACTGCATTGCTGCAAAATGTTTGTTTCCTCAGCAGAAAATGAGATTTACACACATCTATAATAGAATAACGTACACAGGGACACATACATGGGTGCGCAGTTTAAATACATTTGGCACACGACATGGTGCAATCTAAAGAGAACAAGACACATGAAAAAATGAACATGTTCTGCAGTTTAATGTTTAAATTATTTACCCAAAGTATAAAAACTCTTGACATTGCTATTGCAATAGGATGTGACCATAATTCTGAATGCCATATTCAGGGTGTTAGGCCAGTGAAATATAGCGATACGAAAAGTGCGCTCAATTTGCCTGATTAGCCAATGTACCCCATTACTGGCTAATACCATTCTCCAGAGTGAGTGGTTAGACTCAGTAATGAATGACAGAGCTAATAAGGTGCACATGTCTACTCACAAATCCCTTTACCATAATTCTCTGGTAACGGTTTCGGTGGTATCGTAGCAACAAGTGACAAAGTCTGGGCACAGAAAGCATGTGAGAGATCTCAGTATGATAATAACAAATGTATATTACTTTCCTGCTTTGTCTGAATTCAATGCAGACCATGAAGCTTTCCAGACAGTTGACACTGAATGGCTCGGACATGTGGGTTTCTGCACGTTACGTTAACATAGGTTTTAATCAGTGTTGTCATCACCATTGTGATGACAATCAATGCGTCAGGCATCTCTTCCCACCTCTGACATGTGAGCAGAGCTTCAGACAATGACAATGAGATGGTTCCCTCTGTGGTCCTTTGTCATGAGTGCCAATAAAGCCAGCAAGCGCTACAGAAATGACCAGTGACACTACATGTATTCTGAAATTAAAAAAAGACCTAAGATCTAATATATTCAGATATATTAGAAGGGTTTGAATTTGCATGTTTTGCAGAGTGTAGTACAATAAGCATTTACATCCATGCATTAAAGTGACACAGTGATTGTTTGTATTCAACAAAACAGTCTTGAAGGGATTAAATGACATTTTATTTTGGACATTAACAGCGTATGATTGCCATTTTGTTCTTGTCCAGGCAGTCCGCTGAGAACTGCTTTACATTTAAGACCTTTTAAAGTTTTTAAAGGCCAAAAATCCTCTAATAATTTTGAGCACATTGTAATGGGCTTAGGGAAGACTCAACTTTTGCACCTCCTCCTGGCTCTGGCCAGGAGGAGGTGCCTTGACGGGAGACTTTGACCAATCCCAGTTCATTTCAGAGAAAGAGCGTTCCTAATGGCTGTTTGACAAATGCAGAAATGCGTGCACGTCCCTTCAGATAGTAAAAGCCTGATTTCAAACCAACCAAAAAAGGATGATGGACTTATTTAAGAGTCTAAAAGTGTCAGACAATAAACGAAATAAAACATATGTCAATATTAGCAAAGCGTTTTAGAGATGAACAGAAAATGTAGCTAATATTTTAGCCTTCTGCTAAGCGGCATGAAGGGGCACAGCCGCGACATCAAATTCATGGTTATGTCGCTAGCATTAGCTAAAGCCTCAAATCACAGTGTGTCCACCACCTCACTCCACGCCATTACAGACCACTTTGCTGGGAGGAGAACAGGCAGCAGCTGTGAGGATGGACCCTGAGTCAGCAGCTGCAGCAACCCAAATTCAGCCAGTGCAAACCCCAGCTCTGGAGGATCAGACAGCCTTGACTCCCCAACAGATCAGAAAACTTTCTGTTGCTGCTGTTGCACAGGTTAAAAACAGCGCTGCCACTGGCCAAATTCAAGATGACAAAAGGTCCATCTTCAGAGCTGTTGCCAGCCCTCCTCCCAGCGAAGCAGTCCACAACAGCAGGGAGTCGAGGCAGAGGGACCGTTGGATGGCTAGCTGGGTAATTCTTGTCTCATTTGTGATCTGATAAACAGAGAGCGGGGCAAGTGTAGTTCAAATGTACATCTTCAGACACACTCAAGTAATTGTTATATCTATTTTGTATGCACTAGATCTTCATAAGCACATCATCAGAACAGCAACTAAACTGACCTTAACCTGAGACTGTTATGTCAACTGCTGTCTACAAGATCAAGAGTGAACTCTGTAACTCAATCAACCGAATCACAATGTTTATTTACAGTAACTTGTGAGTAGAAAACCTCTGTGTCACATTATGTGTCAGGCACGTAGGATCAAACAGTGCTGAGTAAATGCTGAGCAAATTCGTTTTAGCCGAAAAGGGGCACACCTAAAAAAATTAATATCAGTCGAAGTGTACTCTATATATAGAATATTTTCACCTTGCCGTCAGACAGCTTTTTCCAATGGGGAACTGAGGCTGTTATATCAAAGCCAACATACTCCATAGAAAGAAACAGTCATTTCACTGAGCAGAACACAGAGTTGCTGGTCATGGCTTTGGTTGGTTAGCGTGGAAGGTAAAGTGGTACAAATGTTCAAATATATTGTACACTTAAACTGATTTTTAAGGCAGATGGACTGCACTTGTATAGCACTTTTGTATTATTCTGAACACTCAAAGCGCTTTTTTCACCACGTCACATTCACCCATTCACACACTGTTGGCCGAGGCTACCATACATGGTTCCACCTGCTTCTCAGTTACCATTCACATGCTCTTACACACCGATGGAACAGCCACTGGCAGCAGTTTGGGGTTCAGTGTCTTGTCCAAGGATACTTCGTCATGTGGACTGGAGGGGCAAGGGATCTTTAACCCTTTGGGCCCTAGGCCTTTGTGGGGGGTATTTTTCCTGCCTTTACTTTTGAGCTCATATCACAGTCATTATAAAGGCTACATACACATGCTATATCTTGTTTTTTTTTTCAGGACAATCTGGGCTATCCAGATTTGCCATCATTCCATGTCCTTCTATGTGCCTGTATTTTATATTAATTTTTATATCAATGAAAAAAACAAATCTGTGTGACTAAATTCTTACATTTTTACATGTATCTCAGCATAGCAAGTTGGAAGTTGACATATTCTGCCATATATGAAGAGGGGAGACTCTGGAATCTGGCAATATAAGAACCATGATGCTGGGACATTCTGTCACTTCACAGCTGTCCAAAACATGTGGTTTGTGCCAGGCAGACATAATTGCCTATATTTTTTCAATATTGCAAGAAATTCCATTGACTCATTCACAAGTCAAAAATGTGTTTTATCTGAAAGAAACATGCAATATTTACATCTAAGGTCATAGAAAAATAGTCAACCAAGTGCAATGATGTCCTCCAAGATAATATTTGTCACTTTGTTTGCAGTAAAAAAAACTGGGGCATTTGGGGGGGGGGGGGGGGGGGGGGCGTGTCCCCCTCAATGTATATGGTGAGTACTGCCCTGTCAGCATGCATAATTAGGCCTCAGTTGTCTGTGTGCGCAAAGGTGAAGTGCGCTGGTCTTGTCATACAAAGTTTGATGGAGTATCAACTGGACAATATGGAGATATTTGCATCTTGAAACCTGGACTACAAATGTGGATAGACAGGGAGAAACACACGCAAGCCTAAGACATGGTAAGATACGATATTCCTCACTATATGAAGTGAACGCTGAATGTTTTATTTTCTGATAGCAGCAAATGACCAATTGATTATGCATTCTTTTTAATATTTTCAACACTTCTAATTATGATTTTTTAATAAAGATTTGTAAGGTAAGGTAAAACTTTAAAGTCCCCAAGGGGCAATTTGAGATACAGACAGTAGTCATGCGTACAACAAAACAGTAAGTACAATGCAAACACACAGAATCCAGTATCGCACACTGTCAGGGACAATTAGTGGTCACTGCTGGTTAAGATACGTGATAGAAGACAGGACAAAGAACGATGTGGAACACTTAGTGCTACATTTAGGGAGGCAAACCTTCGCCCTGATGGAAGCATCTCAGACTCAACATGGAGGGGATGCTGAGAGTCTAAGACAATAGACTGAGCTTTAGAGGTGACCCTCTCTTCATACAAATGCTGTAGGTTATAAAAAGTAACACCAGTAACCTTAAAGCACAACTTGACCACTTTTTATGTCTGTAATCCTCTAATTTTTGTAATAAACTGCTGTTTTCTTCAGTTGGATTCTTTTAAAATAAACTTTAATGTGAATTTTCCTGATCATTGTGCTACGGCAACGACTGAATTTAAACAATAAGTGAACTATTTTAACTTTATAAAAGATTAGAATACAATATTCTTGCTGCTTTTGTGGTTCAAATCAAATTTATTATTTTTTTCTGTAAAATGCAGATTTATCACTTGAGAAAGTTTTCTGCTTCTCTGCCATGAACACAGACTGAACCATCACTGATTTTATTTGCAGCAGAGGTCACAAACTTACCACAACTCTCTGCTGGAAATGTTTTCTGCTCTGTATACAAAGAACTTTAAGTGAAATCACCTCTGTGTTGTTGTTTTTTTTCCCTCTTACTCTTCGTGATTTGCATGAGTGTCTGTGATTGGCTGCTGTAAGGAGGGAGATACTGCTCTCTCCTGATTGGCTGCAAGCAGAAGGGGGCAGGTGCTGTGTGTGAAGATATATAGAGAGTCCAGCCTCACCAGGCACACTCACATGCATCTGCTGTCATCAGCCTCTTCAACAGAACTGCATCCAGCTCTATCACTGACTTTGAAGAGTTTTCAGACAAGGATCCACAGGCAACAGAAAACAAAAGTGATTCTTCCAAGTGGTGTTTTGGAGGCAAAGAGCATCAGAAACATGTCTTTTGAAGTGAAGGAGAAGACGGAGGTGCGTCTGGTGTTTCTGGGAGCAGCTGGAGTGGGGAAGACAGCCCTCATCCAACGCTTCCTAGAGGACACTTTTGAGCCCAAGCACCGGCGCACAGTGGAGGAGCTCCACAGGAAGGAGTACGAGGTGGCAGGTGTCAAAGTCACCATCAACATCATGGACACCAGCGGAAGCTACTCCTTCCCCGCCATGCGAAAGCTCTCCATCCAGAGCAGCGATGCCTTCGCCCTGGTCTACGCTGTGGATGACCCCGAATCCCTGGAGGCTGTCAAGAGTCTGCGAGAGGAGATCCTAGAGGTCAAAGAGGACAAGTACACACCTATTGTGGTGATAGGCAACAAGATAGACCGTCACAACGAGCGCCAGGTGTCCAGCAAGGACGTGCTGTCCACAGTGGAGCTGGACTGGAACCACAGCTTCATGGAGTCCTCTGCCAAAGACAACGTCAACGTGCTGGAGGCTTTCAGAGAGCTGCTCCAGCAAGCCAACCTGCCCAGTCGGCTGAGCCCAGCGCTGTGCCGCAGACGGGAGACGTTCCCCAAGGAGAGCAACAAACGACCTCCTATGAACAAGGCCAACAGCTGCATCATCTCATAAGGGCAAGAACACCCAAAGAGACTGAGAAAGAACTGCCCAAAAGAGACTGAAAGGGCTTCGTTGGTGTGGAGCTACACACTGAGAGACAGTGTTACATGTGTCAAGACTCTAGCTAAACACTGAGTCAGTAAATGTTGTGTACTCATCAGGCTTGAGAGCATTGCATCTATCGCCACAACACTGGGGGTGCAGAGATGCCACAGTGAGATGGACATGTCACCATGAAAACACCTTTAAGACGTGAAAGAATGTGGTTGAACAACTGTGTGTAAAAAAAAATGGCAGTGCACAGACACTGCTAACTGTGAATGTCAGAAATGATGGTGTAAAAATTGTGCAGCTTTGTGTATCATACACTCAATTTTCCTTCAAATGTATATCATGTTTAGGTTTTTGTGTTGCTGGTGTTAAAAGAGCAAATAACTGTGAAGTGTTTACATGAGAGAGATTTATGAAGTGAACAACTGAAGTGGGGTTTATATTTTTGATAGCAACACATTAAACATTATGTTGTGAATTGTTGTGCAGCCTGTCCTGCATCTAAGACATTAAAAAAAACTACACACATACTGGTGTTTCTCCCTTTCTTTGTCATTTCATTTTTTAATTGGTGTTTGCCTTCTTTTTAAAAAATGTTATTGGTATTTTCTCTTCACCATGACGGTGCAAAGGTGATGTTTGATGTTCTTATTCAGAGCTTATCTTAAAGATAAATAAAACAGCTTATCTCATCCAACGTCGGCACATTATTTCGCTTTTTTTTGCAGATGATATTGTAATTTTTACTGATAAAACTGTTCTTGACGTGACAGCAGACAACAAGTGTGTGTGTGGGTGTTTGTGTGTGCGTGTGTGTGTGTGTGTAGGGGCAGGGGCAAAGACATATAGACAAATTCTAAAATATGTATGTAAAGTAAGTTATCACAGCCCAAACTGGAAAAACAAGGAAGGAACAATAAAGCTGACGCCAAGTCCTGACAGGAAGCACATTTTGAAAAACAAAAAAACAATAATTGCTTTAATAGCTCAACCAACCTGTTTGTTGTTTGTTTAAAGTGATCGGTGTTGATTCTAATGTTTGTACCCAAAAAGAAAATCATAGAAAGTGGTTTTTAACACTGAGTGGATTATCCTGGTGAAATAAATTCAGTTATGGACTTATTGCATGGTCCTAATATGCACACTCAAAAACACAATCAATCAATCCCATGATCTCTCTGCTTTGTCTTGTATCGCCCTCTGGTGGTCATTATTTACCAACAAGGCAGCAATTCCACAAACGGTGGTTGATATGGGGAAGCAAGTCTCAAACAATACTGCAAATGACATTATAAGGGAACCAAAAAAAACTGTAAATGCCTCAACTTCTGTCTCCTGTGGCTCTACAATACATGACAAAAAAGAATCCAGGCTTTACAGTAACTAGAAGTACTAGAAGTAATTAGCTGTACTGACATGCACTTGGATGCATTTCTCTACTGTGTTTTTGTCATATAAGTTGATGTGGGACACTGCAGATACTTGAAGGTACATACTTAAAATAGTATTTAGTACACTAAGTCTATGAAAACTACTTTCCACCTACTGTGAAACATGATTGCTGGTTAGATGGATCAGTTAACTTGATATGACATTTAGATGTTTTCTTCACATGTACTGTTAACATTTCCTGTCTGTCAAAAGGCCACAGGCCCCAGAGAGGGAGAGAAAAAGGTATGCTTCCTCTTTCAAAAAACGTTCAGACAAGGTGCATTGTTTCCCCAGAATCAGACGAGGAAGTGATCTGTGATTATCAGATCTCTGGTTCCTCTTCGTGTCCTGTTTAAACTCAGTGTTGTCTTCAGTTGGACCACAGCGGCACACGGGCGGACGCAGAGAGGCAGATCGTCCCTTTTAAAGCTAAGGTGCGGACTTTTCATTCAGGCTGTAGTGAACACAGGCATAGATAGGCTTCATGACATGTAAATGATTCAAATAGCTCACATGTAACTGAAGCCAGCTGGTTAGATTTCTGTGGTTTGAGATGTCTGGGTTTGTCTCTGCTCCTGGACTTGGTCAAAGCTCCTCAGTGTTGTAAAGATACCTGAGAAGTTTTGAACAAGTACAGGATCTCTGACTGTCACTACTTCAAGTGTTGTAATCTATGTTGTTCTGTAGTGCTGCTTGTCAAACTTAAAGTCAGGCCTTCTCATACACCTGTACAGTATTTTCATTTATCTGTTACCTTTTACCGTGTTCAGCTATGTTTATTGAATATACATAAAGATTGCTCAAAGAATAAGATTAGCAAACTGAAATCTGATTCAACATGAAGAGGACAAGATCCAGAAAGGACACGACTCTAAGCTGACTGTCTCTATGGTGACTGAAGAATCCAAACAGAGAAACCTTTTCACCGCTTGAAGTCATAGGGAACTGTTACTAACAAAAGCAAAACTATATCAAAAACAAATCAGTTTACAAACTCTCACACAACTCGTGCAGAATAATCCAAGTCGCAGTCGTATGCTCACTACTTCCCAAACATGCATTCACGCTAAAACCTTACAATTTATAACACTGGTTCAGGGTGTCTACAGGTCTTATATTTGATTTTTAACTAAATATTTGGACTTTTTTTCTTATTGAAGCAGTGAATAAGAATAAAGGTATGCAATATAGTAGTAGCCTATATATGTGGACACATACAGAGGCAGGCAAGTTAGGTTAATCTACATTTTGCCAACAGGTAATTGCAAGTATTAAGTAGGTTCAGAGGTATGTTTAGAGACTGCTAACATCAGAAATTAATCATTTTGACAAAGGGAAATTGAAAGATGGATAAATAAGATAAAATGTTTGTGGCAATTAAGAGATCATAAATTAAAATTTAAGACTATTTAATGACTTTTAGGGCCTGATAATGTATGAAATTTAATTTAAGACTTTCTATGGACCTGCAGACACCTTGTGGATCCCAACCCAAGTGTACCAAAAGAACTTTAATACAGCATTTAATTCATTTATGTTAAGAAAACTAAATAAATTCGTTATTTTTAAAGTTAAGATTATTCTTACAGAAATTTGAAAAAAAAAAACCTCTCAAGAAAAGGGCACAATGAAGACCTGAATACAAGCTATATCGACAGAGCCTTCACTCTCTGCTTAACCACCTTGTCCTGCATTAGAGAAGTACACAGTTAAAACAACCACAGAGCTAACAGAACAACGGCCAAATGACAGGGAGAAGAAAACACTTACTTTGTCATAACGAATCCTATTAAATATCTCAAAAAAAAAAACCTGCACAAAAAGCTCCAAAAATATCAGATAAACTCATCTGTGATGCAACATTCACAAATAATCTGCACAAATTTCATCCATATCTCATTTTACACAAACATCCTGCTGGGTTAATTGTTCAGATTATTAGTTGTTCTGCACTGTTGTTGGGGATGCTTCTTTTGGCTATATGTATTTTTCATTACTTCATTTATTATTGATTGATAAATGTGTTCATTCTTCTTATTTCTCCTTGAATGAGTGCTGTATAATTGTACGGTTTTATTTCCTTGCTGTTTGTCTCTGCCACTGAAATGTAAAGCATTTTGTGCATGAAAGGTGCTTTATAAATAAAGTTCATTCATTCACTGTTATGCATTGTGTATAATATGTAATCTCTGTCACTTAGTCAGGGGTCATCAGTTTACCCAACGATAGAAAAGGGGTCCCTGAGGGAAAAGGTAGGGAACCAGTGATTTAAAACACTTTTGCATAAACAGTTTCAAGCACGGACGATTAGCACACCTGGGTAAGTGCCTGTGATTGAACTCTGCTCAGTGGAACGTTCAGCAGTATGCTTAAGTGTTTTAAATACTAAGGTTTTAACAGAAGTGCATGTGGGGGGGAAGTACTGAGCATTCGACTGGATAAATGAGATTTGGATTATACTGCATGAGTTTAGTGAGAGTTTGCAAACGGATGTTTTGCTGCTGTTATGACTTCAATTCATCAAGAATTTTCTGTTTTTTGATTCCTTGTTTGCTGCAGATGCATCCAAGAAGAACAATATTCTTCATAAATTCAAAGTAACACAGGGTGAGCAACTGATATACAAATGATCATTTTGTGGGTGAAGTATTCCTTTATCCAACAACTATAATGTAGCTGAAAAGCTCACTTTGAAATCTTTATGAAATCTTAAAAATTCTGATTAAAGTCAATATTTTCAGAAAATGTGATCATATAATACAGTAACGTGTAAAGATTTAACATTTTAAAAGTTGTCTCCTGTAAAGTTAATGCACAATATCTACCTTGACTTTACAGAGAGAGACTGGTTTACGATACACTTTGAGGAAAAAGATAATTTTTCCACACTTAAGCCCAATAAAAAATGACTTAACTGTCATTAAGTAACATAAATTGTCGAAGTCTTTAACCCATACGGCCATTCACCAAAGCATAATAACATGGTTTCTTATACGGTAGAGACAAGGCACAGAAGGAGGCAAATGTTTTATTTTCATACACATTGACAAATGTCGTAGAGCTGGACAGAAGAGTGTTAGTGTCTCAATCATACTCCTTCAGCGTCACAAACAGGTCAGGGGAACAGTGAATACAGAGAAGACAGAATGATAAACACTCACAACAGATCAAATCTTAGCCTGCATAGCAACAGCATTTGATACTGACAACCTCCAACTCTGTGCCAACACAACCCCAACATGTGCATCTAGCTCTCAAATACTGGAGAAATACAGTTTCTATGACAAAAGGTACAAAGATAACGTGTACAGTACTGCTGTATGGAAGACATACGTTTTCAACATGTGACATTGGAACAAAGCATTGAAAACACAAGAACAGACCAATTGTGCATTGGTTTATTAAGTGTATTTCCCTGAGCAAAGGACTCAATCGGAACAGAAATACACTCAGTTCCTCTTAAGCATCACTTGGAAATTCACTCAGAGAGCGCAGAAAGGTGCGTGTGTTCAGATCACGTTTTAAGGGGGAACATCACAGTAATTCATCGACCATACTGGTGTTTGTGCCAGTTCACTAAAAACACACATATTTTACATTACTGCTGGCTATTTCTCTTTTTTTTGTAGTACACAAATCCTATCTTCCAGGCAGCCATCGGTTTCCACACACCTTAGAACAAAGCCACTCAAGCAGCCCACCATACTGAAGTTTGTGAAAGCGGTCATTGTAAAGTGACGCGCCTAAAGCATGAATCTAATCAAAGTCCACCTATCTGGTACATTCAAGTGCTGGTATAACGCTCAAGTTTCAAGACTTCAAAGGGGAAACAATGAGCAAAAACAGGTTAAGAATGTGACTGCTGCTTTAATTAGAGAAGGTTATGGACTTGGTGTGGATAAGTGTTGCTAACCTCCAACTGGAGAATTGTTTCCAACACAGAGCGACAGCAGCAGATGAGGGGAGCTGTTCTGATACCAGTTTGGGGAATGCCACTGATACTGCCTAAAATGCTGGATCAGGTATCGGCAAGTTTGCATGTCAAGCACCAATCAGATACCACAGAATTTATTAGTAAACTTTAAGCAGTTTCACATCGACAGTTTTCCCAGAAATTACCAATTCTTCTTTGCCAATCCAAAACAGTAGCCTACACACCAAGTTGCTCTGTGAAACTACAGTTTTAGAGCAGTCAAGAAGAAGTGATTTCTAGTAAATAGTGTTACATTAGGCGTTGGCAAGATGTCAGCAATTTGGCAACATTTTTACACTGCATGAAATAAAGTTATGTGGCAGTCATTCTCTGTATTAGTTCATGTTTTACATAACCTGGGCCATGCCATACAACAACGACAGCAATCATTTCACATTTATACAGGGTTAGCAGTAAACAGCTGTTAGATTTCTTTTTAACACAATGCTATCGGAGCCTCTCTACACATATGCCCATCAGACAACAGCGTTTCAGTCATACTGTAAAGTGATGAAAAGGAAAACGAAGCAGGAGGTTCACTGTGATCGGTGTCTCTCACAGCAAATTGAAATTAAGGAAAACCACTGGCTGCTTAGAAAAACACAAACTAAATACATGAAGAACTGTTTTTTCTCTGCTTTGAAAAACAGTAGGCAGTAATGTTAGGTGTTAAGGTTTGTAGTTAACTGGCTTCAAAAAGATGATCCTTTGTGTATATGTGTATGCATGTGATTTCACTGTCGGGTTACACCGTCAGCCATTCAAAATAAGAACTATACTGAGCTGGGTGTGTTCAGTCTACTGCTAGAAAGTTGGAGTATATTAAGGGGTCAGCCTGTCCAAATAACAACAAAATAATAGTAATAATGCCAAAAAAATCCCACTCACTGCCTCAGTATAGGTAACTATGCACCATTAGGCTGAAATATGACACACCAAGGAGGATTCATGCTCCGTCAACAGAAGTTATTATTGCTTTTACCAAAGTAAAAATGAGTGACGACTTCTTCCACCCTGTATCAGTTAAAAATCGTGTGGACACCTACTACTTGAACTTAATTTTACACCGGAAGAGCCAAATTCCAGAGCTGTGGCTCAACTGGCAATATCTTTTTTTGCCATTGTCTTTATAATGACGGGACTGTGGGTTGTATAGCTTGGGATATTTGTCGACCTCAACAACTCGTCTCTCCTCATCTATTCTTTGACACACACGAGAGACACAGTGACAGCAGAGGTAAGGAGCGAGAGTTGGGATGTATGCTACCATCCCAGAGCAAGTGTTCTTTTTAGGGGCAGCAAGGCTGGAAATAGGATAGTGGCGCTAAGAGTCACGGGGCAGCACATCTATGAGTGCAGAAGTGTGTCTAGCCACCACCAGTGAGGGTTGCACATTGAAAATAATAGGGGCAGATGTTTTGACGCGTGTCGATCGGCTGCTGAGTGTTTTAGCTTTGAGACTACTGCTGCAGGTGCAATATAAGGTGAATGAAATTTCATTTGTGGTGTGCAAATCTTTTAAATAATTTCCTCTCCAGGATAATCTGCAATTTATCCTGAGTTTTCTAAGTATTTTTTCAGTTGTTTAAGCACCACAACTTTTTCAAACGTAGTATGCCAATACTTAAAGGACCACAAATGAAATTACATTAACCTCTATTGCTCTGTGATAACAGCAGCAGTCCCCAAAAGGGCAGCACCAAACAAAAACTATCCTCTTGGCTTGATACTAACATAAATAAGTTGAAAAATATATTTTGTTATGATTTAGTTTAACTGACCCGCTAATATAGAGAATATGAAATAATGATCCATTTCTACAGATGTTAGAAACTTCTTTTGTCACATTTTACCAAACATTCCCTCAAATGGTGCAAAAAAAGCTGCATAAAAATATAGTTTGGGCACCAATAAGCAGGTGTTTGTCCAGTCCTGTCTGTGTGGTCAGACACAACACACCCAATTAAATGCAAAGACATCACAGTGCTGAGCAGACCTGATCATATCGGGCCAGCAAGAGCAAGAGCGTCTGGAAAATGGGTGGTAAAGCATAAAGTCCTGTTACTGCAGACGTTTTTCTATTGTCTTTTGCAGCCAAAGCTCAGTCGTTAGATATGAGGTACCGCAGTTTATGACAAAATAATTTTTTTTTTAAATACAAAGCATCTTTTGTTCAAGTCTGAAAAGCAAAAAGAGCAAAAAGGCAAGGAGAGGCGGGGTCAAAGTCACTTTTTTGCTATTTCTATCGTCTTTTCTCAACAAGAACAAGATCTTTCAACTTAAAGAAACTGCTCTTTACACCTTTTGATGTTAAGTTAAATAACCTTGAATAATTCTTACTATTTAAATTTCTTCCACAGAATTAGGATACATGTAATCCCGACATATACAACAGATGCAACATGGCGTTAGCATGTTTTTACAGCACGGAGAAGGAGTGCACCTGCCTTTCGTCTCTGTCACACCCACCTCACCCTCTGACCTTTCTGACACTCATTTAGTCATCCACGGTGATGTTGCGGAACAAGTAGGCCATGGACTCTCCATTGTGGATGCGGCGTATGGCCTCAGCCAATATCATGCTGACATCCACAGTCTTGATTTTGGGACACTGTAGCTTCTGTACTTCATGGGGGACTGTGTTGGTCACCACCACCTGAGGGCCGCATAAACAGAGACATCACGCTCAGACTTATGCTGACAATGCATGAGAAGACTTAGACGTAACTTTTAAGAGACTAAAGTCTGACACCCTTTCACATCTTAAGACAACGTTCTTTTTTAGTCACACACTATGAGATTTTGCAAAGACTGAGGATCTTGCAGAGTCACTATTTTTAAAATACTACTAGATTTCTTTTGAGGTTATTTCCCGCCCTGCTCCTGGCGAAAAATAATACACCAAACTCCCTTTAAGAAATTTGACATATTAACAAGTCCTCACATGTCCACAAAAACACAAGATAAAAGGCGTTACATGTCGACAGTATTCTTGTTAAGTCTGCATCAATATAATCCATAAAGAAACTGTATTTGTGTACAAACTTTGGATTTTGTCGCCTCAACTCGCAACTTGCCTCCAAAAGTTAGCTGAGTTGTTTTAGTGGGAGGAGACCGTGGAAATGAGAGGCGAACCGTTTCATAAATTAAGATTTCTCACTAAAATAAGTGCTGGTTAGTGGACTGGATACCACTGAATCAAACATGGACTCTTGTTCACTCAACATCTCCATCAGTTTCTCCTCCTTTTCCAAAGTACAAGAGAACCAAGACTTGTTTATGTTCTTGTGCTTTTCTGGAGTCCCCTCCTCGTCTACAACCTACAAGATTTGCTGCTTCTTGTTTGGTGCTGGAGAGGGCGCAGCTGTTGGTTGTTGACAATGTTCTCGTCATTGAACTTCAGTATTTGCATGAGTCAAGACTAAAAACATCTTATAATATTAAACACATCTGATTTTGTGGGACCATCAAAGAGGCTGTTTGTGAGACTGTTTTCATTTAACTTAAAAAGCAGTCGACCAGTGCAGTTTTTTGTCAGGCTGATTTACTGAAACGTTTCAGTGACACTGATGACAGTCACACTTTAAAAGTCACCAGGATTTGATTATCGGAGAATTCAAACTGCGCTTGTGTACTCATTTGTGAGGGGAAAAGAAAACAGAGATGGAAAAATGAGATGGAAATATGTTTGTGAAAACATGGGGGGTGTGTTGTTTGTGTGTCTTGCCTCCTTCACCTGGTTCATGAGTGGACTCTCAAAAGCTTTCAAAACTGAAATAAAGAGATGGCTTAAAAATTAATGGGAATTAAAATTCCAGACCCTTTTTACCCAGCGAGTTCAAATATACCAGATTTGGCCCAGAACTCAATAAGCGTTATGTTCTAAATAATAATAAAAATATTATCAACCTAAATCAGATATCACATGAATACATTTTTGAAGATACTAAACTGTAACTACTGTTTTCTGAACCCTGGGTAGTCAGGGAGGAAGTGAAAACTGAAACTAATAGTTCACAGAAATGCATCTGGTGGAAATAAAGATCATTTCATTGTTCTAGTTACAGATAATTTCATGCCACAACAGTTCAGCTGAAAAACCTTCCACTAGGAGGAAGTATCGTCTTTTACGTGTTGTTTATAAAGAATACATGAGAGCTAATAAAGGAGCACAAATCAGTTTGGTATTTTCTTCTTCCCTTGTTACTTTAGCTTCCTTATTTATATTATGCAGGTATGACACACAAGGTTTCCATTAAAACTCAATAATAACAAGTTTTACTGATTAAACTTACATATAATCTTTAACTAGTGACTCACACTGAGATTAAAGCCTGTTTTGCAAGTAAACTTAAACACATGACTGAAAACAAAAAGTTAAGTGTCCTCACCTCATCAATGGCAGATTCCTCTATGAGGCGCGGAGCATCAGCAGACAGTAAGCCATGTGTGGCCATGATATAAATCTTATAGGCTCCTCTCTCTTTCAGGATCTCAGCAGCTGCAACAAAGTCTCCAACATCATCTATAATGTCGTCCTGAAGGAGGAAAGAGAGAAGAAAAATACAACCTGCAGCAAAGACTTAATGATTTTGACTTTTGGTAGTTTCTTTGTCATGGTGAAAGTATTATTGACCTGATCTGTGGAGGATAATGGCAGGATCATGTGAGCACCACTATGTGGCCACAAATGAGAACTATGGGATGATTGTTCTTTTGCACAGCCTTTTCTTACTCAGTTTTTTATACTTTAATTTATTCTATTAATTTGGTTTTAAACTTGTCTGTATTTTTAATAAACTTCTATTTACCCGATTTTATACTTAAACTATTATTTGTTGTCTTTTGCCTGTGCATAACCTTCGTGTATTATAAGGTGCTACATAAATAAACTTGCCTTGCCAGCGTTGGCTTACATTAGCCACCATAAGCTACTGGTCACACCAGACCACATTAGGCTGTTGCAGCAAAACCTCTATGTTCACTGAATTGAGCATCTGTGAGTTTTACTGTTGTGGATTAAACATTTTATATGTAAAAAAGAGAAAGTGTTAATAATTCTTCAAAAAAAAAAAAAAAAAAAAAAAAAGACATAGTCTCACTTAAAGGTGTAAACAATGTAACTCAAACAGTTCAGCTCACACTTATTCGTGGTTACAGCATAAGGCAAGTTAGATTTAAGACTTTTTTTTTTTTAAACTTCATTTCAATTTAAAATCCAGCAACTTATACAATATTTTTTTTCTATTTTTTACAGCTGTGTCTATGTATCTTACAGGCAAACAACAATAAGTTAAAATAAACCAAGCATATCCCATCTGAAAGTATTTACTTTGAAATAAAACAAAAGGTGTAAGTTGGGAAAAGGAAATGTTAGACAAAAAAAAATAAAGAAAGAAGAAAGGGGAGTTGCGTTTGTGTATATACAGTGGCATCAGGGGTGAGTCAGGTGGGCGAGGTAAAAATACATATATGCTGTAAAGTATGTAGGCGGATATCAATCACTTCACTATGTTAGTATGGCGATAGCAGGGGCCCATCCTTTGATAAATATTTCTTTTTGGAGTCTCAAGGAGTATGTTATCTGTTCCATCTGGTAAATTCCCCATACCAGGTTTTAACCACTTAATTGTGATGCATTTAAGTGCTGCTGCTGTCAATATTTGTCAAAGGTATTTTTTTACTCTCCCATCGATACCCTCTGGTGTTAAACCCAGTATTGCTATCCTTGAATCTTTTATGAGGTTTTGGTAAAATACTTTCTTTAGCACCTCAAAAATCTCTTCCAAAAATGTACTCAACTTAGTGCATGTCCAAAATATGTGGGTATAGATTTAAGACAGTATAATGACACTTGGAATTTAATTTTACAATCACCAAAATTTAATATCAATCACTTATGGTACAGTTCTGCTCAAATGTTTCTTGTGTCAGAGACAAGAGTAGAACAGAGCTACGATATGCCTGGTGTTTGTTGGCATGCTTTCTCTGCCATTTTTTGTTTCTCACTCAGCAAGTGGGATTCCACTGCCTTGATTTCCATCATGCTGATTTGTAAATCAAAATAAATTTGAGTGTTGTTGGTTGAACAACCAACCTGAACAGTGATGTTAAAGCCAGAAGCATTTGGGAATTAATTTAAGAAAAATACATGTTAGCAATTATTTTGAGATTTTACAGTGCAAAGTCAATGTCTTTGCATTTTTCAGAGATTTGAAAAGTTGATTTAAGACATTTTAATACCAATTAAAATCTTATATTTAGATGCATTAATTCAATGCCATTAAAGACTTTAAGGATCCGCAGCAACCTGGCCAGTTATGTTTCTAAAACCACACTGTCAGTGATGAGGCTTTTATAGTGGTAGTAAAGGAATTCATTTACAAGTGCAAACCACTTTAAATGCTTTGAGATGAGATATAATCAAAGATGGCAGAACAGGTGACATCAACAGCTCAACCATGTAGGCTGTAAAAAGTGCATTTGCAACATCTTACCACAATGATGGCAATTCTCCCTCCCACGTCTCCGACTACAGTTATGGGAGGTTTCTCTTTGGCCATCATCACTGCAAAGGAAAGCAGAAATTGTTACCGATGAGAGCACTCTGAGGAGGCTCTGTGAACTGTATCTCACCTAATCAAAAACAAATCTCAGTAGATTGGGTAAAATGGGTTGAGAAAATGTTTTGTGATTTGGGCAAATCTGCACCCCGAATTATGGGGTCGTTATTGGATGATGTAAATGATTTGTAGAAATTCTGTTAGTTATACAATGCCGTAATAAATTTAAAAATGGCAATCAAAAGTAAAAGAAAATTCCCCCCATTGTACCCCACCTACCCCTATGAGATTAAACTGAAATGCCAAACTTAGTACAGCACATGCCATGCAAAATCAAATGACAGGGTTTTCTGCCCAGGATACCCAATCAGAAGGCAACTGCCTGGACACACACAACCTCAGGCCCAGGCTGTGGCAGGCATATGGCAGCAATCTGCATATGAACCAATATGCACCAGACAGTCTTAATTCACACAGGACAAGAGTGGTTGACAAGCACTGATGAGAGTTTCTTCATACACACTTGCCAATGTTCTGGGGTCAGTCCTCAGTCGAACATCACTGCTGCCAGCGACTACTTTTACATGCACACAATAATCCCACTGCATCTCACAGGGCAATCACAGGAGATGCAGCAGCTGTGTCTTTTGGGCCAATGTCACACAACAAACAAAATGTAGTTTAGTTTGTCATATCTACACAGCTTCATTTGTTATTGTGAATACAGCTGAGCCAGGCTGCTGTCCAACGCTGTCCATCTCCAGTCGCTGAACCGACTACTTTGCTCCTGACAAACTGGAAACATCCTGGTGTCATGTCATTTTGGTTAAAATAAAACCATTCTACTTTTCAATCTGATAGACATACAGAAACTGTTATGACAAAGGTTAAACAAAATCATTTTTAAAGATTATTTTTAGGGCTTTTTACTTTTTTATAGTGACAGGAAAGTGGGGAGAGTGTGAGGGGGAATGACACGCAGCAAAGGGCTGAAGGTTGGGATCGAACCCAGGCTGCTGCAAAGAGCTCAGTCTATATGGGGCACATGCTTTTGCATGTGAGCTTGAGGTCATCCCTAGTTAAGATATTTGCGAGTAGGGTTGTACGAGTAGACATCTGTCGGCACGCCCCCCATTTAGAGAAGCAGGCAGGAGTACTGACACGAAAGCAAAGCACTGCTGTGGACTGGGGCAGCAGCAAAACATACTTTAGCCACCTAAAACAAAGTACCACCTGCTAAAAGCTGTATCAGTTTAAGTGTACACTATATTAAGAGTGTATATTTACCACTTTGCCTTGCTGTCAGACAGCCTGTCCTGATGAAGAAGCCATTAACTGCATCAGTTCCCCATCTATGCTCTCATGAAAGCCACCAGACTCCATTGACAAAAACAGTAATTTAAGCTCAATGTTCACAGGAGCTGCTGGTCTACAGCTGCCTCGATCAGTTTCTCCTGTAGTCAGCAATGTTAGATCACTGTTTTTCTTAATGGAGTCTGGCTTTGAAGAGACAGATATATCGACTTCAGTTCCCCATCAGAAATCACTGTCTGATGGAGAGAGCTTCTAAATATGGCATACACTTAAACTGATATGGATTTTTTGTAGGTGGGCTTTTCTCTTAAGTGGCTAAAATACATCTTGTTGCTGCCCCCATCCACAGCACAACACTGCTGTGCTTCGGTGACCGTACTCCAGCCGTGTTCTCCGGAGTGAGGGCATGCCGACTGACATCTACTGTAGGTTATACACTGACGGTGGATAAGTATCTATGATATATGTACCTAACCTACAACTAAAATAAAGAGTTTACGAATTGAAATTAGACTGGGATTAGATTCAATACAGCACATTTAAGCGGCTACCCATTAAATACATTTTTTTGAATACATAGCAGAATTTAAAAACCAGCTGCATCTGAAGTATTGTTGTGCATGTAAATGTAGTCATTCAGAGGGTATAAGGAAACAATCAACTGGTAAACAATCAGCCAGCCAAGCCGATTGTGAAGGAAAAAAGTATAAAGAAGCAGAGACAGGAGGAGCATGCCTTGCAGAACACTTGCTGAATACCGTGAGTTCCCACAGCATCAGAAAACCTGGCAGTGTCACATTCAGACTTTTATCACTATTAACCAAAATAACAGCAAAAGCCATGTTGTTAGCAGTACACACACTTCTCAAAAAAAGATGTTTTTACAGCTTGCTGAGATACTGCAACAAGCTACCTGAGAAATGTTTGGTCAGATATCTTGAAATTAATTTAAGATGAAATAATAAAATCCAGTCATCAATATTGTCCTGACAGATTTGATTAGGTTAAACATTGCGTTACAGAAAATTCTGCCATAGAGATAAAAGTGTTAACTAAATATTACTGTTGATAAAATAAGTTCTGAATCGTTGAAGCAGCAAACTAAAACTTTGATTTAACATAATTTTAATGCTTAAACGTACCAACAATTCCATTCGTAACGTTTCTTCTTCCCATCATTAGATGTTAGGTTTCAAAAGCATGCTTTGTAGTTCTCATCACATGCAGTTATGACCAAAAGTTAATCAGGTTTTAGAGAGCGGGTTTAATATGGGTGCACCATGTGTTGATTGGCAAGATGAGTCCAGATATTTAAGTAAAAAAAAACAATAAAAAAAAATGTTTGGCATGGTTCTGGTTTGATTTATGGGTTTCAAAATAAAATCAGAACACAACAAAACAAAGAAGAGTTTGGCCATCTTGTAGAACAACGGTCTGGAATCTTAGAGAGGTGCGGTAAACATGTCAGCTGCTGATTTCAAGTCAAACATGCCATGCAAATAGCACTGAGTATGGAGCACACTGTAGCTGATTGGAAGTTTTATCAATGCAAATCTGGGCACTAACATTCATTTTGTGCATTTTTCACAGATCCTGAATCCAGACTGTATTTTCACAAGATGCAACGCAAACCCTTTTTCTAAACATGCACCAATTGAGGAACCATTTGAAGAGGAATCATTTCATAGTCAGATGTAAGTTATGTTTACGGTCGTACTTGGGAGCTCTATGCCAGGGAACGGAGCTTGTTGTTTGCCTGCTATTACCAACAAATAAACACCACGTTAACACAAATGCACAAATATTTGACATGACAAACACATGATACCAAGACTTGGAAAATCCTCTTGCTAGGTTGACACAAATGGAAAATATTTCACAGCAACAAATTAGCCTCACTGTGTTAAGAATTTAAGTCTTCTTATGGTTGAAGCAATTTCTGAGTTGTTCCAAAAGGAGGATTTTTTAAGTCAAGGGTGAGAATAGAAACACAAGTAAGAATAGAAATATTTTTTACTAAATAATAAAGTGAATACTGGACGCAAATACGTCGGAGTCATTTGCCAATGACACAATCATTTGATATTTTCCTCACACCGAACCATTAAAATGGCCTCACCAGGAATTAAACCTGCAAATATGTTAAGATCTATGAGTCACATTAGTATTTCTCACCAAATATTAATATTTCAAAATTACGGTATTTGCCAAGAAAAAGGCAGGGACGATGTTTTCTATGATTATTAAGCACGTCACTCTTTGTAAGTTTGTAAGTCTTTGTAAGCAGCTTGCGGAGGATGCAGCATGAGTAGAGGTAGTGTATCTGTGGAATCAAAACATGCAGTGACACAGAAAATCAATTTCTTGGAGTATGGTTGATGGCATGAGTGAGAAACAGCAGAATCATCAGCTCAAAAACAGGTTAGCACAAGTAAGAGCTGCATTGGGTTGTCATTATTAACAACTTGAAGCACTGTGGAGTTAAACTAGTAGAAAGTATGAGACATTTCTTGTTAAATTTAACCATGGTGCGACAAATAAAAAGGAATCTAACTGTGAGAAACAAGAAACAGGGACGTGCTTTCTGTAGAGGTAAAATCTATCAGGCGCTGGACCTACTAATCTGAAAAGACAACCTGCAAAAAAATGAATAAATAAATAGATAAATAAACAGCTCTCTACAAAAATGGGTGTTCTTACAAGGAAGCTCCAGTCCTGTGTGTCCTGTGGTGTTGCGTACACATGGTGGGGAGTGTCTTCCGTCAGCCATGTCAGACTCTGAACACTGAGCCTCACCATGAATCACAGCCAAACCTAAACGCAGGCGTTCTGCATAAGACTGAGCCCTGGGAAAATGGAGAGTAAATAGATAACATAAATTTATGTACACATATTAAGTCACAAAAATTGCAAACAACATCAGACATCTATTAAAAAAAAAACATCTGTATTGTCGATTACTTCTGGCATAATGTCATGTTTTTATTTTGAGACCATTAAAGGAACAGTGTGTGGGGCTTTGTGGCATCTAGTGGTCAGGACTGCAGACCACAACCCAAAGCGACGCCATAGCGGCGTGCCTTCGGTGTGACGTGCTTGTTTTTTCGTCCGGCGCACAGCTCCACGGACCTGCTTCTCCCTCCAGTGTTGTGTCAGATCCCAGTTCCCCCTCGGGCTGTGTCTCTTGTACTGTTTCCCACAGAGCTCTGCCCTGTTTGAAAGGCGAAGGAAGCCCGTATGTGGAAAGACGTCGCCTCCGAGATGTAGAATGTGCATTATAGAAGAGAAACACACATTTCAAGACCGCTGACTTGTATCATCAGAACAGACATGTCCTGTGATTTTCAGCCTCCTTTCATATTTAATAGAGGGGGGACAATACCTGACAGTCATATTCTCAGCTGTCAGGATGTGCCTCCTGTAAAGGGGAAATATAATCATAGAAGGCTGAAAATCACAGGACATGTCTGTTCTGATCATACAAGTCAGCAGTGTAAAGCTCAAGCATGTGGGGGCCTCCTTTCATATTTAATAGAGGGGGCGACCACATCTAAAAGTACAGCTGTCAAGATGCCCCCCGCCACAGGCCTTTGCCACCTTGCTCTCGAAAAAAACCCAGGGAAAACCCTGCGACCAGCTGAAACTTCTCCATGTGCCAAGCGTGAACTCCCTGTTAGGATTCCTTCAGCGTTCATTGTTCAGGAGGTTTTTACGGGGAGCCAAATTATCCACAGTGGTCTCTTCCTCTCCAAAACAAACTAACAAGGTGATTCAAACTGTTAATAATACTGAATACAGCCGCTTCGCGTAGAGGAACTGAGTTTTTCCGATGCTGCTCGTTAGAGAGGGGCTTTTAACTAGAGTGGCAGACACAAAAACGCAAATGGCCCTATCCATTTGGGCCTCCTCCTTATGTAGACAAACACGATTCCTATTTTCAGGTGATTTCACACATAAGAAAACATTCTTATATTTAATTTCTACCAATATATTCCCCCTAAATTCTACACACTGGACCTTTAACATGTAATTTCATAGATAGATAAAATATGTTAATTTTTATCTACCAGTTACCTTTTAGCTGCTGCTGGGGACTTTGCCACAATGATGGCATTTCTGTAATCAGGAATCTGAGAGGACGGAGGAAAACAGGAGTCAATGATTATGTCTGAATAAGTGATTGACTTCAGCAGGGTGACCAACGCTTAAACTTTAACAAACACACAAAGACATTGGAATGGGATTATCACCTCTTCTTGGATGTACTGAATCAAGAAAGGAGAGGCACGCAAGTTGTCCACTGGAAAACTGAAGAAGCCCTGGATCTCCTTCTGATGCAAGTCCATGGTGATGATGTGTGTTAATCCTTTGGGGTTAATGACAGATTATTGGCATGGTCGTCCTCCCAATTAATTAATTAATATATATTCAGTTCAGTCGATCATATATAACAGTTTGATTAATATTAAAAAAACAACACTGACGGTGAGACATACACAAATCACAGGGTGAGATGTATTTTGTTCTCTTTACCTGCTTTCGCCAACATTGAAGCTAACAACTTGCTCACTATTGAGCCCCTCTTCCTCATCTTGCACTGTTTGCTGTAGGGAAAGTAAGGGATGACTCCAATAATGTTCTTTGCACAAGAGGTCTTGAGGGCGTAGGCCATGACCAGCAGCTCCATGATGGCTGTGTTGACATCTCTGTGTGCATTAAAAAAATGTAAAATTTAGCTAGTGTTAATCTTAAAAAATGTGTAACAAGATCTCACTTACAGGTGGTGATTTGTATGGAACTCAGATATTATACTAACCGTGGTATGGTCTGGATGATGAAGATAGTTTGTCCACGAACTGATTCTTTCACATCCACTCTAGTTTCTATTGTCAAGGAAGAAATGACACAGTCAATTCATTTAGCAAAGGTGCTTCATGTTTTCGGTAACTGTATCCCTTCACCGTGAACACACCACTCATCATCAAATACTGACATTGATAGAGCATGTATAAACAAATAAGAGATAAGACAGACTTAATTGTTATCCAACTGTATAAAGTCCAGTAAAGTACATAAGATAAAGTCATAGTGAAACAGAATAATGTGTCTCCTGATGCAACATTCAGTAGCAGTGAAGCAACATTCAAACTATGCATAAGGTGCAAACAAAACACTATGCAAAACAAGGTACAAAAATGAAGTGCAGGTAGTCAGACAGGCTAAGGTAACCAGTAAAGTGAGGTGAGGTGCAAAGTGACGAGTATCGAGTGTGTGTTTGTGTCGGAGGGGTGGTGGCAGCTGCTGGGTGTTCAGCTGTTCAATTCAGTGCTTTATCAGAGCTTTAAATTTCATATCCCCAAAATATAACGATTTATCTGATAGTGCAGCTGAAGTAAAATAACCACATTTTGAATTAGTCACATCCTGTTGTAGGGCTGAGCAGTAGATCAATAATATATCAATACTGTGATACCAGAGTAGATATCTACCTAGATTTTGGATATCCTAATATCATAAGTGTTGTGTTTTCCTAGTTTTAAAAGCTGCATTACTGTAAGGTGATGTAATTCTCTGAACTTACCAGACTGTTCGAGGCTAGCTGCTGTATTTGTTTGCCTTTACACACTTAGTCATACTATCCACATTACTGATCATTATTTATTAAAAATTAGTCAACCCTGCAATATTGTCACAATATCAATATTGTGGAATGTGGTCAAAATACTGTGACATTTGATTTTATCCCTATCGCCAAGCCCTATCGTGTTGTGTATAGTGCAGTACATATTACGCACATCTAAATAATATGGCCTGCTACCTTGTTTGATAAATGGACAACAGTCAATAATAATTTCAGGACAAATACATCTTAAAAACATCAATGCAAAACATGCACGTTAAGTCTGTTCCCTCAGATTTTGAGGTAAGATATCTTTTTGATGACAGTGACAGTGTTTGTGGACACCTGCATGTATGATTACATATTCTCGTGTGTGAGGGTGACTAACTCAATCATTATTGTGTATAACATGGGTTTTTTAGGGATGCATTGTTGTCAGGTACTATGATACACTGTGCCTTAATTTTGTTTTCTATTAAGCCTAAAATTATTGACAGATACAAACAAATATTGTATATCACATACAGTTGCAATCAAAATTATTCAACCCCCATTGCATATTAGGCTTATTGGCAAAATGTACAATTTTTCAGCTGTTTGCAATAAGCAAAGTAGACAAGAACAGTTGAAATAGTTTAATAAAACTAATATTACCATGTTTTTTTTTTCCCAAATTCAACACAAAATGCTACTTTTAATCACTACTGCAGTCTCAAAATTATTCAACCCCCTGTCTCAAGCACACCTGATGCAACTTATCACAATTATTCAACCCCCTGTTTCAAGCACACCTGGTGCAACTATTCAAGGGCTTCATTAGTTCAGGTGTGCTTGAGACAGAACACATAAATACCTGGACTGGTTAGGGTTTTGTTGAGAGTGACGTTTGAATGCATGTTAGAAATATGGCTAAGTCAAAAGAAATGTCCAAAAAGTTCAGAGAAGAAATCATTGCCTTGCACAAACAAGGAAAAGGATACAAAACAATAGCAAAAGCTCTGAATGTTCCTAGAGATACAGTTGGAAGCATAATTCGCAAGTTCAAAGTTAAAGGAACATTGGCTACACTACCTGGACGTGGCAGAAAGAGGAAACTATCAGCGGCTGCCACCAGATTCGTGAGGAGGCAAGTGGTCAAAAACCCTCGAGTGACTGCAAAACACCTGCAGCAAGACTTGGTGGCAGCAGGCACTGAGGTTTCAGTTTGTACAATAAGGGGCATACTAAACACCGAAGGGCTCCATGCCCGGACTCCAAGACGTACACCACTACTGACCCAAAAGCACAAGAAAAGTCGGCTCCATTATGCTCAAAACCATATAAATAAGCCACAGAAGTTTTGGAATTCTGTTCTGTGGAGCGATGAAACAAAACTGGAACTTTTTGGGCCTATGGAACAGCGGTATGTCTGGAGGAACAAGAATGAAGCATATGCTGAAAAGAACACCCTGCCTACAGTGAAGCATGGCGGTGGCTCAGTGATGATCTGGGGCTGCTTTGCTGCCTCTGGCACTGGAAACCTGCAGCGTGTGGAGGGCACGATGGATTCAGTCAAGTATCAGGAAATCTTAGGTAAAAACGTCGTGCCGTCTGTGAGGAAGCTGAAGCTTGGGCGTCACTGGACCTTCCAACAGGATAATGATCCCAAGCATACCTCAAAGTCCACCAAGGCTTGGTTTCAGAAGAAGAAATGGAAGATTCTAGAGTGGCCGTCACAGTCGCCTGACTTGAACCCCATAGAAAATCTCTGGTGGGATTTGAAGAAGGTGGTTGCAAAACGCACACCCAAGAATATTACTGAACTGGAGGCCATTGCCCATGAGGAATGGGCTAAGATTCCTCAGGAACGCTGTCTGAAGCTGGTGTCTGGCTATGCATCACGTTTGCAGCAGGTCATAACAGCAAAAGGGTGCTCTACTAAGTACTGAAGATGCTTGTCATGAAGGGGTTGAATAATTTTGAGACTGCAGTAGTCATTAAAAGTAGCATTTTGTGTTGAATTTGGATCAAAACCCTTGTAATATTAGTTTCATTGAACTACTTAAACAGTTCTTGTGTAATTTGTTTATTACAAACAGCTGAGAAATTGTATATTTTGCCAATAAGCCTAATATGCAGTGGGGGTTGAATAAATTTGATTGCAACTGTAGCTGGAATTATTTCCTGTAATACCTAGAGAGGCCCACTTTTTAAGACCTTGGAGTGTTTTTAGGCAATTCGCCTTCACATTCCTTTGCATGTTATGTATTGTATTTTTTTAATGTGTGTAAATAAATAAGAAACAAGATAAAAACTGTGTCACACCTTCATATTTTACACATTGTATGTTGTTGTGATGCTACCCCAAACCAACCTCTGCTCTTGTAATACAGATGCAAGGCACTCAGGTAGCCTAACTCAAATTAAAGTGCTTTGTTTTATAGTGTAGCTAGCTAAATACCTGACATGTTCATTTATCATTTACCCTATAAAACCACAATATTCTCTTCACCTCTGTTAGACTCCTGAAAGACCACAGACTTCCCCAGCTCGACTCCCAGCCGCCTGTGGAACAAGGGCACACATTTAGAGATTAACCATATCTGAGACACAACTGTCACGACCACATGATATATTTATTTAGCACACCATTTATTCACTCTAGACTACACGGACTCTCGTTGGCGAAAACAGCTCCAACAGCTGTTGTACAACATAAATTACTCACTAACATGAGGCTATAATGCCAGAAATGTCCCGTTGTACTTACTCTGTTATCTTCTTGGCCAATTCTGTGCATGCTACGGAGGAGTTAGCGGAAAATACGCGATAGCCACTTTTCGGGACATTCATTGTGGCACTGCTGGTGGTTTATTTTTCGGACACTGACAGCAGCGGCACCTTTAATCAACTCACCACCGCGTTAGTTTCTGATTTTCTTATGACGTTGTCGTTAGCTTAACGTTACAGGCTACCTAGCTAGCCACCTGCCGCACACTCGCCTGCTAGTTAAGCTAATTACGCGAAATGACCTTCAGTGTGTGACGTAAACTTAGCTACAGCATAGCTACAGAGCAAACATTCATTACTGTCTATTTTCTACGTATTTGTCTAATTGTTCGCGGACTCACAGCTGTTACCTGTCACCTAACTTGTGTTGTACTGTTGCTAACAACTGTCCTCGCTTAAAACTACGGTAGCCCCTCTAGGTCAATCTTGCCAGCTGCGCTTTGCGGGTATGAGTAATGGTGAGTCATTTCAGGTTAACGGTATGATTTGGTCTTCGTGTACAGTAAGGTTTAAAGGTTTCGTTGATTTTTTAAAATGCATTTTAAGTTAATAAGCAACATTATTTGTTGATGCATCACGTGCATTTCATTCTCTTTTTTTTTTTTTTTAAAAAAAAGTAAAATGATAGTTTTTTTCTAATCTGGATTGATACAGTTGTGTCCATGTAATCGAAAATGTAACTAGTCTTAAAATAGACTTTAATGCTTATATGTCATGCAATGGCTCGTGAAATGGCGTGTATTTGAAATAATATATTCATTTGTTTATAACCATATAATTAGGCTGGTGTTATCCTAATTAACAGGCTGATATCTGATGATCTGTGGATTTATCACATTTTAAAGGGTGACTTCAGTATTTCTCAACCCGGACCCTATTTTCCCATGTTTTTATTTCTCAGTATCTAATGAAGACAACAATTCTTGAAACTGGCTCAGTAGTGAGTGAGAAGACTGCAGCCAACAGCAGTGAAACAGGTTGCAGTGTTATCACTTACTACTGAGCCAGCCAATTGTGTACGGTTACTTAAAGTACACTGAAAGTGTAAACCTTTTGCCACCAACAGGCTCAGACAAAAATTCTAAGTGTCTGACGACATTATGGAAAGGATCCCTACAGAGAAAGACCTTTTTATTCAAGAGTAAAGTCCTTGTTGTTTAACTAGAAACAGCCCCCAAGTTGCTATCACAACACCCACCAGAATCCATTTAAATAAACAGTAATTTAAGCGCGTATAGAACCAGCATATTTTCATATTTAACTAACTGATTTAAGGGTTTATTTCAACCAAACCAGAGTTGGTGATTGTTGGTTTTATTTTGCCTCTGTCAACTTTGAATAAAGTGCGTTTTGTACTGATAAAATAACTGTATATTTAAATGGAGTCTGGTGGGCTTGGTAAAAACAGTTTTGGCTCTGCTTATTGTTTAAAAAGGATCTTACTCTTTAACAAAAAGGTTTTTCTCTGTAGGGATCCTTTCTATAATGTTGTTATTCTAAGTGTCTGATGACATTATAGAAAGGATCCCTACAGAGATCGACCTTTTTACTGAAGAGTAAGTTCCTTGTTGTTTAACCACAAACAGCCCAGAAATTGCTATTGCAAATCCCACAGTAATTTTATCATCCTTTTTTATCCCATGTTTTTGTTTCTAAGTGGCTAAGGGTAACAACTTTTTTTTCTTAATTGGTCCAGTAATGAGCAAGAGTTCTGCAGCTGGCAGCAGCAAAACAGGCTGCAAGGTAATCACTCAGGACATGTTCACATTGTCTAAATATGTCCGCTAAAAGTGTTTTTTTTATCCCTGTGGAGAAAGACATTTTTGTTAAAGTGTAAGATCCCTTTTTTTAAACAAGAAACAGACCCCAAATTGCTTTTACCAAGCCCACCAGACTCCATTTAAATATACAGTTATTTTATCAGTGCGAAACACACTTCATTCAAAGTCGACAAAAGCAAAATAAAGCCCACAAAGACTGTCTTGGTTCATTGTTCCACTGTTCCAACAATCACCAACTCTTGTTTCGGCAATAACAATTTCAGGGCTGTTTCTGGTTAAACAACAAGGATCTTACACTTGAATAAAAAGGTCTTTGTCTGTAGGGATCCTTTCCATAATGTCGTCAGACACTTACAATAACAATCTGAGCCTGTCAGTGGCAAAAAAAAAAACACTTTTAGTGGACCTACTGTATATTGATGGTGCTCAACTGCCCACAGAAGTTTGTTTTGCTACTGCTGGCTGCAGCCCTCTCGCTCAGTACTGGACCTTTTCCAAAAGTTGTTGTTCCTATCAGTCACTTTGACACAACATAGGAAAATAGGGCCCAAGTTAATATGAAGTTACCCTTTAAGTGTCAGTGATTAGACAAGATAATAGCAGTTAGCCTGTATGTCATTCAACTAAAGACCTGTATGCATAATCTTTGCCTTCAGTTTTTGGACAGATGGGGCACCACCTGAAAAGCTACATTACTGCAACTGTCCACTAGATGTCATTACTCATTTGCACCGGACCTGCAGAGTGGAGTTATGTCTCTGGATGTAGCATAATGAGATCATGGGATTTTTGTTTTTCTGAGCAGAGTGGGTTAAAGGTATAACATTATTTATATGACCCAGTTTGATTTTGCAAGTGTGGGTGCACAGACTGTAGAAACAATTACAAAGTATTACAGAATGTGTCTGAGTTCCTCTGTGGGGACATAAAGGAGCAGAGTGTGTTGATCAATCATTGACTAAGTCTCCATGTTTGTCTGATCAATAACAACCTCATCTGACCAGGACCAGCCACATTTAAAATCATAAACCTGTACAGTGAGAAGGAGGGGCAATACATGGACTCTGATTTTATTGCTTTTAACTGGGAGTGCCTGGGGTGGACTTGAATAATATTCACCGAAGTTAAAATATTTACAGTGTGATCGGCTGGTATAATAAGAGGATTAAACTCTGTTGTTGGGCAAGGTGGCACAGGTTATTCTTCCGAGACATTTGAGATACAGCAATCCTGGAAATATGAGATGTGACAAGCCTAAGCACATGTTGTTCCCCAACTTGATTGTTAATGGCATACTCTGCAGAACTCTGTCAATATTTAACATGGGTACCTACTGTACATTGATCCTCCCCATTCAGGCAGTAAATCACCTTAATCTAGCTTTTCTTGCAATATCTGATGTCTTCTCACTGCTCCCGTTTGCTCTCCTTTGACAGCTAACCCACAGCTTCCTGAGTAATTGACCCCATTTGCCCGACCCAACCCTGAAACTTGATTCAAAACACTGTCTAGTTTTCAGCTGCCACAACACAAGATAACCTTTGCCACAACAAAGGTGGAAAATGTATGCATTTGAAAAAGTGCACTGAGAGCTGCGTGGCTCTCTTGACGGTGTGTGCACATAATGAAAAGTGTGAAGTAATGAAAAAATGGACGCTCCTATAATCTGAATCTTGTCAGAAGCATAGAACAAACAAAATGAAATACGCCTGCCCTAATTCTGATGGACGTCACACTGTTTAATTTTGTGTTTCTACATTTACGTCGGCAGTGCTTTGTGAGCAATTCAATATTACAGGTTAATCTCCTGGATAGTCTGGAATGGTGACGACAACCACAGAGGTAAAAGGTCAGGGTACGTGCTCCTTTATCTTATTCCAGTGTCATAATCTTACATCGCATCCATGCTCACCCATTGCATGTGTTACATATCTGACGCTCTTA
This sequence comes from Epinephelus lanceolatus, assembly GCF_041903045.1. Taxonomy (NCBI): domain Eukaryota; kingdom Metazoa; phylum Chordata; class Actinopteri; order Perciformes; family Serranidae; genus Epinephelus; species Epinephelus lanceolatus. The sequence goes on from NC_135751.1 coordinate 32,200,227, forward strand.
TTAGGGATTTGTTTTCTATCTCATCATGATTTCATCAAACACCACCTACAAAGGTGAGGTGGGTAGAGGGAGAAAGACGGAGGGAGAGACAGAGAGAGGGAGGGAAGGGAGAGTGTAAAAAGAGAGTACAGAGGCTCCTCCTCGTTCGCTGCGTGTGTTTCTTGTGTTTTTTCTGCCTGTTCTCCACTCACACTCTCGCTCAGCAGAGATTCAGAGGTGGAGAGCAAAGATTCTCACTGGGAAAAAAAGGGGGGGAAGGGAAAACAGATTTTCTTCCTCTCACATCAAAAAAAGAGACACAACCAAGAAATAAAGGTAGTGTTTATTTTTGAGGGGGGGGGGGGGGTACTGTCATCATCAGCCCTGCCTTCCTTCTGCACGTGCTCAGCTCTGCACAACTGTGTTCCCAGATGGAGAGGATGCAAGGAGAGGGAGAGGTGGACCACCTGGAGCGGCCGAGCCCACTGACTGACAAGGAGAGGGTGATGATCCAGGACTCCTGGGCAAAAGTCTACCAGAACTGTGATGATGTCGGGGTGGCCATACTTGTCAGGTATTTCTGTTTGTTAGATTTACTCCTGTTTGATGAAGAGTTCAGAAGATATTTGATAGTGTGACAGAGAAAAATCATGGTGGAGAGGGTTATAAATGCTGAGTATAATTAGAAGGGAGACTGATTAGCAGTTGCATGCCACACGAAACTGCATCTCATTCTATTTTGGGACTTTTCATCAATTTTCTCCTCATTTCTTCAACTTTAATTAGTTCACCACTGATAAGGTCAAATTTGCATTTTGTCTCTTCCCCCCTCATTAATATCACTGCACCTGCTCGAGCCACTGATGCTTTTCTCTCGCAGACATCTAACTAAATCAAGTTAAACCCAAACCGTGGGATTATCCTCCCTCAGTTGCTGAAATCAAATGATCTGACTGACTTTACAAGTTTCCACTCTGTCCAAAGGAACTCAGTCGGTTGTATTTCCGCACGTGATATTCTCACCTCTCCTCCTTTTTCTTAATCCTATTTATGAAATAGGAGAGGCAAAAGATAAACATTATAATCCATCAGTCAGACATCTTTGGCACCAAAAAGGGTTTCCTCCCCTGCAGCAGGTCAGTGTTTTGAATGCTTGTATGGAGCGCCGGGGCAACCTGCAGTCAGACCTTTAAAATGTCCATCATGTCTCTGCAATCACAACATTCATCATTATAAGTATTGCTGAATATTATTCATCTGTCATTTATACATTTCAAGGCAAGCGTACAATTTCATTGAAGCGTTCCTGCAGTTGTTTTCACCCCTGTTGTTATCTCGCTTTAATGTTTACTTTGAGAGCAGCGAGAAGAAACAGCTCTAAAAAGAACCATCTGCAGGGAATCTGGAAATGGTGTGAGGGCTTTGACGTCCTTCCACGTGTGACGAGATTCGCTGCATGACACAGCGTGCCTACATAATCCTTTCTGATTGCAGGGGGTGAAAGTTGAGAGGGAGGTGAGCAAACGCAGGACGCAGTTTACAGCTACAGTCAGTAAAACGAATGACTATTAGGATTTAGCTGCAGCACAAATCAGAATCTCATTCCTCTTCTTTCTGTGATAAAATTCAATTAATTTATCTCACTTTCCCCGTATTTTCTACCTCCACATTCCTTCACAAAGACCCTACGACCTTCAGGAATTTGAGGAATGAGGATTGATCGATAAGCATGACCATGGTAAATTCTCCTCGCGACAGTAAATAGTAGATCATTGTCACTCCACCTGAACCTCATTGCCAACTTAAATCCTTTAAGCTAAATGTCTCAAGGTTAAAAGATCTACAGTAGCAAATTCTGACGCTGTCTGAAATTAGAAACTTTCTCTGGAATCAGCTTTTCGATTAGTCTTGAAGAATAGATAAGAAAGGATTAAAATACATACAAAGTACTAATGAGGCTATTTATATGCAACCACAGGTCCTGTAATTACAAGAAAGAAAGATTAAACACCCTGGTTCCTCATACATTGCTCCACAACTTGCCAAGGCCTTTCACCCACAGGTGACAGATTGAGACACCACCTTCCATCGCCTCCCTTTTCAGCCATTTTAATTGACACTTGAAACTAATATCCAGCCATATGCTTCAGAGCTAACAGAGAAATATTTGCTTCCTTTTTGTGCTAGTTGTTGCAGAGACAGTGGGAGATGGGACATCAGGTTGAGATAGCCAGCAACCAGATGCATTGGCCCTCTTCCCAGACTGTGGGAGGGGGGAGTTTTTAGGCTCTTCTTTGCTAATTCTCTGTGATACCTCTGGGGGTCAAACCAGGATATAATTCAAAGGAAATTTCTTTGAACTGAGTATTTGTTCTTAGAAAGAGAAGGATGTGCAAAGAAATGGGCCTGGAACTTGTGCAAAAATAATACTTATGCCAAATGAAACATGAAATGCGAGCTATCGTTGCTGTAAAAATAATTCTCAGCCATACAGTAAAAGAAAGGCAGCTTCAGTAGTGCTCATGGTACCCTGAGTAATCATTTTTTTCATGTCGCCCTCTCTAATTAGCACGTTTCACCTTTTGTTAGGAATTGTGAAATCATGCAGGATCCTGGGCCCTACTTTTGAGGCATGACAGGAACCATAGTACAGAACCAGTCAGACACCTGAGCCAACAGGTTCACAAGGGGGGACCACATATAGTAACAAGACTGTGTGAATCCAGAGACCAGATTTCTGCTGCAAGATATGCTTTCAGTTATAAACTCAGTTATATAAATCCTGTGGCAACGGATGTTATTTTTCTGCTTTATTCGCTGCGGTCAGCAGCTCTAAAGCTCAGTGGTTCGGTTGGTTCAGACTGGTGTCACTTCCAGGGCATTGAAAAAATGTTGCTTGGGCAATGGCCCTCACCATCAGGTGCACAATACACCCTTTAGCGTCTATATGAGATCCAGTGTAAACCCATCCCCAATATTATTATTATTATTGGCAAAGTCAGCTTAAAGGGACAGGTTACCCTAGAATCAAAAATACATATTTTTCCTCTTGCCTGGAGTACTATTTCTCAGTCTAGATAGTTTTGGTGTGGAGTGTTGAAGATATCGGCTGTAGTCTGCCCTTTCTGGAATATAATTGAACCAGATGGCACTCGGCTTGTGGTGCCCAAAGCGCCAAAACAAATACATTCAAAAAGCTCTGCAGCAATGTCTCTTTCCAGAAATCATGACCCGGTTACTCAAGATAATCCACAGACCTTGTTGTGAGCAGTTTCATGTAGGGACTATTTTCTTTCTGTCAAACTACACCCTCGAAGTATATTAGCACACAAAAAGGAAGTGTGCATCTACTCATGAACGTGAGACTCCTGCTCATGACAGCTCAAGATGTACACATGAATGGCGTCCTCCTCGGCTGAGCTGTAACATTAGCTAGCTTAGTGGTGCTAGGTGAGCTAGCAGAAGATGCACGCTAACTTCTGCACAGTGATACGGGGATGGATGTAGTTTGGTAGACAGAAAACAGTCTTTGGATTATCTGAGTAACCGGGTCATGATTTCTGGAAAGAGACATTGCTGTTTAGTTTTTCAAATGTATTGTTGGCACCTTCAGCACCACAACCTGAGTGCCATCTAGTCCCATTATGTTGGAGAGAAGGCAAACATTGCTACAGCCGATATCTCGGTCATTTAGCAACTCACACCTAAACAATCAAGGTTGATGAATAGCAATGCAGGTAAGGAGAAATATATGTATTTTTGGTTTTGAGATGAACTGTCCCTTTAAGGCATGTGGGAGTATAGGATGATGGGTCCAACAAGCACAGGACATTGACCCAGAAAACCGCTGTCCTTTTCCCGTGTAGAACTACAAGTCAGAGTTGAGTTATTTTGTCACGTCAGTCATCGTCGTTAGTCACGTGAACCACCAACAGTTGTAAAACAAGAATTCCTCCCTGACACTATCAGAGTTAGATAAACCTTCTGGAGAAATATACATACATTTTATCTGATGCTGCAAGATTTATTTCTACACTCTGACCTTTAATATGATTTATAGGCCTAACTAAGGGGAAAAAATGTGACCTCACATTTGCCCCATGCACATAATTATACAATCACCTGCAGAAAAACGTATGAGGAATTATTAATAATAAGAGGTCAACTTATCAGCAGAGAGCTTATCATGCCTGCTACTGAATCACTTCATGAGCCAAAGTATGCAGAAGAAAAAGTCAGGTATGATAGAAGAGAATGTACGTGCAAAGTCATCAAACAAATGTGTTCATCTGTTGTGGTTAATAACTTTAATGTGCCATTTAATGTCATACTTCCCCCGCAGTTGAGTGTTTTTCCTTCACTTTTGAAATTCTTTTCAAATGTATGGGATACACGCCGTACCCAGATAATAGTTTAAAGCAAACATTTAAAGGGAAAATATGCAGCACTCTCATGTCAGTGCTGATATTTACTCATGGTATCTTGCCAGCTCAGAAAAAAAAAATGGACGTGGGTTTGCAGGATCGAGTTGGTGCAGGCTGAAGGGCGATGAGATTAGCGGAGCTTCGCAGCAGCTGCTCATACTCATATCTCTCATTTACTCTGTTTCGCCTTCCTCCTTTGCAGGCTGTTTGTGAACTTCCCCTCATCCAAGCAGTACTTCAGCCAGTTTAAGCACATCGAGGAGTCGGAGGAGCTGGAGAGGAGCGCCCAGCTTAGGAAGCATGCTCGCAGAGTCATGAATGCCCTCAATACAATGGTGGAGAGCCTTGACAACGCCGACAAGGTGGCCTCGGTGCTGAAGGTAGTGGGCAAGGCTCACGCACTTCGACACAAGGTGGAGCCTGTGTACTTCAAGGTAATAAGAGAGTGACACACCCACACAATCAGAAATTAACTTTAAAGGTTAGTTTAACAGTTAAAGCTGCCTAAGGGGTTTTTGACCATTAGAGGGCACAATCCAGTAAAACAGTGAGGACGCTTGGGTGACAGTGGGAAACACCAGAGCTCACTGTGATAGGTTGAGAGACATGTGTCAGATAAGAAATTATGTCATACAACATATAGTTTTTGAGTCATTAATAGAATAATGATTCTTAAAACTGCTAACCAATGAGATAAAATCATAGACTGTCACGTCACCCATTGGTTGGTGGACTCCCATTTTTTAGCCTCAAGTGTGCCATTTTGTCACCATCTTGGATTTTTGGAGCCAGAAGTGATCATATTTGGATGAGCTAACTAGCTGCTAATTTTTGCTAGCCAAAAACAGGCTTAAAACCATTAAAACAAAATGTTCTTACTAGAAAAACTGTATACTCTGTATGCAGTCTTTTAGTTCAACCAAACACTGAACAAGACTTTTTTATGTGACCAAAGCATTACAATTAATTTTCATGAACTGAAAACATGCTGATATAGCAACAGCTATGGCTACACCTATACCCGCACACAGACTGGCCAATCATAACGTAGCATCAGGTCGGCTCAGACCAGGGTCCAACACAGCTTTGCTCCATTGACTCTAATGCAGTCGTTTCAGATTTCCTTCATTTTCAGGCTGGTTTTGTGGATTTGGAGCTAAATGTTGTGCCTGGGGCACGTCGTGTATTAATGATACTCGTTACCTGGAGAGGTTGGAAAAAGATATACATTTCTTCCCTGCTCCAAAACCAAAATCAAACCCTGAAAAGTGTAGGGTTAGCTAGCTAGCTACTGAAGATATAGCCTACTGAATGTATACACATGCTGCTTTTGCTTTTTAATGATTATAACAGTGAAACAAAGACTGACCCTGCTGTACAGGAACCAGTGAAGGGAAGCAGGGAAACTTTGCTGATATTCAGCCAGCTGTGTGTCATCGCATTGTGCGCAGATGAATGTTGTTTGACTTCCACTGGAGATCCCTGCCCGTCCGCCAGTGAAGGTCCAGGTGCTGGGAGCAGCACAGGGGCGAAGTCAAACACCGTTCATCTGCACACACTGTGATGCCACACAGCTGGTTCAATATCAGCAAAGTTTCCCTTTATATTCATTGTCTTGTGTGGCGATCAGCAGTGATGTGGTGGTTCACTTTTACACTGTGATCTGTAGCCTATAGTTCGGCTTTAGCTTCTAACTATCTTTGTCTTTTTAACCTGTTGTTGCTGCTGAATCAGTTTGACATCCTGGATATATCCTTCAAACACAGACTGTAGACCCCTCTGTCTGCTTCTCTCTGGAATCACTCATTCATTTCACCAAAAATATGATCATATTTCTTCAGGGAGTGCAGTTAGTTACAGTGTGGGCTCCATGTTTATCAGCAGGGCCTAGCGAAAGATCAGTTGTCTTAAGTACTGTTGTGTCTTGTCCAGTTCCTGAGTGGTGTGATACTGGAGGTCCTAGGAGAAGTGTATCCGGAGGTGGTGACACCAGAGGTGGCCGCAGCGTGGACCAAACTCCTGGCAACCGTCTGCTACAGCATCTCAGCCGTCTATGAGGAAGTGGGCTGGACTAAGCATTCAACTTCAACTGGGTGAGACTTTTAGTGTGGTTTTAGTGGACAACAATCTCCAAGAGACTTTTAAGTTTTGGGCCACGGCCTCCTAAGAGAGGAATGAATTAACTGTACTGACCTTTGAAGGGAAGTAATGTATCTAGGGACAAATACAGTTTAATATAATCTAAGATAATCGTGGGCTATGGGACATACACTCAGAATAGAGACGGGTACTGTAGCCTTTTCATTGCTAACTGTGTGTGTGTGTGTGTGTGTGTGTGTGTGTGTGTGTGTGTGTGTGTGTGAGTGTGTGTGTGAGAGAGAGAGACAGAGAGGGACAGGGAGTGAAAACATAAAGCTCTTACAATACTCTTGTAAAGGACCAAACTATTTAAAGGAGTGAGCAAAGAGGAAGAAAATGCAAACGTAAACCCGACAGTGGACAAGAGGTCACATTTGACTTGGATGTGCCTTCTACTGAATGTGTGGATCTGGAAACTGCCATGTAAATATTTTCCAAATATCATGTGATGTTTCCTTTCCTCCCCTTTCTTTTATCAGTCTGTACTACTTGTGTTTACTTAACGGGATATTAAGGAGACATTTTTACATTTTTAACAGTTAATTGTGATGATTGTACATTTTTTTTCATTATAACTCACCTTTGTATCTGTATCTAACACAATTTTGAAATAAAAATACAAAGAAAAGCCTCATTTTCACGATGTTAAATCCTTTTAAACTTATAGCTGCTCTAATCTGATTCCCCTGCATGTCTGTGTTGTAATAATTAGACCTTTTCTCTGTCTCGCTTGGCCTACTGCTCCCTTCTTCTCTGCTTGAGTCAGCAGTGCTAAGTATGAGCTGCTGGAAGTCACTATTTTTACCCCCATTTATCCCACTGTGTTCCATCTTTTCATTAGATATTGTAGGAAGACTGCAGCAATTAACTGGTTTTATCAAGATATATGATCATTTGATTGGTATCTGTTAATTCTTGCGGTAAAAATCAGGCTACCCACAATATCGAGGTTGATTTTGCTTGCTGTGTTGACGACATGGGGGCGAGGTGGGTTGTTTTCAGAATAGAAACACACAGCATGCTCTGTTTACCTCCTAGTCCTGCCTTGATCCTAGCTAATCCTCTGAGCTAATCTTCCCAATCATGAGTGAGAGCCAAGAGGAAAGACAGGAATAGTCAGACTGTTACACCACTTTTTGCCATTCAAGCCTTTCAATGGAAGGAGAAGTCTCAGTGCTTTGAACCATCATCGGCCTTGAGGCAGGAGATCCTTGGGGTTAGGACCATGTGTACCACTTTGGCGGTCCTCACCACCATCGCTCTGATCCTGCGGCAGAGATTCTCCAACAAAATCAAACCGTGAGTACTGATCCAAAACATTTACTAGAATAAAATGTTGGCATTTTACATTTTATATTACATTTGTATGTTTCATATGTGTCATATATAGTTCTGTAGTGACATAGATCAGGTTAAATGTATATGAGCTGAGTCTCTCATCAGGAGGAGCAGAGGATGGTAGGTAGATGGAGTGACACAAAACAGGTCGGGACATTCCCAGTTGTCTTTGTGAAGAGACACAAGCAGGTATTTTTTAAACAGATTGCAGGACATATCCAGCTGTGTTTGTAGCTACAAAAGTGGGTATTTGTAAATGGACGTTCAGGACATTTCCAGCAGTGTTTATAGCAACAAAAGCGATTATTTTTTAAATGAGTTTGGGACATTTCTAGCCATGTTTGTAGTGACAAAAAACAGGTATTTTTCAATAAGAGTTTGTGTCTTCTCCAGACATGTTCGAGCGACAAATGCGGGTGTTATTTCACAAGAGGTTGGAACATTTCCAGCAGTGTTTGTAGCGACAAAAGTGGGTGTTTTTCCACAAGAGGTTGGAACATTTCCAGCAGTGTTTGTAGCGACAAAAGTGGGTGTTTTTCCACAAGAGGTTGGAACAGTTCCAGCAGTGTTTGTAGCGACAAAAGCGGGTGTTTTTCCACAAGAGGTTGGAACAGTTCCAGCAGTGTTTGTAGCGACAAAAGCAAGTGTTTTTCCACAAGAGGTTGGAACATTTCCAGCAGTGTTTGTAGCGACAAAAGCAAGTGTTTTTCCACAAGAGGTTGGAACATTTCCAGCAGTGTTTGTAGCGACAAAAGCGGGTGTTTTTCCACAAGAGGTTGGAACAGTTCCAGCAGTGTTTGTAGCGACAAAAGCGGGTGTTTTTCCACAAGAGGTTGGAACAGTTCCAGCAGTGTTTGTAGCGACAAAAGCGGGTGTTTTTCCACAAGAGGTTGGAACAGTTCCAGCAGTGTTTGTAGCGACAAAAGCGGGTGTTTTTCCACAAGAGGTTGGAACAGTTCCAGCAGTGTTTGTAGCGACAAAAGCAAGTGTTTTTCCACAAGAGGTTGGAACATTTCCAGCAGTGTTTGTAGCGACAAAAGCGGGTGTTTTTCCACAAGAGGTTGGAACAGTTCCAGCAGTGTTTGTAGCGACAAAAGCGGGTGTTTTTCCACAAGAGGTTGGAACAGTTCCAGCAGTGTTTGTAGCGACAAAAGCAAGTGTTTTTCCACAAGAGGTTGGAACATTTCCAGCAGTGTTTGTAGCGACAAAAGCAAGTGTTTTTCCACAAGAGGTTGGAACATTTCCAGCAGTGTTTGTAGCGACAAAAGCGGGTGTTTTTCCACAAGAGGTTGGAACAGTTCCAGCAGTGTTTGTAGCGACAAAAGCGGGTGTTTCTCCACAAGAGGTTGGAATAGTTCCAGCAGTGTTTGTAGCGACAAAAGCGGGTGTTTTTCCACAAGAGGTTGGAACAGTTCCAGCAGTGTTTGTAGCGACAAAAGCAAATGTTTTTCCACAAGAGGTTGGAACATTTCCAGCAGTGTTTGTAGCGACAAAAGCGGGTGTTTTTCCACAAGAGGTTGGAACAGTTCCAGCAGTGTTTGTAGCGACAAAAGCGGGTGTTTTTCCACAAGAGGTTGGAACAGTTCCAGCAGTGTTTGTAACGACAAAAGTGGGTGTTTTTCAACAAGAGTTTGAGACATTTCCAGTAATGTTTGTATCAACAAACGAGGGTATTTTTCATGGCAGTTCAGGACATTTCCATCCATGTTTATAGCAACATAAACAGCTATTTTTTATTGAGTTTGGGACATTTCCAGTGATTTTTGTCAATACAAACATCCAGAGTTTGGGGTATTTCTAACAGTGTTTATAGTAACAAAAGAAGGCAATTTTTAACACGGGATTGAGACATTGACAGCTGTGTTTTTAGGGACCAAACCAGGCATTATTTCACAAGAGGCTGGAACCTTTTAGAGCCATGTTTTTTGCGATCAAACCAATATTTTAAGCCAAATCATGTTTTCCTAACCCTAACCAAATGGTTGTTGTGCCTAAACCTAACCACACATTACAGTGTTGTCACATACCATTTCAAATTTAAAAACACATCCCCGAAATATGAAAAGTACTTGCAGAAATGTACAATGCCAACATTTATTCCAACGACTGGGTTGACTTATCATGAACCGTGACATTTAATAGGCACTAAAGAACAGTGGTTGTTGAAAATCTGTGTGTTTTCAGTTATGAAACAGAAATAAGAGACTAGTTTTTGTCAAGATTTGGTTTAAGACTGGAGTGCCTGACAAGATACATTCAAGAGCTTGAGGCCTGTGAGAAAAGTATTTTATACTTCATAAAATAAACACATGTAAAAATGTCCACCCATACAGCAGATATGAACATACACATACACAGAAAGTGCAAGGCCGTTTCATATGTGGGGGAGATAGGGTTAGACTTATCTGCATCATTGATTTGAAATCACTCCAGTGATTATTTTAGGGTACGCCTTGAGCAACAGTGTCGGATTAAGTGGCTCGATACATAACAGTGTATTCCAGGTTTTCTTTTTTAATGGAGAGATGAATGGAGGGGAAAGCATCAGAGCTCTTGAGCTCGTGGCTGCTAATTGACTCAAAGTGCAATCTTCTCAGCCCCCCCGGCCTTGCTCAGCCACTCACACAGCAATGGCAAACAATACCAGGAGGCTACAGCACCACGGAGCATGGCAACAGCTAGCTTACACAATTATGAGCTAATAAACACTGAAACCTCCTTTTTAAATGAGTTCCTTAACCAAACTGTTTCCAGATAAGTGTGTTCAAGAAGACACTGTGATGATACACATGGAGCATTTAATACTGAATTCTGCTAATGTCCCGTATCACAGGCAGACAGAGGAGACAGACGTGCCATACACAAAGAGCAATGGAGCAGCAGAAACCCAAAAATGACAACAGTGAACATCACAGGGTAAGGACACACAAACAATCAAGTCAGTGAAAACAGACTGAGTAAATGTACTTTACAGCCACAGGGGCCTTAAAGGGGTACTCCCATGATTTGAGTACTGCACTTGCAGGCAGCAGAGGCCAAATTAGCCTGACTTTAAGTGGTGAGTTTTGGTCCAAAAACTTGCAACATGCAGCTTGATAGCATTCCCTGCCTGGGAAACACCCATGTTCGCCAAGGTCCAGATGGAAAACAGGATTTTTAGGAACACTTTTTTTCCATGAGTCACATAGCTTCCTATAATTTTCTAAAAAGGAATGCACAAGTTCAAGTTCAAGAATCTTTATTATCCCCTTGAGGCAATTAGTTCCACAACTAGCAGTTATCAAAACAACATAGAAACCAATATATGTCAAGACAGCACACACAGCAAGTCAAAACAAGTCATATAAAAGGCTAATCGCTGCGGGGACAAATGAATCCCTCAGTCTATTTGCCCTGCATCTCGGCAGCAGATATTTGCGTCCGGACGGATACGACCTGAGCTCTCCATGAAGCGGGTGGTCTGGATCTGCCACCTTGTGCACATCGATGAGGTTGGTTAGGGCTGTGCCAGCAATTCTACTGCACACCCTGATAATTTCCTACAGTTTGTTCCTGTTCTCACATGTTAAAAGTCTGAACCAGCAGATGAAGTTAAAGGTTATTAAAGACTGGATAACACAAGAATGCAACACAATGTTCAGCTTTCAATTAATTAACTTTAATTATTTTGAATAAACTACAGAATATTTTAACTAGTGCAAAATGGTCATCATGCACATATATAAAGTTATATTAAAATTAAAGTTTAAATTTAATATCAGTGGATATAGACTTGGCTTTCAATGGACTTGTTCTTTTAGAAAATTCCTCTTGAAATAAACAATTTTTTTTAACTTATCCAACTCAGACACCTGTGTCAGAGCTTTGTGACTATTTACAACCAATTTTTATATTTCTCCCCAGAAAACTTCCTTGGGAATTATCAGGAAATAGTGGACCTGTCAGATAAAGCATTACTGCTATTTGTTATAAAGCTGTAGTCTCATAGTCCAGGCTGAGAATTCCAAGATTGGGTGATTCCATAAAACCTCAGACCTCAGACGTTCAATCTCTCTGCTACTTCCTGCATTAGCACTGAATACTGGCATTAGACGTAAATGGTGAGGTAGACTCACAAGTCAGTCTTTAGACGCTTTGCTTAAGCTGGAGATCTCTGATTGTCTGGTGGCGAGACTAATGGTGAGGTGCATAATCACTGGGTCAGAGTTTATTATACCCAGATATCACAAAGTATGTCTGAAAGGGCTGAACATTAAATAAAACACTAATAAAAAGCATTAGCGAAATATAAAATAACGTAAAAGTGAAATAAAATAGATAAAATACCTAACACATCACAAACAAAATATTTAGAATATTTAAAAAATATATAAACTGTGCAGTAAAATACAGCAATATAAAGTATGCACATCAAAACTCTCGTACATTCAAACCTAGGTACAGGTGAAAAGTAAGGATTTAAGCATTTTCTTGGATTTAACAAAGCTCCTCCAGATCCACAGAAGACATTAGACATATGGATGGATTACTGAACAGGCTTACTGCACATGCCCAGGGGCCCGAATGTCAGCCCCCCCTGACCTTCACCTGCAAAATGTCGCTCAAATTAACACGTGCTGACAAGGAAGAGACTCAAAATGACAACAAGATGCAAAACACCCACAAAGACATGCAGAGACCCACAACAGTTACGAAAAGGGGCAAAACAACCATGAAGAGATGCAAAATGACCATGAAGAGATGGAAAGCAGCTACAAAGAAACACAAAAAGACCACAAAGAGACATAAGCAACAACAAAGACATGCAAATCAGCTGCAAAGAGGCACAAAGTGACTCACTACGACCACGAAAGGGGGCAAAACATCCACAAAGAGACATACAATTATCAAAAACAGATGCAAAATAACTACAAATGGAGCAAAACATTCACAGACACACACACACAAAATAGAAAGAGAACCGAAATTACCACAAAGTGACACAAAACCACAGAGATATGTGTAACGACTACAAAGAGATGCAAAACAACAACAAAGAGAGGCTTAACAACCACAATGTGTGTGCTTTCTGAGTGTCTGTGCCCAGGGACCCATTGTCTCATAATCCGTCCATGATGATACAACAAATAACAAGTGACTGATCAGTGTTATTCAGATGTAAAATCAGTGGCGTTTCCCTTTAAGAATAACTTTTGCACTTCACTTTGGACAAAAGTTATTTGAGGCGAGCCGTGTTTGTGTTTTTGGCAGTATTTTAGCAAAAAAAAAAATTGGGATAATGCGAAACAGTTTTAGAGAGCAGTAGCGTTTAAAATTGATTTAGGTTGTGAATTCAATATACTGCCAACACTGAGAATCACAGTGGGCGACAGAGACAGGAAAACATCTAAGCAAGACAAAGAGACGTTGACAGTAACGTTGAAGTGGTGTGTGTGTCAGTGTGTGTGTGTCAGTGTGTTCGGGGAGGTTTACAGACGGGGCTCCAGACAAGGGGAGAAAGTGGAGCAGTGGAGCATGTCACAGAGGCACAGATGCATAAAGAGCTAAGATGCCTGCCCCACATTTAGCTTTTAAGTATTCACTGCTACGCTGCTAATGCTAAATGATTCAGAGGCAGAACAACAATCCATCATCTCTTCGGAGGGTTATTATAAATACATTACCTCCCTACGACCACACCGCTTAATGCAGCTGAAAGATCTCACTATGAAGTAATAAACTACTAAACATTGTACCTAATGCTGCACAAAGTATGCATGCAAATCCCAGGACTTTGATGTGTTTGCTTTCATTTGCTTTATCAATCATTTTTATGGAGGCAAGTGCATTTAGCTGAGTCAGGGTGATTTATTGTTTTCTGATTATTTCCCTGCAGACATGACCAGAGTAGGCCATCATCTCAAGTCTGGTGAGCATCAGGTGAGCTCTGTCATATGTTATATTTAGAATGCACCAGAAAACAAACTGTCCAAAAAAAAAAAAAAAAAGTATTTACGTCACGACTTTGAAAGCTACAAACCCTGATTAGTTTTCACTTTTGTTCTCAGCGGCATCTGCTATCAAGACTTATTTCCCTGGATGCTACGCAGAGAGATTTCCTGTAATTTTTTTTTTTGCTTTCTGTCATTGATCAGACTCTGATTTATCTGCACTTGACAGCTCACACCAAGACTCCCACCAGGATTTAAAAAAAAAAAAAAGAAAAAAAAAAGAAGAAAAGTGGGGCTTGAAAAACAACGAGGCCTGTTTTCATCATGGCTTCCCCTATCTGTCCTGCAGACGCTCTCACCACTGGAACAAGAAACAGTGACTCCGGGGTGAATTCCAGCTCAGAAGTTGAAGCCTGACAAATGCCATGCACTGATCATGAAAATTTACAACACTGTCACTTCAAAGTCGGGTATATGATCAGAAGGTGATAAACATGTTATGTGCCTCTGCATAAAAACAAGCAGTAATAATTTCTTTGATTTCCTGCTTTTGCTCGCTTTTAAAAATAATGATCTGTGTTACATGTATGTATGAGGACAGGATGAGCTGTGATGGATGTTTCTTAAAGAGTAGTGTCTCTTAATATCGCATAAGTGACCTAATTTCTTGAGAAAAAGGGGCTGAAGTCATGCATTGTATTGTAATGTATTGCATGTATATCAATTCTGTGAATCCCTTAAAGGTTTGTTGTTCAGACAGGAGCCCAAAAATAAAGCAATGGAATGCATTTGACTTGTGTGTGATTGTGTGCTTCAGAATGCAAATGAAGGTTGTCTTTCACATGCACTAAAAATATCTGTTTGATTAGCTGATGACTTTTTCAAAAGGGTACATTTCTTTTATCAAAACAAGAGAAAGCATTTATTTTCCTTTTCCTTGCAGGCTTCTGTAGTTTGAACAGTCAGTTTTGCCTCTTGACAATACATATTTGATTGTATTTATTTATTTATTGTCTCCATCCTGTGCTGTGAGTAATGTCTTTTGCCCCCGAAAGAGTAAAATAAATCTTACAATTTGCATATTATTATTTGCACAAGGCTGACATTACAGTAAATGGTGTTATCCTTCAAAGTACATGTGAATTTTGCCTGCACTGTTGCCTCACAATCAATTATGATCTCTAAAAACATTAAAGTTGTGTTTTTCAGCTATTTCTTCTTTGATTAAGTCAAGGAAACTATAAATAACTTTTATAGTTTCCTTGGATTAGGTAAAAGTATTAAGTAAAAGTAACTTCCTGCCTTGAGATCATCAGTGCGCTCTTAAAAAAAAAAAAAGAAGTCATAAATATTGATATTATGGATTGATTATTGAAAAGGGCCCCACTGCCCTAAGTTGTAGTGGTCCCCCGACATCACCTGCAAAATATTACTCAAAGTGACACTGCGAGGAGACTCAAAATAAGAACAAAGAGACGCAAAGAGAGTCACAAAGACTACGGAAAGGGGCAAACAACTACAAAGAGACACAAAGCAACTACAGAGATACACAAACTGACAACAAAGAGACACAAAACAAGGGGTGGGCAGATGGATACCAAAATATTGAGACTACAGATATGTTTGTGCTATGAAAATCGATCCCTGCATCAGTAGGATTGATACCAAACCAGGGATCCGTTTCTCTCTTCTAGCTTGTGCCCATTTGTGTTTCAAGAGCAAAACTGTCAGTGTCAACAATGATGTACTCTTTGCTTCTCCTCTGCTGTTGTCATGTTGTGTGCACTTAAATCAACATGCATAAACAACTTATGTATCGTGCATATGCAGCACACAACCTGACTAGTTAATCCAACACATGATTGCAATGATGGCTGACTGAAGGAGGAAAAAAACCATGGCAAAGAGAATGTGGTGCTGCAACAAAAAGAAGGAAGGAGGAGGGAAATGCCTCAGCATCCAGACCCCAGACACAGAAACAGACTTCACTGGCAGAGTCTTTTCAGAGAGGCTCAGGCAAGAAAAATCCAGGTAGTTGTAAAATTAACATTTTAGTCAAACCAGATCTTCAGCCTCTTCACCTCAAACTGTAATTTTTCATCATAAGCTGTTCAGTAGTTTCCGTATCAGTATTGGTATCGATATTTCATGATTCTGGCTTTGCATTACATGGCATCAGATCAAAACTACATTTTATGGTTATCATTCACCCTATACAAAACCAGAGAGAGAAGCACAATGACTACAAAAACAAGCAAAACAACAACTAAAGGAGGTAAACAACTATAATGTCTGTGTGTCTTGCTGCTATGTGGGGAAAGTGGTGGTGCCTTTTGTATATTTGAGGCTGTGTGGTTGTTCACCATGTTTATAGTACAAATCTCTCAACATAATAATTATGTTAATAATAAAATCACATCATGTTGGCACGCATGTCTAACCCCAACTCTGACACACCTGAAAAAGACTCAAGTCTCACAAGGAATAGCATTATAAAGCTAAATCTGAGCCATGTGCTTACTGGTTATCATTGTGCTGATTAAGAGCAACATCAGGCCTAGACCTCACTGAATTAAACATGGCTCTCAGAGGATAAATTATTCAGCTCTTCAGTTTTGCTGGAACTGATTTGCTTTGGCTAAATTTTCCTGAGCTCTGACGCCACCTGGTGGTGAAAGCGCTGCGTACATTTCACCAAGTAAACAAGCAGGTTAAGATGTCAAACATAGTTCAGAATAACCAACTTCATAATTTAAACACTGCCCAAAGCAAACACATTTTCTGAAACGCGATTTCTTAAATTGTACGCTATAAAAACTACTCTACCCACAATGCACCGCGAGCTGTAAACAGGAAGCGTGTGGCTCGCGCCGGTTGTGGAAACGTTGCTACATCTAGATGCTTCTGAATTGCCGTTTGCTGGGTGCACAGCTCAAAGCTAAGACTTTATAATGATACGCATAAAGTTTGTATTATAAGACTGAATTACCGTATGGTTAAATGTCTAGTATGGCTAACGAACAGCACTGTCCATTTTGTACGTTAGTAACTTACCTTCTGATGCTGCGTTTAGGGTAGCGGCGGTGTTACTCGTTTCATTCGTTAACTTAACGTCACTTCACATAAACCGGGCAATTTTAAAAATGCTAAACGACTAAACTCGACTGTATTTAATCATGAAACAACACGGTATGTAACCAATTACGACCTACATCATGTATAGTGTCCTTAACGTGAATGCTCATCGGTGTAACGGTGTGGTAACCAATGGAGACAGGAGACGCCTAATCAGATTTAGCTAGGTTAGCTAGCTAGCTAACTACTCTCACATTTAACCCCATCAGGAGACATTCGACATGGTGAGTCAAGCTGCTGCCAGTAGCAACATTTCCATTATTTATTAGTGTTTACTGGATTCTTGGAAAAGTTAAACGCATGTTTTCTGGCACTTTGTATGTAAACGCAACTGATTTGCTTGAATTACATTATCCTATCTGTATCACAACATATTTATTGTCATTTACAGGCTGCAAAGCTGAAGGGCAAACCATCCCAAAGTAAGTTCAAGTGTTATTTGAATGCTGTACCCCATAGTTATGCTGACTGATACACACTCACTGGCCATTTTATTAGGTACACCTTGCTAGTACCAGGTTGGACTCCCTTTGCCTTCAGAACTGCCTTAATGATTTGAGGTATAAATTCAACAAGGTGCTGGAAACATGCCTCAGAGATTTTGGTCCATATTGACATGATAGCATCACACAGTTGCTGCAGATTTGTCGGCTGCACATTCATGTTGAGAATCTCCCGTTCCACCACATCCCAAAGGACTGAGATCTGGTGACTGTGGAGGCCATTGGAGTACAGTGAACTCATTGTCATGTTCAAGAAACCACTTTGAGATGATTTGAGCTTTGTGACATGGTGCGTTATCCTGCTGGAAGTAGCCTTCAGAAGATGGGTACACTGTGGTCATAAAGGGATGGACACGGTCAGCAACAATACTCAGGTACGCTGTGGTGTTTAAACCATGCTCAGTTGATACTAAGAAAATCTCCCTCACACCATTACACCACCAGCAGCAGCCTGAGCCGTTGATACAAGGCAGGATGGATCCATGCTTTCATGTTGTTTACACCAAATTCTGACCCTACCATCTGAATGTGGCAGCAGAAATCCAGACTCATCAGACCAGGCAACGTTTTTCCAATCTTCTATTGTCCAGTTTTGGTGAGCCTGTGTGAGCTGTAGCTTCAGTTTCCTGTTGTTAGCTGACAGGAGTGGCACCTGGTGTGGTCTTCTGCTGCTGTAGCCCATCTGCTTCAAGGTTTGACGTGTTGTTGGTTCAGAGATGGTCTTCTGCAGACCTTGGTTGTAACCAGTGGTTATTTGAGTTACTGTTGCCTTTCTATCATCTTGAACCAGTCTGGCCATTCTCCTCTGACCTCTGGCATCAACAAGGCATTTTGGCTTACTGGATATTGTCTCTTTTTGGGACCATCCTCTGTAAACCCTAGAGATGGTTGTGTGTGAAAATCCCAGTAAATCAGCAATCTCTGAAATACTCAGACCAGCCCATCTGGCACCAACAACCATGCCATGTTCAAAGTCACTTAAATCACCTTTCCTCTCCATTCTGATGCTCAGTTTGAACTTCAGCAGGTCGTCTTGACCATGTCTACATGCCTAAATGCATTGAGTTGCTGCCATGCGATTGGCTGATGAGCTGTTTGAATTAACGAGCAGTTGAACAGGTGTACCTAATAAAGTGGCTGGTGACTAATTTTACAACCAAGAAACTTAAAGTAGTAATGCCACAAAATACTAGTCATATAGAATAACCAGAAAAACAGCATACAACTTAAACATATAAGAGCTGGTGGCAGTATAATTGAACACAAAGGTTTATTTCAAAACAAATACAAAATTAGAACTTGAGTCAAATAAAACAAAGTCCACATTAATAAGAGGAAACAATATTCAGTTAAACTAATAATGTCCAGAATAAACTAAAGAGAAAGAAAATGCTTACCAGCACTTCTGCCCCATGTGACAATGAAGAAAGAATGAGTGAAATGGTCTTCAGGGTTTAAATCGGGGTGAGCAGGTGAACACAGTCAGGTTAATGAGTGAACAAGGAACCAATCAGCGCTGAGGAAAGGAAGTGAGGTAAGTGAGGAAAAGTAGTGTCAAGATAAAGAAAATGTGAACCTTTAGTACAGCAAGCATGCTTACTATTTTATATTCCATTCTGCCAGTATCCCCTAAATCCTATAATAAGCTGAATCGTCTCAAGCTTGTGTGAATGTGTGTCCTCTCTGTTTTCCCAAGGTTTATTTGGAGATGACGATTTGCTCAACAGCTTATTTGATGATGAAAGTAAGTGAGCAGTTTTTAACCAAATAGTATTATTATACATTATTATTGTAATGTCACCGTGAGAGATTTGTGTTAAAATGCTTCCTCTCATCAATTTGCTCACCAGAATTCCCAGTAAGGGGGAAAGCAACTCGCAGTGGACCACTGAATCGGTAAGTCGGAGGATTTGGAGAGTTACATACCACCACTTACAAATCATAACTCACTTTGTGTAACTTGTGTTTCTTCTGCAGCACTTCTGCCACTGATAACATCTTCAGTATGCTAGCACAGGAGGTAAAGAGGGATGGTGGGGACACTGAGGTATGTAGACAGAGATGTGAAGAGAAACATGTATTTGTTCAGAGTATTTTAAGCTTCTATTTAAGTTACTATTTTCTGTCCAAGGACTCTGATGTCTCAGCGGCAGATCCCAACGACATACTGAAGAACTTGAAGGTAGCTCATTATCAGTTTAGAGAATGCAGAGACAATGTTCAGCTTTGTAGTTGTCCTCTCACAGTGCCTGTTGTTTTTCTGTATCCCTGTACAGGACATGGATGATATGGACGCTGACCTCTTTGCATCAAAGAAAAAGCCCAGTTCAGCTCCTGCACAAACAGAGCCGAAGAAAGACTCTTCCACATTAGAAAGTAAAGTAAAACCAGAGGGAGCAGGTAATTCAGCGCACAGCATTTCTTGCATAAATTATTTTTCTCATTATTAGCTTCACGTTATTACTGGCTTTGAAGTTTGCATTAAGAGTAGCAATCAGAGAGAGCTTGTGTCTCCCCTTGTTCACTCAGATGAACCCACCACAGGAGGGAGGAAGCCCAATTCTGCACCTTCATCTACAACGCAGAACTACAGGAAGTTAATCTTCTCTGGTAAGTAAGCCTCCCCATCCAAATCCATCTCTGACACTGAGCTTTATATAACTCAGCAGCTGTTTACTAATAGCTTTGCTTTGTTTTTCTTGAACGGCTACATTCATTTAGACAGTGGTGGTGATGATGAAGGTGTTGGTCAGACACCCAACACTAAAGGTACATTAGCACAGATATGTGTTTGGCCTTTTTACTTGTAGGTTGAATAATATCTGTGGGTCGTGTCAGTGGGTAGTTAGTGAACAAGAGAGGTACACACAACAAAAAGAGGTGATAGTTTGATATCCCACACAGATGTACAAATCTGGAATGTGTAAATTACTCACATGGACATCAGTCAGTGGTGGAGTGGAGGGTATACGCAATTACACGGGGGTATAGCCTTCTCTTTTTCTAGCTGTTAAACTCACCTATCAGCCAAAAAGCCATTAAAATATATAGGAAAGTATACCCACCTTCTCGTCAGTGACCTACCTGTCTACCTAGCAGTACACCCGCCTCATCAACTACCAATACAATACTGGTATGTTTCTTTGGTACACCTGTACAATTTAATACAATAGCCCTTCATAAAAGCATATATTTGCCTTATTTGCATGGGACTAATATTATCTGGGGACTCCCTCTTCCCAAATGTGTGTGTTTCATGCAGTGCATTTACATGGGATAAGGGAAGTCAGTATTTTACTTAAATTTACGGACATTATCCCCTGGATATGATGCACACAGTCCACTCTACACACGAAAAAACATAGCACTACTAGAAGTGGTGAACAGCGTTAACCCCTTTTTTCCTTTTTAAATGTGGGTTAAGGGCATCATGGTAGTGCAGTGTTTAGCATTGTCACCTCACAGCAAGAGGGCTCCTGGTTCAAACCAGGGGTAGAGGGTTCGAACCCTGGGGTGAGAGAGCCCTTCTGTGCATGTTTTCCCCGTGTTTCGCTCTTCGGATCAATTTAAGCTTGCTTTTTCTGCAAATGGTTTCCATGCTGTGCAGCGAGATGAGCCTCCTGCACCCAAAATGCTGTCAAAACTTTGATTTATAATTTCCAAATCAGCCTCCATAATTCTCGACGTTGGAAAGAGGCAGAAAAATCACAGAGATGCCAATTCGCATGGACTACTTTTATCACATGACCTCTGTGTTTGGTGAAATAAGGAATGTCATTTGAGGCGGAATATTTACTTTACAAATTACAGACATGGCATATTTGCACAGGATTAAGATCACAGACGACTTCTGCAATGACTACAAATTACCAGACGTCTGCAAGTAATAATAGTACCGTATGTTGAGCTTACTGCCTTGTGTTAAAAAGTGTTTCTCTTATTTTTCTCCACCACTTTTTACAAGGGGAACAGTATAAAAAAGTCTGTCAGTAAATGCAATCCAATTCAACACCACCAACAACTATTGTATTGAACAGGTGCAAACAGGTGTACCTAATAAACTGGTAACTTAGTGAATAAACATATAGTTTATGCTCGTAATTTATTTGAACACAATTACTTTGTTGTATGTGATATTTTAAAAATGTATCATAAGAAAGTCAATACAGATATAAAACCTCGTTATCATTTAAAGCTTTACCGCCTGGTGTCCAAATAAAAGTAAAGAATCTAATTTCCTCTGCAGATCCAGACGACCCGCTGGCTGATCTTGACGACTTGCTTCCAGATGAAACCAAGCCCGAACCTAAATCAAACCTACAGCAGTCCAAACCTGAAAAATCTCCCTCAGCATCTCCTCTCCTAAAGACTGAAACATGTGAGACTTAAATGGTCCATAATTCTTAATTTTCAAACTTCAAACAAACACTGAAGTACTGTATGTGTTTGAGTGTGTATACTCTTTGTTCAACAGCTAAGGCAGCCAAAAAACGAAGGGATCTCACATTTGATGATGATGATAAGGATGACCTAATGGATGCCCTGGGATTTGACAGTGATAAAAGCAGCACCAGGAAAAAAGACAGCGTGCTTTGGTCCAACAAGGAGAGGTAACAGCTCTGCTCTCACTCACACTGTCTCACTGTTATTGTTTTTATTTATAGTGCTCCAGCGATGAATAATTACTGCTTTAGTGCTTTGAGCTCTGGGCTTAGGGGTGCCACAAAACAAAGCCAAACCGTGGTGATGTTTTATGAAGCAACATCTTTCAGCATCAGGCAACTTTTATTGTCTTCTTTTGTGTCTTAACAAAATCTCTTTTGCCTTTCCCTTCTGTTGTGTCCCCCTGTCCTCAGGAGTGGGACCCCTCAGAGACCTCTCACTGCAGTAGACGGGATCCTGGAGAGTTTGACTTCACCTCGTCTTCTGGAGCGACCTGCGACGGGCGAGAAGAAGGAGCAGCCTCAGCCTCAAGAGAAGCAGCAAAAAGAGAAGACCCCTACTTTGAAAGGTAGTAAAGCAACCTTGATCTTCTGCTCTCATGAGTAGGAGAAGAGTAAAATATTTAAACTTGTATGTTGTTCCCATTCGTCAGAGACACTTTTCGAAGACGACCTCACGTTTGGCTCCTATCAGCCCACTCTGGGATCCATGCTTGAAGGGCGCCTGTCCCGTAGACAGTCAGTCAGGTGTGTGTGAAGTCTGATTTTGGTGTTTTACAGCAGCGTTTTTTGCCTGAAACTGAACACTACATGTTTTCTCATCATCAGATTTTCTACAGAGGACGTCTCTACGCCAGAGAAGAAACCAAAACCCACCACCCCCACCACCTTACGACACCGCAACTCAGCTGACTGGCTCGGCCTCAAGACAAACGATGACCTCACCTTTCTAGAGGGCGATGCCAAAGAGACCAAGACTTCAACAGAGTCTCCAAAGGCTCCTGCCTCTCCTTCATTAGAGAGAAGACCCTCCCTGACTGGCAGTCATACCACATCTGCTGCAAAAATGGCAGCTGACACTCCAGTGACAACTGATAATATCGCCAAACAAACCAAACCAGAGGTCTCTAAGAGCCAGAAGAAAGAAGAGGAGGAAGATGATTGGTTAGCAGGAGTACTGAGCAGGAAGAAGGTGCCATCAGTGTCAAAGTCTGAGGCAAAAACATCCAAGCAGGAAGACACTTTGGGCCTGGGAGAGGAAGTAGATCTGGAGTCGACTGTTAGGTACACAACAAAGGAAATACAGTGACACAATGACAGACGAAGCGTGTTCCTCAGCACTGAATGATAACCTGCTCTTGTTTTTTAGTAAACAAGTCACTTCACAAGCTCCCAGGGGCAGAGAGGACACTCTTACATCTGTCAGAGAAGCTAGGTAAGATATTTTTTATCTAAATCCATTAAATCTGTGAACTGTGAGTGAAAATTTCTTTGCTATTTTTGTCATTATGCTTTTGTTTTGTGCAGTAGTACTTTTCTTGCACAGCCCAGCCCCAGTGCTCACTCCACTCCTGTCAGAGAGGCGAGGACCGAGCAAGGTATTTATCCAAGTATACTACTCTTCAGTTACTCTGTATATTAAAATAGTGACTTTTCAAATCCACGTCGCTCCTTTCTTTGCAGCTTTGCACATTAGCAGTAGAAGCCTTCTTTTATCCCGTTAATTTATCATTCATTCTCATTGATTCTGAGAAATTAAACACATCACACAGCAGTTATGAGCCCCACATCTGGTACCACAGGGCCTGTACACATGCTGTGTTTTTTTCACCCTCAAATCCATTGTTTTCAATGTAGACGCACAGAACATGTGCTCAAAGGTGAGAATGACACCGTTAAGGCACGCAAGTATCCCCAAACGCCTCTTTTCAGGGCGCATCAGCAACACCCTGAGATGAAGTACAACTTTTGGAACACAGCTAAGGGTACAGCATGTCATGTGACGTGGAACAGCCAATCACAATTGGAAGATATCTTCCTTTTCTTCTCTAAATATCAGTCTATTAAACCTATGGAGAAGAAGTTGATCACAAGAATTTTACATCTGTCCTACGAACAACAGTTTAGGCCAATTACATATTAAGAAACAACACTTGGAAAAAATCGGCTCCTAAATTGGAATATCTATGATACAGTGCTGGTTAAGGTTGCCTTGCAAATTTGGATGCAACCTGCCTCTCTGCCCTTGAAACCTCGCACAGGGTACATGAAGAGTAGCACCCAGCATCCGACCTTGCGTTTCCCAGACAGTTAAAGACACAGCATGTGTCCCGGCCCTCATTTTACCTCATGTCACATCCAACTCATAACATTCTGCTCCCCCTCTCAAACAGATACCAATCCCGCTTGTCCCTCCACTCCACCACAGTCCCCTTCTTTAATCACAGAGCATACACCCACCACCCAACCTTACCTCCCCTCCGACTTAACATCCCCCTCAGGGACTGCACTCCATGCTAAAGTAGACCTCGGACAAACTCTAAATTCGTCTCATCCCTCAGATTGCCCTCCTCAAGTTACTACTCCTTTACCGGCCTCTGCTGCTAGCGTTAGCCTCGCCCAACCCCATCCTCAGTCCCAACCCCAACACCCATCCTCCAACAAGGGATCCAGGGTGCCAAGTGGGCCCGTTCAGGCTTCGGATGAAACCCTGCAACAGCAGCCGCTGCCCAACCCCATCTCTGCTATACCTTCTGGCTCAGTGTGGTGTATGTAACTTTGGGAAAATCTGATGTAGTTTCAGATGCAGTATTCACTTTGATATCTAAGGCGAGCAGGTAAATATGATCATGGTTGTTTTCTTTCCAGCTGTTCCACAGCAAAACCAGTTGCAAAATGCATCAGCTGCCATCCAACAACAGGTATTCATGCTTTTCTGTAATATATTTTACAGAATTTGGGCAATTTTAAACTAATTTTTTGAAGTCCTTTCCATATCTTCTGTGAAGGTGACACTTTCAGCAGACAGTCTGCAGCAGCTGCTTCTACAACAGCAGGTAAGATCATAAAAGTCTCTGCTTGTAGATTTATTAAAAATGTAAGAACCCATTTACCACCTGGTTTGTTCTTGACTTGTTTACTCTTCTCCTAAAGATGATGCAGTCTCAGTTGCTGGGTCTTGGGGGTGTTGTGGATGCAGGGCTCCTGCAGAGACTCAAAGAGAGAGAGCAGCCACCTGGAGATTATCAAGCGTTACAGGCTCGCATCATCCAGCTGGAGGGACAGGTACATTAACGCTGCTGTCATGATGAGAGTAATAACCTTCCCTGCTGTCCCAAATCCTCTTCCTACGTGACACCCATGTACCTGCACAGCCTGAACTGTCTGTGTGTTACTGTCCAGGTGAAGACCCTGCAGCTGGAGCGAGACCAAAGCCAAATGTTGCTAGAGTGTGTCCAGCAGAGGCATAAACAGGATATGGAACTAATGGAGAATGCACACAAGTAGTTTATTCGTCCACCACACACACATACACACACACACACACACACACACACACATATGTAGTGCCTGTGTACATGTTTAACATACATTATGCATAATTCCCTGCACTTCAAGCAGCTTATGTGTGTCCGTGTGCTGAACTCATACTGTAAGGATTTCTGTGCACATCCAGGACTAGAGTGAAGCTTCTCGAGGAATCGGCAGCCCAGAGGGAGACACAAACACGGCAGGAGTGTGAAGACCTAATGGATCGCCTGGCTGCAGTAACACGATCGGCTGAGCAGGAACGCTCGGAGCTGCAGGCACAGTACCAGCGCAAACTGGCCCAGGCCCAGCAAGAGAGAGACTGCGAAGTGGAAAGACTCAAGGACCTGCAGAGGTATTGAAACTCAAAGCTTTGGAAATGCCTGTCCTGACTTGGGACTTGAATGGAAAGACCTGAGACTTATTTGTGACTTGCAAAACAATAACTTGGTCCCACCTCTGACAAGTAATGTATTAGCGAGGTGGTGGGGAGGGGGTCTGGGCCTCCAGCCCCAAATGTTCTCCCTAAATCTATGCTATTCTCTACAGAAATCTAAGCTAGTTAAGTAAATGTTCTTTTGTTGGCCAAATATTTTATTCAGAGTGCTGAAGACCGTATGTACTTTGCACTGTTACCAAGATTTGTAACTTAAAAATAGTAACATCAGTCATTTTTTGACAGGAGTAAATGTAAGGAGTGAAAATTAGTCATCCTTAACATTTGCTGTGTCATGGTTTTAGAATGATGAAGACACTTTGATTCAAAATCAGATGAAGGCTCAAACAGGATGATTTTTTTTCTTGGCAACTCTCATGTTTTTCCTGAATGATGTGCAGATTTTTAGCCATTCTATTATGTCAAATATCTTGAGGAATAGTGCATATCGTTGTCGTGAAACTGGGAAAAATGTATCCCTGATAACTTCTTAAGTCCCAGACTGAGCATATTGATTCTTTTAATAATAAACTTTAAAGTTTACCACATATTTGTTGTATTTGTACCACTTTGCTGTCAAGGAAATCTATCTTGGAGATGAAGAAAGACCACGAGGATCATGTCCAGAGACTAAAGAAATTAAAGGAGGAGGAGATTGATGCAGTTACGAGTGCAACATCTCAGACCAGGTTAGATTTTTATCCAAGTACACCAGTTGCACTTGCAATTATACTTGTAATTATAATCCCGTGATGACTAGTAGTATGTTTGACCTGTGTTTTTGTGTGTAATACTAGTTTCAGTGCTGATATTTCTTTTATATACAGTATGTAGAAAGAGCAAACTGCAACTGGAGAATGTCTGGAATTATTGTTTTTTACTATATTTTATATCAAAACAGATTTCCTACATTTCAGAGATTTTTGTATTATCTACTAGCAGTTCTGTGGTTTTTTTTTTTGTCCAGATCTCTTAAAGTGGTGATTGAGCAGATGGAGCAGTTCTCCTCTCGGCTGGGTGATCTGTCTTCTCGGGTGGAGAGCACACACGAACACACGGCTCATGGCCTGGAGGAGGGGGCACGGCACAGGGACGAGCAGCTTCGAAGTACTTATACACACAAACACACATTTACATGCATGCACACGCTTTGCACAAATAGGTCAAGATACACATTGCCTAATAGCCTACTTTAGTTGGTATCACATTGCAAGTGGGTTAAGGTCATTCTCCTAATTCCCGTTTCAGTGGTGCAGGACTGTCTGGCCCAGCAGCAGAAGGCGATGGCGGAGGAGAGAGCGTACCTCAAGGAAGTCATTTCCAGGATGGACACTCAGCTCAGTGAGCAGCAGAGACAGCTTGAGAAGGTCAGGGTAAAATCTGACTTTAAAAACAGACTATTTTTAGGACACCTGCATTTTCTTTGACATAGCAGGAGGCAAAAACACCTGCAGTGAAGACTGATGCTTTTCCCTTCAAAGACTGGAGATACATTTTTGTATGCCTCTGGAGCGCTGGAGGATGACAGCAGCACAGGCCAAGGCAGGGACTCCGAAGGACAAATAAATATACCTTTCTCTCTGTGTCTGTTGCAGGAACAAGGGGACCTAAAACTTCACAATGCAGAGCTGAAACAAAAGGAGATGGTTTTGGCACAAGAGAAAGAAACTCTGGACAGACTGAAAGAAGAAGTGAACAGAGAGAAAGAGAAAATAAGCAGCACAGCGTTGAGACTCAAGACACGAGCCCAGGAGGTGGAGGCCTTTAGCAAGGTAGGATCACACCACGCAGACCCCTACATGTAGTGCTGTAATAAGTCATGTCTGAGTTTTGACCATGCTGTGCTGTTTGCAGCTTGCTGCGGAGAAGTTTGAGGAAGGAGAACGAGCGCTGCAGGAGGCGAAACGTGTGGAGGCTGAGCACGAGGCAAGGCTCAGAAATATCCATACCCAGGCAGAGCGGCTGAGGCAGCAAGAGCAGCGAATCCTTCAGGTGACACCTCTCTGTACGATATTTAACAGATCAGGCTTCTATTTTACAAAAACAATATATGAACAGCACATAAAAGGTTAATGTGTGGTAAACACTTCTCATCACAGGAGCGAATGCGGTTAAATCATCTGCAGGAGGACACGGAGAGGCAGAGACAAGTCGCTCCAGTTACATCTTTAACACAAATGATTCCACCTGTTTTACCAGGTGAGATCAACGCTGGGTATTGGCCGTCGTTCAGCAAAAACTACTTGTCCAATATAAAGTGTTTAACATGGTTTTGTTATATTTATCTTTAGACGCAGGTTCAGTGTTGCCAAACCCAGAGCTGCAATCAACCCTGAATGTTCCTCCTCCAACGACAACTTCATGTGCCAACTCTAAGTCCATGGCTCTTCAAGCTAGTCTGGCTCTGTGGAGGTACACTTCAGAAAAGGTAACCAGTGGAGATACAAGTTATACTAAAGGTATAGGGAAGCGTCTCAGCAGACAGGGTCATAGGTGATGATTAAGAACGGTTACTTTAGTATACATCTATACATTGTTTTAAGAAAAAATATGCAAAGTCTTCCTTTTAAGTTACATCGTAACTACTAGCAACTTGAGATTTTTACTCTGGTTTCTCAGAGTGTTCCAAAAAGTAGTCACATTATCATAATGATTGGTGCATGACTTAGCATTAACGGTGGCAAACCTTCAAAAAGCTGTTTGATGAAAGATTGCAAGCATTGGAGATAGAAATGTACATAACTATATTGGTATACAAGCTATGTGTCAGACACGAGGCCTGAAAAAGACAAGTCAAGCAGCTGCAGCAGATGGTGGTGGGAAAACACAGCAAACACAGTCAGACAGTTTCCAGCAGCCTTCAAAGAATAAACACAAAGTCACAGAGCTATTTCTATCCTGTTGCATCCATCTGTAGGCTGTGATTTGCAAACTATGTTAGAACATTATCAACCATACAGTGTTTAATAGATGAAACCTTCATTGCATGAGATACAGCCTACAATCCAGCGTTAAGTATTAGATTTACACAAAATTAGGATTTTCTAAAAACATGGCGTCTGAGGTCAAAACTAAGAGCCAATCAGCTTTTTGTTTAGGTGACAGCTAGGCGGGGCGGCACGGTGGTGTGGTGGTTAGCACTGTTGCCTCACAGCAAGAGGGTTGCCGGTTCGATCCCGGGTGTGGGAGCCCTTCTGTGCGGAGTTTGCATGTTCTCCCCGTGTCAGCGTGGGTTCTCTCCGGGCACTCCGGCTTCCTCCCACAGTCCAAAGACATGCAGATTGGGGACTAGGTTAATTGGTAACTCTAACTTGTCCGTAGGTGTGAATGTGAGCGTGAATGGTTGTTTGTCTCTATGTGTCAGCCCTGCGATAGTCTGGCGACCTGGGTGTACCCTGCCTCTCGCCCGATGTCAGCTGGGATAGGCTCCAGCCCCCTCGCGACCCTCAGGAGGATGAAGCGGTTAGAAGATGAATGAATGACAGCTAGGCGTTTCTCAGCATACCCTGGGTCTTGCACAAATTTGAACAGCATACACTGTGTAGTGATCATCTTGAACACAATATAAGCACAGGACCATCATCATGAGTTGTCCAAAAGCTCTTTCAACAATTCTTTTACGACATGAAGAAATCTGAGGTCAACTCATTGATGTCCTAGTTGTACTTAACATTTTGCTGAGTCCTTAACACTTCAAAAAATAAAATCAAACTGCAATTTGATCAGCGTTAACTGCACCAGAGATGGATATTATTAAACATTAAGGACTTACAATTCAAAAGAACACAAGTTGGTTGTTACTGTAGGTTTTTAATGTCAAAATGGAATTGAAACAAGCTCATTACAACATGTGACTCATCCACAATAAACACATTTACTAAGCTACAGTGACAGCTTCCACCAGTCGATGGCAAAAAAAAAAAAAAAAAAAAAAAATCTAGAAACAGTTGTCTTTGAATGTTTCAAAGTTTGCGCTTCTGTTCCTAATTACTTTCTCTTCCTCCCCACAGGACCAGGAATTCCTCGCAGAGGAGCAGATCTTCTTGGAGAATTTGAAGAAGAAATCTTACAGATCCACCTTCAAAACAGATTGACCAACACATACTGGGTGCTCCCAGTAAGATTTAGGTTACTTTTCATGTGCAGAATATATTTAAAATGTGCCATTGTGCTTGAATTTTTATACCGTTCATAATTTTATTAAACATGTTTTAGATTAAACATGGCTTCATTTTTATACTGACAAATCTACTGCATTTAATATTCACTTCTGGATCTATCCCAAGCTGGTGTTGCATCCACTTCCATCGATTTCACCTGCAAGTTAGGGAAAAAGGGAGATTAACACTTTCAAACTCATGATATACTACTTTAGTTAGCCAAAGATGTGCCGTTTCTGTATCTGTAGTCAAGCCTCAGGTTACCATGACTCCACACTTTAGTTCAGACAGGGATAACATGTTTCATCACTGGCTAGACTTTATCATTAAGTCTTAAGGGCATTTACCTGTTCAACATTTCCCAGCACGCGTGTGTTGCCTTAGTCTTTTCTTTGTAGATTGTCAAGACCTGTAGGGAGAAATTCTGTAGTTAGATCATGTATACCAGTAAAATTCACACAACTTTCGTCAGCCAAACGTGTACTGTTTCTGTACCTGCAGTCAAGCCTCAGGTTACCATGACTCCACAATTAGTTCAGACAGGGATAACTTGTATCATCACTGGCTTGATTTTATCATCGAGAGCTAAGTCGTACAGTATTTACCTGTTCAGCTCTCATCAGCTCCCATGTGTCGTCATAGTCTTGCTTTGAAGATCAAAACCTGTAGAAAAAAATTATATACATTATGAAGTGTTCAGAGTGGGTGCACCACAGACAAAAGGTTCAACAGCATTTCTCAGAACAGCTAATACCATCGTCAGTTATCGCATCAGACGGCACTTCCTATGCAGCAGTTTTCATCACTGAATCTGTGGTAAAGTTGATCATGAGCAGTAAAGGGGTACAAACCTTTTCACCAGGCCTCCTCACGTTAGCAGACAGTGTGAAGTGGGACACGTGAACCTGTAATGAGACAGTTCATTAGTGATAGTTGAACAGCAACATGTGACTCACACACATAAGCCCGCTTCATGTCAAATGCCACTGATTTCCTCACTTATATTTTTAGACAGGGTGCAAAATCATGTTCACTGCATGACTTCAGAATTAAAAATTACACCACTATGTCAATCTTACCTTTCGTTTCGCTGAAAGGCTGCTTCTCTTGGCATGAAGATGAGCCTCATCCGCCGAAGCTGCACCTTAAGTCAAAATATATCGAATAAAATCAGACAGTAGATCTCAAATCGGACATTATGTTATGGGCTGCTGACCGAAGAAGGCCATGCTCCTCACCGCCCCTATAGTAGGCTAAATAACACTATGCAACGTTAAATTAATATTTTAGTTTATTTCCATGTTACTCTACACACGAGTAGATTTAATGCATGTTATCTGTTGCTCACAATCACCTACTTATAACCCTTTTGTAACTTTAGCCCATCATGCTCTTCTTGCACGTGTTAGCTTAACTTAAGGGTAGCTAACAACTAGCAGCACGCTAGCACATTTCATATGAAACCGCCTCCAGACTTGTAAATAGTTAAAGTCTCAATAACTACTCTTAAAATATTACCTGTTCACGGCGGCTCATCTGCAGTTAAGTCCATATGTAGACGTAAATTTAAAAAGACATGTGACAACGGCATGTTGAAGAGCAGGGGAGTTAGCTTACTACCACCCCGCCAGTGAAAGAGCTCAAGAACGGAAGTCTCGCGTGATGATGCTTTTATATGTTGTAAACGTCATATCCCACGTGATTACTGACCGGGTGTGGTAAAAGTTTAACTTGTATTTTTGCGAAAAAGAACAAGAAAGTACTATTAATAGACTCAAAAATAACATTAAACATTTCATTTCGATTTTAATTAGATTTATTAAAAAATAGCGACAAATATATACGAAGTAAAATAGTGTAAAAACGGTGAGTATCATCCCAAAAATACATGAACTGGACTGATAAGTTTCAACCATGGACATTTTTTGTCTCGTTACAGTGACGGTAAAACTATGTACAGTGTGTTAATTATTTGTTTAGCGTGAGTCTCAGTATTCAACAAACTATAAGTCATAAAGATGCAATTAAACCTCTAGAGCAGGGGTGTCAAACTCATTTTAGTAAAACCAGCAACCAGTGCATAATATCCTATAATAACAAACACCTCCAAATGTTTTCCCTTTTTTCTTTTGTTTAAAGAAGTAGCCTACATTTTGAAAATGTTCATCCATTATAGGCCTATAACAAACAGTCTGTGCTGTCTTCAGAGGAATAAATGCAATTTCAACAATATTGCTCAGTTTTTCCACATTCAGTGAGTCCACTGTCATTAGATGTGCATTTTTCTTTGCATTTCCACTCCTGTGTAGTAGTCCTGACATTACCACACCAAACTAAAGTGAAAGAAAAGTGTAGTCTGGTCAGGGTGGAAAAGCCTCTGAAGCAGTACTTTACATAAAGTATCTGCTCGCTGTTTAACTTGCTCCTGAAACCTGGCACCTCTTAGCCTTCACAAGTGCATCACTAATACATGTGCAAAGTCATCCAGTGGGCCAGACTGGACCCTTTGGCGAGCTTGGTTTGGCCCCTGGGCTGTATGGTTGACATCCCTGCTCTAGAAGGACTGACCAATATATTATCAGTATGAAAAAAGCCTGTGTGGAATACATCACACAATAACACAATATGTGCAGTCTGATCACAACTTTTTTTTTACTTCATCTTAGTCTCAACTAATGCGAAGCATCGCAAATATGATGTCAGATGTGTGTATCAAAAAGCAAAATAGCTCCCATGGCTAATACATAAATTAATGGGGTTAATTTAGACTGCAGGTTTTTGTCAATTAGCTGAAGTTAACATGAAAGAGAGACGCGCAAAGTCCACCAGCCTCCAAACAGATTCACAAGGATATGCCTGAGGCTGATAATTGGGATCACATTCAACAAATGATTGGAATATCTCTTCCAGAGGACATTTAGGGGGCAGAGACTGCCAGTGTATCTAAATATTTAATAGAGGAATTAGGCTATGTGATGAGGGAACTGATAGAGATTTGCAGTTTGGGCAAAAATAAATAGAGTGGAAGTCATTTCTTTCACAAAGTCGACATGCCTTTTCAGTTTTACTGTTTGAAATAAGTTTAAACACTAAAGTAGTTGTAGATAAAAGATGATGTAGTTTTGCAAAACAGTCTAAACTCAAGGTCCACTTACAGGCTGTGTCCGGAGCTTTCAGAAACATCTGTCATCTTCATAGGCGAGTACCTGAAAAAGCCAGTGGGCTCCATGTGGTTAGTAAATGAGCTGAAAACTGGGCCCTATATTGTGTCCATAATGGCCCCATGCCAATCGCCATCACGGGTGGTTTTACCCAAGTGGGCCCCACATGGGTTATGCTACAGCTACCTGGGTACCAAATGGGTATGGGCCCAAAATGGGCATCTTATCCTGGGCCCACTTGGGTAAAACCACCCATATGGGCAGGTGGCATGGGGCCATTATAGACTCTGGACAATCCCATATAGGGTCACTTTTTCAGCCCATTTTCTACCTACATGGGCTCTTAGTTACAAATGTTGGCTGGGGAGTGTTGTTGGATGTTGTCAGAAATTAGATTCTCATAATGGTTATTTTTAAGTAGCTTCAATCCAGACAAGAAGGAGGAGGGTTTGTGGGAGTCAAGTCACATTTAGTTCAAATTTGAATTAACAAGTTAACTGTATGGACCTTTTTTGTGAATTGTTCTCTACATATTTATAAATAAGCCCGAGCAGATGCTTGAAATTGAGAAACTAGTTTGTCAGGCCAAGTTAAAGTGTTGTACATGATCTGGTTTCCTGTGTTTCCTCAGGTGCGCTCGGAGACAGACAGGAAAGCTGAGCTGCGCGCTCCTCCGGCTCCATCACTGCCATTCCCCTTTCAGTCACTAGGGAGAGACTCCGAACTAGGAAAGCTGCTGTTATCACACACTCAAAGGGTCCCACAGCAGGCTGATAGGGAGCACAGTCTGCACCGCACCGCCATCCGCACACCGGCCTCCGGGACGCGTCGCTCTCTCCGCCCGGGATGGAGAAAGACGCCTCTGAACCGGACCCATCCCGCCAGCGGAACGGGGTCGTGGGCGTGCTGTACGGGGAGTTCACCGACACGCTCAACGACAGGGTCCGGTACTCGGTGAGCTTGACGGAGAGCGCCCTGACCATCCAGAGGATCTCCTCATCACCCGGCCGGACTAAGGTGGTTTTTAACTTGACAGACTGTGTCGGCTGCCGGGCGCACAGAGGGCCGGACGGCGCGGACGTCGGTGCCTACTTTACAGCCTATTTCTACCCGTTCAAGAGGCGCTGGATGAGCGCCGGAGTGGCCCGGCAGAGAGTGGAGCAGTGCTTTCGGGTCGCGCTGGTCCAGGACCCGCTCGCCAACCTCCAGGAGGCTGAGAGGTGGGCTCGTGCCATCAGAGATGCCTCGGTGCTGCAGGCGCCCCGGAGAGACGGTGAGCACTGAGGGGAACATGGGTCACAGCGGGTTTGCAGCTTGAAAAATTAACTTCATATTACAAAAACACAGGCCAGGAGAAGGCTAGCAAATACTATTTTTATATGAAGATGAGAAAACCATCAAGTGTAAGCTCAGTCACATGGTGCATGCCAGGATATTCTCATGACCATCACTGTGATTTCACTTTTCTTTAATGTGACAAAAGTGAGCATTTTAAGGGAGTAAATGAAATCAGGTTACCTGACTCAGAAAGCCCCACATGAAACCTCAAGCACAGCACACATTTCTATTTCCAGAAACAGGTTTGTCAGAGAGGATGCACACATTCCCTCAGCTCTCACTAACCTGCTCTACCTGCC
Organism: Epinephelus lanceolatus; assembly: GCF_041903045.1. Lineage (NCBI taxonomy): Eukaryota > Metazoa > Chordata > Actinopteri > Perciformes > Serranidae > Epinephelus > Epinephelus lanceolatus. The sequence continues at coordinate 32,235,039 of NC_135751.1, forward strand.
CTGAAAGGTGATCCACCTGCCAGCAGCAATTACAGCTGCCTCATTCATTCATACAGCCCATCAGAGGCATGATGGTTCTGGATGTGGAGCCTGTTGTGAACTTACACACACACACACCCATATACACAGTCCCACACTCACACTCACAAAACTGATCACTTAAGTAGTTAGATTTTCTACTGATCCTCTGTCTGCAGAGAATGTAGCCGCTGCTCAGGCTTCATTATTCCCGCTCAGTAAATTCCCACTGAGAGTTTATTGTTGACGGGTGGAAGAATCACATCAAAACAAAGCCTGTTTTTCATCCCCAGCTTTTGCAGGCAGCTACGTCTAATTAGGTCTCGTCATGTCTCGCTCTGTTTAAAATGCAGCCTGTCCTCAGGTTCCTTTGTCTTCCAATCTCATTAGCTTCCCTTTGCTCCATCCGCGTACACAATGAGACAGTCATTAACATGAATACTATATGAGAAGTGTTTATGCAGCTAATTACACCCATCACTCATTTAGGAGGATGTGGTGATACTTGCTGATGATGAGACAAAGCTGTTTCAGTCCCAAAATGGTCCATCATCTGGGAACGGGTGCAGAATCCGGCATGTCAGGTCAGCTAATATCCTCTTCCTCATATAGAAATATTTAACAGTTTAAAATATAAAGCAGACATGTGCTCCCGGGCAGTTCAAAGAGGAAGCGGATATTTGATTTGACAGTGACTAATTTGGAATGTTGGTTGCCAAAGATGGAGGCAAGTGTTGGTATAGTGGGATAAGGAATGAGGTGTGCCCTCCTGGTCACAGCCTCCAGGTGTACACAGCAAACACAGAGAGGTCGATGAATAAAGAGAGAGACTGTGCTTCTGTGTGATGAAGAACATCACCTCCCTCTGGTCTGCAGCCAGCATGGAGTTTGGGTTTCAGCCCTGGATGCCAGGCAGGCAGGCAGATGGTAACCTGAGAGGTAACTGCCCCTCCTGTCACCATCCTCTCACTGGACTCATCAAAGAGCTCCAGCTTGGGAGGTTTTCAAATCACACATACTAATGAACCAGCTCAGACATCTAATGGCTCTCTAACATGGTCTCTCATCCCAGATTTTTTTCTTTTTTTGCCTCTTTTGAACGCAGCGTCTCAGCAATGATGTGATCATATCATTAATTTATGAGCTTGTTTTAGCATTCCGGATCCAGGCCAGCCAATAATACAGTATTTAACAGAATATGATATGTGATTTAAATGAGTAATGTTGTGGTAATAGATGCAGCAGAATTGCTGCTTTGCTGCCTCGTCGGAGAGGGTGTGTGAAGGTCAGCGTGAGTCGCTAATCCCTTATAGTGTATTTAAGTTAATTGCGTGTCATCTCATCTGGTATTGCAGATGGAAAGGTTGGATTAAAAGTGCAATTGCGGCACAAGATTGGTATTTAGTCAGAGTGACGCACTTTCACTGAAGCAGATAAACACTTCATTGAACACGTGAAGGTGCAGTTTCCACTGAGGTTGTAACTCTACTCACTGACTCTAGTTTAGTTTGGGTGACGGCACCAATACTCTCAGAGGGTTCTTACTCTCGCTGCAGGTTCATTGGAATGAATGAGGCGTAAATAATGAAGTGCACACACTATGATACAGTCCTGCACACGCTAATGTCTGCTACAGTATTTCCCCTGCTGAGTGGATTCACAGTGAGATTGCATGCAAAGGAGTGAGATAATGGTTGCTTTGACTTTTTCCGAAACTACTAGCTGCTGCCTTCGTTGCCACTGGCTGTATCCTTTATATGCTGTTCAAACAGCTGGTAGGAGCTCGGTTACAGCTTTAACATTTAGACATTGTGGGTTTTACATTCTTCTGATTACATTCGTGCTACAGAGTTATGATGGTAGTCTTGATTGTTCCCAAACTTCTGTGTCTGACCCCTGTGCACCCTTAAAGGAGCAGTGTGTAGGATTTTGTAGCATCTAAAGGTGAATATTGCAGGCTGCAACCAGCTGAAACTCTGGGTTAGGATTCCCTTAGGGTTAACTGTTCAGGTGAATTATCTGCAGAGGTCTCTTCCTCTCCAAAACAAACAGACCAGGTGATGGACGCCTTGTTTCCACATAGCTCTGTGTGAGTCAACTGGAAGTCCATGTTGCTATGAGAACCTCCATGATCTCTGATGTGTTCGTGAAACTCCACCTTCCATTTTTTTACGGTCCAGTTTGTGGCAAATTTCGGACAGACCGTATGCAATGTGCCACAGGGAACTAGCGTTTAAATGAACTAACTAAGAGACTGATGAATGTTATACAGCTCGACTAAAACGTTTGATGGCATGCTAAGGTTGCGAACACTGGTAGCATGCTAGCTGTGTAACATGCATAGTGGATCATACGTCTTTTAACAAAATATCTTATAAAACTGGCTACACACCTGACAGGCCAACATCAATACATATTCGTCACCATGCATTATTGGTCCCATTTTTGTCTCTGTACGGCTCCATGTGAATATTCCAAAAGATTGAACACTGAAAACACTCAAAAATAACTTTTCTGCCATTTCTGTGGTGGTGTTTTTATCCATCCTAAAAGAAATGCATTTCCTTGCGTTGAATATTAGTGGCATACACCATATACTATATGAAAATACGGGCATTAAGTGTGGAAATGAGTCGTCAAACTAATAAAAACACTGAATAAAGCACTTTCATTATGTCAAATCGATGTTTCTCTGATGCTTTTCGGCTTGTAGCAGATGGGCTACTAGCCCAGCACCTGCTAATGTGTGCTCATCTTTGTCTCTGATAATTTAAGATCCAGATGTTCAGCTGGTTTTTACTGAGAGCCGAATTATCCACAGAGGTCTCTTCCTTTCCAGAACACACAGGCCCGGTGATTTCAACCAGTAAAAACACTGACTAAAGCAGTTTCATATTAAAAATCTGTGTTTTTCCGATGCTATTCAGCTCATGCAAAAGAGCTGCTAACAACAGTGGCTGACGTTTGGTTTGCCTGTTGTGGGCTACTGTAGAAACATGGTAGTGGAACATGGCGGACTCTGTTGACAAGGACCCGCTCCCTATGTAGGTATAAACATCTTATTCCAAGGTAACAGATATACAATATTTTATACACTAAAGAAGACATACTTATTAAATTATATTCATTGCTGCCATTATATCCCCTTGAATCCTGCACACTGAACCTTTAAAATTTAGAATTCTTGCAAGCTACTCCAGTGCCAGTGCGAGCATGAACCTTGCACTGACTGTTTGGATATGGAGGAGAGAGCTGCGGTCTGTTCAGCTCCCACAAAAGTGACTGTTTTTCAGCAGCCGCAGGGTCAGGTGTGTGTCTGTCAGTGTGTGATCTCTCCTCCCGAGGGGCTCTGCTGAAGTCATCGTGGCCTCCTCAGTGAAGGAGACAAGGGCTAAAATGCGTCACCAGACGACCTCTCACCCCGACCAACATCTCAGTCCCTCAGGGCCCTTCGTCTCCTGCTCCGTGACACCCGGCTCTGATGGCCTGTCAACGCCACCCCCCTTCCCCAACCCGCCCCCCCGCCTGGTGATGCCTCAGTGGGCAGTTGTGTTTATGCCCTTTGGACTCCCTCCCCTCCTCTCCGGCAAACACTCACCCAACCTTGGAATGCAGCTTGTTTGCAGACACATCAGTCCAGTCTGGATATAGAGCTACTCCCAAACAAGACGTCTTTCACTGAATAGCCCACATATTTGTTTCTGCTCCAAGAGTTTTCTTGAGTGGCGTCATGGTTAAACAAATCCCACCTGTGCTGCAGTTTGAGATACTGAAGGTACATTGCATTTTTTTATTTAATAATCAGCATTGTGAAACACTAGTGGCAATGAGATGACTCTTCTCTTCTATCAGCTCACTTGTCAGCGCTGTCATCCTGTCGCCTGGCTGCCTCTGTGTGTGTTTACCAACCTGTCCCTGTGAAATACACACACCGCAGTCGAAAGTTTGCTCGCCGGTGTGACGGGCAGGATCTGCCCGCAGGTATCTCACTTCACATCACAGACAGATTTCACATACACCCTCACACCCTGCATCTGTTTTCCTGTCACACACACACAGACGTACAGGCACAGCCCCGCAGGAGAGTCTGGGAGAAGACATTTTCAGAGGCAGAAATTTGGGGCAGCACATTGAAAAATAATGGACATTGAATCATGAATTTATCCACAGTGTATTGAGCTGCCTTGATATCGGCAGTCTTTTTGGTTGTAAAGTCAAAAACACTTCAAATTATTAAAACTGGTGGTTCCCAAACTTTTTTGGGGTGCTTGTGATCCCTTGTTCTCGTTAGTGGTTAGTGGCATTTGTCTACTGATAATGACCAAAGAGTGATTTTGTTTCTTTGTTTTAATTTTAAAGGCCCTGAGACTGATTTAAAATGTGGCCTTTACATACTGTTTGGCAGTGTATATTCAAAAGGAAACATATGACTTCATATTCAGTTTATAACCTGCATGTAAGATAGAGTAAAAACATGTCACTGAGGTTGAATCCAGGTCGTCTCCTGATAAAAATCCTGTGCACAATTAATAATCATTAATTATCTCTGGACAGACTTTATTTGCCTTTACTATATAAAGGAAATCAATTCATTATATACATTGTAAGAATAATGGTTGCATGGAAATTTAGTATTTACGCATAGACTAAATATTAAAAACATGTCTTAATCACTTCATGAAGGCTGGATTTATAGTCGAGCTGTTTTATTGTATCTAATAAACTGCCAAGTGATTGCACATAATCAGCATTTCATAATCATCCATCCCCTGACAGATAAATGAGTCAGAACATTTCCATTCAACCTTTGTGCACAGTGTTACTCCTCAGTTATCAGTTATATAGATAACTGTTGCTTGGATGAATGCATTCCAAATACACTCATCCTAATTTTTTAGCACCCCTGCAACCCCTAACAGGATAAGTGGTTACGGAGAATGAATGAATGAATGGTCAATTAATATGCTGATTATCTTCTCAGATTAATTGCTTGGTCTCTAAAATGTGAGGAAATAGCTGTCCAGAATCTAAAAATATCCAGTTTATTACCCCATAAGACAAAAAAAATCTTGAAAACTGACAATTAAACAATGAATTAATCATCAAAATAGTTGTCAATAATTTTTTCTGTCAATTTACAACTTAATTAATTGACTAGCGGTTGAAGCTCTACCTCCGTATGTGCATTTCTCGCCTCAAACGTTTTCAGAAACACACTTAAGTGCAGTGTTTGGCTGTAAAATGAGAAAGTTTGCTTTGGCTGGTGCTTGGTACTTTGGTCGACTGCGTTCAGCATGGCAGCTAGGCCACAAATATTCTCATTTTTTAAGCTAAACAGTGCAATAAATATGTTTCTGAAAACATTTGAGGTGAGAATTAGGCAATGCAGTAACAGAATCTTGATTCATATTTGATCAGCGCTGCCTAGTTTGACAGTTTGACCGCAGTGCCCGAGCAGTGACTGACATGTTTGACAGCCCCGCTGGAGAATCCTCGGCCAACTGCAGCGTTAATACATAGATTCACTTGCATGATAAGTGATTTTAGAGCAGCCTTCAGAATATAGCAGCATGGGTCCTAAGGTGCAGCATGATAATCACACTGAATTTCATTTTTTCTTCACTTCATTCATTCATTATTCTGTTTGAATCACTGAAATCATCAGAACTGTGTGCAGTGATTCATGCAGGCTACTGAAGGAGCTGGACAAGACATTCTGGACAAACCTTCCTCCACCTCCATCAGTGCTTTCGGCATGATGAATTCCAGTGTCAGAGTTTCCAGAGGAGGATGCTGATCTGTATTTGTTTAGATCTGACCTTTTCGAGGGTTTGTGTGGGTTTATTAAGGGCACGCTATTCAGCTTGGCACACTTGAGTGCAAAGCCCAATTCTAAAGCTCTTTCATCGTCAAAAGGCAGTTTCTACTATATTCTGGAAGTGTAGAGAGGACCTTTGTGTCTGAGAGCGGCATTGTGCTCTGATACAGGTTAAAAAAACAATGGTAACCCTGTGTGGGTGAATGGAGGCAGAGTTTGGCATGTGCCTGTGTGTTTTTGCACTCTCACTCCTCTCCTCTCTTCCTGGCGGATTTACACCTCTTTCACTGAGATATTTTTGTACCTCCGCCGAGTCCTATCATCACGGGCCAAATGAGGGCGGCAGCGACCGCAGCAGTGCAGCACAGGTCACAGTACTGGAAATTGAGGCTCAGACAGCTCAAGCAAGGCAGACAGATGTTCCTGATTCACAACATGGCATTTAGCATCTTACTGTATCTGGAGCAGTGCTGATTCATTTACCTGATAAGAAATAGGTGGTGGAATTTAACCACCCATAACATTTTGTGCTGCTGGTAATTTTGTCTGCCTGATACCAAATCAGCATCACCAGCAGCCAAGTATGGTCGAAACTGATACAGAAGTTTCTGTCCTCCACACCCCAAAATGGATTGTACTTTATGTCCTCTCTGAATCATCTGATATGGTCCCCAGAGAGTCTGTGTCTGATTTAAAGGTCAAGGGCATCAGCTGAAAAATTCACCTTCACAGGATGCTTTTCTCCGAATTCACTTTAAAAAGCAGCAAAACCTTTCAGTGGCAGCCAGGACTACAATTAGATGGCTTTAATATTAGAATAGGAACTTTATGAGGTGAAAGAAACAGCTCCTTATTTATTAAGGCAAAAATCATGCAGGCCCAATAGTGATTAATGCAATTTTAGGGCTGTACCAAATAGTTTGAAGCTTTATTCATTAACGTAAAATTCAAATTCTAAATCAGCATTCAAATGCAATACATGTTTTCATCTAATGACTAAATTTGTTTCAATCTATATGTTGCTGCCATTAGTCAACTAGTCGCCCGCATGTTTATCATTATTAAATGATATATTTTGTGCGGGGCAACACAATGGTTTGAGTTGAAGGTGTGAGAAAGAATAGTATCAGTAACATTGTTAACACTGTGCTACATTACAGAGAAATACAAAACCGTACTAATGAACCTTCATTAATATAGGCCTATATTTTATCTACAAGTGCACGTCACACACTGAGCGAGCCGCCTGTTAATGACACTGTGGGCTAATGGGTATGTAGCTACTTCCATGTTTCAGATGATACGTCATGTTTGTAGTCGACCAATGAAGATGAGTTTACATATCACCTTGGGTTCGTCCTTCACCTTCTCAAAATGATCCCACACTTTGGATTTCCTGCCCGACATGTTATTAACTAGCCTGTGGAATAACTGCAGGTACCAGCCCTGGAAATTAACCTGACTCCTGTCTGACTGCTGAGCGTGGTCACTTCCTGTGTCTGTCCTTTCAAATTAAATTCCCACATGGTCCAGTCACATAGCTAGGTTTTGATTATTCTGACAAGGTGCAGCTCCTAATAGAGTTTCACGTTTTGTTTTTTTATGGGGTTTGTTTCTGCGACTAAGTGACCAATGAAATCTTGCCGACTAATGACCTTTCTGGTTGACTAATGTGTGGTCGACTATAAGGGGGCAGCCCTAAAACACGGACCTTATTTCAGGCATCGAACCAAAAACCCATTGACTTCGAGACAAGGAAACTGAGAGTGTGAAAATGCTAACTCATTTCGGGGTTTTAAGACTCATTCCTAGGGCACTCTGTGTTTTTGCATGTTAATGTAGCTAGCCAGCTGTTTGTCATTTTGTTTGTTTTTTGTTTGTTTTTTTCTCAAAAATTAACCGGTTAGTTACCAGGTAATGGTTGTCAGGCTATTGAAAGCTCAATTAACCAAAACTGACATCCCTAATATTTTTCTAGGATTTAAAGTTTTTTTAGGGTTAGCTTTGGACTTCTGTCGTCATACAAAGTAACGACAGACATCAGAAGCTTCATTCAAAAACTTTAATAAAAGCTAAGAAATTAAAAAATAAAATGACATTCAGTACCGCCCTAGATAATTTGATCTTTAACACATTTCAGTAGAACTATTTAGCAGGTGTTATCCAACAAGTACTCAACCACTTGGGCTACAGCCACCCCCATATCATTTATACATTTTAAACTCATAGCTTTTTTTAATTTGCAGTTCTCCCCATTTCATTTAAAGCAATAGTTTGAGGTTTTGGGGAATACATATATTCACTTTCTTAGTGAGATGAGAAGAACGGCAGCATATAGCATCTAGTCATCTAAGATCGGCATTGAAAGGGGAAGCAGGGGAAACAGCTAGATTTAAGCTCACTTTAACACATAATATCTAATTTGTTAAATCCATACAAAAATAGTGTTAAAAAATGTCATGTTATGGTGGTTATGTGCTGAAATATTTTCTGGCCAGGACCAGTAACTTCCTGGAGTCGCCACTGTTTGCCTGGCAGCTGCTTCTGGATTAAACAAATGAGATAAAACATGTTAATTAGTGAGCTTTAGAGGTGCTGCTCCATGGATTTTGTTACCTTTTCCAGTCTTTATGCTATGCTAGGCTAAGGTAACTGGCAAAATGTCAAGCTATCCCACTCCCCTTTTTCTCTCTTAATAGCTTTCATTTGCTACTTATTTACACTGTAGTTAACTGACACGTAACTTTGTTGCTCTCCTTCAGTTTTCTGTCTTATTATTTAGAATATTATCTTCAGAAAGGGAGCTGGAACATCAGTTGTGCAAGGTGCTGATTCCCTGCCAACCCCTGGGTAATGAAGCGTATTCAGTCTTCCCTTGAGACACGTAAGCAACAGGAGGATTTCCTTGCGGGGATTAATAAAATGTCACAGAATTGCTATAAATAATCGCTATGAGAAGCACCTGTGAGCCCTCTCTCCTTGAAGAATGCAGCACGTCACATTAACATTAAGCATCGTCGATCTGAATGCTGTCACAGCCTCTGACTTCACCGTTTCATGCTCTTTTCTCTCCCCTCAGGGACGAGCCTGTCCTTATACATTCTTTTAAATATTTGATCATGCATAAGGAGACCTCCTCTCTTGTCTTCTTGCATCATCTCTATCCTTGCCTTCACTCACATCCACCTCTCTCTGTGTCTCCTGTCGCAGGTGTGGTGTACGCGGAGGTGCGTCGGCCCTGCAGAGTCATGATTCTGGTGAACCCTCACAGTGGGCGCGGCCAGGCTCTCCAGCTCTTCACCGGCCACGTACAGGGCATGCTCACTGAGGCTGCTGTTCCCTACACACTCGTCATCACAGGTCAGTTGTGCACATTCAGAGACAGTGGGATTCTTGTCAAGGTCACCCTGACATGAAATAGGGTTGAAGGGATTAAACCTTCAACCCCAGCATGGGACAATTACACTAAGAGCTCACACACACTAAACTTAGCGTAATCACAGTATCAACAAACTTTCAGCAGCAGTTTCCACTCTCTGCAGTTATGATACATTATTTGTGTAGTCCCAAATTCACAGGCCACATCTGTGGGCACTCGAGCACTGATACACATTCAATTCTCGTCTCAGCCGCCCCAGCTGCTCCACATTCTGTATGAGTTGCTGGTGGCTTTTTGTGACCTTAAACAGTGCCATGTGTTGGTTACTGTCATCAGACGCTCTGAACTTCAAGTGACCTCCCTCTGAATACCAAGGAGCTGCTGGGAAACAGGGAAAGGCTTTAATGCCAAAAGAAAAAAAAAATCATGCACAGTGCATCATTTAGCCTTTCACTCACATCCGCCCCTCCGCTCCAGCCCCAGCCCTGTTTGGCAGGATTTGACAGGTAAGAATTAGCAGTCTCTTCCAGCTTGGGCCTGGCAGTGCATCGGCTGAATATCTGATACAGCTCAAAGTGAGATTGAATATAACAGTGAAGACAGCAGAAAAGGAGGGTGAAACTGTGTTTGTGTGTGTTTGTTTATTTGAGAAAGAGCGCTGATGCGCATGCAGGCTCTTTGTGCCGACCCCTGGGACTTAAAGGAAGGTCAGCAGCTGGATGGTGATGAAAAAAGACAGAGTAATTACGACGTCGACCCGGGCCGAGCAGAACAGGGTGGAGTGGCGGGAGGGGGGAGGATGTGGGTCGCCGAGGGCCTTCAGTGGTCGGATAGGGTAGCTAGTCAGAAGCGACCGTGAGTGGATTAACAGGCACAACCCATATTCCCAGCACGCAGCTCCTTGATGAATGTATCACACAGCCTTTGCCCGAGGAAGGACACGAACCAATGGAGGCGCCTCTTGTGCCAGCGTGTACCTTTTACATACTGTATGAAGCATCCAGTGTACCGAGCTTTATCTTTACCCTGGTTAACCTCAGAAGAACGCGATGGAGTGTGACACGGGGAGGAAAATGCTGCATTTAAACAACTGGAATTAGGACAGGCACGATATTAGATCATTACACGATTATCATGGCCAGAAGAGTTCATGATAATGATAAAAAATATCTTAAATCTTAAAATACGAGTCTAGGGAGGTGGAGAAAGAGTACTTACAAAATCATACAAGAAGAGCAGTTTAATTTTGGCGTCACTGGCCAAAAATCCCATAATCAACGCTGAGCATATTGTAATGCGAGTGAACTGTGAGAAAACTAGACTTCTGCCCTCTTCTTGGCTCTGTTTTCAAGCTTTGCAAAATCTAGCCGCTGAAAGGAGACTTTCAAGACGTTCCTATTGGCTGTTCTGCAAATACAGATGTGCATGTTCCACCCTTCTGTGAAAACCTGATTCCATAGCGGAGAATCCTGCAGAGAGAGTTGCTATTCCAGCATTGGCAACAACTCCCTACACTGCAAAGCAACCCACAACTGGAAGACGGACTTATCAAAAAGAGAGTCTGACAATAAAGAAACTAAAACATGTGAATATCAGCGAAGTGTTTCAGAGATGGAGAGAAAATGTTGCTAATAATTTAGCTTTCTGCTAACTGGAGCCTTACTGTACGTTCACACCGTTCACGTGAATCACGTGAATCATTCGAACGTTCGATCGTGCTCTTCAATTTAAAGGAGCCGCAAAGTGGACTACTGGCTTGAAAGCAGCGTAGTTGCCGCTTGCTGTTGTCCAGTTAAAAAGCTCATAGTTGGACGACAGAAAGTTATGTTTGGTCAATGAAAACAGAAAACATACGAACGTTCAAACCAAGCAAGGAAGACTTGCAATTCTCTCCTCGATTACTAACATTACACACTGTAAAACTCACCAGACCAACCAACTACCTCTGCGACGCAGTTCCAAGCCTCATTATTTTTATTTTGGTCTCTGTAACCGAACAGCAACACATTATAAAGGACTGAGTGGGCGCGAACACAAGTAATAAAGTTCTCGATACCCATTGTCGGAGCAAGTGTGCCGTAGGAACCAAAGTTACATGGCTTGTTCTCTGGGACCCGCTTCATCGAAGCATGTCGGCATTCCGATTGGTTGTCGCCGAACTGCGTCAGAGCTCATTACCATAAAGTTAAACAAGTTTTAACTCCCCTCCAGAGCCACTCCAGTCGCTTTGGTTGCCCAAGACGCCCGGCAAACGGCCAGGTCGCCCAAGTCGCCGGGCACTCATTGAAAATGAATGACTTCCGCCGCTTTGGAAGCTCTGGTCGCTGCTGGTGTGAACGTACAGTTAGGCTCATGGCTGCTGCGTCATGTTCACGTTCATGTAGCTGACGTTAGCTAGAGCCTCGAATCAGAGTGTCCTCCACCCTACTCCCCGTCGCTTCAGACCACCTCACCGGGAGGAGAACGGGCAGCAGCTCTGAAGACGAACCCCCAGCTACAGGAGACTGGACAATCGCAACTGCCTGCAAGACTAGCTAACAGGTTAGACCCAGTTGTTGCCACTGCCATTTGTGCAGGCTGATTTCAAGCCATTTCAGCCACCGACCAAAAGTCCATCTCCTTGGCTGCTGTCAGCTCTCCTCCCGGGGAAAGCAGTCCACAGTGGCGGGGAGCGAGGCAGAGGGATGGTGGGGTGGCCAACATTAGCTTGCCAATTCTTGTCTCAGTCGTGGTGGTAAAAAGAGAGTGACTGGACAAGGAGGGGCTGAGCAAATGAGCTGTGTGCAACTCTACAATAAAGAAAAGAGATCAAATAAATCAATGTCTGTGAAATGCTGGACTAATGCTTGAAGTGACTGCATATGCCGCGTCGTCTGTTGGGTTTTTTTTTCCAGATTTCTGCCTACCCTGGCTTTAATGTGAAGTCAAAAGGAACCAGATGGCATCGGGGGAGGGAGAAAAAGAAATGGAAATGATTTAAGAGGTGCTGGATTGTTTTCATGATGCTATCATATGTGTATTATTCATTTTTAAATATCATATTCATCGTCTAAACTAGTATATCGCAACACCCCTAAATGGAATATACCTGAAATTTCAAGTGTGTATTTATTTGTTGTCTTGGTAGAGTGTAATTGTCAGCCAAAATTTGTGCAGCTCAAAGATGGATCAACAAATTAACGATAAACACGACAGCTGGGTTCAGATTTAGGTTGGTGTGTTTGTGTGTGTTTGGCTGTGACCCCGTGAATAAGGAAGTGGCTGGGAAGTAAAGCATCAGCTCCGAGCCCCGGCAGCTTTAAAGTGCTGAGTCAGCTGTGCAGCGCAGTTACTCTCTAACTGCCTCTGTCTGTCAACACAGCACTGCATCACAGCCTTCAGCCTCCACAGCACACGGCAAACAAACAGCAGCAACACGGGGCGCACCACTGGGAGAGGGAGGCCCGGGAGTGTGTTGTATGGGGGGGACAGGTAGAGGTTGAGCAAAGTGAAAGGGAGGTAGAGGGCAGTTGTTTTTATTCCAGTTCTGTCCTCGATCGATACTGGAGCTGGAGTGGAAAAATATTTCCTTCATGATGGCAGTGCATCAATACTTGCTAACTTCTTTGCCGTCTGCCTTCCTCTCTCTGTCTCTCTCCCTCTTCCACACATACACACACACACACACACACACCGCTCCACTGGGGAGTCTCGGCTGGTAGGACTGTAGACTTTAATGCTGGCAGGATGAGCCCATAGAGAGCCCCTGCAGAGGGACCCACTCAAGGACGCTGCCAATAAAACTAGGCTGAACAAATAGCTCAGTCCTCCGCCGGCGCATTAACCAATATGCACACACACATACACATACTGAGCACATGCGTCCATTGAATGCACTCGCACACACACACATGCAGATATTTGTCAGTCACAGATGTTTGCAGGCCGGCTAAGCTGCCTCGGAGCTGTTGAGTAGCCACTGGATGGGCTAATGTGATATGTTTTGCCTGATAAGGGGAAATTGAATCTCTTTTCTGCCTAATCTCCCTGATCCCACCCCAGAGGCTGGTGATGAAGGCAGCATGTCTCTTTTCTCTGCCCTTGCCCTTGTTTTTATTTTTCTCAGTTTGTCCTACACATCCTCTGTTTTGTCTTTTTTCTTTCTCTCTTGTCTGCATGTCCTTCCTTCAGAGCACCAGAACCACGCACGGGAGCTGGTGAAGAAGGCCGACCTGTCGCAGTGGGACGCCCTGGTTATCATGTCTGGAGACGGACTGCTGTATGAGGTGCTTAGAGTTTGACCCAGACTATTGTGATATGATAATCAAAACAGAAGATTAAAAGTGCCTAGATAAAAACAAATCAAATTGTGACATACAGTACACATTTTTATATGTATTTCCTTTGTAATTGTCATTTAAAGGTACGGTGTGTAAAATTTAGGAGCATTTAGTAGTAAGGGATGCAACATTGCAGCCAACTGAAACTTCTCCCATGTGCCAAGAGTGTAGGAGAGCTACAGTGGTCAACGTGAAAATGCGAAAACGTTAAAACATAAATGGCTCTATCTAGAGTCAGTGTTTGGTTTGTCTGTTTTGGTCTACTGCAGAAACAACATGGTGGACTCCGTGGAGGAGAGCCGTAGGTATAGGGTTGTAGGTATAAACAGCTCATTCTAAGGTAACAACAATACAAGTGTTTACGAAACAAATGTATGACAAAAAACTGGGTGTATGGTCATTTCCATGCAAAGCTTGGCATTTATCAATGTGGACGTGAGCGGAGGCTACGATCAGATCTCGCGTCAGGACTTAACTCGTGGATGCAAGTTTGAGTCAGTGTGGACTTGGGGTTGCAGCGCAGCAAGTAAGAACATATCACTTAAAAATGTAAAGCCTATGACAAAATATTACATTTTGTAAGGGCTCACATCGCTGCATGCTCTCTATCGCAGCTCAAGCCAAAGCCAATGCATGTTTACGTCATTTATCATTAAAACATTACTAAAAAGAAACAGATAAACCCTACAACAATGAAATCATTGAAATACTAGTGTCCTAGGTGATTACAGTTTTACAGTTGTCGGCTCGGACACAGGTGGTGTGTCTGTGTCTCCTCCACCACCCGTTATGCCCGAAAATAAAGCAGATCCAATACACGCGGCAACACACTCCTTGGTCTGGGTCAATGATAAGCTTTTATATGAGTATTGTAAGTACAATATCAATGTTATGTAATATATGGGCTAATGTTGTTAATATATCCATCCATCCATTTTCGTAACCACTTATCCTCTTTAGCGTCGCGGGTGGGCTGGAGCCTATCCCAGCTGACATTGGGCAAGAGGAAATGTACACCCTGGACAGGTCACCAGACTATCACAGGGCTGACACATAGAGACAGACAACCATTCACACTCACATTCACACCTACGGACAATTTAGAGTCACCAATTAACCTGCACGTCTTTGGACTGTGGGAGGAAGCAGGAGTACCCGGAGGAAACCCACACTGACACAGGGAGAACATGCAAACTCCACACAGAAGGGCTCCCCCACCTCTGGTTCAAACCAGGAACCCTCTTGCTTTGAGGTGACAATGCTAACCACTGCCCCCTGGAAGGATGTATACATTACATATTCCAGCCTCAAGTTTGACTGTCCACTGCAACGCTATGCTGCATATATAATACCTTTGATGCCACTTTTCAGGCTTCCAAATAGAACCAGTTGGTTAAATTGGACCTGGGGCATCAGTGTTTCTATTTATAGCTCAGAGAAGTTTCTCTTCTTGGCTGTTTTATGTCTCTCCATATTGTAAATTCAGGGGTTACATTTCCAAACAGAGATATTTCATTGATGATTGTCTTCAGCTGCCACATTTATCAAAGCCCGATCATTCCTACGCTGTAATTGGCAAGATCCGAATGTTTCATGAGTCGCGCAAACTTTATTGTTGATTATTTAAGCGCTCGGATCTGCACTGGTTTGTATGATCTTATTTTCAGGTGAGTATGATAACGTAGTTATGAATATAATATTCAGTTTCTGCTAATATATCCCCCTGAATCCTACACACTGGACCTTTATCATATGTTTTTATGGAGTGATTCATTGATTATATAGTCGAGTTATACATATAAAGGAAACATATATAACAATATGTATTGCATTTCAATTTATGTCTTTGTTTGACTTGTTTTTGAGCATTTCAAATCTTCCATTAAATCAACCAATCAAAGATGGAAGTAATACACCCTCTCTCACCCCTCTTTCTATTTTTAGCAGTTTTCAGAATAGGCCTGTAAAAATTTGATTTGTACAAAAAATCCCAGTGATTCTGGCACCTATGATCTCTGAAGTCATTGATTAATTTCAATCATCATTAAATTGCTTTGTAGATGCTTCAGTGATTTTAGTTGTTAAAAACGATGACAAACAATTTCTTTTTTTTTTTTTAAAAAAATACACAGGTCATTGTGTGGGTGCTTTTCTGCTCTGCGCTGTACTATATTATGGATGTATAAATCTAAAGCCAGAGTGGCTCCATGTTCCCTGGTGGTACCACTTGAACAGCAATCAAAGAAACACATTTTCTCATAACTATAAGTCACACACAAACGCTGCCTTCTATTTAGGACCGTGCTCTAATTCTGCTATTGTATTGTTCTTGTTTATTCAGGTGATAAATGGTCTGATGGAGCGGGAGGACTGGCAAGAGGCCATTCAGACCCCTCTGGGTATTCTACCAGGTGGCTCAGGCAACGCCCTGGCCGCCTCTGTCCACCACTACTCACAGTGAGTCAGTCCATTAATGAGTCATTTAAATGCATGGACCAACAGTACAGAATAAGAAGAACCTTCCTCAGCCTAAAAAAGAACGATTTATCTCCTTTCGGTGTAATTATGCCAAGGGCTGACTGTGCACATCATTTCTCAGGAGGGGGCAGAGACAGCCAAGCGGACTGGAACTGCTTGGCTGTGCGGCAGAGGTCATTTCAGGCTGCTGATAACTCACAGAGAAATGATGTGATGGGTTTAGAAACTTGCACATTATAAGCGCTTACAGTCCAGGGTGCAGATGTGGAAATAGTAGACCCAGAACATGTCCAGGGTGTCATCTCCATCTGCTGGTTGGCTGTGGGCACAACATCAGAGAAGAAAACGGGAATATATTTGTCCCCCGGGGGTTATTGCTTGTGCTCTCCTATGAGCTTCAAGTGTGATCAGGGCCGGAGCCAGGGTTTTTAGAATACTGTGATCGTGAGCCCAAGTGCCCCCTCTGTTGTTGTTTTCCTTTGCCAAGTAATTGTGACATTAAGACAGTCCCACCAGGATTTCACAGGTGTTTTGTGGAGATTGTTGTGGCCTAGAATGCCTGATTTCATGACAACTTTTCTAAAACAAAATTTCAATGCATGTTGCAATGTTTTTAGATGTTTTTTGCAATTAAAGTGCAGGAGGAGATTGCAAAAATGGTTGCAATCTTTTGGTGCAGTTATTTTAAAATTGAAGACAACTTGTTCCAATTACAATTAAGTTGGATTTATACTTCTGCATGGAATCAACACCATACATACGGGGTATGGGTCGTAGCCTGATGTGCACCTCCTAAGAAATGTAACTACATGTCGCATCTCCTGTCTATTTTTGTAAGCTGAAACCATTTCCCTCAGTGGAAACAAGGCTTTTATTTACTTTAATTTCACAGATAAGAAACAATAAACTGTGAAGATAATAAAACCTTCACAAAATAACTCTCTGCTAGTCACTTGGCTAATTTATACAATATAAAATGCCATAGGCTTGTGCTAACAACATTAGCATGTTACATTTGGTTGGAAAACGTGTTTAGTATAAGACAGTTGTTTTGTCAGTGAACCTTCTGAGTTGTAATGGAGCCAAAGTTTGTAATGTTACCTTTGTTAAATGTTGTTGTTGTCCCTGGCTTCACACGAGTAGAGGAAAAATCCGCTAGCCACTAGGCTAATTTATGCAATGTAAAATGCCATAGGCTTGTGCTAATAACATTAGCATGTTGTATTTGTGGGGAAAATGTGTCCAGATAAAGACAAGTGTTTGTCTGTGAATGCTGCAAGTTATAGTGAAGCTGATTTGTGTACTTGTGTTTGAAATTGTCTCTATTAAGACATGTTTAATGTGTGTTTAATGTGTGTTTTGAATCAACTAAACTTTACAGCACTTCACAGAAACATAACCGCTGACTAGTATTTTGGAGGTGTAACTGCAGAGTGACACAGATACACCACCGCACAAGTATAAATGCTCTCAACAGCGTCAGCCTGCGTATGCTTGGCAGTAATTTTAGTTGGTAAATGAGAGATGTTCATGTCGCACATCTGAGTCTTCACAATCAGAAACAAACAAGTGTTTATGTTGACGTTGTGCGAGGGACTGCTATGATGGGTGAAACTCACAGGAAACTGCACAGAATTCACTAGGACTGGTTGAATTTGCGTTAATTGTTGTGATTGCAACATCTGAAATCCTGGAGGGGTTTGCAAGAGTAACTGATAAGACTCTCAGGTGATGCTATGATTGCTTCTAACTCTTGACCTTCTTTCAGGTCGCCTCCAGCATGGAACGAGGAGCTACTATTGAGCTGTGGCTTCATGCTGTGCAAAGGTCTGGTTGTCTCCATGGACCTGGTGTCGATCCACTTGTCCTCTCACCAGCGCCTCTTCTCCTTCCTCTCTCTGGCCTGGGGCTTCGTGGCCGACGTCGACATCGAAAGCGAGAAGTACCGCCATGTTGGAGCAATCCGCTTCCTGATGGGCACCCTGGTGCGTTTGGCCTCCCTCAGAGTCTACCAGGGCCGGTTAGCGTATCTGCCTGTAAAGGAGACACCGAAACATCCAAAAGGGAGCATCAAGGCCAACCACCCTCCCTCCACACCTCAGCGCCCTTCGCTCTGCTCCTCCCTTCCCTGTCGCCTCCTCCCCAATTCTTCTCCAAACCAGAACTCTCGCCACAATCACAACAGCACAAACTCCAACCACAACACCATCACTAACTCCTCCAACAATGCTATCACCACCAAGAGACCTGAGACCCAGAGTGATGTCAAGACCAGAGCACCGGAGGACTCTCTGCTTCCTGGTTTGGACCAACCAGTCCCAGAGAGCTGGACGGTGGTCAAGGAGGAGGACTTTGTCTTGGTGCTGGCTATTTACCAGTCCCACCTGGCTGAGGACCTGTGGACAGTCCCTGGTGCAAATGCAGACGACGGTGTGATTCACCTGTTTTATGTGACAGCAGGAATCTCCCGTCCCGCCCTCCTGCGCCTTTTCCTCGCCATGGAGAAGGGCGGCCACTTGGCGTGCGGATGCCCCTACCTGGTGTATGAGAAGGTGAAGGCCCTGCGGCTGGAGCCTGTCTCTCCCCAAGGCATGATCACTGTGGACGGGGAGATGGTGGAGTACGGGCCTGTTCAGGCTCAAATCCACCCGGGACTGGCCAGACTCATTTGTGGATGAACCTGGATTATCTTAATCTTTTCTGGCTGTAGAGCTTTCTAGTTTGGCCTTTTATACTCAGTGTTGATTTCTTTCTGTATGCTGTGTTTTCAGAAGTGCCAAAGACGTTTTATCAGCCTCTGGAAATTCCTCTATTTTTCTACAGAAACAACTTGTCCTATTTTTATCGACCCCCCTCCCCGCGTCCCCTCTTTCTCTCAATGTTTGATTCAGGGTCAAAGCCATGGATGGTTGTTCTTGCTGCTGGCTGGTCCCAGCTTAGAGAAATGGATAGAGATTGTGTGTGTGTATGTGTGTGTGTGTTTGTGTGCATAAGCTAGCGAGATCTTTATGTATGTTTGTGTGCACTCGTGTGTGTATGTGTGAGACTGTGCGCGAGAAGCTCTGGCACATAGCGGTGCAGTGGCTGAGGAGTGCATTGTGCACTCTGCTGTCGGACCTCATAAGCATGACACACGTGAAGAGAAGCACATTTTCCTGTCCCGTCCTGGGAAGCTTGTGGAGAAACCACGCCCCTTGTCCCACTGTACTGCCCCCAGGCCGACAATCTCCCTCCTGGGCAACTGCTCTGACAGCATCGCCTCCCCCTCAGCCTGGTAAAGAGGAGCTTTCTTCCTGAGGAGATATAAATCCCCCGGGGATTTGATGTTGAAAAATCTTTAATCTTTGCATAGCTTATATAAACTCGAACAATACTAGATCCAGTCACACTAAGCAGTGAATTCAGCCCCCCCTTTCTCCTCTGTGTGTGTGAAAACTTCCTCCAGCTGATGATACACGAAGAGCTGGTGAAGTGGAGAGAAACCTGACCAGCTGGGGTTACACCTCCATCCACTTCCTGTCCTGTCCGCTCTCTCACCCTGCTTCATCTGCAACCATCATCAAACTGTAGAAACCGCCTCCACTCACACATAAACACACTTTCTTTTCCCCATCCCCCCTCCTCCTATGCACAGCTCCTCACATACACACTTGTACACACACATTCCCTTGCATCTCTGCAGCACTTAGCGAGGGGGAGGGGCATGGTCTGCTACTGTGCATATGATCCCCTCTCCTCTTGCCATCTTAAGATTGTACTCTCCCTCCCTCCTTCGGTTAATGAGCCATCAGCACCTAATGTGTCCTTAATATGAAGCTTTACATCTGCGAAGGCGTGCAAAAATGTTTAATCGTAAAGAAGCTTTTAAGTGAGTTTCAGCACTTAACGCTGATTAGACAGGCTGAAGCTCACTAAAGTGGAGAGGTTTCACACCAGGTCAGTCAGCGTTGCATATCGAGAGGCGTGCGATCAATGTGAGCTGGAGGGAGTCAAGTGCTCTGCTCCACCGTGTGGCCTTTTCCCTGGTTGTCAGTGCTGCGGTGATGAGCATTAGTGCACCAGAGCAGAGCAGAGTGCAAATGTTAGCATTATCATCAGTCCCCCCCACACACTCACACACACACACACACACCAGTTTATTTCAGGTCAGGACGACCGCACCAGAACTGTTACATCCACAGGTATGCAGCAACTGACTATCATCACTTAGGGAGTGAGCTGTCTTCTCTGACCTTAAAAACAAATCATATTCTTCAATTATGAAACAAAATCAGAATGTGAGACATTCCTGTGTGAACGCTGATGCATCTGCAAACAACACAATCACCTCTTATGCTGAAAGTGAAAGGTAGAATGTTGACAGGCTAATAGGGTTCAAAGAAATGCTGATTATAAGCTTTTTAATGTTTTGATGAATACATCACTGTCATCCTGAGTGCAATACAGTCAATGCAGTGAGCTGATAGCGCACATTGTTTTACTGCTGAGGTTTCTGGAGCTTGTGAAATGAGGACAGACGGTGTTTGGCTTTCATTGGACGAAGAGTAAATAAAATTTCTCACATTATGCAAACATAAGGAAGCTCTCTTTAGGGACTGTGTGAAAATTATTTGGGTGTGAAGGGAGGCTGAGGATTATGTTTCACTCTCTGACCAGCACAATAGTTATTTTGAACGCTCCCTGACTTTCTTTGCAGCCACAATTTATGCAACACATTAGGGTTGGATGATATGGCCAAAAAGTACTAAAATCTCGATTTTTTTCAAGCTTTGGGCCAACTCATGATTTTAATTTACAAAATGCAACAAGACCAAAACATGACTGAAATATCATGTTTTTAGGACTCCATGTACAAGATACAGTCATTGAGCATTAATAATTTAAAAAACCCTGCACTACCTGCGTTGTGCACATTGAAAAACATACAGGTTATCCCACATACTGTAGCTATGGACTAAGCAAGCGTCCACTTTAATTATCCTGCAGAGATAAAGCAGAAAAGTCTGCAGAGTCTCTTGACAAGACTTTAGCTTGATATCTGAAGACAGATGCAAGCTAGCGTCGGCTGCCCAGCAGGTAAAGACAGACTAAATAAAGCAGAATCCGCACACTTATTGTTCAGCTCCTTCAAAGGTGCTGTATACAACATTCAGCATTAATATAGCAGCAAACATCTATTTGTTATGTAATGATACAGTGAAGTAATGGTGCCCTGAGCAGAGAATGAAGTCACGCCACCTTTATTTGTGTTGTAATCCAAGCTTCTCTGCTGTGGAAGAAGGTCCAGCTGCACCTGCATGTGAGTGCATGTGAGTCCCTGTTCGTGTATCCCACCGGCTAGCTAATCACCACCGCTCTGTGCCGCGCTCATTCAGCAGTTACTGACACACGACACACGGTGATGCAGGCGTTGCGCCAGACCATCATGATGAATAGGGAGCTGAGCTGGAAGGCGAAGCATTCGATTTACTGGTCCATCTACATCCCAACCCTCACCAATGGTCATGAGCTCTGGGTAGTGACCGCAAGAATGAGATTGCGGATCCAAGTGGCCAAAATGAGTTTCCTCCATGGGGTGTCTGGGCTTAGCCTTAGAGATAGGGTAAGGAGCTCGGACATCCGGAGGGAGCTTGCTGCTTCTTCGTGTCGAAAGGGGTCTGTTGAGTTGGTTCGGGCACGTCCCACTGGTAGGAGGCCCCGGGGCAGACCCTAAAACACATTGGAGGGATAACATATCTCATCTGGCCTGGGAACGCCTTGGGAGCTGGAAAGCGTTGCTGGGGAGAGGGCCGTCTGGGGTGCTTTGCTTGGCCTGCTGCCCCCACGACCCGGTCCCGGATAAGCGGATGAAAATGGATGGATGGGTAGATGCACAGTGCCAAAATAATGTCACTGTGGTAGCACAACCACCCTCCAGTTCCCCACCATTAACTCTAACAGCACTGTTGCTGTTGTTAGCACTGTTGGCACTGTTAGCATCGTTAGCTGCTAGCCGCTGGCTCAGCCACCTCCATGCTGAGAGCCAAGTGCAGACAATCCTGGCTCAGACTCTGCGTCATACACATATGTTCTGAATGTTGCATACAGCTCATTTAAAAATATTTTTTTGTGCACTTTTCAAAAACTACTGAACTGAATTTATGCAATTTATACATTTCTCATTGATTAGTAATCTGTAAACTATAATATTTCAAAAGTAACCTTCCCATCCCTGTTAGCTACAAGTCAGTTGTGTTGAGGAAAATAAAGCCCAGACACGAATATAAGACTCTTTGCCTTCACATACGGCAAAATGCACCACCATGACTTGTGGCGTGCACAGCAGCCATTTTATTGATGCAACTATTTGACCCCCTCCAATAATTTTTGTACACTCCCTCAGTGAACCATGACATACTTGAAGTTGATCTCCTCCATTCTCCATCTTCACTGCAGTGCCGATTTTTTGCCTATAACTTGGTTTTACTGTCTGAAACATTTTCATATACTGTGTGTGATAGTCATAGCTACAGCATACTGTACCTTCTACCATTACTGTATCCTCATCAGTTACCCAGGTGCTTTGAATGCATTATCATGTTCTGCAGGCTGCACTCATGAACTCGCAGTTGCCTACGTGCAATGTTCATTATTAAATGTATAAAGTACATCCTCATAAGAGTAGAGATAAGCTATGCAAATCCCTTGTCATGGCTGCAGATATCTGGAGTGAGGGGGCCCTCTGCTGGACCGCACATATACACTCATTGAACAGTCCTGAAATATTATGTCATACTGTGCAAATCTCTTCAGACTGCCACCTCTTTCCTGCGTCTTATATTTACCACCATGAATGAATCAACATTAAGCTTCGATGCAGGAGACGTAACGTCAAACAAACCTCCATTAATTGAAGCAAACATCCATGTTATTGTAATTTACCATCAGAGAAATGTACTTGATGCTTAGAAACACGGCTGCAAATAAAAATGTGTTGACATGTTGGTGCAGGACTGTGTTACACTACTGTTAAATTATGGTACTATACTGTTAAATTGTTTATTCCACTGGCTGCTTTAATGTAACAGCAGTTTCTTTTTTTAAACACAGATGTTAATACTTGTCTTTGTCCATGCTGTTGTGGCATTTTAGAAATGATTTAAGGACGTTGTGTCACAGAGAATGAACCAAAATGAGACCCAATGATGTTTTTATGATCCTCAAAGAATCTGAATATGTTATACTTGTTATAGTCAGAATCTCTTGAGTTGCCGTTGTATCCACACACATGATTTACAGCTAGGCAATGACTGTGTATTCATTGCTTTGTTATTTGATGTGGTGATTTTGAGCTGGATTTTAGTGCAGTAGATCAGGGGATCCATGTGGTATGGCTGAATGTATTATTCTGTCCATGTTAGTTAAAAACAAAAAGTTAATCGTGTGCCACGTGTTCGCAGCTTTTCACTTTGAAGTAAGTGCAAATAGGGGAAAAAGTTTTTCCAGAGAGTGCCTTAGCCATTACCCCAGACAGCAGATAGGTGGTGCACAGAAATAAAATACAACAGACGGGAACAAATCTTTCTTTGAGTACTCTATCACATTAAATACTTATTACTTGGTATGCATCAGTGTTACAATACAAACACACACTGATTCTCTATTACAGGCAGTATTCTGTGTGACCTGTGAAGCTTTCTTGAGGAAGGGTTGACTGGGTTCTGAGTTGTAACATCCATATAAGGTTGTTATTGCATCTATTGAACTGGCTGTTGACAACCAGGTATTCATCATCTTTTATTTTCTCGTAATTATTTGTTTATAGACCTCTTTTTTAAAAGACCAATAAACATATTCATATAGAAAAATTGCCTCTTTTTTGTGTTGATTATTAATGATATATGATCCAAATATATGTGGAGTCATGTCTGAGCTTTTGATTCAAATATCTGGACAATAAAACAGTTGGAGGACAACAGCTTTACAGCTTATGGAAACAAAAAATATGAGGGTGCTACTACAATTCTTCAAAGGGAAAGTGCTTAAAGACTACGTAGATGGCTTTGTACTCTTATGGTGTGTATACTATACATTATTCTTACAGTGTGTAAATATCTAATAACCTAGAGATAGGGTAAGGAGGTCGGAGCAGAGCCGTTCCTTCACATGGAAAGGGGTCAGTTGAGGTGGTTCGGGCACCTGATCAGGATCGTCCTGTGCGCCTCCCATTAGAGGTGTTCAGGGCACGTCCTACTGGTAGGAGGCCCTGGGGCAGACCCAGAACATGCTGGAGGGAGTACATATCTCATCTGACCTGGGAACACCTTGGGGTCCTTTCAGGGGGAGCTGGGAAGCGTTGCTGAGGAGAGGGACATCTAGGGTGTTTTGCTTGGCCTGCTGCCCCTGTGACCCAGCCCTGGATAAGCAGATGAAAATGGATGGATGGATGGATGGATGGATGGATGGATGGATGGACCATACAAAAAGCAAAGACATTCAGTTCACAAGGATGTACAGAAGAGATAAGCAGAGAGCTGGAGAGTGTTGCTCGAGAGAGGGACGTCTGGGGTGCTTTGCTCGGCCTGCTGCCCCCACGACCCGGCCCTGCAAGCGGGTTAAAATGGATGGATGGATGGATGACTATACCTGAGCACTGCTACCTTAAAACCCAAACAGGTGTGAGCATGCACCTGTGGTGAAGCAGAGAGTGCATCTTGGATACAGATAGGTTTGATATCCGTAGTGCACCTCTTTGTCCACCAGAGGGAGACAGAGACTGTGTCTGAACTCCCAATTTATTGCTGTACAAAAATGTATATGCACTTCAGTATTTGCTTTTATTTTTCACAGGTTTACATTACAGATCTAAGACTTTTTAAATGCATTTAATCGATATGATTCTTTCAATTTTGGTTGCGACTTTGTTAAAAGCGGTTCAAGTGGGTGCCTCTCCAGGTGTGGCATATCAAGATGCTGATTGCACAGCATCATTACTACACAGGTGTGCTTTGGGATTGTCACTCCAGAATGTAAAGTGCTATCAAACAACACAATGCCACTGATGTTGCAAGTTTTGAGAGAGTGTACCATCATCATGCTGACTGCAGGAATGTCCACCAGAGATGTTGCCTGTGAACTTCATGTTTATTTCACTACCATAAGCCGTCTCCAATGTCATTTCCATGAATTTAGCAGTCCATCTAACCAGCCTCATAACTGCAGACTACGTGCAACCATACCAGCTCAGGACCTCCACATCCAGCGTCTTCACCTCCAAGATTGTCTGAGACCAGCCATCTGAACAGCCGATGTAATAATTGATTTGCTCAATTAAATCATTTCTGCACAAACTGTCTCAAGGAAGGTCGACTGAATGCTGGTCGTCCTCACCAGGATCTTGACCTGACAGCAGTTTGTCGTTTTAACCAACTTCAGTGGGGAACCGCTCGACTTCAGTGGTGTCTGGCAAGTTTTCTCTTCACAGTCCTAAGTGTTACATCATAAGCAAATGGACTTGTTTGCTTTTCATGAAGACGTTTCACCTCTCACCCATGAGGTTCCTTCAGTTCTGAACTGAAGAGCTTCAGAACTGAAGAAGCCTCTTGGATGAGAGGTGAAACGTCTCCAAGAAACTCAAGCAAGTCCATTTGCCTACAATATAACACTTACCATGACCTGGATGACTGAGAATCTTCTCTCTCCAACATGTTCTCTTCACAGATGAATCCTGGTTTACACTGTACCAGGCAGATGGTGCATGGTGTCATGTGGGTGAGTGGCTTGTTGATGCCAGCACTGTGAACAGAGTGCCCCATGATGGCAGAGGGGTTATGGTATGGGCTGGCATAAGCTACAGACACAGGTGCATTTTACTGCTGGCAGTTTGAATGTACAGAGATACTGTGGCCAGAACCTGGGACCCGTTGCCATGTTGTTCATCCACTGCCATAACCCCATGTTGTAGCACAGTAATGCACGGCCCCATGTTGCAAGGATCTGTGCATGAGTCCTAGAAGTTGAAAACATTCCAGGTCTTGCATGGCCTGGATACTCATCAGACATAACATCCATTGAGCATGTTTTGGATGCTCTGGAACAGCGTGTACAACAGTGTGTCCAGTAACTTCACACAGCCACTGTGAAGGAGATGTGTTGCATTGCATGAGGCAAATTGTGTCACACCAGATAGTGACTGATTCTTTGGGGTATGCGTGAACAAAAAATGTGACCCAAATTTTAGAGATTTTAGCTGACTTTTTGTGTGCACAAAAAAAGTCCTTAATTTATACCTGTGAAAAATGGGAGCAAAAACAAGAGTGTTTAAACATAGTTCACTTAAAAGTTCACAGTTTTTGAGGTAGTTTTGTGGTCTGTTGAAACTGCAACGTCAAAATGACCTTAAAGTCAAATCAACACCAAAGCAACACCAACAAAAAAAGTGCCTTCTAACAATTATTAAGGTTAGACTAAAATATTTCAGCCAACCCTCGACCTCGGAGCTTGCATATGTTTCTATCCCAAGACTCCATTAAACTTAACAGCCTGCAGGTGGCAATATAGTCTAGGTTGTAATAGTCTTCTGTTAGAGCTGGGGAGAACAGGGACTTACGTGTGTGAGTGTGTGTTTGTGTGTGTCTTTAATTCAGCGGCCCAGAGCAGTTATTAGAAAGGTTGCAGAAGAATTGTTCCACAGGAAGCCACAGAACATTGTGCCGTGTCCTGTCTTTGTCTCTGGTGTGTGCTGCTCTGCGCCCGCTGTCACTGACTCCTGACAGCCACAAACATGAGTCACACTGAAGGTCACCTCTACGCTGCTTGTGTCTCAAGCATATAAATACTTAAACAGGATGGAGTATGGGCCAACTTTTAATCACATTAGGCACAAGTTTAAGTGGCACGAATGACGGTGGTTCTCAACCTTTCTGTGTCAAGGACCCCAAAGTTGATACACATTTGATCACGGACCCCATTTAATAAGATTTCCCTTCAAGGGATCTACATCTGAAAAGATTTTGGTTTTGAGACATGATCAAGACCAGATTATACAGTTGTTAACTACAGTTGAGGAGATAACTGTGGGGGAAGTAAAACCTATGATTAGAATAGTCACAATTATGATTCTTACTCACATTGGGCTCACTTATATAGTAAATTAAATAGTAAATAGTAGTGTAGTCAATAACCCATTTCCCGTTTTCCTGGAGACCCCCTGGGGGTCCCTGGGCCCCCGGTTGAGAACCACTGATCTATGACTTTCATTAAAGTCCTCCTCCAAGCCCATTTTAAAATATGTAAAAGTACTCTGCTGTGATAAATGTTTTGTTTAACGTGGTTTTACCACATTATAATTCGTATTTTTTACCAATGAAAATTGGGGTTGAAGGCACATCTACTCCTCCCTTATCGAGAAAACCTGGATCTGGCCTTGTGCTCCACCCCAACAGCTGCTCAGGTTTTGCTTTCCGCTTTCTCAAATGCAAAAAATGAAATGTGGAAATAGGTCTGGCTCAAGTCCCCAGGAGGAGAGCCAGGTTTGGAAGCCAATTTCATAAAGTGGCCTCACTGTGGAATTACAACTTCCAGGTCTGTTATGTGACGCCATGGGGCCCAGAATCAGAATTTGATCCATTTGGTTTGACAACATTTCAAAAGTTTACAAGAGCAGCACAGTTAACTACATTTTTATCTCCATTTAAGTTAGCAGAGGTTCTAAAATAGTCTCCAGTGAGCTTGCCATGGACTTTAATAATAACTCGATACTGGACACCAAGATGGCGCCAATTCATTCCAATGGAGCTGCTTGCCTGGGGCATACGCCAAAAACTTTATCTAGGTTCTGGGTTTTACTTCTGCACTATGCGGCCCACTGAATATGTGCAGTAGTGTTTCTCCCACTCGCCCTGCCTGTGAGTTCCCACTTGGCTCATAGACCTTAAATTGTGATGATGTTGTGGATTTTTAACTCGCTTTTCTTGGCTTGAGGTATGTCTTACAAATATATAACCACCATGGGTCAAAAAAATCAAAATATAAAGATTCATAACTGATCTTGTTTTCAGTTCAAGGGCTCCTGTCAACAGTTTACAGATGCTTTTACAAAAAATAATTTTTGGGCCACAGGGGTTTTTTTTTTTCACTGCAATACCACAAGTGACCACTGGGGAAAATTTTCTGCTCCGGGGCTGCAAAACGCGGAAAATGTGGGTAATGTTACACCCAGGAAATGCAACTTTTCCAATGCTGTGTCCAGTATTCTTTATACATCCATGGACTGGTTATGGGAAACATAGTGCCCAGCCAACATCTGTATGTGCGTCTCATGTGGGTAGTAAATGGGTTGAAAAATGGGCCCTATATCGGACTGTCCATGGATTCCATAATGGCCCCAAGCCAACTGCCCACATCGATGACTTTACCCAAATGGATCCCACATGGGTTATGCTAGGGCTACCTGGGTACCAAGTGGGCCCAAAATGGGCATCTCATCTGGGGCCCATGTGGGTAAACCCATACATGTAGGCAACTACCCACATGGGCCCCACATACAAATGCTGGCTGGGTGCTAGGCCAGGTTGACAGGTGAAAGAGCAGTGCGCATCAAGGTAGCTAGCGTTAGCATTAGAGCAAACATCAGAGAGATTCAGCCATTCCCGCTTGAGCCTCAGTCAGACCCAGACTCAGATGAGGAGTCTGTTGTGCACCAAAATCAGCGACTAGCAGACATATAAGAATGGTAAGAGTAGTTAGCATGTTTTATTTTTCATGTTGTTTGTTAGCTTGCAGGCTAACTGGCAGTGGTTGTGAAACATACAGTCTGCTACAATGTGTTATTGGTAGATAGTGGAAGGAAGCTCCAGGGTCCATTTTACATCTAAAAAGTGCACACTACAAGGTTTGTTGGCAAAACTTTCACCATGCTAATGCTAATTCTACTCTCTGTACTGACAAGTCTGCTCTACGCTGGTGGTTACAGGTTTCTTTGGCAGTGTTGCGTTGAACTCTGTTACCTTGTCGATGCCTGATTCCCATACTAGATAGCCATTGGCATTTGTATTAGTGACGTACCTCATCTAGCTTGTTTGGCATACATTTGAATTTTAGATTTTAGGGAAGTGCACAGACATCACCACTTGAATGGAGTGATCCTTAACATCTGCCACCTCTCACATATTTTATCCAGCTTGATGACTGCCTTGATGACGGCCTGTAATTGACTTAAACGATGAAGTTAGATTCTCACAGTACGGAGGAGCTGGATAATTAGAGCACAAATCCATCAGAAGAAGAAACTACTGTCTGTCATGGCAACACTGCTATTTCATTCATGTTTCGTCTTGACGCCTCGACTCAAAGGTCTTCAGATGCCGTTCCTGAATCACTAAACTCCACCAGGTCTGGAAAATGACTTTTACAAGACAGGAAGCTCAGGTCCTGATGAGTAAATCAACGACCTTATCATCCCCTGCAGATACAGTGTTACTGTCATTTCTGGCGTTGAGCAATAAAAACCTCTTTGGAAAAAAAGATCCATCTAAAAAAATAACTCGTATAACCTCCACGCATCTCAGTCTGGATGTTTCTTGCAGCCTCATTCACAACAAGTCTCCTCCTGCGCCTCTCTGCGGGGGTTAAATACCTTGCTCAAGGGCTTGATAATAGCTGCAAAGGGAGGGGATCCACATGTACATTCACCACCTGGATTTGAAGCAGCAACCTGTAGCGAGAGATCCAGAACGAGAGCGCTGTATACCTTCAATGATATCGTGCAGATTTACAGCATATCTGAGAGTGTATAAAACCTGCATCACTTACACTGACCTTCATCTTTGGCATGCAGACACAGTTTAGATATACGTGTTCAGGTATACCAAATTCAGTTGTCGGCAGAGTGAAGCGAAACTAAATTGCTTTAGTGAAATTGCGTTTTTCAGTCGGGAAATGGAGCGCCTTACAAAGTCTCTCCCTCCGTCAATGTCTTTAATTTTGTTCCCTCCCTTCTTAACTTCTTTTCCTTAACCTTTTCTGACAGGATTAATTAAATGCCACTCCAACAATCAGCTGCATGCCAGAGGAGGGAGTGGGCCAGAGGATGGTGTGAATGTGTGTGTGTGTGACCTTACACTCTGTTCCCTTTTTCCAGGACCCTCCCTGCTGCTCTGCCTCAACAGATCCAAAATCACTGTCAGTCTGTCTGTCCTGATTGTTTGCAGGGCAGCCTGTAGAGCTTGGATGTTCCATCTGCTGTGAGACTGGGGCTGAAATATCACCTTACAACATCACACTTCCAAAGAAACAACAATAAAGATAATCTCAAGTGCCTTTCAAAATGTGCCAGTTAGCCGTGAGCTAGTCTTGAGATGACAAAGCAGGCTTACTCTACATCCTCTAACGCTAGGTGTGGTTTTAAGTGCCAGCGTGACACTATTCAGCCGAGGGCAGACGTGTTAGTCACCCGGCTTTCAAGATCTGATAAATCATCTTTCAATAATACATTTCGCCGCTCCAAAGTCACACTGTAGTTTTTTACTTTTACACAACTTCAGTTTTTCTTTTGAACCTCATTGTATTCCAAAACCTGGATTTCCGAAATCAAGTGAGGCTGGTGTCTAACCAACAGTGGCTTTAACTTTCACAATGCAAGCGTTTGCCACGTGAGTGAAAGAAAGGGAGCGATGAGTTAAATGTTTTTGTTTCTTTATTCTTTCAACAAAGTTCTCTCATTCATGACATTTATTTAATCCACTTTGTCAACAAAAACCGACAGAAGCAGTCGATTTCTTTTTCAAGCATAATCTCTTATTAGCAACAGGTGATGTTCTTTTTCCACATGAGGTAGCAGCCAACATAATGGAGCCAGTGCTGATTGATGTAGTGGATTAATTTAAGTATTAAGTGGAAAAATTCATGAGCTTTGGGGCTGTCTTTTAGTCTTGCGGAAAAACTAATGAACATGTCGACAGTTTACGGTGTGGAACATAGCTACGTAATATGATCTTTTCTACGTGCACATTCCCACATTCCACAAACTGATCTGAACTCAGTTTTATCAGTTGTTCTTTTACAGTCAGCTGAACTGTAACCAAAACTTTAAAACAGCTTTAAAACAGCACATGCTACATGGAAAAAGCTTCCATCAGTACTGTAACGCAAATCCATTTGAACTTATCCAGACTTTTACAGACAGTATCTTCACATCTTTGTTGTGTTTGCCATATGTTTTGTTAAGAGATCTTGCATTTTAAGATATGGCATTTTTGAAGGTTCATTGAAAAGTACAATAAGGCTCAATAGGGTCTAAATATTTGTTCTGGTTGCCAGGAGAAAATGTTGGCATTGTACGTTTCTGCAAACCACAGATACTTTACATTTCTACATTTCATATGTATCATGTAAATTATTCATAAGTAATCTAGTATACGAGCTGATTTTGTCATAGGGCGGTGGAGGGAATAGTGGACAGTGTGACACCTAGGTGAGATGGCTATGAAGCTGGGGACCAGTGTTCAAAACCACAGCCCATTCTCATTCACAACTCGTCAAATACCACCACATTGTCAGTAATCTCAGCGTAAGATATAGACACACAGAGGCACCTTTTGCGGTGGTATAGTACGCAACAGGCGGCAGCAGTTGTTGACACAGCGGGAAACAACCAAACTTGTAAAATACTGCTGCTTTGTGGGCTTTGGACGTCAGTGTGAGATATCAGCGCACAAAAGCATATTTTACAGAGTCATGAAACGCACCAGCTAGCAACAGTTTCTAACACTGCCAGTAACTATAGTGTAAAGAGTAAGAAAGGCCCTATAGGGCAGATGGAAGGGGTGGTGGATGGATCAGACTCCACGGATCATTTCCTACATGAAACCAAACGTCAGTAGAGTTAAGAACAAAACAGTGCGCTAGTATGTGTAGCCACATGACTTTACATAGCGTTAATAACAACATTACTTACTGTATTTTAAGCCAAAGCATGATGATGTTTTTTCTAAACCCAACCACGTACTTTTGTTGCCTAAACTTAAGGACAGAAAAGTAAAAACAAAGGGGTTTTACCTGCGTTGTGAGTTTATTTTGAAAAAGACTGTATGCATGTAACGAGCAGCAACTGTGCATTTCCTGTAAAAATGGAAGTGTATTTTAAAAACACACAATGTGTGTAACAAACGTAAATTGACATGCCGTCCCAGAATGTTCAAAACTAACACAGGAGGTTACCTAATGCATCATATTTTGACAATTAGGCATACTGACAAAGTGGCGGTATTTGATAAGTTGGGATAAAAACGCGTTGGAAACCAATGCACAACAGCATTAGTTGTTTTTGGCAACTCTTTGCAGTTTGTAGCACTGATCATGGGTGTTTTTCACCTACCTGTCCTTGTTTTTCCAGTGGATTTTGTTCCACTTATTGTTTGAAGCCAAAACACAGTCTTTTCCTAGCCATAACCAGCCACACCTTCACCACAACATTGTTGAGAAACATAAAGTTTCAGCATCTCTGCTAATAATGTACAAATGGAACATATCCATGGTTTGCAGAAAAGCACAATGCAAACATTGTTTTTCTGGTAATTTGGTTGTGTTTTTGATGTTTTTTGTCTTGTTTTTTTGTGCTATGATTCAGCCCCACTCCCCACAACAATAATTTTGTACTGTTTCTTCTAAGACGGTAAAGTAAACTTTACACCTACTACACATTAGCAGTTAGCATTGCCATTGTAAAGCATGCTGATTTTAGCATTCAGCTCAAAGCTTTACTGCCTTCCAAAGCTTTTTATAAATAATATGATTTTTTTAACAAGTCAAGCTATTTATTTATTTATTTTTGCTTTGGGCCAGTGAGCAGACCCTGTGATCTATGTTAAGATAAATTAGCTTAAGGTCCTCATAATCTTTGGTTTCACTAAGGTAACAACACACAGTCACTGTTAGTTAATTTTCCTGTATTTAATAAACTGTGAGTCATTCAAATTACATTGAACTGAATATCACCATTGTGCTCAGGATGTGTCTACAGTCCTGTGGTTCCAGTTTTCTGTCAGTTGAGGTTTATTCCCTCTGACTTTAATGACTGTACCGAGTGATTTTAAGAGTTGAATGGAATGCTTACACTAAAGCAAATGATCATGCATTAGATATGACATTTAAAAGCCAAATAACCAAAGTTGGCACTGCGCTCTGATCTTTAGAAGGCTCCAGACAAGCCCATGCACCTGACCGCCCTGTGAAATATGTAAACCACCTCTCACGCTCGCCCTCCCTGCAGATCCTGCAGACATATAATTCACCTGGCTGAGGAGCTGCTCGGTCACACTGCTTAAAAATCCATTTCAGCAAGCTATTGCAGCAGGGGCTGTGCTCTGTTTTTATTTCTTACTCAAACATGCACCATAGTATTGATTCTGCAAGTCTGTGGAACTTTACTGGAGGGATGAAACAATATTATTCCAAAAGATATTCCCTGTTTTGGTGTCTCGATGATGGAGAGCACGGTCTAGCACGTTGGTCCAAAACAAAACAAACAAACAAATAAAACCAAAATCTAAATCAGAATTAACTGGGGCTGCCGAGAATTTTTATGCCACAGAGCATGACTGGATGTTAATTACACCGTGCAGTGCACCTGTGTGGAAGCATTTGCATTTCTTATGTTTCTCCTCTCATTTATTCAGGTTTTCCCATTAATTTGTCACCACTCTTCTGCATTCTTATTCTTTCCCTAAGTCTATCTGCCACCCTGTCAGCCGGTATTATTAACTGTAGAGCCTCCAGAGTACACGAGACCATGAGAGTTGTTTCTCACGAAATCTTTGCAGTCAGCATCTGAATCCACTCTGCTTTGTGCTGGTTGCTCCCAGAGGAAAGCAGACAAACTGCACCTACACCCAGGTGATCCAACTATTGTACAGCAATGTGACTGTATAACAGGGTGAGCCGGGCTGCTTCTGCAAGCTGATACCAACAATTTTAGCACTTTGGATTTTCACCAAGATGCTGAGATTTGCTGCTTCAGTGATTTCTCTGTTGTCCCGCATTTTCTTCCCACCAGATCGCAACAACCAATGACCAGTCAGTTAATTATTTAATATTCAAAGCTGTTCTGTTATTGACTCTATGTGAACAAATAATGTTCACTGCAGGCTGACTGTGTGTGCATTCTTTCAAAGTGTATGTCTCTGTTGGTTTAAGATTCAGAAAGCAAATAACTCACATATATTCGGGCATATTCGTATTTCTGCATCAGGTGGAGTATCTTTGTTAAAAAAGATTGTTGCTTCCCAAACATCACTGTCCACGCGTCATTAAATCTCTCCTAACCAGCTACATTTTATGTGGACTCTACAGCACAGATGATTAGATGATAATGTGACAGTCAGCTTGGTATCTAATATAGTTGTTGACATTATCATCTTTCACATGCTAAATATGTCTTGTAATATTTCTATTTTGAACTTTTGCACTCATTGTGGAACATTTGGTTTCTCACCTCTAACAGCTGATAATGGAGGTGAGGGATCATGCCTTAGTCATACTTCCTGCCCACGTTAAATGTAGAGTAGTTGTCACAAGGCAGTTGTTATAATATATATTCTGAGGGGGGGCATCCTCATGGTAAAAATAAAAGTTTTTCACAAAGCATCTTAACTCTTAAGAGAGCTCAGAGGGGAGGAAACTGTTCCTTTCCTAATCCTCAATCCTCAATCGGACCCTCTGCTTGGTTCCCCTGCTCATCCTGTGTCTTCTCATTCCAGGGCAGCTGGATTGATTGAATGCAATTAGTGTCATAGGACACACCTGTGCCTGGTGCTCTCCATGCCCACTTAAGAAATCAGAAGTCAGTCTGGGCTGGCAGACCTCCTCAGTCAACCTTGTGCTTTGTGTCATTTGCTTCCTTTTACTTTATTTTCACAGCACAACACCCCTACGGCACATTTCCACTCATCCACTCTCTCCATCACTGACTCTACAGATTTCTCCCATTTGGTGCAGTTGGTTTGACTTGTTTTGGTTATCCTAAGTGCTGTATCGTAGGCAACTGGACTTGCTTCAGCGGCCGTTTACACGTCGCCGGCTATTTTCATAAACGGACATTTCACCATCTCCGTTTTCAAAAAGATCTTCGTTTACACTTACCCGTGTATATATACACAAGAGCATGCCAAACCTGTAGGTGGCAGTGTAACGAGAGGCTTAAGCCTTCCATGTATCCATTGTCACCATAGCAACATAGGTCGCACTTTTGACACAGGCACAAGTTCCGGCGCATACTGTGACGTCGGCTGCCTATAACTCCGTTTATCTCCGTTTATCTCAGTTTACATGCAAACGCGCAACCGGAGTTTTCCAAAATCTCCACTCTGGCCGGAGTTTTTAGAAAGACTCGTTTTCAGAGGAGAAATCTCCGTTTGCGTGTAAACGAAGGGCACAAACGAAGGAAGATGTCTCCGTTTATCAAAATCACCGTGTACGTGTAAACGGCCTCTGAGATCCTTGAAGGTGTATCACCCATATCTGTCAAGTTTTGGATTTGAAAATAAGGGAAATTTTCCGGCGCCGCCGCGAGCCGTCCCATCACCCCAACCAAGCTCCAGTATCCCTTACATTTTAAGACAGGTGTACAGGAAATCTAAAATAACCACTTGTCAACCACTGATTAACTACAATTAGGTGATCAGAATCTGATAGGCCTATCTTTGTTGACACTGAAATGCTGTGAACATTCCTACGTTAAAATACAGGGTTATTATGTTATTATAATACGGGAGATTTACAGGAAAATACTAACACGGGAGGACGGCGGGAAAGAGGGGTAAAATACGGTAGTTTCCTGACCAAAACGGGAGACTTGACAGCTATGGTATCACCTCTCATCCAAGAGGCTTCCTCAGTTCTAACTGAGTGGTGCAGCGTTCACTTTAAACCCTGTGTGGGTGTGAACCCTTACAGTGTCGTTAAGGTCGCATGTGAGTCGTTTACCTACCTGGCCATGGTGTGGTCGTTAAAGGGAAATTTCGGTTTATTTCAACCTGTCTCCTATTGTCCTAAATTTGTTTCAAGTGACTAGTGACATAAAAATAATAGTTAGCATGTTAGCCGTTAGCCTAGATACAGCCGGGGAGCATAGTAGCGTCAGACCTGTTAAAACATAAGTGAACGGGCAACCTTCAAGTGCAAAGTTAGTCCACTAAACAAGCTTTTTTTCCACAAAGACCGCCTCATATCGTTAGGATAAATGTCAGAGAACATATAGAAAACGACATGTAAACGTGTTGTCTTAACTTACCGGTGTGGTGCCATGTTAGCTCTGCTTTCCAAAGCGCGGCCGAAATATATCTCGCAAGCTCTAGATAAAGCCCAGCTGGATACTAACGTTACTCCAGGTGGAGGTGTCTCGTCCTCGGTCACATCCAGACCTTGAAAATAAGGCTGCAACCGGTCCCATTCCTTGCAACAGAGGCATTCCTCTTCTGTGGGCACTGGGGCACAGCATTCACAGGTACACCATCAATCTCCAGAGCTACGCAGCCTTGCAGCAGCCATTCCTCCTCTCTCGTCCTCTACCTGTTGCGCCTCTCTCTCTCTCCTCCTCCGTTCTTCAATTTCACGAAGCTCTTCGTCAGTGTATTCTGGCTCAAATAAATAAGGGTGGCCATCAAACTCTGCAAAATCAAATTCCTCCTCCACAAAGTCGAAGTCTGGCAAAAAGTCAGCCATTATTCTATAAATCTTTCATAAAATAAATGAATGAACTATTCAGGCTACTGTCCGGTTCTTCCTTCCAGCTGTTGCTGCTTGTTCTCGCGAGATTTCAGCCGCGCTTTGGAAAGCAGAGCTAAATGGTAAACAAACATGGCAGCACACCGGTAAGGTAAGACAACAAGTTTACATGTCATTTTCTATATGTTCTCTAACATTTATCCTAACGATATGAGGCGGTCTTTGTGGAAAAAAAGCTTGTTTAGTGGACTAACTTTGCACTTGAAGGGATGCCCGTTCACTTACGTTTTAACAGGTCTGACGCTACTATGCGCTGTATCTAGGCTAATGGCTAACATGCTAACTATTATTTTTATGTCACTAGTCATTTGAAACAAATTTAGGACGATAGGAGACAGGTTAAAATAAACCGAAATTTCCCTTTAAGGTTAGATGGGTCCAGGTGTGAGTTGGCGTTAAGCTGCCTGGGGAGGGATACCAAGACTGCATTGTATGTGGGTGATAAGTGGTGTCATAGGCCACTTCCTCTGTTTAATGGTGGTTGTTCCAGTTTGACATAGGTGGCTACCTCTTTCAAAAAGTCTTCTCTTGCCAACATGTGTACATTGCTGTCCTCAACGGAGTGTCCCTTCTCCTATAGATGTAAATGGACAGCTGAGTCTTGACCTGAGGAGCTGGCTCTCCTGTGCTGTGCCATGTGCTTGTGGAGTGGTTGTTTTATTTACCCACTGGGCAAATCTGTGCATTCCTGAACTGCATACACTACATTACTCTGCTTATGTCTGGGTGTTTTGTCCTTCACCAGAATGTTGTGTGCTGATACATACCTGTGACTACTGCAGAGTCATGTGTGAATGCTGATTGTAACCTTTCCCATTACATTAGAAAGCCAGATGTTAGCAGGTGTTAGTGGGTTTTTTGTGCAGTGGGTGATGGTGGCATCCCACTGGTAAAGATTATTATTCACAAAGCATCTTAGCCCTCTTTTATTGTACATAGTTCCTGCTCAGAAAAGTTACATTAGACTTTATTCTCACACTTCATAAACGACACGAGTAAGTGCAGGTCTCCAGCTGTTCAAAAGAACCACAGCTTTCTATTTCTCTTCCGTCACATGAATGAGGCTTCAGTAGCGAAGCACAGGAAGTAGCGAACACGACCGTTAACATCTTCATCTTCCACCACAGCCCAGTGTCACACAAAGAAATCTGAACAGACACATGTGTGTCTTTAATCAAGTCTAAACAGGCTAATGGGACACTTCATTACCCAGAGGACCATCTGAGCGTGAAACGTGCTAATTAAAGAATGACTCACATCTTGTGTCAGGAATTGTTGACATCAGAGGATGTCTTGACTGAAGCCTCGGTCCACCTCCACCTTCCCACAAACACACACAGACACACACACACCTCTCTCTCATATCTGTGAATCTGCAAGACAACCGGTGTCTATGTTTATGTGCACGTGTCCACGTATGTGTGTGCGTGAGCAGCTTGGCAGCTGAAGGACCCAAAGGGCTGTCCACAGAACAGAGACCCAAAAGAGGTCTGAGTCACCACTTTGTGTGTGTGTGTCTGTGCATGTGTGTATGAGTGTGTGTGTGTGAGCCCATTGTGTCATCCCTGTCTGTATTGCGACCCCTGAGGCTGAGTGGAAGTCTGGCATTATCATTTATGATGAGCTTGGAGGGCTCAGCTGAATGGATGATGCTACGATGAGCCCTGCAAGCCACTCTGTGTGTGTGCGTGTGTGTGTGTGTGTGTGTGGTGTAACCAAGTCTCTCATCTCCATATAAATGGCCCGAGGGAGAGGGGATAGTTTCTATTTAAATGTGAGTGTTTGTATGTGTATGGTGTGCTATTCTGGGATTGAGCCACCACTATCATATCGTCCAATCAGCCACAAAAACAAAACCACCATCACAAGACTTCCATGACCGCCTGTGTGTGTGGGTTTGTGTGTGCGTGTGTGTGTATGTGTGTGTGTGTGTGTGTGTGTGTTTCACCGGTAACAAGATTTGCATTATGTTTGAGATAATGAGGTAATGAAGCCTCGCAGTGTGTTGCCGCTGAGTTCCGGTTAACATTGCTCGGCTCGCTGACTGTACAGGTTTGACAGAACAGGTTACCTGAGTCTGGCACATGTTCACACTACAGATGGCTTTTCTCTTTTCATTTTTTCCCTTTCAGGTTGCTGCTTGTCTGTCCCACCTAAATACCATCCAGGCTCCACCCTAGATAATGATAAGATAAGATAACAACAAGTCGTAAACTCCATGACAGAAAACATTTACAGGAAGGTGATGGACAGATCTGACATGAGTCATTCTTGAGAATCAGAACAGGTTTTCTGTTTGTGAATTTCACTGCATTGCAGCAACTGTTTAATTAAGTCAGCCATGTCTCCAGTCAATTTCAATGCAGCCAGTGTTTTGTGTTCACAAGCATGTCAGCCTATTTACAGAGCTTTATAAGGTTGGTGACGTTCCATATTTCTCCAAAACCAGAAATGCACTGTCACATGTTCTTTCATGGCTGCAAACACAGGCTCTGTTTTATTCCAGTCGCACATACACAGACCTGCTGCTGCAAATAGTCCATCAGATGTTATGTGCCTCCTATTTGAGAAGCTTTCACTGACAACATCTGTTTTAAGGGAGACACTACAAAAGGTTTTTTTTCTCAATGTACTGGTCAGTGTGGTGATTTTGGGCTATTTTGCTTCTATAACAAATCTTTTTAAAGCTACTAAAATATGTATTTAGGTCTTTATTTTAGGTCAGATTTTTGTTCTGGAGGTTTGTACACAACACATAATTAATTAGATAATCCCACATGGGGGGATGGGTCCTACAAACTGTCGGCAGCTCGCTGTTCACTTCTTGTGTGAATTTTGTCATGACCTGGCCATTAGCTTGCAGAACAGCGCCCGCCTGGACATATTTCAATGGACAGTCAAACCATGCGTCTGCCGAAACTGGGGCATTACCCAACAGTGAGTTTACTCTCTCAAAGGCCTGTTGGCAAACAGGGGACCAGACAAAACTTGATTTTCCCTTCAACAAATTAGTACAGGGCGCTACTACTTCTCTCTAGTATCCCACCAAGCCCTAGGATTTTTTCTTTTGACTGGATTAACTGTACCCTGCTCAACCACCTGACCTGGGTACATCACTGTCGCCCTCGCTATCTCACAGTTGGCGAGGTTGGGGGTGGGAGGTGTGACGGCCCTCGTGCTTCAGCACGGCCTGCTGTGTGTGTGTGTGTGTGTTTTCCCCAGTCTGTTGCTGTGTCCTGTTGGGCGGAGCTAAGTAAGTGCAACTGGGAACACCTGGCCAGTCTCCCAGGGGCAGTTTATATAAGCCTGTCTGTTCAGTCAGTTTGCTCTCTCCTTCATACAGTTGGCTTCGACCTGGTTTCCAGTTTGAGTTCTGCATACAACACCTTGCAGACATCATTCACTTCCTCATTCATCTGCTGAGACACTCAAACACAGACCATCCCATCCCATGACTTTACCATAGTTTTGCAATTATCTTTCGTTACATAATACATTTGTACACTTTTCAGTTAATACCATACGTTTCCCATGATGTTTCTTTCTAAACCTAACCATGTGTTTTTGTTCCACAAGGACATAAACGTAAAAACAAGGTGTTTTACCTGTGCTGTAATTGTATTTGAAAAAGATCTAACGAGCAGAAACTGTACATTTCCTGTTATATGTAACAGCCATATATTGACACACTGTCCTGGAACCTCAACAACAGATGTAGGAGGGTACCTTGCCTGTCATATTTTGACGTGAAAGTCCACTGACAAAGCAGCAATATTTGGCGAGTTGGTTTGAGAACACATTGGAAAAATTTTAGGAGACATGTCTTTTAAAGGCCATTTTTGTGTGTCTTCCCTCTCACTCCAAGACATAAATCTCAACTTCAGTAGGACTTACATGTACCAAACTTTCCAGTTTTACTTATATCTTTACTTTCTGAAGGTTTTTACAGAGGGGACTGTTCATGTTTAATTTATAGCTTGATTTATACCTCATTTTATTTCTAAAGATGTGGTGGAAACATTGCAGCTGGTTGACATTATTTTAAAATTCCATCTGTGAAAACCTTTGACACTTATATGTCAACAAAACAAAACAAGAATTGGGGCTGAGCGGGTCGTCCACCAATCAGAAGACCAGCAGCTCTATCCCCGGCTCCTCCATCCTGCATGTCCAAGCATCCTTGACCAAGATACTGAACCTCAATTTGCTCCTGATGGCTGTTCCGTCGGTGAGTGTGTTAAAATCTAAGTAGCAGGTGGGACCTTGTATGGCAGCCTCGGCTGCCAGTGGGTGAATGTGTGTGACTGGGTGAATGTGACTGAGAGGACTAGACAGGCGCTATACAAGTGCAGTCTATTTACATAGTTTTACCCTTGTGTCAAGGAACTGACAGACTGACAGCCACAGGCAGGGAAGGTGTATCATAAGATGTAGGCTACTAACAGAGTGTGGCACACAGAAAAAGCTGAAAGGTAAACTTGGGAAGAAGCCTGTCCTGTGGATGCTGAAGTCATCCTATTTAACAGATTTCATGTTTCTCATGTCTCTTGCTGTATATCTGTCTCTCCATCTTTCCCTGCCTCATGCTTTATTCGCAGTTTCCTTCTGTTCCCCGCCTTTTGCCTCTCAGTCACTTCAGATAAGAAGGAGGGATTTTCTGTTCTATCTCTCTGCTTTCTGCATCTCAATCACTGCTCTTCCCCCCCCCCCCCCCCCCCGTATCCTCCTTGTGTGATATGAGTGTGTGTGTTTGACTCATTCTAAATCCGGATGTGTGACCCAGAAAACTATTCATAAACCATATTTCATCTTGTGTCTATATGACGATGTGAATTTAGTTTTGTTCCAGCACCTGTCACCCTTGTGTCTTACAGTGGAGTCAGATGAAATCACATTAGCACTTCTTCTTCTTCTTTGATGATGCAATTTCATATAGGATGTTGTAATTTTTGGCATATGCAAATATAGAATCTACATAAAACCTGCTGCAGTTTTTGGTCTCTTTGGAGCACTGTTAAGTGTCTGTTAAAATCTTTTAATATCAAAATTATAT
This sequence comes from Epinephelus lanceolatus, assembly GCF_041903045.1. Lineage (NCBI taxonomy): Eukaryota > Metazoa > Chordata > Actinopteri > Perciformes > Serranidae > Epinephelus > Epinephelus lanceolatus. The sequence goes on from NC_135751.1 coordinate 32,276,864, forward strand.
TGTCAGAATTCTTTTGTAGCTCACCACTGCTGCTAACTGGACCAAGACCTTCTTGAAGAGGTGGTCTCAGTCTGGTTACAAACGAACTCTGGTGCGGTTCGTTTGTGATGAGAACGTGTTAAGACCTGGATCTGAACCAACTACAGTCACATGACACATTGTTTGGGTTAAATATGAGCATGTTACAGTCCTGGAGGATTAATAATGTGCACCTCCTCCTGTACTGCCTTAATATGCACATTCAGCACATCCAATGCATCAAAACATTGTTTTCTAGTTGGAGCCGTGCCTCGTTTTCAAACTGTATGGTTTGACTAAAATGAACAATGACAGCAATATAGTCTACGATGAGCAGCGCTAAAATCAACCTGCGTAGTTGTCCCTCCATTGTGACATTAGAAAGTGTCACATTTATCTTGCAAGTGTACTCTTCTTCAACGTTTGCTTTACTTCCTGGATTTTTCCCACATGGAAATTCTGACCAATCAAGAGCAGCTTTCTCACGCAAGGCATTTGATCTGGTCCGCTTGTAAATGCTGCTGTGAGAACATGAACCAACTCTAGGCAATTATACGACTTTGTGACAAAATTAGTCCCTGATTCAGACCAAAGGAGACAACTCTAGGTCTGAAAGCACCCTAATAGTATTTCCAGGTGTGTCCTATGCTGCTGATTGCACTCACTCAAGGTCTGCAGCCCTGCAACAAGAAAGCAGACACAAGACAACGCAGCAAGTCACTGCCCAAGCACCGGATTTTGACGACCTCGGAGTGAGACCAGGTTGTCGTTCACTGTGAAGGCATGCAAGAAAAAAGTTCTTCACAACTTCAACATAATACAGGGTGAGTAACTGATATACAAATTATCATTTTGTGGGTGAAGTATTCCTTTAAAGTTAAAAACAGTCCTCAGATATTTGGAGGTGAGCCATGGAGTCACATCCAGGTGTTCTCACAGAGGTTACATCAGGTATAATAAGTAGTTTCTGAAAGTATGCACATCATCCTACCCAATAAACAGGTCTTCGCTTTCTCCTCCTCTTGTTACCTAAACATATAAAGTCAGATGAGTCAGTCGGTGGTCAGATGTATCACTTTTCTCTCCTGGCATGTTATCAGGTTTTACAGCACACAAAGACAACTTTAAACAATCCGCGTCAGTCTTTTCACACACTGAAGCCACAAATTCTTTAACTGTGAAACTAGATTTATAAATCATCACACACCAGCTGTGGATTTTTATGCAACTCACACCAGCTCACCCTTTTTTTTCAGCCGGAGCTTCTGTGCTCCATGTCTGAGTATTAGGTAACATCTAATAAAAACATCCTTTAATACCACCTTGAATGTGCTATTTACTATTGGAAATTTGATAACAACTCACAACCTTGTCTGACACGGATAACAGCTGATATTTGCCGAATTGCAACGTGCTGTGAAAGATGACTGAAGCTTCCGAAACCACAGAGGCATCGTGAGACTGCACACCAGCTCTGCTCACTTCTCTCTGACTCCTTTTTGGCAGGAGTGAAGCTAGAAGAGATACACTGAGATAAATCAGATGTTTAGTGCATCTCAGTCGGCATGCAGAGCAGCCTTTCACAGCTCCAAAGGGCAGCCATCCATGATTCATAAACTACTGTCTATTTCATAAAAAAAATTCAATTCTAGTTTGCGCTGGGAGAAAACTTGTTTTTTTATCTGATGCCTTCCTTAAGAGCAGATTGGGAAATCCAACCCAAAACAAAATGAACACACGCACTCACAGAGCCGAACAGTGATGTGGGATTCACTACAAGCAAATAAAGCTGGTTTAGGAGTAAAGACCCAAACAAACATTGAGTAAGCGCACAAACTAATCGTCTGTCGCCCAAAACAAGACAGTTGTTATGTTCTGTCAAACGACACGTGAATTATGTGCACATCAGCCATTTCATTAATGTCATCTATGAGTTTATTTTCAATGCAAACAGCACCTCTGCACCACTTTCCTTCAGAAAAACTCAAGGGCACCATCTTGCACACCGTCGTCGTAATCTGCAGGACATCTGCATCCGTCTTCAGAGTAACGAGTCTGTCCTGCGCAGTGTTTATTGTGCTCGTCTCTGCAGATAACTTATGTTTTGTTTGGGCGCAGTCGCTGTGACTTTGTCTTCCAGGCAAAAAGCATTTTGAATGTAAATGGGTTTTGGTGTAAACAAAGAATAAATCAATTACCTGACCCCTTTAGGCTTTTCCATGTATAGCACACAATGGAGGAATACAAAAACAACAAAAATAAAGGTCCGAGACATAAAAAAAAACAATACGATAAGATTCTGCATCAACAGTTTCAGCATTCATATTTGTATCGTAAACACTTAAATGCACAGCAGAGGAAAAACTTGGCTTGTTATAATACAAATGTGGGACAAATGCTCCCAGCTTGTATAAACACAATATAAACAGCCGCTGTCATGAGGTCAGCCATTTGAACATTTACTTATTTGTCTGCTCACAGAATGTAAAGTGGTGCTGGAGAACAGTAAATCTCTCCAACACAGTCTGTAACATTCAGTAGTGTTCAGCATTGTTCACTATCGCACAAGATACAGTACATCTGTAAATACAGTGTGCGTGTACATTCTCATGCTTTAATCAAACGTGATAATAGTACATATTTTAAACTCTATTAATGTGCAGTGTGATGACTCGCAGTCACTCATACTGTTCACATTCACACAGCACCAACCAAAGATAGCATATAACTGCAAGCAAAGAGGATCTCCCACATTTGAAATCTGTCTGAGTGAAATGACATAAAAGACAAAAAAAAGAGGAAGTGGTTAATTTAAGACACTTAAAGGTCCAGTGTGAGGGATTTAGGGGGATATACTGGCAGAAATGTAATATCATTCAATGAGTGTGTTTTCTTTAGTGTATAATCACCTGAAAATAAGAATCGTTGTGTTTTCGTTACCTTAGAATGAGATGTTTATATCTACATAGGGAGCAGGTCCTCATTTATAGAGATCACCATATTGTACCGCCATGTTTCTACAGTAGCTCAGAATGGACAAAACCAAACACTGGTTCTAGATAGAGCCATTCGTGTTTTCGTGTCAGTCACCATAATTAGAAGCCCCTTCATGACAAGAGCATCAAAAAAAAAAAAAAAAAAAAAAAAGAGCCTGGTCTCACTCCAAAGTCATCGAAATCTGGCACTTGGAAACCAACGAAATAAGGCGTCCTTTAACGTCTGCATGATACGCAGCCGGTTGCTATTGTAATTTAACAGCACCCAGCAGCATCAGGGGAAACATGGCCGGACGAGGACAAAAGTTAAGGTGGCAAGAGTCCAAGTGGGGTGGATGGGTCTAACAAACACTGACTTTCACCCGAGAGAGCAGTGTTCGCATCCCATAAGATGCCAAAGCCAAACCCTGCTCTGTTTTCCTAAACCTAACCATGTGTTTTTGTTGCCTAAACCCAACCACGTGTGTTTGCAGAACTTGACACGGTGTCCCAGAACATCAACAACCAACGCAACCAGGGTACCTTGCTAGTCGTATATTCACGTGAAAAGTCCATGACCAAAACGTCTGTATGTGATGAGGTCGGAGTGCGAATGTGTTAAAAAAACAGTGTGAAAATGCTTTATTCTGATTTTTTTTTTTTTTTTTACCGGTTTGAATCACCAAAGTTGCACCTCGTATAGTTCCAAGTGACAAATTAATGATTGATTGATTAATTGGTTGAACTGGTCCGTTTGTTTTTAGAGAGGATGAGATCTTTGTGGACAAATCGGCTCATGGTATAAACCTCCCCAACATCTGAATAAAACAAGGTGAGCAAACGTTAGCAGGTGCTGGATGAGCGGCTCTTCTGTAACAGCGTAGGAGAAACACCGATTTGTCACATTGAACTTGTGTGTTCTGTGTTTTTACTGGTTTTCATCACCTGGTCTGTTTGTTTTGGAGAGGAAGAGACCTCTGCGGATAATTCAGCTGCTGGTAAAAAACTCCTGAAGGAATTCGAACCGGGAGAAGTTTCCGCTGGTTGCAATCTGCAATCCTAACCGCCAGATGCCACTACATCCCCTTAAATCTCACACACTGTTCCTTAAAGTGTATCACAGTAAACCCAGGAAGCAACTGCTTATGTTTTTGCTCTATCTACAGTATATTATGTACAGTTGATCTAAGTCACAGCAGCGTATCTAATGTGCAGTAAGTGTAATACCCAATGTCACAGGCATACTTACATACAGTCCCAGTGTTCATCTTCTATAGCCATACAAACACTTTCAACTTTAATATCCAAAATTTCATGTGAAAATGGTTAACACAAACTCCATTATCCAGTTGTTAAATAACTGAGGCCAGGTGGGTGAACAAGCAACAAGAAAACTGTTCCAAACTATGTAATAATTCAGGAGAGACAGCTATGGTTCAGCTCCAGATGTCCAAGCCACTGATAACATCAGAGGCCACGACCCCCTAAGGCACAAAGCTCCATGTTTAGCCAGAAAAAGGTAGGTGGGGTTTTTTTTAACATAAAAAGTTCTTAAGAAATGACGAGCCAAGAGAAAAAACGACCAGTCTTATCACTCTTTGTTTGGTCCAGTAATGAGCAACATCACTCACAGGAGCCTTTTCATACTGCCATGTGGAAACAACTTAAAGTGCGTCCTCCATCAGATGAGACAGGAGCCGACTAATCCCACAAGTAATGACTCACAGGTCAAAGTTCAGACATTTGCTTATAACGAAGTTAAGAAGTAACCCAAGGGTAAAAAAGGTGGTGAGGAGCCAAGTCTTTGATGTGCTCACAGGACAGACGCTGTGGAAACTGTTATTTTTGGCATTTCTTTCACAGTAAACATACTGGGTCAAGGGAGATAGCTTTCTGCCTTAAAGACATAGATCACCCCAAAATAAAAAATGCATATTTTCCCGCTTAGCTGTAGTGCTATTTATCAGTCTAGATTGTCCTGGTGTGAGTTGCTGAGGTGCTGAGGTTGCCAAAAAATACATTTGGAAAACTCAAAAGCAATGTCTCAAGAAATCGTGACCTGGTTACTCAAGATAATCCACAATCCTTGTTGTGAGCAGTTTCATGCGGGCAACTACACTGCCTGGCCAAAAAAAAAGTCACCACCAAAAAAAAAGGTCATACATTCTAATATTTCGTTGGACCGCCTTTAGCTTTGATTACGGCACGCATTCGCTGTGGCATTGTTTCGATAAGCTTCTGCAATGTCACAAGATTTATTTCCATCCAGTGTTGCATTAATTTTTCACCAAGATCTTGCATTGATGATGGTAGAGTCTGACCGCTGCGCAAAGCCTTCTCCAGCACATCCCAAAGATTCTCAATGGGGTTAAGGTCTGGACTCTGTGGTGGCCAATCCATGTGTGAAAATGATGTCTCATGCTCCCTGAACCAGTCTTTCACAATTTGAGCCCGATGAATCCTGGCATTGTCATCTTGGAATATGCCCGTGCCATCAGGGAAGAAAAAATCCATTGATGGAATAACCTGGTCATTCAGTATATTCAGGTAGTCAGCTGACCTCATTCTTTGAGCACATACTGTTGCTGAACCTAGACCTGACCAACTGCAGCAACCCCAGATCATAACACTGCCCCCACAGGCTTGTACAGTAGGCACTAGGCATGATGGGTGCATCACTTCATCTGCCTCTCTTCTTACCCTGATGCGCCCATCACTCTGGAACAGGGTAAATCTGGACTCATCAGACCACATGACCTTCTTCCATTGCTCCAGAGTCCAATCTTTATGCTCCCTAGCAAATTGAAGCCTTTTTTTCCGGTTAGCCTCACTGATTAGTGGTTTTCTTAAGGCTACACAGCTGTTCAGTCCCAATCCCTTGAGTTCCCTTCGCATTGTGTGTGTGGAAATGCTCTTACTTTCACTATTAAACATAGCCCTGAGTTCTACTGTTGTTTTTCTTCGATTTGATCTCACCAAACGTTTAAGTGATCACCAATCACGGTCATTGAGGATTTTTTTCCGGCCACATTTCTTCCTTGAAGACGATGGGTCCCCACTATCCTTCCAGTTTTTAATAATGCGTTGGACAGTTCTTAACCCAATTTTAGTAGTTTCTGCAATCTCCTTAGATGTTTTCTCTGCTTGATGCATGCCAATGATTTGACCCTTCTCAAACAGACTAACATCTTTTCCACGACCACGGGATGTGTCTTTCGACATGGTTGTTTAGGAAATGAGAAGCAACTCATTGCACCAGTTGGGGTTAAATAACTTGTTGCCAGCTGAAAGATAATCGCCCATGCAGTAATTATCCAATAGGAGGCTCGTACCTATTTGCTTAGTTAAATCCAGGTGGCGACTTTTTTTTTGGCCAGGCAGTGTATTTTCTCTACTCCTGCCAACTATATCATGGTGCAGAAGGAAGCATGTATCTACTGCTAACGTAGCTAATGTTACAGCTCAGCCAAGGAGGACGCCAGTAGTAGTAGTAGATGCATGCTTCCTTCTGTGCAGTGATAAAGTAGGCGGCTGTAGTTCGGGAGAGAGAAAATAGTTCCTGCTTGTTCCCGATAATATCAGTATAATTTTTAATATCATATGAAAAATGTATATCATGATACTCTCGATAGTTCGGCTGTGACATGGCATAGCTAAAAGCAAAATTATTAAAGACTCCGTGGTGGTTCCAAAAAGAGGAGCAGTTTCAGTAGTGTGGAATAAACTGTGGCGTCCTGAATGTTTTATGAACAGCCCCGGACTTCTCAGACTCTTTTAGCGAGTTACCGCTCAGAGGGAACTCATTCAGCGGCTCCTCTGGCAGCAGCACAGCGTCTCTCCCTCTCCTCTCTCGCAGTGTGCGAACAGGAGTCAGTGTCGTCAAGTGATCTTGGCATAAACCTCACAGGTTACAGCGTGATGATTATAGGAGAAATGGCAGAGCATAAAGGTCCAGGTGGGAAAAAACCCCAACTCAATCATATACAATTTTGCTAAAAGAAGGAAATCACCTGTTGTTGACAAACTAAAGAAATGAGAGATCATTTTTGTTTGGTTTTTACTGAATATTTGAGAAACCACATCATGATTTCTGGAAAGAGCTTTTTCAAATGTTTCTTCTCTTTGAGCACCACAAACAATCTAGTTCCAAGTGCCATCTAGTTCCATTATATTAAAGGCAGGGTGACATCTCGATGGCCGATATCTCCAACACTCAGCAACTCACACCAAAACAATCTAGATTGATAAACAGCACTACAGGTAAAAGGAACAATATGTAATTTTGATTTTCGGGTGAACTGTCCCTTTAATTCTGTGTTTGTTTGTTTTTTGTTTTTTTGAGTTGGCTTTTTTTGCTTTGGCTTGGTGTGATACAGTATTAATGCCAGGATGACCGATGGTACCAGACTAGCTCGTGCTCTTGCGTCCCTGTCCCGGAGAGCTGGCGCTGCCTCTCTTGCTCTGTGCTGGCAGCTTGCTCACCTTGTCCTTCAGGCCCTTCAAGTTGTACAGCCTGCTAAAAGTGAAGCTAAATGGAGACCTTGCTTCTTCCTGCCAATGTGTTTCCTGCTGTGCTACCGTCTGGTTCTGGGAATGAGGTTGGAGCTGCTCCCCTCTGTTTGAGTGTGTGTGGAGGAAAGAGGCCTGGGGCTTTGGGTAGGGATGTGGATTTAGTGACTGTCCGGGTCTCGTCCTGCCCTGCGCTGCTAGAGGCTGTCGTGAGAGGAGGCTCTGCTGGCCGGGGGAGACTTCGGCCTGCTTCCGTCCCGCTGCCACTGGAGGAGGTGGTCTGGATGGCAGCCTGCGAGGTGATGAGGTATTATCCAAGACCTGGAAATTACCGTGGAGCACCTTGCTTTCTGTCTGGTTCAGCTGACGGGTTTCCCAGGGACGAGGACCCAAAGACTGGTTGCCTGAGATTGGTCGCGGGGGTCTGGGTGGTCGGGAAGGAGAGGACGATCCATTGTTCTGCTGCTGTCCTCGTGGAATTTTGGGAGGAGTGTGCAAAATCTAGGGAAAGATAAGAGAATGGAGATGAGGAGGAATGTATAATGTATGAATAAGGTATCAATGAATCTGACTAGGGTTTATTAAAACACCAGTTCCTCATATTGTATTCTATTTTTACACTGCATTGTAGATGAGTGACATAAAAGCTTTGCTGCAAATGGAAAAGAGAGGTACTTGGGTACAGATGTGGGATCCGTTTTATTGTCACTCTTGTTAATATTACATGACACTGGCGAGCTTAAACATGCCAGCAACACCTCACTGACTCGAGAGAACTATTGTTAGACGAAAAGCGAAGACTCAGGTCGTCGGTGAGTGAGCTAAACCGCCGTCAATAAATGTGAAACTATCAATCTTTTACCGATTCATCAATATTGCATCAGCGGGAACACGGGCCACGCTTCATTAAAAGTATGTCACTTTAATTCACACATAGTCTCCTTGTTCAATAATGAACAAGTGTCGTGCGCTTCGACTTAGCTATGCTCTGCTGGTGCATACTCAACAGACCTCGGCAAACGGGCAGAGATGGTAACCTTGCATAGTGTGCTGCATACACAGCTGATTAACAGACAGATAAATTAATAGATAGCATGAAGCTGCATTTACAAACAATTCACACTGATTGTTAAATATTTGACAATGTTTAAACCAGCTGTGGAGCTGAGTGAGCACCAACACATCAGAGCCAATGACTGTAACACCTCTGTGAAACATCAGCAGACTTCAGCAGCTGAAATTTTGCAACAGGACGTTAAATTTTTGTCCAAACCAGCTGCTGACATAGTACTGGCTTTGTCTGTTTAGCATGGCAAAATAATTTGGGTTAATACAGTGAAGCAAAAGGTGATTAATATTTATATTTACTTCATGATTAAATATCAAGGATAAAGTTTTAAATAATAAACAGCATGAGACACACTTGTCACTATGTCGTGTAAGCTTTCAAGGTTCGTTTAATTAAACGTTAGCTAAAAAAAGGTCCGTTAGAGGACAAGTTTAATATTTGAGAAACACTCTTATTTACTTCCTTGTTGAGAGTTAGGTGAAAAGATTGATACCAATCTTGTGTTTGTACACTAAATATGAAGCTACTGCAGTTAGCAGTTGGCTAATTTAGCTTATCATAAAGAGTGAAACATAGGGAAACAGCTAGCCTGGTTCTGTCCAAAGGTAACAAAGTTCTAGCAGCATCTCAAAAGATTATTTATTAGTATGGTATATCTTTATTTAAAGGTCTTGTGTGCAGGACATAGTGGCATCTAGCAGTGAGGATGCAGACTGCAACCAACTAAAACCTCTATGAGCCAAGCATGTGTGACGAACTACACTGGCCAATGCAAAAATAACTGGTGTGCCATGTTGTGGCTACAGTTGCCCAGAACGGACAAAGAGCCACTCCACATGTAGATGTAAACAGCTCATTCTATGCTATATGAGACATTAATGTTTAGTTGGAAGATGACAAAACTACTCTGAATATGTCACATTAAACACTTTAAAGTAGCATCATTCTTTCTGCTACTGCAGTAATGGGGGGAAAAGTAGCCTATTAATGACTGCTGAGATCTATCTGACCGAAATTATCATTTATTTTTCTAATAAAATATCTTTTTTCCTAGTTCTCATGATATTTTGAGCTGCAGTGATGGAATCAGAGTGTAAAACAGCAACACTGTCACTGCGGACAAAGATTAACTTTGCATACGTTAAAATGCAGCTAAAATCATGTGTTTAGTGCTGCTAACGATCTCTCTGTTTGTTCCAGGCTTTGAGTGGAAATACAGCCTTGAAACAATTAAATGATTCCACTGACCTGTAATAATACACGGGCTACTCTTTATTACCTGTGACTCCAGACTTTCGTCCATGGATACTGCTTTTTTTTAGTGATCTGATTGGTCAGAGGCCAGGACGCTGACAGGCTGTCATCTGATACTCTGAAGTTAACCTGCTCCAGACCAGGTTAGCTGTTTAGCATAATTTACCACAGTGATTTATCCTGGTAAAAAGAGAACCAGCTTCATGGTACTGAAAACCCAGAGTTAACCCTAAAGTTACCTCACTAACTCCAAATCCTGCTTCATAGTACAGGCCTCTGGTGATTTAACCTGGTAAAAACACTGAATACATCAGTTTCACATTACAAACTTCTCCGTAGGGGCTCCTAACTAAGGCAGCCGATGCAAAAACCCGAATGGATCTATCTAGAGCCAGTATTTGGTTTGTATGTTCTGGGCTACTGTAGAAACATCATGATGCAACATGGCTATCTCTGTAGATGACCCACTCCCTGTGTGGATAGAAATGGCTCATTCTAAGGTAACAAAAACACAATGATTCTTATGTTCAGGTGATTATACACTAAAGAAAACTTATGGCGTACGCTGAACAAAATACTGCAAAGTGGTTAGAAAATTCAAATTAAAAATGATTTTGACTTTAAAAGTTGGTTTCTGTGTGATGAGGAGAATTATGTGGCATATAGATGAAAACATCTGCTGCCTGACCTTCTGTCCCTCCGTCTCTTTGATTAACTGGGGCCGGTCTTTCTTCTCCACACTGACGGGTCCTAGTGACGCCTTGTCCACTGCCTTCTCTTTGTCTGGTCTCTTTCCCTCAGAACTCTTCTTAGGTTGAGGGTCACCTGTGGACAATCGCTTTGGCTCTGTTTTGTCATTGGTTAATTCTCCTGGAGTCACTCCTCCATCGACAGCTGCTGATTGGTTTATCACCCTCTTCCTCTTCGGGGCCTGGGGTTGGGCCTCGTGTTTGTTTTCTTCTGTCTCTGTTGAATTTTCTCCTTGTTTTAAATGGTCTGCTGTTCTCTTAGCTTCCTCGCTGCCTCTCCTCTCCGTCCCCTTGTAAACTCCCTCTGTCCTCCTCTCTGGCACTTCTTCTCTCCCATTTTCTTCATTTGTGATTTCCTTTCCATCCCACATTTTTGCCTTCTTCTCAAGTAAAGGAGAAGAAGAGGAGACTCCAGCAGGTCCAGACGAACTCAGTGTTTCATTGCTAGAGGTCCTACTGTCTAGAATGCCCAATGAAGCAGCACAACTGTTAAAATTCATGTATAGAGGACTGGTTGTAGCGTAAGAAGTATTTGTAAGAGTGAAGTCAGTATGATCCTCCATCGCTTCGTGGTTCAGGAGAGAAGGAGAAGGAGAGTCGCTACATTCGTAATAATCCTCTGAGGCGGTGGAGAGAGCGGAGACGTACCCGTCGGGCGTAGGAGTTCGAAAGTCTGGAGTGTGCGACTGTGGATCCGGCGTGTGAGTTCTTGAGTCAGGGGTGGGCGTCTGCGGGAGAAATCCATCTGGAGTCGGAGTGCGTATGAGAGCCGTGAGCGACCGCGATTCTCTCTCAGGTGAACGAAAGTCCGGCGTGTGTATGTCCGAGAGATGCAAGTGCAGGGGTCTTTCAGGTGTGTGTGTGCTTCCACGTGCTTTAGGAATTTGTTCTTGGAAAGTGCTGTGCGTGTTATGTTTTGCAGTATTTGGTATGCCGTCTGTGTGGTGTGCTGGGTTAGCCTGCTGGCCTTGTGTGTCTGCAGCTGCACTGTCTTTGGATATGTGTGTAGCAGACACAGGAGTGTGTGTTAGAGATTTTAAAGAGTCCACAGTCTCTAATGCATCTGTATTATTATATGATATTCTCTGAGGTACACATGCTCTTGCAAGGTACGTTTTGTGCTCTGTGACATTCTCACTTTTTTCATTTGGCACCTCAGTGAGGTCACAGCCTCTTAGTGCTCTTTCTGGGGCCTTTATCTCTGTCTGCGCCTCGGCTTCACAGTCTGTCTGTGGGGTTAATGTGCTTTCTTTTGATGTCAAAGTCTTGGGCTCGACATCTTTTGGAATTATTTCCAGACTACTTTCACTCTCTGCTCTTGGCATGCCAGTAATCAAAACATCTGACCTGGCTTCCAGGTTGTTTCCAGCCACCAACTGCATTCCTTCTCTGTCATCGTGTCGTCCAACTGCTTCCTCATTCTTCGTCTGCTGAGAGGTAAAACTTTGCTGTGGAGATTTCTCTGCATTCTTGACATCTTTTTGTGCCCCTGTCATGCTTCCACTGACATCCTGCAGTGCTGGAACAGTTTCGGGGACTTTTTCTGATGCTACATTTTGAACCACTGGCGGCCCCGTGCTGGGCTCAGGCTTCCTGACAACATTGAACTCTGGCAGCTTCTGGTTATCGCCAGTTACACCGCCTTTGATAACCAGCTGGACAGTGCGAGGTTTAGGGATGGGAGGGGTTGAGGTTGAAGGTGGGGATGTTGAGGATGAAGGGAGGTGAGGATTTGGAGTTGTAGAAGATGAGGTAAGAGGAGGAACGGAAGAAGAGGAGCTGAGGGGGGACAAAGGAGAACAGCCACTGGTAGTCGTGCTTGTAGCAACGGAGACCTGATTGTTTTCAGAGGTGGAACTGACAGACTGAGAGCATGTAGCAGAAGTAGGAGAGGAGGGCTTGTGGCTGTCGGGAGTCATTTCAGAGGAGTTTTGTGGCTGCGTTTGAACAGCCTGTGTGTGCGGCTCTGTGATGTCAGCGGGATGACACAGGTGTGAGGTTTTTGTACTGCTCGTCTCCAGGGTGTTCGTCCTGTACACAACAGCATGATGTGTGTTTGAATTAGTTTCATTTTTAGTGTTTGATCCAGGGAGGACGGTGGCATTTTGTGTGGTGTGTGAAGGCCTCTCAGTGTTAGGAGTGGATGCTTTGTTGCTGGATTGGTGAGGTGTGTGCACATTAAGGTGAGGTGTACCGTTGTGCCCTGCATCTAGGTTGTTGTGCGTGTTTGAATGCAGTTTATTCTCAGCGTTGAGAGTCTTTATTGTGTCATTTTTGGATTCGAACTTTGGTTCAGATATAGGTGGTTTCTGTCCAGGTGCCTCTGCTTTGCTTTTGATGTCACCAGGCTGTGCGTTGAGTTGCGTTGGCTGAGCTCTGCCTACCGCCGACTCTTCAGCTTTGGTTTTATCTTGTGCTGGTTTGAGTTTATTCATCTCCTCATGTTTGGTGGTGAGCTGTCTGGGCTTGGCGACCTCTGGCAGGATTTCCTTAGGCATGCTGAATGGACTGCTAAACTTGATCGCTTGGCTGGTCTGAAACATCTCAGATCTCTGCAGATGGACCTGAGTCGGCTTTTTGGAATCACGAACGTTAATGAACCCAATAACATCACTGGAGGGGTCAGGCTCTGGCCAGGTGGGCAGGTATGGTATCAAGTTCACTTTCTCTAGAATGAGTCCAGGGTGAGTGGGAGGGGCCTCCTGTATGGCTTCTTTACTCCCCCTCCTCCGCCTCCGTTTCTTTGTTTCAGGGTTCTTGGATTCCTCTGGAGTTTGGGTCTCTTTGGGGCCATCAGAAGGGGCCGGGCTGGGGCTGCTTAAAGCAACCAGGGCGTATTTGGGGTTGTACATTTTCCTTGCAATAGCAGCAGAAGGAAGGGGCAATGCGGCCTGTTGTGGGAGGGGCTCCAGCTCAGGTTCAGGCTTTGTGGCGACTTGCCGGAGGTCAACCGAGCTAGAGGATCCGTAGAGGATGCAAAACAGCCTGTCGAACGTTTCCACTGCTTGGCCTGTAGTCACGGTGATGAGATTTCTATCCAGCCGTGATGACATCCAAGTGAAACTACAGAACACAAAGCAAATATGTTAGACTTCTTTTAAGACATTACAAAACTAACACCTCTTAATTGGAAAGTAAACACCAAAATCTCTGAACCAGACAGACAGCTGGGCCATATATACATGTATGTGGATGATAGCAGCAGCGTCTGGTTACTTAGTGACTGCACTGTACACGCATCTATTTGTCTTGTGCACTGGATACATTTACAACCAGTTTGTCTACTGTGCAGAGAATGCTACTGAACATTAACAGACACAGTGCATTCTTCATTTGTATCTCTCCATGCCACACTCATAGAAACAACGACAGGTGGAGCACACGGAGATAATCTGTTTTCTTTCACCGTCTTTCTCTTTCTCACACCCTCAGTGACAAACACAGTCATTAAGAGCACTGACCTGTACGACCCAGACACAGCTTTGTCGCCATCGATGAACATGAATCTGTGTCCCATTCGCCCTCTGACTCTGGTGCAGGACCGAGTGTAGAACTCTGATCCATGTGTGCAGCGTACACGCAGGTGCTGTAACACACAGACACAAAAAGAGTACAGATGTTATACCTTCTCCAGATTCAAAACTAACCCTGCAACCTGTCACCTGAGTGATGTGATGTTGTAAAACTATGACAGTGATAACTTCATCTTGAACTTTGACCTAACATGGTGGTGTTCTATATTAATTTAACAAAATTACAATGACAGTTTAATTTTGGCTTCTTGGGGAAAAATCCTGCACTAACCATTGAGCAAATTGTAATTGAAGTGGTCTGCTTTCAGGCTTTAGGAAATCTAGACCATGAAAGGAGACTTTGGCCAATCACAGGTTGAATCAGAATGTGTTTTCCGCCTCTTTCTCCACCATTACAGACTACCTCTGTGCAGCTCTAATAATGGACCCCCAGTCAGCAACTAAATCCAGCCAGCACAAACCCCAGATCCAGGGGTCCGGGCAGCCCCAGCTCTCCGTTGGATCAGCAAACTTTCTGTTGCTGCTGTTACACAGGTTAGACCCGGCATTGACAGTGGCCACCAGCCTTCTGTGACACCCAGTGTTGAGGGGTTTGCTCTGGCCGAATTCGAGTTACTGTAACCACCGACCGAAGTTCCCTGCTGGGGAGAAAGCGAGAGGGAGGGATTGTGGGTTGGCTAACTAGCTAATTCTTGTCTCATTTGTGGCCTGATTAAGAGGGGCAAGGAGGGGCTGAGCAAATGAGCTGCGTGCACCTGTACACTCAAATTAGATTAAATAAATCATTGTATAGGTAACACTGGGTTACTGCATGATACACGTGCATTTGCCCATGATTGTCTGGTGGGAGGGGCTTAGGACAGAGAGGGGAGAGCTGCAGGAGGAGGGTGTATTTTCTTTTCCAGATTTCTGCCTACACCAGCTTTAATCGGATATTATCAACACAACAAATATTTATAGCATCTAGTATCAAGAACAATTCTTATGATTTTATGAGGGGACCTTATCTTCTTTTTTGATTATCTGTTAGCTGATTGATGGCCACTAGGTGTGAATAAACTACATGAAAAAGGCCGACATACTCCAACATGCTCAGAATCTGTACAGCACAGATACCAATTAAGACATACATATGTCTCAAGCCAAATTTCGTGAACTATGATTTAAGTTTTCCCATAAAACACATTAACAGACATATCAAATGCAAGTTCAAACTGTGTCACTCTGCCTGTTTGACAGTACTTCTTAATAAAAACCCTACAGTCATACACAGACAGTAGGCGCACTAATTTACCACTCTCCACCTGTCATTTAAGCAAATTGCTCTACTTTTTCAAACTGCTGTGCAATTACACATACCACATCCAAACTAAGTACTGTGATTAAATCTTACACAACCCAACATCATGTTAATTGCCATGGATCCTGATTTAATCTTCGTCTTGTCTTTACATGAAGCTTTAAGTGCAGCATTTGACACCACGGACCGCACCGTTCTCTCTTATTACCTTGACGGACTTAATTGGTCACTGTTGGAACTTGCCTGTTTGCTCATTTCTGACTGAAAACACTGCATGTATACAGTAAAAATTACTTCTGTGTCAGGCTTCGGTCAGATTAAAATCTAGTGTCCCACAGGGCTCACTTCTCTGTCCACTTGTTATTTCATTATTTGGTCCAGCCAGACCACAATCAATCCACTACTTCAGAATGCAGCAGCTGGGCTTCTTACTTCTTCTTACGGGAGGAAAGCACATCACTTCAATCCTAGCTTCTCTCCACTGGCTCCCTGTTCGATTTAGGATTGATTTTGAGGTTCTACTGATCATTTATAAAGCTGGTCTGGGTCTGAGCTACATAACAGAAACATTGACCCCATATGAGCCAGTTCACAGCCTTAGATCCTCAGGTGGGGCCCATCTGGCTGCTCTAAAGTAAAGGCTTAAATCTCAAGGTGCTTGTCCCTTTGCCATCAGGTCCCCTCTGCTTCAGAAGGCCTGCTTGAGGAGATAAGGCTTGCAGAATCAGTGACTCAGTTCTTAAAACCCATATTTACAGACATTTGGTCTTTTTATTGCTTTTTTGTTTCTAGCTATTTATATTGTGTTGCATTTTTTGTCATCTTCATGTTGTCTCGCTTATGTTTGCTAAGACTGTTTGGCTTCCCTTTGCTGTATTGCCCTCTGAGTATCCTGTTTCTGCTGTTGCTTTGTCTGTCAAAGCACTTTGTAAACTCTGTTTTTAAAGGTGATATTTAGTTGTTATTATTATAAGCCCATAGTCACACAGGTAAGAATTTAGTGTGTATGTTTGGTTTTTTTTGTTGTTGCATCCTGCACACGTGAACACAGCCACACTAACAGGCCTACAGGTGTGACTATGACTGTATAGCTATAAAGCAATATAGTCATGGGTGTTGCAGTATATGGCGCTGTAGCCATAAAAGACTGTAACAACATTTCAGATAAGAGATTACACATGAAAGGGACCTCGAGCTTAACACTTTCTTTATCAAGTCTTCCTCAGTTCTCTCACTCTGACTCACTTTTTGTTTCTTTCTTTAGGACAGATATGCTTACAAATATCTGTACTTAATCCATCTCAAAAAGACAAAACTGCATCCTAATTCTGACAAAGACATATGCAGCCCTTCTTTGATGGAATGTGGAAGACATTTACTGCAGCTCATGATATCTAATAATCCATTTTTTGTCCTTTGTTGTCAATTGGAGTGCTCAGGTGTTGGAAACAGTCAGGAAGTATCGTGATGCAGTTGTTTGGTTATGATGGTGATCAGTAGTATGGTGCATACAGCAGCCCTGCAAGCTGTAAATAATAGGCCTTAAAGGAGCTGTATGTGACAATTCAAAGCATATCTATGGATCACGCTATAGGGTTGCTACGAAGTCCCTTCTTTACGCTGCCTTTGCATTTTTACACAGAACCAAACAGCATCATGTCGTCCCAGTGTGTGATTTTAGACAGCATGCCGGCAATGCAGAAGCAAAAAAGGCATGACAGGCATGAGGTCTAACACAACAGCATTGGTCTCTAATGTCTAACAACAGCCATGATGTAACGTAGCCATAACAATAATTTACCATCTTTGATATATGGCGGCTGATCTCGTCCTTTGGTCAGAGGGTAAGGAGCTCCTGAACCTCACTGTCTCCCCAGTTTGAGGACATTTTCAGCCACTGTTCTTATTCTTTGAGTTTGCCACTAACTGCTGTTAGCTGCTTTTTTTAAAATCTCCTGGTGGTAACACATCTTCAAAATGTCAGTCCCTTTTACACCGACGTCAATTCGGCACTGTTACTATCTCTGTCGCCAGCTTAAAGTCAACTCTTTCCCCCCATTCCACAATGGTATTTTTTATACAGAATGGCAAGGCAGAATAAAGGCATGATATTATGTCCTTAAACAGAGTAATAATTAAGGAGCTAATGATTGAGTTTGGGCCAGGACTGTCTGCAGATGGTTCTCAACATAGAGCTGGCTAGCACCTATTGGTGCTAACTCCATAAACAGCTAACAACAGCAACACTGATGACAAAGCTAACATTGTTAACCTGGGGAGGAACTGGAGGATGGGTGCAATGCTTCCAAGCCACCAGCGTCTCGATATCAGTGGCAAATGCTGTATGAGTGCAGAACAGAACGGCAATAATGAGCCAGCCAGTAGGACACACTCACAGCGACTCACATGCACTAACATGCGTATGCAACTGGACTATCTACCACAACAACAGAGAAGCTTGGATCATAACACGCACACAGAGCATCCCTTCATTTTGGCTCAGGGTGCCGTTAATGTATTATATCTCAGCCCAAAATGACTGCCATTCCAAAATCTAAGAGCTACTGTGTGAAATGCAGTAAATGTGATTTGCAGCTTTAGCGTGACAGTATCTAAAACTGTTTGGTAACAGATGCCCAGCTGTTTGTAAGCTGTTACAATTACATTAGTTGCTGTGAGTTTAGATTCAGACCATCTCATTTGTGGAGGGCCGTTAAGTCCTCTGAAGGGCAAAACATCAAGAGCCAGGTCCGTCTGAGGGGCCGGATCCTGAACTCAAATGCATGTAGCCAAAACATTAGATAACCAGTTATCTTGATGCACCAGATTATTCCTGGTGTGTCTCACAATAGGAACACTTGTTTTTCTCCTTCCTTTGGTCCCACCCTTGGCTCTCAGTTTGCCTCAGTGCATTCCTTTGGCTACTGATTTGATCAAATCAGCAAATTCCAATGTGTGTGCGTCTCCAGCTCTGAACTGTAGATGAGTGCTTTAGCTGTCCTAGAAAGAATTATGTGAGAAGTCAACCACCAAAGAAGCTTAATTGCTTTTACACAAAACAGCACACCAACTAACTGTCTGTGCATTTGCTACATTTAAAATGCTCTCAGTCTACATCTGGCAGAGGTGTAACATGTGCAGAAACCCCCTCAAATGACCGAAGAGTAAAAAGAAATCTGGCACCTTTTTGACTACATACTCATCCTGCCATCCTGTCCATCCCCTCCTCCACCTGCTCACTCCTGTCACTTACAGTAAAAACTCAAGCTGTCCACAAGCTGTCACACATGTCTGCTGCTCTTCCTGCCAATCATTTCCTCAATTCAGCAGTCCGGACTCGGCTCTCCAACTGTGTGGGAGATTCTGCATTAGCCGCTCATCACTGCTCCTGGTCGTAAATGCCACTTGTACAGCTGTGCCCTCGTCTATTATATTTTCTAGGATGACACATAGGACCCACAGTGATGGGAGTCTGTCAGAGACTTTGTTGAAGGATAAATTTAAAGGGCAGATCCCAGCACAGACAACAGTGTCTAACCGAGCTCATATAAAGTGCTGCTGCCAATTGTGCTCTAAGTATACCAGCTGTCAAACACACCTCATTGAGCTCCATTAAAACACCGGATCTATTTGTTAAGAGCAAGTGAACCATACAGTGGCATTAAAAAATATCAGCCAGCTGTTTGTATTGATTGCTGAATTGATGACACTCACTCTGACAACAAGTGTCAATATGTAATGGCAGCAGGTTCGGTTTGAGTTCAAATAACGATTGCTTTGTATGTATTTCTGCAACGTTTCTCAGGTGCACCACGCCCGAGTGTTACACCTGAGCTACTGTTGTTGATAACTGCATGTGAACTTGGGTCCTGCTCAAAGATTATTGTGATAACACATCCACACTGACAGTAAAAGGAAAACACAAAAGTAAAGCTGTGACACAAGCTGTTTTCTTCATGAACAGCCATTCTGTGATCAAACATTTGACTCATTTAAATGTAGGGCAGCTTGAGGCGGAGAGTGCACTGTGCAGCTGTATTACTATGTGCAGGTTTGCACACTGTACTTGGATTTGGGGCCTAAAACATGATTGAGACATCCCTAAGAACGAAAGTAAAATCAAAATGCTAAATACAGTCAAAATGGTGGCGAAGATACAAAAAACAATGGACTTATTCATCTTGTATTGTGCCTAACTTTAGTGGATGGGTTTGAAATTTAACTGCAGATGCTTTGGGTCAAAATGAGACCAAACTTTTTAATGCATGTTAGTTTTTGAGCCACAACAAACCCCAAAATTGGGCCTGCAACAGACCAGGTAAGGCCTTTTGGTTTCAGCTGAGCCAATATCAGCCGAGACAGCAGCTAATGATGGTAAAAACCAGTCAATAAAGCAGGTTTTTCAACAATTGTAACCCACCACAACTACAAGAGGTCCTTGCGCATAGAGTCATAAATATGCACATACAATATTAGACTGATTGGTCCAGTAGTTTGCAAGATTAGCTGCAGACACAGTAACACACACTCACAACCAAAGCATGATCTCCTCCAGGCTTACCTGCGGGAGCTCATAAAACAAGTAGAAAACAGCTAAAACAACCTCCTCAATCATTTGTCATGTGTAATTGTCAGATATTTAGGTTTCTAAAAAACAAACTGACACATGAGACTGCAAAAATAGCTGCTGCTTTGCATACACTGACAGAGAGTAGAGTGTGTGTGTGGGGGGGGACGTGTTCTTGTATATCTGCAGGATATGTGTGTGTGTGTGTGTGTGTGTGTGTGTAAATATGTCTGTCAGCACATATGCATTTGTGTGCACACCCCGTGTGCAAATGCATTGTTTTCATGCCTCTTGAGGTCTCCTAAACACAGCTTTCTGCATCTTCTATGTCTTACCTCTGCCTGCCAAATACTGCTCTAACACACTGTATACCTATTATGACTTTGAACTTAACTAGTACACTGGGAGCCTTTGTGGAAATTTTCCATCCCCGCTTCTCCTGTATGTTGGATCATCTAAATGATCCCCTCTATAGAAAAGAGAAATAAAGCAGCAGCATTGAAGCAAGCAAGCAAAAAGTCAGACTCCTGCCAGCCAGATACCACACTGCTATGCTAACCATTAAAGGCCTATCCTCTATGAAGACATTCTTATAGGCTGACTTGGCAGTTTGATCAAAAGATTTATGTCTTACTGGAGATACAGGTGTATTTTCCACGTAACTCTCTTTTACTTGTCCCGGCATGAGCAAAATGTGTTTTCTAACTTGTGCTTTTCATGGTAGCCAGCCAATTATGGAATAAAACAGTCCAGGTAAAGCAACAAGGTAGAAGATTCGTCTATGATACAGTGCCAGCTGGGAGGGTTTGCTGGTTGTTTGAGTACTGGTGAGTGTGTGTGTGTGTGAGAGAGACAGAAAGCAAAAGAGAGAAAGAGAAAGGGAGGGATGGCATGTGCTTTCACTTATCCACGCATAACGAAAACCTCTTGACTTCAATTGCGCGTCTTTCTTTCAAACAACAATTTGTATTCATTGTCATTCATAGCAGCGTCTTACAGATATGTTACGGTCTCAAACTAAGCTGATCATTTTCTTGCTTTCCGAACATCTGGAAATTCCACCCCTCACAATCCAAAGGTCAGATTCACTCTATTCGTGAAACATTTACTACCTATGAAGAAACTGAAATTTTATCCTCACACAATTGTTGATGAACTTTATTATTTGTCATCTTATTATTCTGTTTGTGTGACATATAATACACAGCAATATTGGTTGTTTTAGAGTAAAATATGGCCAGTTTGCCATGACATTTCCTCTCCACAGAAAATATGTCATGGTTTATAGCGATTGGGTCACAGTTAGATGATTTCCCTGGTAAAACCCAAAAAGCTCCTGGAAACACATCCTTAATTTCCAGGGCTGGTACCTGCGGTTATTCCACAGGCTAGTTAATAACATGTCGGGCAAGAAATCCAAAGTGTGGGATCATTTTGAGAAGGTGAAGGACGAACCCAAGGTGATATGTAAACTCATCTTCATTGGTCGACTACAAACATGACGTATCATCTGAAACATGGAAGTAGCTACATGCCCATTAGCCCACAGTGTCACTAATACTATTCTTTCTCACACCTTCAACTCAAACCATTGTGTTGCCCCACCCAAAATATATAATTTAATAATCAAATAAATATCATAAACATGCGGGTGACTTGTCAACTAATGACCCTAAATGACTACTGGGAAAATTCTTAGTTGGGGTCAGCCCTAGATTTTACTGAGCACATATTGACTCTCCAGATGGACTTGTTTTAACTTAGCTACAACTAAGCCTTGCCCTCTGATGCTAAACGTCAGACCACTGACTCACCTTGAGGTGTCCGGCATGCATGTCAGCCCTCTGACACATGGATCGGAAATGAGGTAGTGTTGCGCGCTCCAACAGGATGTAGACTGACACTTTCCTCTTGAAACCAGCATCTAGCAAATCTCTGAAGATGTCGACATCGGTGAACACATCCATCACCACTGCAATTACCTGGAGGAAAACACACATGACTTACATCACACCCATGTGTCAAACACTCTCGCATAATTCCATGCATACATTGTCTATGCATGCAAGTGACTTGAGGTTAATGTGAGCACACATGTACATGCAAACATAACAGAGTTTAACCTTCTCTGCCAAAACAAATACGATTCAAGTTGTTCTACGGGTTTGAGTAAAATACGATTGCACAAGTTTTTCTGTGCAAAACTCTCCAGGCGATAATTAACGCTATATATATTCTCCAAGCTCATACTGTATATGACCCATATATCTTATTTTTACTGTCGGAAACTCTTCAGGAAATTGCCATAGGATGTTTTAGACAAGTAACACATGCCACTGAGAACAGCTGCTGAGAAATAAAACATGTCACAGTGCCTTTGGATATGTCGGCTGCAGAACAGACAGAGGCACACACTCATAGGCAGTTATACACGTGCAATTGCAGTAGACATGCAAAATGTCCAACATAACAGACATGCTCCTGTCTTGCACTAGACCCTGATAAAGCAGTTTAATCAAGTTGCACTTTACTCTTTATTGTTTCACTTGGTCAACATCAGTCTGTACTCTGATCTCATACTGACAGAGCCATGGCTGCTCATGGTTACATTATATCAACATTAAAGTTAATCATCTGAATGGGCACAGCAGGTCAGAGACATTACTGAAGACCAATAAAAAAGACATTCATTGATGCACTAGTAAGGTTGTTGGAGGTTGTTGTATGACTTAATGTTGGTGAAAGTGGACTGAGTTCACTTCAGCACATTGTAAAGCAATGACAACAAGACTCAAAATGACTGCAAAGGAATGTCGCACGACTACAAAGAGACACAGAAAGTCCACAAAGACACACAAAATGACTGCACGAAGATGTAACACAGCTGCAAAGACCCACAAAGAGACAATACCAACAAAAAATTGCAATCCCCCATCCTCACATGCAGACTCAAAATGACCACAAAGAGCTGCAAAACAACCACAAAGACACACAAAATAACTACACAAAAAAAAGGAAAAAAAAAAGATGTAAACAGCTGCAAAGAGACAATACCAACAAAAAAATGCAACCCACCCACCATCCTCACAAACACACTCAAAATGACCACAAAGAGCTGTAAAATTACTACAAAGAGACACAAAATGATTACACAGAAATGCAAAGCAAATGCAAAGAGACTCACAATGACTGCAAAGAAACACTGAACACTACAAAGAGACACAAAAAGTCCACAAAGACACACAAAATGACTACACAAAGATGTAAAACTGCTGCAGAGACACTCAAAGAGGCAATAACTACACAGGTGATGACCACAAAGAGATGCAAAACAGCTGCAAAGGGACACAGAGACTCACAACAACAACAAAAAGAGGCAAAACAACCACAAAGAGACAGAAAAAGTCCACAAAGACACACAAAATGACAACACAAACATGTAAAACAGCTGCAAAGACACACAAAGAGACAATACTAAAAAAAATTGCAATCCCCGCATCGTCACATACAGACTCAAAATGACCACAAAGAGCTGCAAAATGATACAGACACTCAAAACAACGCAAGGCCAAAAGGGGAAAAACAACCATAGGGCTCAAAAACTACAAAGACACACAAAACAACAACACAAAGAGGCTGAACAACTAGAGTGCCTGCATGTCTGGTTCCTATGTAAAAGGTGGAGGGGCTTTTTACATGTCTGTGCCCAGAGGCTCACTGTCTCACAATCCGCACGTGGCCAAATTAACATTATTCTGTCCATTAGTGGCATAACATACCTTTTGCGCCTGCGCAATCATCTTCCTGACAACTTCTTTGATGTGCGCCTGGTCCTCCATTGGTGGCTGCGTGTACACGGTAGTGCGCGTGACCCCCCGGTAAGAAATGCTCTCCGGCCAGCCCAGGTCCATCTGCGGGATGGACGTGTCCGACAGGTCGGGCCAGTAGTGCTCTGACAGCGGCGGGGGCTCGTCCTCCTCGGCATCCTCCGGAAAGAGCTCCAAGCCCGGGTCATAGGGCTCCACCGCCCCGGCGAGAGTGTCCAGCTCCGGGTCTGAGAGGAAGCCGCGCAGGCCGTGGGTCCCCAGGTACTTAACAAACGCCTCGCGACCTTCCCGCAGGAAAGCCTCCAGCGCGAGCCGCTGGTCCTCGCTGTACAGGAACTCCGGTTTGGACTCGTGCGTCCGCGGGTTCACATGGTTATCGTCCAGGCACAGTATTTGGGACAGAGCCATGGCTCGCGCACAAAAGTAAACAGTAGGCTATAACTTTAACTCCAAGTTTCACGTGACGCTCCTAACTTTGGTTAAAGAAAGCTCCTTAAAAGTGCTCTAATTGGTCCTCTGTGCAGGAGTTCAGCTCCAAACGTCACACATATAACTTCATGTGGTCTCCTGCTGCGATCAGCTGTGTTAGTCCTGTGACCGGCCATGGTGCATTTAACACTCCGCCATTGTCATTCCCAGTTTCCAAATGAAGAAAGTAACCGGCCACACTGAAAGCAACAGACCGACTGAGTGAGTGAGTGACACCCGCTGCTGGCGGCACCGCCCGACAGGTGTGACCCTGACAGGCAAAACAGTAACACCCACCCACATACATACTGAAACGTGCACACCTTTGTCACGTGACCTTGTAGGACTGTTTGTGCGCTGTGGACTGAGAAATAAGATACCGGTATGTTTGATTTGACTGAATAACTCCAGTGATTAACGAGGCAACCCCTCCCCCCCTACCAAAGCCTCATTAAATCATTAGAGTGCCAGCTCCTCTCACAGATGAGACATCGCCTGAAAACCATCAGCACATCATACATAACAGTGCCGTGCCCGTTTTACCTGTTCTGTCATGTCTCTGTGCGCTGTTGCTGCCAGGATGGGAGTTTGCATTTTCCAAAGATCAAAACGAAAAGTACATAATTACTTTATAGAAAGGCAAAAACAAGATGAAGAGATTAGGGTGGAATTAATGGGATATGAAAACACTGACTGCAGGGAACAGACCATATCCCTTTAATTTTCCTTAAAATAACCATAAGTAAGAACATCTTAAACCAAAAACTGCATGTTCACTTAAGCAGAGCATTATCACTGACCTTTAAACTCAGTCCTGTATGTGTCTCCTTCTCGGTAAGCACTTTCCAAAACTTAAATAATACCATGACATTAATTACAGTAAGATTTACGCAGCCCTTCACAATAAAAGACAGCGCAACAAAGATCGCAGCCAAATCAAACACACAACCTCAAGGTTATAAGACATATTTAATAACCCTATTTGAACTTGATATTGCAAAGATCTCACTTGATTATCAGTAATTAGAATCACACGATGCAGCCCGCACTCATCTCTGATGTCGCTGTATTACATGTCATTAGATACTCTATAAAATGGTGGGAGAAAAGGAGATTACAATAAAGGCTGAAGGGTGGCGTGGCTGTTACTGTGCAGCAGGATGGTGTTATAATGTGCTGCTCTCTGGGAGGTGAGGTCAGTATTTACATGCACATGTAGGGGAGACCAGGGATGGTTGTAACACTTTCACCAAGGAATTAGCATGCTGCAGCACAGCCAAGTTTATTCCTGAGCATGCTTCTGTAGAAATGATTATGGGCGCAGCGCTGTAGCCTATGTTGTAGCCTACGACGAACAAAAGGAAAGTGGTCGGCCCTTGTGGTAAATGTTTGTTGCACTGATGAAGTAACAAAATGATGCAGATATTCCTAGTTGGGTGTTAGTTTTGCTGCAGAAGCCTAAATTTTACCCCTCCAATGTCACTGATTCAAATTATAAAATGACTGTTACAGTGATATATTACACACACTGGCCTTTGTACATAGTATCTTTTCGTCTTTCTAGTGCCTGTATTAACGCACTAATGTAGCATTTTATTTAGCACGTTTTTATTCTAATACTATTGCTTAAGTAAGATCTTAATTGTAGGACTTTAATTTGTAGCAGAGTATTGTTACAGTGTGGCATTTTGTGTCTAAAGCCGAGTTTAGACCAAAGATTTGCGATAAATTGAAACAGGCAACTACTTGCAATGCACCATTCTGCAACGTTCTAAAAACGTGCTGGTTCACATCAATGCAACTAGATGAGACGGTGTATCATCTCTATGCAACAGCTCTCTGTGCTTCTGTTCTGATTTGCAGCTTTTCAGACTTATTTTGTGGCTGAATATAATTTGTAGCTTCCTGAAATATGATACCGGCACACTGTGAGGACAGAGACAGAGGGCTCAGCAGGGACGGAGCACGTGCTGCAGCAGGCGAACTGCTGATCTGTGGTCATTTTGACTTGACCAGTGGACTTTGCTACAAGCTGATTGACTGTAGAAACCGGTGACGTGCCTTGCGTTCTAAAACCAGCTGGTGGCGATTTGACCGGCTGAGTTGCAGGTGACGCCATCATCCGGCGTGAGTGGAGCTCAGACGGCTTTTCTCTGAAACGTCCTGAAAAGGTTTCATCTCGACACGAATCATTGGTCTGAACTAGGGTTGGGACTCGTTAGGATTTTAACGATTCCGATTCCTTACCGATTCCTTCTTAACGGTCCTATTCCTTACTGATTCCTCTTACCGATTCCTACATAATATTCATTATACTTGCTATACTTAATAGTAAAAGTATATAATAAACACAAATGCAATCATACAAATACAAAAACTTTATTCTAACTGTTGCACAGTACAATTAGATGAAAATACACATTTGTGTGTGGTGTGTATTTCAGATTTAGAGCTTGTATCATCTCCCTGAAAATATATAACAACAAAAAGTGATTCTCTGATTTCTACAGTAACACTATTACCTCAAATTAACCACAGCAATGTAATAAAAAATACTTATATGCATGCATGCTTGGGCACTGTTATTTACATGACAATACCTGAACAGAACACACACACACGTTGGCTGTTTGTTTCTACTGCTCCCCTCGCTGGAAGCGAACCTCCCACCGCCCGCCTCCACCTTGATTAAACGCTGAAAATAAAATAAAAGAGGGAGACAGGTTTTTCCTATTTTATCTTATTTTGTTATATTTCTCCCTCTCCCCTCGCTGGAAGCAGCGGACCTCCCGCCTCCCGCTCCCGTCTCAAACACGGAGGTCTCCCTCTCCGCAGAGCACCCATGGCGCATGCCCGGCCTGTTAAATAGCCTGTAACCATGACAACTGTGTGACACAAACTCAGTGCTTTAGTGATTAGATAATGTCGGGCTCAGTCGGGTTTGGATAGAAATATGCGGCCCGTGCCGCACTCTAATGGAAATGCACGTGATGTTTTTTTTTTTTTTTTTACAATCTAGGAACCGTTTGCAGGAACTGTTACGCCAAATGTGATGGAACCGGTTCCACAACCGGAACTTTGGACCCGGGTCCAAAAAAGAACCGGATCTGGATCCCAACCCTAGTCTGAACTGGGCCTAAGTTGCGAATGACCACAATTTTTTAAACTGGTCCAGTATTGAGCGAGAGGGCTGCAATCTGATCACTCGGGACATTTGTGCACTGTTAATTTACATCCACTTAAAGTGCTTGTTTTCTCCACTGACAGGCTCAGATTGTTTATATAAGTGTCTAACAACATGATGGAAAGGATCCCTACAGAGATAGGCCTTTTTGTTGTAGAGTAAGATCCTTTATGCTTTAAGAGGAACAGCCTTGAAATCACTAACGCCAAACCCACCAGACTCCATTTAAATAAACATAAATTTTATCACTGTAAAAACCACTTCATGCAAAATCGACAGACACAAAGTAAAACTCACAAAATTGCCCTGGTTTGTCACTCCACTGTTCCAACAATTACTGACTCTGGTTTGGTTGAAGTAAACCCTTAGTTCACCAAGTTAGCTGTGAAAAATATGCTGACTCTATACACACTTAAATTACTGCTTATTTAAATGGAGTTTGGTGGAACTGATAGTAGCGATGTTTTTTTTTTTACTTTAACAAAAGGTCTGTCTCTGTTAGGATCATTTCCATAATGCTGCCAGACAGTATCTGAGCCTGTCAGTGGCAAAAGAATGCATTTTTAGAGTATGTAAATTGACGGTGCAGAACTACCCCGATTGATGGTATTACAGCCTGTTTTGCCACTGCCAGCTGCAGCCCTCTTACTCAGTGCTGGACCAGTTTCAAAAACTGTTGATCCTATTAGTAACTCTGACACAAAAACATTGGAAAGAATGTACAAGTTGAAAAAAGTTACCCTATCTGCACATCAGTGTGAGTGAACATGTCAAACAGGTTGTCTCCAGTGGCTTGCACACAGATTCCAAATGACCAGTATGTGTTCCACCTTTTGAGGCCTAAACAGCAGATGATGTGACAGTGACAGAGCTTGGTTGGTTTTCCTGGGCAGCTGTACTTGAGGCACCTTTAAATATTTCAAACTTCCTCTCTGTCTGGCTGTCACTGCTGATCACATGTTCAGCAAATTACAGGGTGAATCACTGGCTGATATCTCACTGAGTCACCAACTGCCCATCTCTTGATTTACCGACCTTGACTGTCAGAGTGTGATGAATTATCTGACTAACTGTTGTGCTCGTTTACTGGGAGTTGGACTGGTTTGCAGGGTGATGGTGGTTATTTCTCCTTTTATTGTCAGGACCTCAATAGCTAGAGGCTGTCAGTCAGTCAGTCAGTCAGTCAGTCAGTCAAACTGGTTCAACTGTTTTCGTTGTATTTGTTTCTGACGCCTGTGACTATCACTGATGTCACAGCTCCCACACCTTCCCCCGCTGTTTGCTCTTTTATTGTCACTCTCACTTGAATAGTGACACACTGCTTCCTCACCCTGCCCTTGCATTTTTTATTAGTATCATCTGCCTCTTCCTCTCTGATTTTGTCTCCCACTGTTGCTTGTTATCAACCTTTAACATCCTCTTATCTCCATCCCGTCTCGTGTCGCTGCCGCCTCATAACGACTTCACTTTCCCTCCTGTTTACCTCCGTTTTTCTCTCATGTGTTACTTTACACTGTTTTCTTTCTGACAGCTTGTCTGTGACGTTTAGTATTCTTACGTCGTCTCACTTCTAGTGTATGACACAAATATGTCATGATGAATGTGTGTCTGTATCACACACACAGCCTTTATCAACGGCGCACACACACTTCAAAGTGACTCAGCAGTTTTTAAAAAAGAACAGAGGAGGAAAACAGCAGTACTATTTCTGGTACACCTTTAACTCCTCTCTTCTTCTCCCCCGCTGGATGCCGGTGGTTTATTGACTAGCTGTCACTGGTGAGCCAGAGGTGACTCTGTCAGTAGGAATGAAAGAAGTGGTTTGTTAAAAAACATAAGAGCAGACAAAAGAGTGAAAGAAAAGAGAACAGAAGTGATTCAGTCCGGGGGAATTAGGGGATGTAACCCTGTTTCCTGCCTCATTTTAAGCATCACACCTCACATCCTGGTGAGAGAAGCAGCGCTGCATTCCTGGCATAGCACCAGTCAACTGCCAGAGTACACTGCGCTTACATCTTTAATGACATATATATATAATGTGTGTGTGTGTGTGTGTGTGTGTGTGTGTCTGTCTGTCATCGTGCGGTTCAGTTGCACACACAAAAACACTGAGACGTAATGCGTCTTGTTGACAGCAAGAATTGCCAGTGCCAGTGAGATCTCTTCTGGCATGTACACGAAGTACAATGACATATTTAAGAGCAGGTTGCACACACACACACACACACGCACACACACATTAAAATATTATTGCTGTATTAATGTTGTAACACTATTAACTGCGCTTCAGTGACATTTGCTCAGACGCATTTGAATCGCTGCAAACAATAATTATTTTCATCATGAATTAAACTGTTTATATTACTTTTATAAACTTTCTGTGATTGTTAAGTCTATAAAATACAATGTACAAGTTCATTGAGCCAAATGTGATGTCTGCACATTGCTGCTTTATTCAACTAACCATACAAAAACTGCACTGCGTCTACAGTGATGCAAGCGCTGCGCCGGACTGTCGTCGTGAAGAGGGAGCTGAGCCCAAAGATGAAGCTTTGATTTACTGGTTCATCTACGTCCCAACCCTCGCCTATTGTCATGAGCTCTGGGTAGTGACCGAAAGAATGAGGTCACGGATACAAGCAGCCAAAATGAGTTTCCTCTGTGGGGTGACTCAGCCTTAGAGATAGGGTAAGGAGCTTGGACATCCAGAGGAAGCTCGGAGTAGAGCCGCTGCTCCTTTGCGTCAGAAGGGGTCAGTTGAGGTGGTTCAGGAATCGGATCAGGATCCTCCTGGGTGCCTCCTGTTAGAGGTGTTCCAGCCATGTCCAACTGGTAGGAGGCCCCGGGGCAGACCCAGAACACGCTGGAGGGATTACATATTGCATCTAGCCTGGGAACTCCTTGGGGTCCCCCACAAGGAGCTATAAAGTGTTGCTGGGGAGAAGGACGTCTGGGGTGCTTTGCTTGGCCTGCTGCCCCCGCAGCCTGGCCCTGAATAAGCGGATGAAAATAGATGAATGGATGGACCGTACAAAAAGCAAAGACATTCAATTCACAAGGACGAACTATAGAAAGAAGCAGAGAAGCTGGAACCAGAGAGACTTGTCATTTTTGCTTGACAAATGACTTTAAATTCTAATTTATTATTTAAATAGCTATGAATGAACTTTTCTATCCGTTGCCTAGCAGATGAATTGACAATCGTTTCTAATGCTTTCAGTACTAATTTAATGCAGTTAAGCACACAGTCATGACACTTAGTGGGTCCCTCGTGCATACAGTGAAGGTATGGTGTGAGCCAAAATCTCAAGGCACACATCTGTGCACAATAGCCTCTATAAGTTGCGTTATCAATCTTATCATGGCATAAATCCTTGTTTTTGTTTGCTTATATCAAATAACAATTGACAACCAATGGTAAGTCATGAAATGATTCAATAATTCAGTTTTAAACCTTTTAAAATTACATCAAAGCACCAATAACACACTCATTTAAATAGGAAATAATGTTAGATATTCAATTACGTTACATTTTTAGCTGGAGTTTGCCTCTTTATTAGGAAATGGGTGTGCACAACATTATGATAAAGGCAATTAAAGATTCATAACTTTATGTAAAGGCTCAGTTGAATATTGCCGTAATAATGTGTGGTTATCTCAAAATCCGACGACACACCTGGATTTGCATCACAGCACACCATTTGAGAACCACTGGTATGGTCACATTAAACTTCTGTGTGCTGGTCAGCCCATAGAAACACTCATGCACCAGCCCTGTCTATTAGAAATGATGTTTATGTACAACTAATTTAAAACTATATTTTGGGGGATATATTAACATACTGAGGAAGTATTTCTAATTAGCATACCTGCCAAGTCAAAAAAATGTTGATCCTGAACTAATTGTTCTTGCAATACAGTATCCATTACAGCATTATATTACCTTTTTTCAACCTTTGGCCAAAATTACAACATTCCCCAAACCTTAACCAAAGTGCTTTTGTTTGCTAAACCTAAGGCAGGAGTCGTGACGCAAGCCTTTGCTGTTGTTAAAGTCCTGCACTTTGTATAGCCGCCATCCTGCTCAACCACCTCCTATTGAAGCCTAGGCGGGACACGAATGTAGAGTTGCGGTATCTGACAGTAATGTTGTCTTTGAACATGATCCAGGCAGCAATTACGTTGCCACAACATCGTAATTAAGAAAGCAGTTAAGTTACATACAAACATTTTAGGAGACAGGGTTGCCTGCACTGTGTTTGAATCTATAGGTCATTGTTTCATTGCCATATTTAGTACATTGTCACACCACTAGACCACGAACTGGTTTCATTCTCGCACTCCGTGATCACTCTGATTGAGTGCAAGGGCAATTTTGTCATGTGACCGTACTTTAATGCACAAAATACACAGAATTCATCCCACACTATTAACCCGCATTTTGTGGCACAAAGTGTGAAATATCACGCTGGCAAATGTCACGAAATTGCAATTTACACATGAAAGGAAGAGGCTGTTTGTGCATGAAATTTCATCCTGTGACATTAAAAGCAAGAAAAGCACAAAATAGACTGCAGTGCACAGTGTGTGACAAAGTGCAACTCAGCAACTTTTGGCAGACAAACTGTATCAGCAAAGAGGAGCAGTGACCATAATTTGAAACTGTAGACAACACACTGCAGACTGTATACTGATGGTTGCCTACAGCATACAAAGGGGATCTCACACATAGTATTAAGTGGAACCTCATATAAACCATTTTTGCATCAGTGTTTTGTGTCAGTAGAATTTAAGTATACTGAAGTACACCTGTTTTCAGTATACTTAGTATACCTCCATGAGCATGTAAATAATGGTCTAAAAGTGTGCTATTTTTAATGTATTAGTGTAAATTGGGGCTAATATAGTTAAGATGCACTTAAATATACTTAAGTACATCTTTTAATATTAATGCTGTTCTTTTTAAACATGTATTTTTTTCTAATTTAAGTTCATCTCAATCAATTTTTTTGATAACTGTTTATCTGGTTGTGGGGGCAGCAGACCAGGCAAAGCACCCCTGATGTCCCTCTTCCCAGCAACGCTTTCCAACTCCTTCCCAGGGATCCCAATGTGTTCCCCCGCCAGATGAGATATGTAATCCCTCCAGCATGTTTAGGGTCTGCCCCGGGGCCTCCTACCAGTTGGACATGGCTGCAACACCTCTAACAGGAGGCGCCCAGGAGGCATCCTGATCAGATGCCTTAACCATCTCAACTGACTCCTTTCAATGCAAAGGAGCAGTGGCTCTACTCTGAGCTCCCTCCAGATGTCCGAGCTCCTCACCCTATCTCTGAGGCTGAGCCCAGCCAACCCACGGAGGAAACTCATGGCATTCTTTCGGTCATTACCCAGAGCCCATGACCATACTGTAGGTGAGGTTCAGGATTAGGGTTGGGACTCGTTAGGATTTTAACAATTCCGATTCCTTACAGATTCCTTCTTAAGGGTCCAATTCCTTACCGATTCCTCTTACCGATTCCTACATTATATTCATTATACTTGCTATACTTTAACAAGTATATAATAAACACAAATGCAATCATACAAATACAAAAACTTTATTCTAACTGTTGCACAGTACAATTAGATGAAAATACACATTTGTGTGTGGTGTGTATTTCAGATTTAGAGCTTGTATCATCTCCCTGAGAATATATAACAACAAAAAGTGATTCTCTGATTTCTACAGTAACACTATTACCTCAAATTAACCACAGCAATGTAATAAAAAATACTTATATGCATTCATGCTTGGGCACTGTTATTTACATGACAACACCTGAACAGAACACACACACATATTGGCTGTTTGTTTCTACCGCTCCCCTTGCTGGAAGCGTTGGACCTTCCACCGCCCGCCTCCGCCTTGATTAAACGCTGTTTAAATTAAATAAAAGAGGGAGACAGGTTTTTCCTATTTTATCTTATTTTGTTATATTTCTCCCTCTCCCCTCGCTGGAAGCAGTGGACCTCCCGCCGCCCGTTCCGTCTCAAACACGGAGGTCTCCCTCTCCGCAGAGCACCCACGGCGCATGCCCGGCCTGTTAAATAGCCTGTAACTATAACAACTGTGTGACACAAACTCAGTGCATTAGTAGGCTCGTTAAATAATGTCGGGCTCGGTCGGGTTCGGACAGAAATATGCGGCCCGTGCCGCACTCTAATGGAAATGCACGTGAAGGTTTCTTTTTTTTTTTTTTTTTTTTTTTTTACAATCTAGAAACTGTTTGCAGGAACCGTTACTCCAAATGTGATGGCACCGGTTCCGGAACTGGAACTTTGGACCCGGTTCCAAAAAAGAACCAGATCCGGATCCCAACCCTATTCAGGATGTAGATGGACCAGTAAATCGAAAACTTCGCCTTCCAGCTCAGCTCCCTCTTCACTACGACAGTCTGGTGCGGCGCCCGCATCACTGCAGAAGCTGCACCCAACCGCCGATCCATCTCACACTCCATTCTACCTTCACTTGTGAACAAGACCCTGAGATACTTGAACTCCCACACAGGCAGTAGCTAACTCCCAACAAGAAGGTTCAAGAAGACCACATTGAAATGGTACAGTCGGAGACAGAGTACCTCGCCCAGTATGGGGACACCGGGGCCCCCCTCTGGAGCCAGACCTTGGGGGGAGCTCACTAACGAGTGCCTGGCAGTCGGGCTCAGCTCAGTGAATAACATGAAGTCGCCACCCTGTGGGCAACCCACCTGCAGGGACTGGCATCTATTTTTTATTTTTTTTTTTAATCTGCAAATTTTATGGTATTTTGCGTACACTCACATATTCATATCACATTGCAAAAGACAAAATCTTAACAGAAATTTAAATGTTAGTAAACGACAATGTCCAGGCTTCAAGTTCAAAGAGGTAAATGTATCACTTTATTTAAATGATTTGTCATTACATGTCAAGGAAGACCGGTCCAACTTCTCACTGTTCATCACATAAAATGTGGCATCTTAAACTATTTGTTGCAACAGAAACAAAAACCTTTATACAATGTTTTTTATTACTCGTAATATACTGTATGTATTCTAAGATTACACATGAATAAGAATAAATACATGGAAACAAACAAACAAACAAACAAACGGTTCCTAAATTGAGTTGAGCGAATTACATTTCAAGCGGTGTGCTTTAAAACAAAGTGTCGTCTGGGCAGTGTTTATCTCACTGGTCACTTACACACAGTAACCTCCTGTACTGGTCCACAGAGCACACACACATATACACACACACATACACACACTCATTCACTTTCCCTTAGCACACAATAAACAGACACATACATAAAGTTTGCAGTTACATTTGTTCAGACCCACAAACTCCTCCGCAGACACACACACACACACCCGCCCAGCGAGAGAGGAATCTGCTGTGTCAGTATCCTCGGAGTGTCTGCCCCAAATATTCACAATGACTCTCTGTGTCTCTCTGCTAAGCTCACCGGATCTCTTCGTGGGAACGGCAGCAAAGTAGATGAGCAAATCCTGACTCATCTTCAGCGGAGAAAACCTCGCCCTTCCTCCACAGCCTCCCATGGGTCTCACACACTCCTTCCTTTTTTCATCAGGTGTGTGTGTTGCTTTTATTTAGCCTGCACCAGTGCTGATAAGCTCTAATAAATGATTATGCCTGGGGCTGTGTGAGTGGGTTTGTCAGTCTGTGTGTGTGTGTGTGTGTGTGTGTGTATGAGTTCTCCACAGTGTATAGGTCCATATCTTCATTTTTTTATTACATAATTAAAGAATAAGTGGAGTTATAAGATCAGGTGGAAGCGATTGATGAGCCTGTAGCAGCGGATTGGGCGAGGCTTGTGATTGACACGTGGGGTTATCACAGGGGAAATGGGAGGAGGCAGTTACATAACGAGGCATTCAGTTGCGGCTCGTCAGTTCTCCAAAAGTGAATGGGCAGGTGCAGCGCAGGGGAGCAGTGTGAAGGGCGGGGTCAAGACAACTCATCGATGAACCTGTAGGAATGGCTCTGTGTTTGACGTGCCAGGTCACTGGCAGTGGTAAATAGGCTGGACGTACTCAGGGGGGAAGTAGCCCACATGTCCATGGCAACGGCCCCTCCAGCGCAGCGAATCGGAGCAGTCAATGAGTTCGATGACGTCGCCACGCAGGAAGCGTAGCTGGGATGGGTGGTGGGGGGTGAAGTCGAAGAGAGCGTGGGCGTGATGAGGACGCTGTAGGGGGGGGAAAGGTGAAGAAGAGGGAGAGAGGGATGGAAGAAAAAAGGAGAGAGACGGTTAATGAAAGCTTCACAACTTTTGAGGCAACTCTGAACTTTACCCAACACATCAGGGCAGTGGTTATCAACCGCACTAAATATCCCAGTTGGTCACCAACATTGTTTGACATCGATATTTTGTTGAACTTTTGTTGTAACATCAGGTTACCAAAATTTAATGACAGATGTCTAATGCCAACATCAGTTTAACATAGAGCAACAGCATTTATATGGAGGCCAAAATCAAATGTCTGTAAAACATCATAATGGTAACATCCACACAACATGAAATTCTAATGTTGTTAAACCAGGGCTCAGCTACCTTTACTATCAAAAAAGCAATTTTTGACCAAAAATAATACGGACAATTTAGAGTCACCAATTAATCTGTAGGTCTTAGGTCTGTGGGAGGAAGCTGGAGTACCTGGAGGAAACCCACACTGACATGGGGAGAACATGCAGACTTCACACAGAAGGGCTTCTCCACTCTGGGGTTCGAACCCCCACCCTGGATTTGTACTGGGAGCCCTTTTGCTGTGAAGCGACAATGCTAACCACTGTACCACCTTGCTGCCAATGAAAATAATCTGTGGAGCCACAAAACATATTTGAGTATTATTATCTAGGTGACATAGCCTGTTAAGTCTAAATTAGCCTTCATTACTATGTTTTGCCTACTGTAAAGGGAACTATTTATGATTATTTTGTACTTCAACTTTGCAGAGCTGGCAGTGAAAGCAAATTATTTCAAGACTTTTACCTTTTTGGATTTGGCATCCATAGCTAACCAGTCAGGGAGACTCAAGACTAGCCACTGCTGTCAAGGTTAGGCAAAATTCTGAGGAGAAGGTGCCAGGCAGTAGATGTTTTACACACATTTTAGATGTTGAAATGTTAAAACTTTTTTTTTCTTCACATTTTTACAATTGGAGAATGTAGGAATTGCTTTAGGCCCACAACATTGATAAATGAAAATTAAAATGTTAAAAAAAAGTTAATCATTTCAATATAATTTTTTTGTCAAAGCCACAGGGAGGCTCAGGAGCCACAGGTTGCCCACACCTGCATTAGACCAATACAAATATTGTCAGCATTTTCATTCCAACCAAAATTCAAGTCCAACGTCTTTCTTTCATCTGGGTAGCTACAGCTAGCAGCTGCTTAAGACAGGAAAGAGGTGGAAACTGCTACTTTTCTTTATTTTCTTTGTACACAGTCAAGCTAGCCGTTTCCTCCTCTTTCCAACCTTCATGCTAAGCAGAGCTAACCAGCTGCTGGCTGTAGCTCCAGCTGTAACATACAGACATGAGAGTAATATCAATCTAATGATCCAACAAATGGGCAGCATGCTGGTGCAGTGGTTAGCATTGTCGCCTCACACACTCACAGCAAGAGTGTTCCTGGTTCAAACCTGGGGTGGGGGAGAGCTTCTGTGTGGAGTTTGCGTGTTTTCTCCGGGTACTCCAGCTTCCTCCCACAGTCCAAAGACATGCAGGTTAATTGGTGACTCTAAATTGTCCGTAGGTGTGAATGTAAGTGTGAATGGTTGTCTGTCTTTATGTGTCAGCCCTGTGATAGTCTGGTGACCCGTCCAGGGTCTTGTGTTCCTGTGTTGTAACTACTAAGGCTCTTCAGAGGAGGTATGGAAAAAAAGCCTTATGTTTGAACTCAGCTTAATTAATTATGTTAATGCCTATCTTTACGTATCGTTTTTGTTGCTGTTTGTAATTTACACGTTTCCTTAGTGTGTATTTTAAGTCCTGGGAAATTTAGAAATCCACAGTCTACTCTTAGAAGTAACCAATCACAAAACAGATACTTTAAACTTCTTATATAATTCTTATCATATAAAGCTTTATTTTTCAGATACATTTCCAACATGGATTTTAAAATAAGAATTCAAAGCAGTCTTTCAAAGCCCTCTCTCTGTTGAAGGACTGCACAAACATCTGTTGGTCTAAAATAAATGCCCCACTGGACGACTTGAAAAATTCATGGTGGTCAGTTTGGTTGTTTTTCCCAACTCAAGACAACTCTCAAAAAGTTTGAGAGATAGTATTTAATTCAAGAGCCATGAAACAGAAGGTGAATTCCTCCATCAGTGATGTTTCTTTGAAGCATGACACTTGTTACATCTATGGCTAAAACAAAACAAAACAAAAAATGTTTGCAACACCACATGGGATACATATTCTCAGATGTTTGCTTCAAAGAGTTCAAATCAGGTTTAGTGTTTTTGCAAATGTTGCTCTTGTGTTAAGGTGAAGAGGCCTGTAATCATTGTTCTTGTATAGTACAAATATATTTTATTTATCGTTTTCATTTAACATTTATTCAGCCAGGCCATGGTCAGTCAGTCCTTTCATATTAAATATTAATACAGTGAGAAATGTCTCACCAGGACAGCAGCATGCTGACAGAAGAGCATGAAAGCAAATACTTGATGATGACTAATAATACTTTGTGCTGATTGATCCCAGTTATAAAAATGTTTTGCTGCTTAGTCATGAGACAGAAAAAGAGAAACTGAGTAAGAGACTGAGAGAGTCAGGTCGACGAAGGGTAATAAGTCTAGACTGATGTGAGAATGAGATTCGAGTGCACACCCCTACAAGCACACACCTATAACCAGCACTCTGTGAGAAGCGTGATGCTTTACGACAATTCAGCGCGTGGTGAACCGCTTCCAATTCAGCCAGCAGACGCTGTGCTTTCTCTGTCTCGCTGTGTTTATTCTACGATTCCACAAAAGTCGAGTCTTTCTTCTCCCTCGATAGCCGGCCTCCTCTGATCTCTGTTGACTCGTGAAGTAAAAGCAGTTTAAGAGTGGCAGAATAAAAGTGGCTATTTTCGGGAGCGTGCCTTGAACTTAACTAACCTCTTAGCTGTCAGTTGCACTCCCGCGGAGAAAAGTGGATGTGATATGAACTGGGAGGGAGCTGAGAGACTGGAAGGAATACCAATATTGTATTTTCTTGTGTGTGTGTAGGTAACCGTGTCGCAATTTTGGGCGCTATTGCTGTGGACTGCTTTGTCTTAGAGCGAGGCCTGATGTAATGGCATCCACGCAAACACATACACACACTAACCAGACAGCAGGATTCGGATCAAGACGCACAGACACAATCTATCAATCCCCAAAATCCTCATGGACTTATCCATTATTGTTTCTGTGATCTAGTCTAGACGTCTTGTTAGTGTGTGCACACATTGTGTATTTGGGTGTGAGCGAGCATGTGTGTGCAGGCCTCTATTTGCTCGGGTGTGTATGTGCATGTGTGTGTGACGGCGCAGGGAAAACCCATTCATTTTTCCATGCCGGCTCCTGAGGAGCAAACGGTTTGGAAAGAGAAATATGGTCTGTCTGTATCAGCTGCGCTCGGCTGCCTTGTGATCAACGTCCTCTTCGGCGCCTGCTCCGACCCAGAGCGAGCGCTGACAGTGGAACAAATTACTCTGTAACATCAATGGACTACAGCTTTATACTAGATTTGTCTCCACACACACACACACACACACACACACACACACACACAGAAGACACTGCCTCTGTTTCCACTTGAAAATGACAAGGTGTCAAAAAGAGGTCGACATTTTGCATGAACTGGCTTTGTGTTTGAAGAGAAAGCTTCGGGGCACGAGGACGTTAGGGATATGTTGAAGGGGAGAAAAAGAAGGCAGAATTATTTCCCACCCTGCCATGGTGAGATAAGAAGTGATCTAGTGCCACGTAATGAGCTGATGTGGAATCAGTGTGGAAAGACCAACCACACAATAAGACGGACGCACTGCATCGAGATGCACGGATTCGGATTAAGCCAGACGTCTCTAAGAAACTGACCCATATAGTCGAAAACTAAGAGAAACTTTGATCATGTGGTGGTGTGAAAGAAAGTGAGGAAAAGAATTAGAAAGACAATGTTGTCATGAAACATTTACAGCGCACAGATTGAACATGCTTTCTCTATAATCCTGTTTTCATGCATCCATTTAATAATCTAAAGGTCTAAAGGGAGCGATGCAAGAACTAGTTTTTCTGAGTGTTTTTGTGCTGTTAGTGTCACTGCCTAGTGTGAAGTGAAGATGAAATGGTGCGCTGGTAACTGAAGAAGTGGGTATACTATTAATATTTTAGAGAGCATAACACAACAAGGTTGCAAAGACAGAGAGGGGAGTTACGGAAGAACTTGGCGGGAATTTAGGTATCAGGCGAGAAAAGGTCCGCATCTTTGCAAATGAAGTTCTCCTGTTATCTCTCTGGCATCGTAATTTGTGTGAAGACGACTGTGTTGTTGGGGTTTGTAGAGACACGCAGAGTGAGAGACATTCAGTGGGCGTTAGAGCTTTGTTGATGCCGAAGGCCAAGACGAAGCCCTGCAGATACGAAGACCAGCTGACCATGATTTTTATGTAAAATGACACACAGTTTGGATCCGAGCTAAATGTGATGTTTCGAATGTGTTTTTAATCTGCGGACCCACCTACAGGGACACTTGAATGTCAGATGACGGTGATGTGCTAAAAATCCTGGAAGCTAATGAAGAGAAAGGTAGGATGGAGTTTGTGTAATCTTGTCTCTGTCTTCTTTGTTCTGCTGCCAGACTGAAGAAAAAAGGCTGTAGCAACACATTCAGGAGGAATTTAAAGCATAAATTATTTCATAAAAGTCCAAAATAAAGTCTAAGTAAGTAGCACAGGATGTAGATTTAAAGCCACAAACCAATAGGTTGTGACAGAAATACTCCATGTCTAATCGTGTTGCTAAAACAGACGACAGAGAACGTACAGTTTACCCCTTAAAACTCTCATTAAAACGGCTGCAGAGTAAACAAGGCTACATATATAAAGGTATGACTAAGCTGCCGTGATCTGATGTGGAATGACAGACTTTTTCTGAGGCTACACAGCCATGTAGGTAAACACGGCACCTTTAGCACGCCACCCTCAACTATGGGGCATGTTTTGATGCAGATACATGCTAGCTCACGGCCATGGCAGAGCAACATGGTGACCTACAGCACAAGAAAAGTCACAGCCAGCGCGCTAATGTTGGAATGATACAAGTCTACTGTACATATGTGTGTGTAACCAGGAACAAGTAACTGAGTAAAGCAACGATTAATGTTTTTCCCAGATCCTGGGTTTGTTGACTGGCCAATACAGAATGCAATGACTGAATGATTTATTATTGTGTAATACAAACAGTTACAGGCATGGGCTTACAAGACACCAGAAAATCAAACAAGGACCAGAATCCAGCCTACATATTTTCAAACATGGAGCAAAAAAAAGAAAATGGAGCTAAGCGACAGACAACCATTGACGATCACATTCACACCTGCATGTCTTTGGACTGTGGGAGGAAGCTGGAGTACCCAGAGAAAACCCTGACACTGGGAAATCATGTAAACTCCACACACACACACACACACACACACCCTGGGATCTTCCTATTCTGGAGAGCCACAGTACTCACACAAGGCAGGGAAAAAAGTTAGGCCAGTTTATCGAAAATACGAAAAAGAAAAACAAAACAACAGACCAAGTCCTTCCAAAAATACATCTTGTATGGTCCTCTACTGACTCAAATCTTCCCAAATGGACATGTTTCAAGAGGAATATGATCCGAAATCAGAGAGAAATCAACAACATCAGAAACCAAGATTACATGCTATCCTGATGTTAGCACGTAGCTACATGTAGCAGAGTATGTACTTTGAATACTTGCAGTATAGTTTGTCTCAAACAGTTGGAAAAAAAACATGGAAACAGGGCATTCAAAACAGTCTGAAGCCTCAGGTTTTTGCTCACAGGGAGTAATTTTACATATGTTTACCATATTATTTAAAACCAATATGAATATTATATTTTATTATTATAAATATAACACCAACAAAAAAAGGCAAATTATAATAGGTCCCCTTTTATGTTGAGTGTTATTGTTGTAATGGGGCATTAACAGCCTAAAGATGAGATAAAGGCCTGTGAGTACACTATCACTCTGGATAAATCTCTACAACAGCTGT
The DNA here is from genome assembly GCF_041903045.1 of Epinephelus lanceolatus. NCBI lineage: Eukaryota > Metazoa > Chordata > Actinopteri > Perciformes > Serranidae > Epinephelus > Epinephelus lanceolatus. Next base: position 32,318,620 of record NC_135751.1, read on the forward strand.
GAGGATGTGGGCGGGGGTTGTTAAGTGAGGACCATTTGTTAACCAGGAATTTCAAAATATGATGAAGAGACACCAGTGACTGTTTATACCTGTTTATTCATTGAGAAAGCAGGGCAAATTGACTAACTTGGCACACCATCACATTAAAATGTAATGGAGAGAATAAATGGAGTATGAAATAGCAATGAAATTAACAAGCATAAACATTCTGTTATGGTCCTAAATAAAAATAATTTTATAACGGCAATAAATGGCTATAAAACGGAGAGGATTGCAGCATCTGTCTGAATTATCCAGTACTCATACTTCTTAGAAGTGTTAGAAGTCTAACTTTGGTTTAGTTTATCAGAAGTCATGGCAGACACATAGATCCAGTGAAGATGGAAGATGATTTGGATGAATTATAGAGGCATTTTGAGCAATTATTGTTGGTATGCGACTATAACTGTATGCAGAGATTATTGCACCAGGTCTTCAGTCCTAACCCATTTGGTTATAGTCAGAAAAAGATCATGTTTTGGCCTTTATGGGTCACAACCACGGCAGGAAATACAGCTATGACTTGGTAAAAACAACCCCTTTATTGGACCACTATCCCAGCAGGAAAGGCAGTGATGACTGTAAAATATCAACTGCTTTTCGCGCCACTATCTCGACAGAAAATGCAGCAATGACTTTGTAGAAATCAACCACTTTTAAAGCCTAAAAAGCAGCTGGAAACACAGTGACAGGGCGCTACAAAACACAAGTTTTGCGCCAAAAAACTACTGAAAACAGGGATGACTCACTAAATCACAAACTGTTTAGTTGTATGTTTGTCTCAAACAGTGGTCTGCAGCTTGGCAGGCATCTCACCAAGGTAGGGCTGCCTCCTAATAGTCGACCAAACGTTAGTCTATCAAGGTGATATGTAAACTCATCTTCATTGGTCGACTTTAAACATGACATATAGGGGTTTGCAGAAACGTACAATGCCAACATTTTCTTCTTGTGACTGAGCTGTAAGTCGAGAACAGAAGATTAATGTGTGTGGTGCACCAGTAGAAACTGTTTTACTGTACAAATATAGGAAAGTAGAATTCTCAGGAAGCCAAAATGCTCAGAAGGAGCTGGTGTTGTTTCCACGTGTTAGCTGCTCACATTAAAGAGATTTAGATTGTGAGAGTATTTAGGTCATACAGTTTTTTATCCTCCCATGGGATGGCTGCCGTTACCTCCCGTTTAACTACCATCATAACGGCCTAAAGCTAAATTCTCAACTCGCACCTGCTCCAGCTGCGTTTGTTCAGAGGACTGTGCAACTTCCCCGGTGATTTAGAGCAGGCGTGAAAATGTTTAGGTGTGAGGCAGGAAGTTACTAAACAAGAACTAAATTTGCGTGAAGCTTCTCGGTGAGACAAAAACCTATTTTTAGGATCAAAACCTGTCAGAGTCTCCTGCTCCACCAGGTGAGATACTGCAGCAGTCTGGCTGCTCAGCAAACCGCCTCTGCACAAATGGAGATTATGAGAAAAACAAGACCCCTGTTTTATAGCAAGAACCTCATGTGAGCTATAAAATCAGACTTTTAGCAAAATTATTCAGTGGAACGGCCAAATCCTCCTGACTTTAACACTATACTTTATTCCATTACACTTATACAACAGCAAGTATATGAAGAGATGGATAAGAAGAGCTCCCTGAATCGTAAGGACCAGATTTATTGAAGTAAAGCTCACACATCACAGAGATCAATAAATGTGGATCAGCTTCCAAAGAAGATACGATTCAGACGAGCTCAACACATTTCAAGCAATCAGATTTTCTTCAAGCTCGTGCTGATGATATGGGCATAAAAATACTGAACTATATTGATATTTTGGCACGTATTTTATTCTTTTTTTTAAATCATTAACCTCTTAATCAATGCATCAATTCCACTAGGAGCCCGTTCTTAAAGGTTTTCTTGTGTAAAGACATTTTACTGCAGTCATTTGGCTCCAATATTTCGAGTCAGAATACAAATAAGACAGGGGAAAAGTGAAAGACATGCAATGTGCTGCCTTGCCAGAGTGCCAATACCTGTTTGAAATGTTTTAAATACATTGTTGTTAATGCCACAAACACGGACGGATGTATACATGCGAGTTTGTGTCTAATTTCCTCCTTAAGTTTTGTTCTATTGCCAGCACTGACTCACCTCAAAAATACCACAAAGCAGCACCTACACGCTGACACCTTTAGATGCATCTGCATGCAGCCCAGTGAGCCGATAGTGAAGTGCAAGGTTTTAATTCTCTAACAAAAAGTAAAGTCAATCCAAAGAACTGGTTACAAACAGACCCAATCTGCAGTGTTGTGCACTAAAACAGGTGGCAGCAAAATGTGGAAGCTGTGCTCATCTGTTTTAGAGCTGCTCTGGGCTGAATGAGGGTGTTAAAATGCTGCTACAGCCATTAAAATGGCCACACACGTTTAAGAGAAGACAAACACCCCGAGCAACTTGGGAATTTTTTTTTTCATTTGTAAATGCAGCTCTGCTTTTAGACTGGATTTCAAGTATTTTTCGATCCGTTCCTATGTGGAAAATGGACAGACCTTTATACTTACTCACATTAATACACTTTAAGTCTATACACATAATTTCTGTGAATACAAAACAGATACAACTGGAGGAGAGAAGAAGTGGTAATTGTGTTACACTTGACTGTAGAGGTCATGTGGGGTTTTGACATTTCTTATTAATCTTGTTTACTACGAGCGCGACGGGTTAGTCACCACATGTTATGGGATGCAGTTCTTATGAGTAGGGTTGGGTCCCGAGAACCGGTTCCAAATTAGAACCGGTTCCGAATTTTCCGTTCCACCTGAATCATTAAGAAATTTTAATTTCGGTTCTGCTTTTCGATTCCTAAAAGTTGTCCCTCGCCGCACACACTCGTTTCTGTTAAAAACGCATGTGCAGCTGCGTCTACCTCCAGCTTCTCGCGGCACGCCGTTCTGTTTGGACTGCACACGGATATTTTCTTTGTTGATAACAAGATACGAACCTGTATAACGTAAGTTGTTCGCCATCATGGAGTGCAGCAGGCGCTCTAAAGTGTGGCTTCATTTTGTCAAAACGGATGACTGTTCGGCAGAGTGCAACACTTGTGACAAACGTATTTTGTGCAATGGAGGATGCACCACGAATATGGCAAAACATCTTCGCCAGCAGCACAGTATACAAATAAAAGAATGTACCGTGTTTGACATGCTGTGCCGGCCTCCCTCCTCCTCACAAGCCTCGTCCTCCTCCGTCAGCCCGGCAGCCAACAGCCAGCACCTCCTCGCCGGAGCCCTCGCAGTCGGGTAAGTTCAGTGAACTTTTATTGAAGATTTAAATAACGTTTGTTTAGTTTCTAAATTTAATAAGCAACCGCATCAAATGTGTTTTTGTAGATGAAAGCTCGCAGTCGCAGACTTTACGGCCTAACGTTACTGCTCAAGCTAACAAGCTGGTCCCACAACGTGAAACTCCCTTCACCTTAGCGGCTGGAAAGTTAACCGACACTGAACAGGTGAAATGTCATTCATGCACAAACACTGTCTCTCCTCAGTCATTACAATGTTTTATCTAAATGCCAAATGTTGTCTGTAGTTAACAGTGCATGATTGTGGAGGAGATGGTGAGAGGAGCCAGGGCGACAAGGAAGGAGTGGAGAGTGAGGAAGAGGAGCATGTAAGCATATGATAGCAGAAATTATATTTGATAGATTCTGAATCTTAATTATTATATATGGATGCTTGAACTTTTTTGTGATAAGCTTGTTTGTTATTTGTTTTGCAGCCACCTCCCCGCAAAACTGTGAGGATGACTCCACTGGAGGAGCTTTTTGCTGACGAAGATGCTGTAAAGATGACATCACTGCAGACCTCCACATCCATCCAGGACAGAGTTGAGAAGGAGTTGTAGATGTACAAGGATATGCCACCCATGGTTACATCTGATGACCCTGCTGCTTGGTGGTGGAACATGCGAACGACGTATCCTTGTTTGTCAGACATGGCCTTTTCATTTTTATGTGTACAGGCCTCCTCTACACCAAGTGAACGAGTTTTCTCCACTGCGGGAAACACAATCTGTGCTGAACGTTCACGTATACTGCCTGAGAAGGCTTGAGATATGCTTATTTTTCTGAACAAAAACTGTTAATGTGGGGAGTTTTTATACCTGCTTGTTCCATGCAGGCCTCCTTTACACCGGGTGAATAAGTTTTCTTTAATGCGGGAAACATAATCTGCTGGACGTTCACATATACTGCCTGAGAAGGCTTGAGATATGCTTATTTTCTTGAACTGTTTCTGTTCTGTTTTTTTATACCTGCTAGTTCCCTGCAGAATGTGAATGACTGACTGAATGTGAGTCAATTTGTGGAAAGGTGTATTTAAAAAAAAAAAAAAAATTGTGTGAAATAAGCATTTGACATTTTATGACCCCGCCCCTCAAAGAATCGGAATTGAGAATCATTAGGAACCGGAATCGGAAAGCAGAATCGGAATCGGAATCAGAATCGCTAAAATTCAAACGATACCCAACCCTACTTACGAGTAATGGGACCTTATTGTAACCTGTCACATCTTGTTAATCCTTTGACTTGAGGACACTAGGAAGCATAGTGCAGTACGCTAGGGCTGCCCCTTGAGATTTGAATCGTCAGTTGAAGACTACTCAGTTGACTGAGATTGCCTCAAGTCGAGCAGTTGTCTTTTTTTTTGTTTTTTTGCTCGTCAGTGTTTTGTGCAGTGTACTTCAGGGTACTGGCTTTTGCGCTCTTGACTTTCATCGCTCTGGCTTATTACTGTTTATATGAACCGATCACAGTCGTCTTGCACGGTACTAAGCCCAGGATACAACAATGGTGCTTTTGGGAAATAGTGTCGAAGGAAACTTGTTTTGGTGGAACGTTTGCACCTGCCTCTCAAAGGAAAACAAAATAACATTTACAGTCCTTCAACTTTTAGTGATAAAAAATACAGAATCTGATAATGGGTGACCCAGAGGTTAAGCCTACAGTGAGATGAAGCCTACATCTGTTATGTCAGTCTACTTTATTGCCAGATGACTCAACCTAAATCCAGAAAGAGTCATGTCAGTCTGTCCCTGGAAAAACAATCTGATGCATAGTAATTTGTAGGGCGTCCCAAGACTAAGAATTTTCCTCGTCAACCAATAGATGTCATTTAGGGCCATTAGTCGACAAGTCACCTGCGTGTTTACGATATTAATTTAATTATTTTGGGCGAAAAACAATGGTTTGAGTTGAAGGCGTGAGAAAGAATAGTATCAGTAACATTGTTAACACTGTGCTACATTACAGAGAAATACAAAACCGTACTAATGAAGCTTCATTAATATAGGCCTATATTTTATCTACAAGTGCACGTCACACACTGAGCGAGCCGCCTGTTAATGACGCTGTGGGCTAATGGGCATGTAGCTACTTCCATGTTTCAGATGATACGTCATGTTTGTAGTCGACCAATGAAGATGAGTTTACATATCACCTTGGGTTCATCCTTCACCTTCTCAAAATGATCCCACACTTTGGATTTCCTGCCCGACATGTTATTAACTAGCCTGTGGAATAACCGCAGGTACCAGCTCTGGAAATTAACCCGACTCCTGTCTGACTGCTGAGCGTGGCCACTTCCTGTGTCTGTCCTTTCAAATTAAATTCCCACATGGTCCAGTCATATAGGTTTGGATTTATTTTGACAAGGCGCAGCTCCGAGTAGAGTTTCACGTTTGTTTGTTTTCTGCAACTAAGCGACCAATGAAATCTTGCCAATAAATGACCTTTTTGGTTGACTAAGGTTTGGTTCGACTGTTAGAGGGCAGCCCTAGTAATTTGTGTGTTTAACCTTTTTGTTTAGCATTCGTGACTGTGTATTCACAAGCCTGCACCACAATTAGTACGAGTCATCCTAGCAATCCATGTAATAGTTTGTTCAGGTATTTCACTCAAAACCACAAATGTCAACCTTGTGCTGTCGCTAAAGAAACATCAGAGAATCATCAGATATTTTAGGGTTCTTCCTCTAAGGACCATGAACGTCTGCACAAGATTTAATAACAAGCCATCAAGTAGTTGTTGAGACCTTTCAGTTTGGACCGAAGTGGTGGACCAACAGACCGACTAACCAACATTGCCATCCAAACAGCCATGCCGTAGTCAAACCCTTCCTTTTGTAAAACCTCACATCACTTCACATAAGTCTGCTCTCAGTGATCGACACTGCAGTTCAGCTCCCTAATGAACAACTGTCTATTCTCAGGTGCCAGCCTTGATGTGATGAGTATTAGCACATGGCTTGTGTTACAGCGATACGAACATGCTGCCACGTCAGGATCGCTGTGGATCACATCCCTCTGCAAGCAAGCGGGTTCGCCCGCGGGCACGGCTCGCCTGCCACTCCCAGGAATACTTAACATGCAACGTGATCCTGTCTGCATAATGACTTCACAATAAGCAACAACAACAGCTTCTCCCATGGTGACACCATCATGGGAACTACCTGTCATTTCGTTTCTCTCTCACTAAACTACATTAAAACAATAAAGGAGACAAAGGGTGTGTACAGACTGTAAAGGCCCTTTGAGACAAATTTAAATGACTTAAATAGCTTATAAATGGTGCAGATGAAAGTGAAAACCTCGACCAGGCTCATGATGTGTCTGAGTTACAAAGGGAAAGTGGACTAAACCCAAGAAACTAAAGAAATGTTCTGTCCAAACTTGACATATGGAAACTTAATCATGACTTCAGTAAATAATTGCCTTTTAAATCAGTTCTCTGTCTCACTCCCTTTGGCTCGCTGCCTAAGATGACTGATTTGGTTCGGCTCCAAGCTGACGGCAGCCCTGTGATCTTTCATCATGAGCTGCACCTCTATGTCAAACACTGCTGCCACAGTCACAGCTCCAGAAATTTCACCAACATATGGACTGCCCCCATAGCTGTCAAAAGACAAAACTGGTTATGCCTGGCAGTCACAGCGAAATGAATTACGAGCACCTGGGCTGCTTGGTACATCTGTAAAAACACTGATTTGACAACAAATGCTGCTTCACTGTGTTGTATAACCTCATCGGATACTTAACTTAATCTCTGGCGGTTTAAAGAGACAAGGGAAAAGGAGGAGACTGATGACAAGAAGAACAGATGTGTTTTAAATGGTTTAGGGAGGAGATTAAAATTGACGTTACAAAATAAACTGCTACGTAACTGCTGTGGGTTAAGGTGGATTTCTTAGAAGAGACTGCCAACATACTGATCTGTTGTGTAAACAATATGAGGCAAGAAAAACTAATTTTAGTAAATTCAAAACCGCAACACCCTCAAGACTGTTTCCTCAAATTAAAAATAGCAGAATATTTTAGGAGGCAGGGGATAGCAGAATTAATTTTTACAGTTTGCAAGGAAAGAAATCTCTGATATTGAGCAACATTTTTAAAATCATTAATCATTAATAAAGTGCCATTTTTTAAACTGTCTATTGATAAAATATTAATTTTATTAAATTGGCTATTGATAAAATATTTGTGCTTTTTGCTTTGTCTGCTTTGGTTTAAAAGCTTTAAAAATCCAAGGTGGCGACAGCTGAAAAACTGAACCTCAGGCTTTAACATTGTTTACAGCCAGGTAGAAAAAACTGTTTTGGTCTCTGTAGCTAATTTCCTCCTTGACTTGCTGATTTGCATATTTGTAGAAGTATTTTTAGGGTTTGATGTAACTCATTTATTCTTGATCTTGATCAATGTGATCAATAATAATCTCTGATAAACATTACAAGTAGCCTACTAAGAGGAAACAACCTTTTTGTAATTATTCCAAGGTAACAAAATAAAATAACCTTTTGTTTTCTCAACATTTAATTATGTCAGTTTTTTTTTTAAATTATTATTTCACAGCTTGTTTTCCTGAGATGATAAAATAATTAATTTGTGATGTTGAAATGAAAACATTAAAAAATAATTGTGAAGATGGCTGTTCTCTGCTTTCGTAGTATATACACTGAAATGCGACTTATATTTATATACACAAGGGAAAAAAACAGGTGTAAGACTTTGTTTTGGTGGGCTAATTTATTAAGTTATTATTTTTATAATGATGTCACATTATTATTATTGAAATTATTGTTTTTATAATGATTTCACATCATTATTATTATTGAAATGATTATTTTTATAATGATTTCACATCATTATTACTCATAATAATAATAATAATAATAATAATAATAACATTATTATTATTATTATTATTAGTGTAATATAGCAAGAGTAGTGTATGGCAAATTGACATGGCAATGTCAATTTGCCATACACTACTCTTGCTATATTACAAGAGCACAAGAACACTAGTCCACATGAACAATGTTTCTCACCAGCCCAAGCTCTCTTAGAAGATGAGGAAAAACTCCCAATCAGCCAAACAAGGAAGAAACCTCAGCAGGGGCAATTCTAAGAGAGATCTCCCCTCCACAGATGGCTGGGTGAACCACACAACTACTCCTCTGCACGTCTGCATACAAACTTCCTGACGAACCAGTTCCTCCTCCTCCTGACCCTCGGTTCAGGAATGAAGATGTCCTCATCCTGTGGATGTTCTACCTCTTCATTCCTGACCCTCGGTTCAGGAATGAAGAGGCAGTCATCGCTCGGTTCAGAAATGAAGATGTCCTCATCCTGTGGATGTTCTACCTCTTCATTCCTGACCCTCGGTTCAGAAATGAAGTTGTCCTCATCCTGTGGATGTTCTACCTCACCTGAAGGAGTCGTATCGCCACACAGGCTCTCCGCACTCACTGCACTCTCTGCAGCAGGTGCGTCAGGCTCTGCGGTGGAGGGTACGCACTCCTTGTCATCAGTAGCGTCGGTGTTTACCTGACTTAGAGACTCTTCGAGCTGTTTATGAGCCTCCTCCAACTGACGACGTAGGTCCTTGTTTGCCTCCACAGTCTGGACCTGCTTCAGAATACATGCCTGAAGCTGGTGTTTAAGGTCCTGAATTATCTGTTTTGCGGTAGCAAGGCTGTCAGTAGTCGTTTTAAGTTTGTCCTTAGCCTCAGTCAGCTTGACCTGCAGTTTTAAATTCTCCTTTTTTAGATCTGAGTCGCAGGTGTCTATGATCTTTTTACCCTTGAGCCGAAGGAGGGACTCATAGAGGGTCGTGGCCTGTTTTTTCATTTCAGCTCGTGCATTGTTATTTTTACAATGTACAAGCCTCACATGGATGGCCCCTATCTCTCTAATGAGTTTACTCTCCAAGCCATGAATATAGGAGTTCACACAATTGTCCAGACTTCTGATGTTTGATGTTGCCATCCTTCTGTCTCTGCGTTGTGTTTCCCGTGTGTGGTTCAGTGGATAATATTCCTGTATATCCTTCCTGTCTAACTCAGCTTTCTAAATGAATTGAGTAGCCCCCTAGCTGTGCAACTCCTTGATTTTAACCTCTACTTACAAGTTTTCAGACTGCGTTGTGATGTCACAAAGGACATTTCCCCCCTTCCAATTCTGTTGCCATGGTAACAGCAAGTGCAGTGTAGAGGCAGGGATGTGTTTCTCACTTGTCACCTGGGGTAGTGGGTGTGGCTGCACGTGTGTGTGGGTGGAGTTATGTGTGTGTGTGGTGTTATGTATGTGGGCGGGGTTATGTGTGTGAGGCTGATTGATTGCCAAATCACCAATCACCTGCACCTGCCTGTGAATCTGTTTTGCTTGGTACAGAGAGAGGGTGAGGTAGGGTGCCGAAGGCCATTTTTCCATCACAGTCTAGTCCATACATAGTCCATCTGCATGTAGTATGTTTTATTGAAAGGGTTAAAATAAACACCCCCAAAACTGCAGTAATGGCTTCATGTTTCATCCTTGGACTCAGCATGTCAGACAGAGCCCTGCTTTCTCCTCTCAGTGACTAATTTGGTTCTGATAGTCACACAACATTAGGGGTGGGAATCTTTGGGCACCTCACCATTCGATAACGATTACGATTACGATTCAGGGGCTACGATTCGATTATAAAACGATTATTGATGCATCTTTAATTTATGTATATTGATGCACTTTTTCACAACACACATTTCTTTTTGTCTCACTGAATAAGCATTCAACACTTGCAATTTTTAAAAACAGTGCATTTGTAATAAGAAACAGTTGAATTCATTTCCATTATATTTTATTAAACATATAAATGGAAATGCTTGCAAACTGGAAAGTTACAACTTTGTTGTACGGAACCAAAGGTAACAACAGGTATCTTAAATCACAAGATACAATGCACAGTTAACCTAGAGTAACAAATGATTCGGTGGCGACAGACGTCCACGCATCACATGTAACTGTGTTCCTACCTGCCTTCAACAGCGAGGCCATGACTTCTGTTTTGGTTTGGTTGTAGAGTGTCGGGATGGCCGTGTCGGTGAAATAGCATCGGGATGGGATGGTGTATCTGGGCTCCAGTGTATGCAGCAGTGCTCGAAATCCTGATTTTCCACGACGGAATAAAGACGCAAATCCTTGGCACTAAATGCCGCGATGGCCTTCGTAATTCGCTTGGCCTTTTCGGATGAGGATGGCAGCTTTCTAATTGCTTCCTCGATTGTTCTCTGGTCGGTAGCGCCACTAGTTGCCGCAGCAACAACAGCCTGCCGTCTCCCTGACTCCTCCGTCAGGTGGAATCGAGTTACATGTTTGTTGTGTTGCCAAAGTATTTTATTTTATTTTAGCACGACACAGCTTACATATAACGTGGCTCTTGTCCAGTTCGCTTCTGCCGTCAACGTTGTAGAAGCCGAAGTATTTCCACACGTCTGCTTTTAAATTAGAAGGAGCTGTTCGGATCTCACGGTGAGGTGGGTGACGGTCAGCCATGTTTGTTTTCCTCTGTGCGTGTGTCGGCGTGTCCGCTCCAGGTGCCCAAAGTGTCCCAGAGATGACGCGTACCGCACTTCTTAGTTCGGCATCATTTAGAACCTTCTGTATTACTCTAATTAATCGAAATTTGGACGATTGTGAATCGATTCAGATTCGTCCACGTCCGAATCGCGATGCATCTAAGAATTGGAAATTTCCCCCACCCCTACACAACATGCAGTGTGAATGAACAAAACTGTGTTCCTCTTCCTCTTCACAATAAAAGCCAATCCGCGTATCACAAGTGGAATGCTTTTACTGTGAAACACCCACAGCAGGAAACTACTAATAAAACTATACAGAGGTGCCTAATTACAGAATGTGAGGACTCTGAATGGCCAAAAAAAAAAGCAGATCACAAAAACAGCATCAAAATGTGGTTTCATAATTAATTTATTCACAATGGAAAACCACCTGGAGATGGACCACAAATCGTACAACCACCTTTGCACATTACACGAATGCAGTCAGCAAAAGCGAAAGGCCTGGTAATAAAGTATTTAGGACAGTCGAAATGCCAGAAGGAAGAAAGGAAGGAAAGAAAGAAAGAAAGACACAAACGAACAAACAAACGAGGGGTTGCATGCTCACCCTGGCGAAGTGCTCGGGGTCTCTCAGAAAGACAGTCCTCTCCTTAGCGATGCTGTTGCTATGGTAGAACTCCACCAGCTCATTCAGAGAGGAGAAGAGCTCGTCCCACACGTAGTACTGACAGCAGCGATCCTGCAGCACCTTGAAATGCTGAACATGGTCCCCATAACTGCAAAACAAACAGAGAGAAGTTTAAAATACTCTCTCATATTAAAGGAACATTAGTCTTGGTCTGGCGTGGCCCGATGATTAACACCAATCAGATGTTGTTCATGTCCAAAGTCCATCCTGGGGACCAATTTTTAATGGCCTACAGCTTGTCTTTTAAAATATTCTATATTTCATACCTGCTGGGTTAATCAAGCAAGATCATTTTATATGTTTTCCATTCACGTTACAATAGCAGGACTATCGTATAGTTTGTAGGAACTATCCAGGTGAGAGTCTTGTGTTTTCATAAACAGACAAGCAAACAGATGTTTACCTAAAAACAGACATTTGCTGCTCGGCAGCAGACATGGTCACAGCAAACAAGTGTAAAGTGTAAAATCAACAGTGAAGGTTGAATATTTTTGTGCGGAAAGATGAAACAGTTGTGTTTGTCTCATTTGTAGGTGTTTTTTTTTTTTTTTCCTTTTTGAACCCATATGATGCGAGAAGCAGGTTGCCCCTGGGTATTTTCACATTGTCTAATCTGGCCCTCATGCAAAAAAAAAAGTTTGGATGCCCCCGCTTTACTCACTGGTCCCTCACAATAACTGTTTAGAGACTTGTGTAGTATCTCAAACTACTGGTCATGTGCTAAGTTTTTCCATGAGATTGTCACAAACGGCTTTAATCATTTTTAACATGTAGATCTGAGCATGTAAAAAGAAATATAATTCTGCCACTGCATCACCCATTTAGTCTCAAAATTAATTTAACATAAGGGTTAGTAGTTGAGGAGAAACTCTCCAGGATAGTTGCCATGTTTCTCAGATTGATAAAAACTGTGCATGTAGTGTAAAGATGCATGAAGATATATATGTGTCTTGAGCATGTTGTTGCAACCACGGTTATTACACTTAACTAAAAATAAAATGAAAATAAACCTAGCTTTGGAAAAAAAAACAGTTTAGTTAAGTGACATATAAATAAAAACTAGACTTTAGGGGAAAAACAAAGACTAACTGAAAGGATATTGTCTATATATATATATATATATATATATATATATACAGGAAATATCCTTAGTTCTAATCTTTGTCAATGTGGTCAAATTTGTCAACACAACAAGCATGTGGAGGCATTTGTGTATATGTTTACTGAGACTGGGATGTCTACAACACCAATAGTCGGTTTACTTCACAAAATGTTGTTTGTATCATAATATCTATTCTGAGCTTCTTAAATCTTGCTCCTGACAATGCTCACCATATTACAATAATAATTTAAATAATAATATAAAATAATAAAAATAATATAAATACTGAAACTAAAAATTAAAATGAAATGAGCAAACCTGTTTTGAAAACTACGGAAGCGTATTGCATTCACTTGACAAATAAAAAAAGCCCTGTTTTTCTGAGTAATTTTTTTCTGTTTTTCGGAGTAAATTTTTTTGTTGTTTTTTTTTGTGTAATTTTTTCTGTTTTTCTGTTTTTTGGTGTAATTTTTTCCCTGTTTTTCGTGGTAATATTTTCTGTTTTTCTGAGTGATTTTTTCCCTGTTTCCCTGTAATTTTTTTTCCTGAACGAGGAGACGAGATACTTCAAAATCTTGCGAGAAGCTCCCACCTGGCACCTTCAAGTGACCCCTGCATCCATGGTGACTCCTGCTCATGGATGTATTTTGCATCCGTGCTCCTGCTTCTAGACAATTTCAATAAGGGTAAGAAATAAAAATAGTAACTAATAAAAAAAGTACAAAACTAATACCAAAAATGGTTGAAAGATATCTTGTTAAAATGAAAATTACAACCATACATTCAAATCAAGCACAACAATGGCACTGAAAATCATGTTATAGCTAATCAAGGAGTCAGAGGTTGGTAGTTGCACAGTTGAGGACAGGAATCTTTCCTGCAGCTCTGAGGTTGGCAGATTTAAAAACATCCAGGACGACAACAGGTTGTGTCAGTTATGCCAGTGGCTCTCTAATGGTGGCATCACGTGGATTGCTGTGATGCCAATCCAGGTGTGCCATGGGATTTTGTGATAACTGCACATAATTACTACAATATTCACACCAAAAGTGTGTGACACATCAAAAGCCCTGATTGGCAGCCAGTGTGAGGGATGATAACAATTTAAAGGAGAAAGCCACGACCTACCACCGAAACAGAAGAGAAACCTGTTTTATTTTTTCTTATTTGTATTGTCTTATGTCGTGATGAGAGTGATAACACATGTGATAGAAGCTATTGTGCATAGATATAAATACAGGTGTGCCTTGAGGTTTTGGCTTGCCCTTTGGTGTGCTGCGGGCACAAAAGGTTTGAAACCGCTGAATTATGCAAATTCAGAGACGCTGAGAACTAATTTGTTGACTTAAGAGTAACTAATTAAATGTTTGTTCAAAACCCGGATATGTTTTAGCGTGCTGACAGGAACAGAATGTAGTGGTTGTTCAATCTTATTGTTCATAAATTGGATATCTTTGTAGGTTTATTGATGTTGCTGCTCTGGTCTCTGGTCTTATATCTCTGATGGTGTTTTGTAAGCCTGTTTGGGTTGGGCATATTATACATGCATGACACCATAATCAAATCAAATCAGTCACAAATCAAACTATAATAACATCACAGTGTAGCAACAGTGGAGACTGATAGACAGTCGGACATAATCTGCTTGGCCCTGGGTCAGTGCTCTTTTTTTTCACACAATAAATGTGGACCAGCTTTGGGTTGATACCAGCAGTCTTGGCCTTTAGTCCTCAAAGCCGCCCCTTTAAATCCACAGCTGTCAGCTGTTGGGACTGGCATGCACTCAGCACCGTCCTGCTCATTTGTCTCCTCAAAACACACTGGCGACCACTTATTTCCTGCTTTATTTTATTTAAAATAGCTTTTTTTTCTCATGTACATCATGTCCATAGTGAAAACCTTGGCCAAAGCAGGTGATGAGACAAAATTTAGACATTGAAGATGAAGAGAAACTCAGTATAATTAGTAGTGGAGTCTTTTTTTAAGTGTGTGTGAGTAATTTTGGAATTTAAAGAGCAGGCGATGACATTTGCATGGGCCACTCTGAGAGTCAGGGGGATTCTGTGCAAAGCAGATGGAGTTAAACACAACGCCCATTTAGATGTGAATCACTTGTCACAGTATCTAATGTACTTGCAACATTTCATATTATATTTTGAGGAACACGGAGTTGAAAGAAGATAATAAAATAAAGCTGATGGCACAAACAAAAATAGCCACCGTGCTGGAGTGCATGCCTTGTTGTTATGATTAAAAGAGTTTGGCCAGTATTCATTGGCAATCATACCTGCTCCCCTATCCTGCTCTGTGGTGGTTGCTAAGTAACTTGCCAGCTTATCTTTAGAAATCTGGACACCTCACCATGATCATACGGTTACATAACTGCATGCAATATGCAGCGGAAGTCGATGCAACTCCCCCATATTTCTAAACACATCACACAAGTGGGTGTGTGTGTAGGGCTTATGTTAATGATGGCTAAAATCTCATTTGGGGGAAGAGATAACAGCGATCTCATTATCATTTTCTCCATTGTTGCATCATTGGTGTGTTAAAATACAGCAGATTCCTCTCATAAATGACATGCCCCTGCTCTAGAATAAACACAATATAGCACTTGTGGTTTAACCTCACCGAACTCCTCCTCCTCTCTCTGCCTGGCGCTGCTCCAAGCCGGGAGAAAGTAAATGAGCACCAGCTTGTTTCAGACAGAATTCCTTTCTCTATTCAGATGCCGAGCTCTATGAACAAGCAGGGCTGACTCCCTGATGACTGGATGGCATTTAGCTACACCTCCACCCTGCCCTTCTTTCCCTGCCTTCTCTGTTTCACCCTCTGTGTCCTCATTTCCCTCCTCTCACCATCTCACTCCCGGAAAATGATGAGACTGTAGTGAAGTGTAAAAGACAGAGGACGCTTCATTAGTTCAAGACAAATGTTTTTTTTTAATCTTATTTTTGGATTGACACTGTACCAGCCTCTGTCGTCTTTGAACATTAACTCTGTGTGATCAGCAGTGTTGTGTGTCAGTCTTCCTCTCTGCCTTAAGGGCTTGTATTCGTCTCAGTGTTGCCATCACTCTTCTCTGTTATCTGACTTCTATCTAACTTTTCCCTTCCTATTGCAGCTCCTCTTGTTATCTGCTCCACTCTGTCTCCATCACTGCCCCATCCCTCCACACTGACTCACACACACATTTGTGATCTTCCCTATGAATGATCTCTATCAGCCCCCATCACTGTCCCCAGTTGTCTCACACTGTCTGCTGCGCCCTACTGGTCGGGCTTTGTTACTGCCACCAGCTGTGCAGATGTTGTATCTGGGCCTGTGCCCTCACCGGATAGAAAAGTGGGTGACAAAGAAAAAGGAAGGCAAATTTCGAATGTGTGCAGGTAGAGATTAAAGACAGGATGCAGACAGGGCAAGGACTTTCCCTTCAGGGTATTTACCACAATGACATGTAAAATGAAACACATCAAACACTTATGGGGAAGGGAAGGGAGCAAGTCATTACTTTAAGTTGTGCTGAAGCCTGTTCATCGCATCTACTTTACATTTCCTGCAGCTGTTATGTGTCAGTAAAAATGCCATGTTTAACATAGTGGTAGCTTTTGTTTGCTTGGGGTCAATTTTAAAGCACAAAAATCAGTTTTAAGCCAAGATTATAATCATCTGTCATCCTGACTAACACATTTTCCTGGTTATCCCATCCATTGTTTGACAAATGATTGACATTAAACAGAGGATAACACAATACAGCAGCCACACACACAAACTCTATCTGTCTCAATGCACAATGCGAGAAAGATGACTAAGAAAGTTGGTGTGTGGGAAATTGTGATGGATATGTAGCTATGGCAGTTTTAAAGTTTGCTTTGTTTGGAAGTTGGTCCAGCAACTTCACTGGCTTCCTGTTAAATATCACATCAGGCCCTTCATAATCAAGCCTCTTCCTACCTGTCTGAACTCCTTCATATCTACACACCCTCCCATACTCTTAAATCGTACTCGTACTCGTCGTCCTCCGCTTATCCGGGTCCGGGTCGCGGGGGCAGCAGCCTCAGCAAAGAAGCCCAGACAGTCCTCTCCCCAGCCACTTCTGTCAGCTCTTCCGAGGGAACCCCAAGGCGTTCCCAGGCCAGCCGGGCGATGTAATCCCTCCAGCGTGTGCCTGGGGCGGCCCCGAGGACTCCTCCCGGTTGGACATGCCCAAAACACCTCCCAAGGGAGGCATCCGGAAGGTATCCTTACTAGATGCCCGAACCACCTCAACTGGCTCCTCTCGATGCGGAGGAGCAGCGGCTCTACTCCGAGTCCCTCCCGGATGACCGAGCTCCTCACCCTATCTCTAAGGCTGAGCCCAGCCACCCTGCGGAGGAAACTCATTTCGGCCGCTTGTACTCGCGATCTCGTTCTTTCGCTCACTACCCAGAGCTCATGACCATAGGTGAGGGTTGGAACATAGATCGACCGGTAAATCGAGAGCTTCGCTTTCTGGCTAAGCTAAGGATCTCATCCCTGCTTTTTGCAGATGACGTGGTCCTCCTAGCCCCATCGAACAGTGACCTCCAGCTCTTGCTGGGATGGTTCGCAGCTGAATGTGAAGCGGCTGGGATGAGAATCAGCACCTCCAAGTCTGAGGCCATGGTCCTCAGCCGAAAAAGGGTGGATTGCCCACTCTTAAATCCTCTTCTGCAATCCAACTCACATCACATCTGCCTGCTTGACCACCATGGGTTTTAGAGCCTTCAGCCGTTTGGGAAAT
This sequence comes from Epinephelus lanceolatus, assembly GCF_041903045.1. NCBI lineage: Eukaryota > Metazoa > Chordata > Actinopteri > Perciformes > Serranidae > Epinephelus > Epinephelus lanceolatus. The sequence continues at coordinate 32,336,098 of NC_135751.1, forward strand.
CTCTCCCCCATGACTTTTGCAATTTTGACTCCCTTTCTTTTTTCAAATCCCGTCTGAAAACACGCCTTTTCAAGCTGCCATTTTCAGTCTGATTTAATGGAGACACACATATGGTGACGTGCACTGATGTTGACTTTATGATGATGATATTACACCTAATATTTAGAATTATGATTTTTGTCTTGTCATTTTATTAACTTTTATTGTATTGTACATAATTGTTTGATTTTATGATCTATGGATACATTGCTGCTGCTTTTAACTGTGTCTTGTAAGGTGTCCTTAAGTGCTCTGAAAGGCGCCTAAAAATAAAATGCATTGTCATTATTTTTATCATCATTAATACATTTTTTTTTTCAAGTTGGTTCTCACATGGTGGGAGAAACTGGCAAACCAGTGTGAGTTAAAACATAAAGGAATTACACCGAAACTCTGCACACGCTACCATTAACTCAGCAATATTGTATTAGACATAAAATCAAAACTTCCTAAATACTCAAGATATAACATGTCGTAAAATCTATGAGAGCATTTGATTATATGGAAGCAAATAAGAGACATAAGTATTTAGATTTTAATCACCACTGAATACTTGATACTGCAATTTAAACCACCACTCATAGCACTGACATACTTTACTTTGAAAATCCCAGTTCACTTCTTTGAAATTAAAATAGAAAAAATTCTTGATTTGCAATTTCAAAAGCTGTATTTGAATTTCTTTTACAATGTTCACAATTTCAGAACTAAAAATTCAAGTTTCAGAATTAAACAAAAAAATTGATTGGTCAAATTCAGATCTAAAAATTAAAATTGAAAAATTCTAGTAGAACATCAGATAGTAGACGTCAGATTCTACATTAACAGCACAAACTGGGGGGAACAAGTGCCGCTGTTCTCTGTGGTAGTCATCTGTGGGTTTTTGAGATGCTTTCTTCACACGGGTCACATGACTGACAGTCTGTCTGTGACCAGCTACGTGGTTTTATCAGCCAGAAGTCATTTTGTCTTTTTTTTTTTTTTTTTTAATTTGACTCAGGACAACATCTTATGGTATGGACAAACATTATATACAATAACAGAACAATGACACAGAGTGCCTAAACTACAATCAGTGTTAGTTAAATGAAGGAAAGCCATTCTTCAAAAAAAAAAACACCTAGTTCACAAATTACTTTTGGCTTATCTGATTGTAATAAAATTAATTCAAACAAAATGGATGGTTTGAATAATACTTTTGACGATTATCATCACAGAGGTTGCAGATCCTCTGGTTTATTTACTCTAGAATTACAAATAGCCTGTCTGTACTTTAGGTTTTCATGCAACAGATGATACATTTTTGGATCTGAATTTGACAAGTTCAGTTTGAACAATGTTTTTTTTTTTTTTTTTACTATTTTATTTTATTTATTTATTGTTTAACTTTGAAATTTGAGTTTTTATTCCTCCACAGCAGCAACAGACGTGGCTGAAGGCATTTTGTTTTCCTGTTCATACGTACATCCCATTCCTGTGAACACAATATCTCAAAAAGACCTTGAGGGAATTTCCTCAAATTACTTTGGACAAACATGTGAACTAATTACAACATAGTGATCAAAGGCCAAGGTCACTGTGACCTCACACAGCATGTTTTTGGCCATAACTCAAGAATTCATACGCTAATTATGACAAAATGTAACACAGATGTGTAATAGGATCAAATTAAATGCTGACATTTTATATCCAAAAGGTCAAAGGTCAACGTCACTATGACATCATGTCATAATGTTCTACAAAAACATTTTTCTGTCCATTATTCAACAACATAACTCAGGAACAGGAGGGGAGACATTTGGTCAGATACTGAATTGGTGACACTAATCTTGTAGCTGTGCTGATTGTAGAGATGATCTGTGAAGATGTGTGTGAAACATCCACGTTTTAGAATTTGCAGCATCCGTGGCTAAGTGGCTAAATGCATCAGTGGCTGTTAAAATTCAGATATTTATGTTTCTTGTCTGCTTCCATATTATTACAGGTAATAATGGTAGTGAAGTTTGGAAGACAAAAAAAGATCTTAAATATTTCATCTTGATTTTTGCATATCAATTCCACACACAGTGTCAGCAGAGGAATAATGTACCTTGCAGCGTCGCTGTATAGCTAACCAGAAGGGCTTCAAATATTTATTAAGCAACCCTTAAACTACAACATCACATCTTCATGCTCAATTTGCCCTGCGGTGCAAAACACTACTCCAACTCTGTACCACTAGAGTGAACTAATGCACTTTGAAATTTAGGCACGGACCATGGGAAAATTAGAGAAAACAGTCAGAATAAAAACCACAAAACATTTACAAAGGTCATGTAACACCTCCCACATGTCATTATACGGTCGTATGAACAATGGGAAATTAATAAAAATGTTTTAAATACTTCATTTGCTCATATTGGGGGTTGTTTACATCATCATGATCACTGACTAGGCGTCAAAAAAAGAGGAAGGGGAAGGAGGATGAGGGAAAGCAGATGTAATGTTGCAGCTATATCAGCGTTAGGTGGTGCCATGTAGACGTTTTTATTAATTATTACCCAGAGACATCAGAGACGCACGAGCGTAACACAGACAGCATCTGTCTCAACTTGATCACGAACTCACACACACACACATATGCACACATACACACTCTCCAAGTGCCCTCTCATCCCCCTGATCCAGTGTAATTAAGGCCCACAGCGATAGAGAGATTATTTTCTTTTTCCAACTAAAAGGAAACGGGTGAGAGAGAGATTAAGGGAGAATGAGAAAGACTGAAAGAGAGAAAATGATATAGATGTAGAGATAGAATGCAGAGGGAGAGATACACGGTAGATGAGGACAGAAGTTATTTATAAAACTTTAACTCCGCGCCAGCACAATTCAAGACGCATGAAGGTCATCCGTCCATCTTTCTCTCCACTTTCTCCCCATCAATCTAGTCTCACTTCCCCGTTCTCTATCTCTGTCTCTGTCTCTCATCCTGCCAACCCCCCCTTTCTCTAATCTGCTGTTCAGTTTCTAAATCGCTGCAGATGTCTGGAATCCTTCACACGGCCGCGCTGACACCTCCAGCTGTCAATTTAACTCTGTGACTGTGAGAGTGTATCAGTAACCGATGGTGGTGTCAGGGAGTTATCAGGGTGCTCGTCAGCCCATGTGCTCGATACAAATCACTGATTACATCAGTGTTTACGCGCGTCTCTGGTTGGCGTGTTTGACTTCCCGTTATCTCGTGTATCACAGGCTGAGTGTGGTGTGTGTGAGTTTGTGAAAGTGTGTCAACCAAGCGTGTCAGTGACTCAGAGGTTCAGCTCCTCCTGCAGCATCAATATATATTAGCCATCACCCGTCTCCATAGATGGATGACGAGAGAGGGCAGAGGGAGGAAGTGTGTGTGTGATGGTGTGCAGACAGGGTGCCGAGATGGAGCGAATGAGGTGAAGAGTGATAAAAGATCTGCGGTGGAAGCAATTTAGTCCAAAGTGTGTTGACGGTTCAATAAGGAGCCTTTCAGACGGAGATGATATGGGCCTAAAAGAGGGAGAAAGACTCTCTTCTCAAGTCAGTTATTATAAAACAATCAACCATATACCTAAACAAACACTGACTTCATGCGAAAAAGCAGAAATAGCAAACTCCCATCTCTATAGCTTGCATCAATTCTAACTCTTTATACTTTTTAAACCATGAAGTCGTTTGTGTCAGCCTGAAAATTTGGATAAACTGATATGATGGGTTCAGACAAGAGCTGCTGACATTGGTTGAGATCAGTTTCAGAAGATGGAGTTCATATCAGCAACTGGCAATAAAAAAATCCTGTAATAAATATAGATTTGAGTTATATAATAGTTTTTCAGAGCCAGAGATGCTTCAAGGAGAGAAATAATCTGATCACTTTAGTTCAGTCTCAACAGACAGAGTGAAAGAGCCACAGCTTTTCTGACTAGCCAAACCAGCCTATAGCAATTTGGGTACGCTAGTTAGCAACATTCTGAAAAAACAGATTGTACACATTTTGAGGCTGCTGTATATGGTTAATTCTTAAAGGAATAGTTTGACATGTTGTGAATCATTATTTTTTGCTTTCTTGTGAAGAGTTATCTTAGGTTTTTCCCCCTGTTTCCAGTCATTGTGCTAAACTAATCTAAGCTAAGCTGCTGCTGGCCGTAGCATCATATTTATCGTACAGATATGAGAGTGGTATCAATTGGCTCATCAAACTCTTAGCAAAAAAAAACGCAAGTAAGCATACTTTCTAGAATAACAAAGGATTCATTTTAGACAAGACTACTTTTTGCTATCAGTGTTGCTAGCTCTTTTCCAGTTAAAGTAGCTAGCACTAGCTCCAAAAAGGGCTAAAATTCGCCGAAGACGCCATATGCTCATTCGCATATTGATGATATCATCGTGCATTAATGGAAGTATTAAAACTTCCCTGAATTTGATTTCACAGTGCCACAGGGATGATGGGTTTTTTTTGTAGGCCAACACGGACGTTAGCTAACCCTGGTCCCCTCAACAAAAAGCCTGTGGGATTTTTCAGTTGGATTTTGGATTATTGCAAAAAATACACGTTGTTTAGCAAGATAATCTTCACAAGTTAACACCACTTTTATGATTTTTGAAATGCAATTACAGTCATCAAACGTAAAAAGCTAACGTTTATCTATAAACGAACTACACTAAGGTTGCATCTTGACTTAATGTCGCTACCACAAGGCTGTAAAGATGTTTTTGGCATGATGATGTTCTGTAGTCTCATTTAGCCACTTAGCAACTGCTTAGTGGCCTAACAGCTTCAAGATTCTCAAGTAAGGTATTTACTGGTGTTATTTTATGTTGTGGAACAAAACATGTAAATCTCTTATGCTTGTCTTAACCACAGACCTTATTTCAGGTATCTAACCAAAACTGGCTTAAGTAGAATGAAGCGGGAGTGAAAAAAATCTGATTAATTTCTGCACCAATCTAAAAACAATCGCTCAGCAGATCATTTGAATGGCATAAGAGCTATGGTGCTTATACTATAACATACTATCTACTATAATGCAACACTCACTAAGAGGGTCTGAAAATCTAGCGAGAAAGTTGCCAAGATGGCAAAACTGTTTGCTATATGATGGGAGTCAAACATTTTCTCACAGCTACAGTTGTTTTTCCCAAAATGTTGAAATACTCCTTTAAGTTTGTAGCATGGTAAGCACTGTAGACCCAAACTAAAGTCTGTTAAATGGAGACCCTTTAGGGCTAAACAAAATCATGCATTCATGATTTTATGACATGCAATTGTTTTTCTTTTATACTTGGGTTTATGTACCACTCCATCACCAGAACCAGAGAGGAGAAGGACAGAGAGGAAAGGCAGTGAGAAATATGTACAAAATAAAGTGAGAAAAAAACAGATGGAGAAAAGAAAGGAGGAGACCCTCTGGGGGGATTATTTCCCAGAGGACTGGCTGGTCTTATTTCAGCTCCACTGTCAATATGAGAAAACAGAGAAATAAAAAAGTTAAATCATGCAACCCCCCCTCCACCCACCATAAGCGCTTCCTTCCCCTGTCTATTTTATCTGCAGTCGCGGCTTGCTCTTTCCCTCTGTCTCTGTTCATCTCTCTTATATTCTACTTCTCTCTATTTCCCTCTGTATTTATGTCTCTGTCTCTCTCAAGTCTGTCTCAATTGTGTGTAGGTCACTGAACTGTGGTATTCAATTGGTGCCACTGAGCAGTGGGACAAGCTGTAAAAGCCTAACTGGACAACTGAAAACAAAGAAAAGAAGAAGCACTTTTTTCTTTCGGTTACAAATGTCAAAGCAGTGATGAAAACAAAACAACATAACATAGAAATCATAGGTTTTCTTTGGTACTACAATTTTGGCAAAGTCATCTTCATTGGGGATATTTCCAAAACCTCTAGTACTCTGTGAGAGTTAGCAACTCAGTCTCCAAGATAAATGTTGGCATTGTATGTCACTGCAGACCATGGATACATTACATTTGTGTGTTATTATGAAGCAGATGCAAGACTTAATGTCACTTTGCATTTCAATAATGCTGTGGCTAACGTTTTAGGCTCGAAAACCACTTGGTTATGGTTAGAAAAAGATTATGTTTGGCTTAAGATGCCCAATGCTTTTGATGTCACAGTCCCGGCAGGAAATGCAGTGATAGCTCCACAAAAGATTAACACATTTCATGGCACTATCCTCACAGGAGATGCTGCAATGTCTCTGTCAAAAACAATCGCTTTTCCTGGCACCATCCCTGCAGGATACACTGCAATGTCTCAGTAACAAACAACTGTATTTTGTGGCACTATCCTGGCATTTAGGTAAAACAACAACTGCATTTTGTGGTACTAATCTGGCTGGAAATGCAGCCATGTCTCTATAAAAACAGTCACTTTTCGTGGCACTATCCTGACAGGAAACACTGTAGTGTCTGGATAATAACCAACTGCATTTTGTGGCACTATACCGGCAGGAAATACAGTGATGTCTCGGCAATAAACAACCACTTTTCGGGGCACCATCCCAGGTGAAAACACAGCAACGAGTCACAAAATAGCGCCCACATTTGGTGGCTAGAAACATAGCAATGACTAGGGATAGACCGATATGGATTTTTTAGGGCCGATGCCGATACCGATTTTTTTCCATCACCCTTAGCCGATGACCGATTATGGACTGCCGATTTTCTTGAGCCGATATTTGGGGGCCGATACTGCTTTTGCTCCCTCAATTTACATAAAAAAAAAATGACACAATGATAACAAATATTACAAGTCTCAAGTTTAAAATAAGAAACATTTATTGAACAGTAAAAAATACTAAAACAAGATGGAAAGTTGAGGTAGAACAGGTAGAATATTATTATTATTATTATACATTCAAATAAAAAAAAAAGTTCAGTGCTCTTAAATCTTCCAGTAAATGTCTTTAGAAAATAAACAAATATTTAAGCTGAAGCATAAATAAAACAACAACTACTGTACACAGTAGGATTCAACAGCTTTGTTCAACTTAACCACATACTTTCAAATGAAAAAAAGTGCCAGGGAAAAATAAATCCGCAAACCCACGCGCGTATCGGCCGATGCCGATACAAGTAAAAAACTCAAATATCGGCCCGATATATCGGCCAGCCGATGTATCGGTCTATCCTTAGCAATGACCTGCCAAAAAAACAACCAGTTTTCATTTTATTATTTTATTTCACCAAGGTGACACACCATCTACCATCCCCTTCACCTCCAGATGCAAAGACAGCTCATATGCTAATTCACTTAAGAAACATCAGTGTGATACGTATGAAACAAACAAATGTATCTGTGGTTTGCAGAAACACACAATACCAGCATTTTCCTCTGGTGACTGGACTGGATTAGAAGATACCACTCTCGTGTATTAGAGCGTCTATCTCTCCGTCGGAAATAAGTAATTAGTATTTGAGTATTTCCCAAAGTGTCAACTATTGCTCTCGTGGCTTGGATGTGCATGAAGCAAGAACTTAAAGGAGAATTTCACCTGAAGATGAACCTAATTGCTGCCAGCACCGTATATTTATTCCCAAATGACGTTGCATAACTTCGCTGACTCATTTCTTCCCTCAGTTCTTTTTCACTTTTTCTCCACATACATTTATTTGTCCAGCTATATACTATGTGTTTTGCTTTTATCAGAGGGTTATCAAGCCTCCCAAGAAGACGACATTCATGGGACACTGAGTCCGCAGTGTGTTACTTAAAGCTCAAAGAAGATTATGAATCTGTAAAATAAGCACAGCCTAAAGGGTCAGTTCCCTTTAAGGTTCCTCTTTGGAGTAATGACCCTGTAAAAAGTCTAATGATGAGTGATGGCAAGGAGGCTGAATGAACAGCCCGATTCAGCACTTTGCTGTATGAGCCATCAGGCACTGGAGGCATGAGTCAGTGATATCGGAGGCCATGTCAAAAATGGTGGCATCCACAGTGGAACGCCACAACAACAGACAAACGGCTCAGGCTGTTTTAGTGAGCAGTATTTACAGTATTCCACACTCAAAGGAGGATTTTTAAGGCCAAAAATACAGGCAACACTTAAATATACCTGCAGTGATGTCATCGTCATCACACTTTGTCATCACTCTGTGTCCCAGTGGTAGCAAGGGGCAGGAGTTAGTCATTTTTTTAACAATAATTATCTCAAGGAAAGACTCTCTGATTGACCTCCCTGAGGGACAAGAGTAAATGCACAGAACTCAAGCTATCTCTCACACACACATACACACTCACACATATACATTTGGTTTAGACAAACCATATCCAAATGTGAAAGCAAAGACAATGTCCTTTGTTCTATACATGACCGTCAACTGATAAGACAAAGGCCACAGGAAAACCAAATGTTCTGTGTGTATGTGTCTGCACGCGTGGGCGCACCACCATACTGTTCAAATAACAGTATGTCAAAAGCACATAGAGGGCTGAGCTGCGGTGAAACGACCTTGAGCTCTATCAGACGACGAGACACCCAGCAATCAAAAAGAAAGTGCTGACTGCTTTTACAGTTTGATTGAAAGAAAACACAAATAAAAAAGTACTGTTTCAGGGAGAAAAGCAAAATGACCACACAGCTGAAATAAACAAAGGTGCGCTCCAGCTTCAAATATCATGTTGTGGTTGTTATCAGAGTGTATCCACTTTCCCTCCATGTGCACCGTCTGCTTTTTGCTGCTGTTACTGATTTCCAAGAGTGTCCTTTGATGACTCACAGAGACAGTGCACAGCTTTTACAGTTGTTACATTCAGCTGTGAGTGTTACGTGTAGGTGGAAGGACTGATATTGATAGTGATTGTGACAGAGTGCGAAGGAGGAAGTGAGATTTTCCGTTTGAGAAAAAGTGAAAGTTATGTCCCTTGTCAGCGAGAGTCTGAAAAATACCCCACCAACAAAAACCAGGAATATATCATGCTGCCTTTTAACTGTGTCGATGTACCTGAGCTCCTTTACTCTAGACGTGTCTTTTTTCTTTTTCAGACTAGACCTATGTTACGGCATTTTGGAAGACTCAGACACAGGAAAGATAAAAACCCATCCTTTGGGTCAGTCTGTTTCTGGGTCAAAGAGAACTGTGAAAGCCCAGCTAAGCAAAATGGATTCCTCATCTCTGTCTATAAGAGTCTAGGTTGGCATCACTTTGCTCCACTTTCCAAAAATAAGCTACTAAATAACCCATTGGGACAGATTCGCTGGCACAGTCTGAAGCTAGTCCCCAGCCACATATTCTTTCATAACCACCTTTCAGAAAGTAATCTGAACAGAAACTCTACTTAAACAAGGCCCCCTCTATTCTGTCTGTGGGCAATACAGCTCTAATGCAGACCCCAGAAAGCTTTTATACAACCCAGACACCAGAGGAAAACATTGGCATTGTATATTTTTTGCAAATCACAAATGCATTACATTTGTACATTTCATATGTATCAGGAATCTAAAGTGGTGGAGTATAGAGGCTGACTTTGCCATTGTGAGGTGGAGGATATGGCTGCAGACCACTGTTAGAGAACAACAAAAATGGATGTGATTTCATGAGTCATTGCTGCTTCTCCAGCTGCTTTTTTTGCCACCAAATGTGAGTGTTTTCTAGCATTTTCCATTGGCTATAGTGCCACAAAAAGTCCCCAGTTTGAATCCAGGGTGGGGGGTTCGAACCCCAGGGTGGGGGAGCCCCTCTGTGCAGAGTTTGCATGTTCTCCTGTTGTCAGCATGGGTTTTCTCCACATTCTCTGGCTTCCTCTCACAGTCCAAAGACATGCAGATTAGATTAATCAGTGACTATAAAGCCCCATTTCCACCTAACACTTTCGGTATGGCACATTTGAAACCAAAAGTAACCCTTCAGACATGGTACCTAGACCCTAGATCCGCTTAGCGTTTCCACTGCAAACAGTACTCTTAAATGTGAGCAGGGTTGTTGTCACTCACTGCTCCGTCCAGCACTCACTGTATTTCCTCATCAGCAGTGACACAGATGGAAGTCTGCACCTCGTTTATCGTCCACAGAACGAGGCTGCACGCCAACATTTTCACAAGAAACTAAAACAGGCTGCAGTGAGAGTCTCTCTCCATGGCATATTTAAAAATAGCAGGTTTGTGCATTTTGTCCTTCTCAGGCAAGCTCAGGGGTTTAGTGTTGCTGTAGCCCACAGGAACAACGCTCCACCATGCTTTTTTTCCTCTGAGTGAGGATTATGCCATCCGAGTCAAAATTGATATCGACAAAACATCTGTTTACAAACTCTCACACAACTTGTGCAGTACCATTAGCCCCGTTTTCACCAAACACTTTCGGTATGGTACCTTTGGAACCAACAGTAACCCTTCAGACATGGTACCTAGACCCTAGCGTTTCCACTGCAAACAGTACCCTTAAATGTGGGCGGGGTTGTTGTCACTCACTGCTCCATCCAGCAAAATTAATATATAAACGCTTGATGATCCACTAATTAGTTAAAGTGTGTGTCAAATAAAAGCTAAAGTAATGGTCAAAGTTGTCACAGTGAAATTTAAGGTGTGTCGATGGATTCATGTTGTCAACTCATGCATTGAGTAAATTACAAGTAAACATTCCGCCTTAAAAGTTGTCGGCAGTCAGCCCAGTGAATTAGGTCATTTAGGCCTCTCCAGCCGGCACTTGGCCACCAAAACCAAGTTTTTTTAAGCCCAAATGTGATATTTTTGTCACCATAACTAAGTGGTTTTTGTGCTTAAACCTAGACACATGTTAACCACAGCGTTGTTGAAACTTTCAACGCATGTACTACATGATAACCTACAAATGTAACTTGTCCGTGTTTTGCAGAAACATACAAGGATTGGGTTGGTAAGCATCCATTCTACATTTGTGGATATGTTATAGGCTAATTCCAGTATGTTCTTTTTAACTCAATATATTTAAGCCTACAAATATACATAACTTATTGAAAGGTCGATTAAATTCAATTGTTGTCCAGTGAAAGCAATCTATCTTTAAACTTGCTGATTAAAGTCAAGAATCAAGCCTTCCTTTATGGCCTGAAAAAAGTATCCTACTCCTTTGGCTGAATAAGCTTTTTAAACCTCTTAATTACCTGATTACCTAAAAATTTCATCCTCACCTTGACCTCAGTGTTTCTAAACACCGTGGCTATAGCCCAGTCCCCAGCGTGCATTTTTCATAATTGGATTGGATTAGAATGATAAACAAGGCCGCAATGTTCAATAACGCAATAACAGCTTTCTGATGGTTCATTACATTGTTTGATTTTATTTATTTATTTTGCTGGGAATGAAGCCTGAGAGCATATTAAATCCCAAAGGTGGCAACAGGGGTGACTGTTTATGATGAAATCGATTTGTTGTAATAGCATTACTTGTCATCATAACATGATGTCACAGTGACACCCAATCCTGACATCCTCACACATAGACCTTTAACACCATAAAATACTTCCATGATGGACTAAGACAACGTATCCTCATACAACGGTTCATCTTATGATATCTAATGAATTAGTGCCCCTGTCGGTTAGGCTAGGTTTAGGAAAAGAGTCGGCCTTCATAACTACATGAGTTATATACGAATTCTGATGCATTACTTTCTGTAGGTATGTGTAAGAACAGTGCATGACAACAGCCTGACTAAAGTGATGTCTGTGAGAATGAACCACGGTGCCTCTCCTTGACCTTAATGTGACATTCATTCATTCATTTCCGGCACCGCTTATCCTGTTTGGTGTTGCAGGGGGGCTGGAGTCTATCCCAGCTGACATTGGGTGAGAGGCAGGGTACACCCTGGACAGGTCACCAGACTATCACAGGGCTGACACATAGAGACAGACAACCATTCACGCTCACATTCACACCTACAGGCAATTTAGAGTCACCAATAATCTACATGTCTTTGGACTGTGGGAGGAAGCTGGAGTACCTGGAGAAAACCTACGGTGACACGGGGAGAACATGCACCCTCTTGCTGTGAGGCAACAATGCGCACCACTGCATCACTGTGCCACCTTTAAGGTTTTGGTGAAACTGACCCTGAGATTTCAATGAAAACATCACAAATCTGTATTTCAACCCTACATTACATTCACAGTGTTGCATAATTTCTAACTTCACCAGCAGTTTTCCAGTGAATTATGGAACAAAGTCCCTTTTTGGCTTCACTTGTTGTGGCGTGTGAAAGTGTATCCGATTTTCAAGGGCTGACGTCAAAGCCGGACCGAGCTGAGCCGAGTTGAGCCGGGGCTGAAGTTTCCACAGTTACTGCTGTCAGGACGTCTCCTCTGACAGGGGAGCTGTCAGCACACGAGGACCGCACACACACTCACACTCACACAAACACCTGACCCAATTTTCAAGCTGCTACACCATCCAGCAACAACAGCCAGAGAGGCATCAGCAAACAGCCAAAAAATAAAACAAGCAGCTTTAAAATCCTCTCTGTCCCCTCCTGGCAAACCTGTTTTACACGCAGCACCTCCCTTCTCTGCCTTCGCTTTAATTTTCCCTTTCGATTTTCTTAATGCAGGAAGCTTCCTTTCCTGTCCTAAATCCACTGGGTGAGAGATATCATGCCCAGACTTTGTTACAACCAACCACAAAACAACCCACAAATCCAACTCTTAACCCCCGACTTAAGCCAGTTACAGCACCAGCACCCCATAGAGGAGCCAACCCTCAGTTCCAGGTCTGGCCTTTAGTGCCAAAACTCAATCTCCAGACACCCCCCCTTCGCCCCCTCCACACACACCCTCCACCTCCAATATCCACACAACCCCCGGGAAACAACACCAAGCCTCAGCTGCATCCCTGACCGGCGTCAGCCCCCTGACAAGACAACCGATCGGCCCCATCAGCAGCTCCAGATGCCGTGGTGTGCCAGACAGGATTAGCTCACATCAGGCCAGAGGGGTTGCGGATCCTCTTACCCTCCTCCCCATACCTTATCCTCCAGCCCTCCTCCTCTGCCTGCTCCTCTGATCCCCTGCCACCAACATAAAGTCTACAAGCACACACTCGAAATGTTATTAACGATCCAACAAGGGACAACAATGCTGCATGCGCAGGGATGTGAGCATACAATATATATTTGCATAGGTCTGCTAATTGAATTAGACTGCATTAGAAGAGACTGAATGCAACTTTAATGATCCCGATGGAGGAACAAGGACACTGCAGTAATAAGAGGATGCATTGAGAATAGGAAGAGCATGTCATAAAAACCTAAGAGTTTTAGCTCTCAGGCTTATTAAGGATACAGTGCAACCCAGTCACCAGAAAAATGTTGGCATTGTATGTTTCTGCAAACTACAAATAAGTTGCATTTAAACAGTATGTAGTGGATTTTCCTAACTATAACCACTTGGTTATAGTTAGGAAAAGATCATGTTTTGGCTTAAATTACCTTGTTTGGGGGGCACAGTCCTGGCAGGAAGTGCAGCAATGTCTCCGTAAAAAGCAACCATTTTTCGTGCCAGTATCCCAACAGGAAAAGCAGTGATGTTTTGGTAATAAACAATTGCTTTTTGTGCCTAAAATTCCTTTCAAACACAGAAATGACTACCTTAAAAACACCCATGTTTGGGGGCTAAAAAGCTGCAAGATACAGAGCCATGGGTCGCTAAAAAACACCCACATCTGGGGGCTGAAATGCGGCGGGATAAAGAGCCTCAGGGTCACTAAAAACACCCACATTTTCGGGCTGAAATGCAGCAGGATAAAGAGCCATGGGTCGCTAAAAAACACCCACATTTTCGGGCTGAAATGCAGCAGGATATAGAGCCAAGGGTCGCTAAAAAACACCCACATCTGGGGGCTGAAATGCAGCGGGATAAAGAGCCTCAGGGTCACTAAAAACACCCACATCTGGGGGCTGAAATGCAGCGAGATAAAGAGCAATGGGTCGCTAAAAAAACCCACATTTGGGGGCTGAAATGCAGGAGCATAAAGCGCCATGGGTCGCTTAAGAATATCCAAGTCTAGGGGCTAAAAAGCTGCAGAAAAGACAGCGATGGGTCTCTAAAAATTACACATACTTGGTGCCTTAAAAACCGGTGGAAGCAAAGCAATTACCTGCTCAATCACGTGCCTATGTGACACGTCATAATGTTGATATGATACCTGATACCTATGAAACATGCAAATGTAACATGACAGTGACAATTCTCAGTCATCCAGGTCATGGTAATGCTACATCATAGGCAGCTGGGTTTCTTGCTTGAAGATGTTTTGTCTTCAAGAAACGCAAGCAAGTCCAGTTACCTACAATATAGCACTTATGATGCAAATGTAACATGTTCGTGGTTGTAGAAACGTACACCGCCATTATTTCCTTTGACAACTGGGCTGAAATGTGCACACTATAAACTCTTGAAAGATCCTTTATCTCCTACCTGACGGACATGGAGAACTCTCCAGGTGCGCTCTCACTCTCTCTGACCAGAAACGCCCCACACTCCCTGTGTCTGAGTCGACTTTCTGCCACACCGCGAGATATACGACCGGCAAACCAGCTGTAAGCAAGAAAGAAACAAGTCATTGATTTTACTGTTTTATATATGTGAGTGTGAACTGTGTTTTTCTGGGATCCGTGCAGCTGCAACACATTTCTGCACACATTCAAACATTTGTTTGGATATCATAACTTTTGATGTTTGTATTTCCAGTGGAAATAATGAGACTTTAAAAGCAAAGCAGCTCTCAACAGCAGAGATCAACACTGACAGGGAAATAAAAGAGAGGTTGAAGGGAGGAAAAGTTAAATTAGCACATTTCTGAAGTTATTTTTAAGCACGCTGCTAAATATGCACGCCAAACAAATCCCAAAATGCCGGATTTCAGTTGTCAGCTGTGAAGCGCAAGTAATGGTACCATTTTTCATTTCTTTTCTTTTTTTTTTTCGCTCATTAGTCTTGCTTAGTAGAGCAGTTTGTTTGGATGCAAGGTTTGCATAAATGACATTCTGCTTTCATGAGCCCGTGCTCCGCAGTCAGATTGATGGCTCAAATGAGGGGAGAGCACATCCAATATGGATGCCACATTACAGGACTCTCTTGGTTGGGGTCGTGGGGTCAGGATTCTGGCTGTGTGAAGAAATGCGGGAGAGGGAAAAAGACATAGCCTTAACGCTGTGCACAAACTTCACTCAGCAGCTCCAACTGGACCGTGCATCAGTGTTCATTAACGAGCCCCGTTGCCAGTTTAGTGTTTGTCACAGCAAAAAAAAATGGAGCCCAGCTGGTGTATGACCATCTGATGGAGATACAGGGTGTACCAGCAGCTTCACTGTAAACACACACACAGTTGTATCATGTGTGATTACGTAAGACAGCGAGTGAGTGTGTCCCTTTGGGTAGGCTGCCTTATGCCGGAGTGCAGATGTCCAAAGCAGAGCAGAAAAGGCCCCGAGCGGCACACACTCACTGATGAGCTGTTTAGATGGACCAGTGCTGGATGTGTGAAATGTATTCATGTGCTTTACAGATGCGTTGCAGACGTGTGTGTGTGTGTGTGTGTGTGTGTGTGTGTGTACTTACGCGTGTGGCCGCAGGTTGATGTAGTTTTTGGGCACAAAGCCTTTTCTGTTGTGGAGCTCAGCTGTGTACCAGTTAGGATCATCCTCCATGTTGGTGATCTAAAAGCAAACACACACACACACACACACACACACACAGATGAAATATTGCCCATAATGATGTTGACGCAGCCTATTACTACCGGGTGAAAGGCCAACATCATTCCTCTCTCGCTCTCTGTATATCAATCTCCTCGCCAGGCCTCTCTTCTTCTATTATCCGGTACAGTGGCTTTTATCCATCGCCATGTGAAGCGAGGCCGTCAACTCACACAAATTCCGAAAGCACACGAGATTATTGGCCGGTTCAAAATGCCACATAAAGCCCTTCATGACTACACACACACGAGGGGCCAGCAAACAGATCTGAACTGCATTAACCCGTGTCGCTGCGTGTAACAGAGCAGAAGTGTCACGCTTTATGTTCAATAGAACCAGAGCTGCTGATGTTAAATGACTTTTTCTGATGGACATTTTTTAGACAGAAACAGTGAGTGCAGCGGAGGACAGTTTCTAATTGTGAGAGACATACTGTCACCTGATACGGTCCGGTTTAACTGCTTTAATGTTTACCTCTTTCATCCTGTCTCGTTTCATTGCTCTCGCTGCAGTTTTTTCTGTTCTGTTGTCGTTTTTTATTCAGTATTCTAATCCAGCGCTGACACCCCTTGTCATTTTGATATTTTAAGCTGTTGTTTTGTTTGCTCCGCTTGGTTTGCAGTGATTTATAAACCCCTTATTTTCTTTATCTCCCCTACAGAGCTGAGGTTCGTCGTTTTCATCAGTCAAATAAACTAAAAACAAACTGATAGGAAGCAGAGCGTGACATACAGTTAAAAACATGTACCAGTGAAATGGATCCTGCTCTTAATGATGGTAAAAGTCCTTTGGCAATGGTGCCCATCTGCCAAAAAAAAAAAAAGTTGTCCTGTCCCCTCTCTGCCTTTAGGAACTTCATTTCATGCACCACCTACTTTAATGGTGACACTGTGAAATTGTGGGAACATTTGAAAATGTGTTGCAGGCTACGGGGTGATTTACTGCTCATACAGTAGCATCAATCATGGTTCAATCACAGACCTGAATGATTGCCCTTTCAGTCGGTGGGTAGTTTCAATGTCAGCCAGACAACATTTCATTTGAATGAGAAAAAAAACCTCTTAAACAACTCCTTGCTATGTTTAAGGAAAGTTAATACAACATGTTGGACTTTTTTAAGACTACCATAGTCACATCACTCAATTTAGGGCTCAGTTAAAGGAAAATTCTCTGCAAAAATGATCATTTGTAGGTTAATCACTCACCCGGAGTTACAATGAATTTGTGAAGAAAAGTTCTTGCATGCCTCCGGTGAAGAATGAATTCACAAACAGAAAATTCTTGATTTGAAGTCAAGGTGACCATATCTGTTTACAAACTCTCACACAACTCGTGCAGTATCATAAGCCCCGTTTCCACCAAACACTTTAGGTATGGTACTTTTGGAACTAAAAGTAACCCTTCAGACATGGTACCTAGACCCTAGCATTTCCACCGCCAACAGTACCCTTAAATGTGGGTGGGGTTGTTGTCACTCACTGCTCTGTCCAGCACTCGCTGTATTTCCTTGTTACCAGTGACACATATGGAAGTCTGCACCTCGTTTATCGTCTACAGAGCGAGGTTGCACGCCGACATTTTCTGAACAAAATGAAACAGGCTGCAGTGAGAGTCTCTCTCCATGAGATATTTAAAAATAACGGGTTTGTGCATTTAGTCCTTCTCAGGCAAGCTCAGGGGTTTAGTGTTGCTGTAGCCCACAGGAACTACACTCCACTACACTTTTTTTTCTCTGAGTGAGGATTAGAATATCTGCCGTTCACATAACCCGTCCAAAATCAATATACTGTACATAAATGCTGAAGATCCACTCATTACTAAAAGTGCGTGTCATATAAAAACTAAAGTAATACTCAAAGTTGTCACAGTGACATTAAAGGTGTGTTGATGGATTCACATCGTCAACTCATGCACTGAGTAACATTACAAGTTCACTTTCCAACTTAAAAGTCACCGGCAGTTGGCCCAGTGAATTAAGTTTTTTTTTTCAGACTCCAGCTGCTGTGAGAGGCAACAAAACATCCTTTTATCTTATAGTTATAGACAACAAATACAACTCTCCATGGTAACAGTGTTTACATGAGCAGTGTTGGGTAAGGGTTACTTTAAAAGTAATCAAAGTACGTTACTGCGTTACTTTTTAAAAAAGTAACCAGTTACTTTACTGCGTTACTCCCTGAGTAAAGTAACTCAATTACTTTAAAAGTACTTCCAACGTTACTCCCTGAGTAAAGTAACTCAATTACTTTAAAAGTACTTCCAACGTTACTCCCTGAGAAAAGTAACTCAAGCACTTTTAAAGTACTTTTGAGTATTCTACATTTCCTATTGGGCAATGGACCACAGGGCGCTAAGCCTACATTTTTTGTCTCCAAAATTAAAGTTATGGACCACTTGCCCTTCACTGAGATCCAGTTCTCCCATCACAGCCGTCACTTTGACCAGTAGAAACACACAACGATCTGCTGCCGTAGACAACTGTATGACAACAACACCCCGGCGTTTTTAATATTTCCTCTGGGGATGTTACCACACAGAGTAAAAGGGGGAAATGATGGTGTGAAACAGCAGAGGCACTTTGTCAACCCGCTGAGTTAATGTTACTGTCATTAGCATCAAGCTAGCAAACAATGGTACATCCTCACGGTCGGACATAAAGTAATAACATTAACAAATAGCGGCGGAACTTTTACTCACCACAACTGCAGAGGCTCCCAGCTTCATTTGAAACAGACTACATTATAGACGGTCCGTTATTTATTAATCCCTCTGTGTGTTTATATATTTACTTTTTGTAAAGTTAACATATCGCACCGTCATTTCAAACTCAACACTTGTTTCAAATTAAAAGCCCCTTATAACCTCGGCTGAGAGAATCCCTCCATTTTCTAAATAGGCTTTTATTTTGAAACATTTGTCACAACTTCCTGTGGAAGATACAGTAGCTTGACAGTTTACTTATGGTGCTTCAAATGTAGCTCCTGCCATCTGCTGACGTTTTTAGGCGACTACAACAACATGTCAGCTGGCACATGAACAGACTCAGTGACTCAAATAATAGTAAAAGTGATAAAAATAGGACAAGAATAACCCGATGACATCACACACGCCGTGAAAGACGACCAGGGATAATTGGTGAGTACCAGCGTGTAGCGTGTACCAGGTATAATGCAAGTCCTGAGTCTGAAATATGTCTGTCAGCGAGTCCTACTCCACCTATTTAGACTCCACCATAGACAAAGGCAGCATTTCTCCGACCACGTAGGGAGCCACAAGCTCCGTGACTTCTTTCAGACTGATAGGTTTAACGTTATCTCCGTTATTAGAACCAAACAACAGCCATTGCTGTTTCGGAGCTGAAGGACAAGCGTTCTAAAAGTAACGGAAGTAACTGATGTCTTGTTTGAAAATATACTTAAGTATTTGATTACTCAAACAGCAAACTAACGCGTTAGGTTACTCGTGACTGCAAAAAGTAATCAAAGTACTCTCACGCGTCACTTTGTAACGCGTTATACCCAACTCTGTACATGAGCCTCAAAACCAGCCACAACTCAGCCCTGAGCAGAGTGACCGTCCTCTACTGACCAATCAACAGTCTGCAGTGTTCACAGCTCCACCTTTTAGTACCAGATCTGTGTACTAGGTACCCCAACAGAAGGTTCCGTTGGTACCATCCACAACCTTTCACTGTGGAAACGCAAGAGAAGCGTACTGTACTGTACTGCTCAGTGGAAACGGGGCTATTTATCCAGTTGTATGATCAGTACTTCCCAAACACATGCATTGTTTGCTACAACAGTACTATAAAAACTGCAGTGAGGGTGAAACTTTTATGGTCTTTTCAAATCAGAGTCCATTGACAAAAACTGTCATTTTACCTCGCTGTACACAGGAGCTGCTGGTACCACTGCCTCGATTAGTTAGTCAGTAGGTTTGTGTCACTGTTTGACTTTGGTGTTTTGAAGGGTTAGTTCAGACTCATTAAAGTCACGCAAGAACACAAACTATCTGCATCGAAGCAGTGGTAGTCCAGCAGTTTCCTGGTTCACTGAGGTAAAATTACTGTTTTTGTTAATGGACTCTGACTTCAGAAAGAGCATGAATAATTTTTACTTTCGGTTCAGTTCCCTCTTGGAAAGGGCTGTCTGTCTGGGATGTACTGAGCATATGACTGGGTAAATGAGACTTGGATACAGCACAAGTTGTGTGAGAGTTTGTCAACAAATGTTTTGACATAGCTTTGCTGTTGTTGTGACTTCACTTCATCAAGGATTTTCT
Source organism: Epinephelus lanceolatus (assembly GCF_041903045.1). Classification (NCBI taxonomy): domain Eukaryota; kingdom Metazoa; phylum Chordata; class Actinopteri; order Perciformes; family Serranidae; genus Epinephelus; species Epinephelus lanceolatus. The sequence continues at coordinate 32,356,101 of NC_135751.1, forward strand.
CAGATTTTGGATTCTTTGTTTGCCCGAGGCATGCAAGAAAAACAGTTTTCTTCATGAATGCAACGTAAGAAGGTGAGTAATCGATATACAAAAGCCATTTGGAGCATGAAGTATTCCTTAAATCCATCACTGTCTGTCTGTGAGCCACAGACGTTAACATTTCTAACCAGAATTTGAATTGAAAGCTACCGTCTTCCCTTCATCCACTTTCCCAACCTCTGTCATGTCACACCCTCTGTGTCCTTTTTGATTTTGCTGCTTAATTACACTTTGCCAGGGGTGCGTTCATAAGCTCTTGACTTTGCAATATAATCAGGTTCTCTTCTTCTTTATTTTCTGCAGACACTGCATCATGACATTGCATCATTGCTATACCATGAACTTTTGCACATCCCCTGATTAATGTTTTTGCATATCCTGCATAGAACTGTGCACCTTTCTCATTCTAAAAGAGCTTTATCGCACATATTTTTTATAGTATGACTACCCCACTAAATCTTTCGTACAAGTCCTACATCATGTAAAAAATCCCAAACTATCCTTGCTATGTTTATTTGCTTCTTGGGAAAAGCACACAGTCTAAGTTTGTCTGAGCTCAGTCAAATCCATTAACAATTTATTTCCTCCGTCTTCATGTGTATTTAGGAAATGTATAAATAGGATGTTTATCCATGACCACCCCCACTGATTCAGCTGTGACTGTCTCAGCTCCTTCCAGACCATACCAATGGGTTTATCAGTTATATAATGAACCCTTAAAATAACAATCATACTATTAGCCCAAAATGTATAAAGGAAAAATCCAACACTTCTGCCATGTATCTGCGCTATAGATTTGAACTCTTAATGAGGCTGAGAGAGTTCAGATGATCCCCTGCACCTGGGTCAGGCACTCGGAAAGTCAGTCACTTCTGAATTTGGGTCTTTTTTGTCGCACCAGGAAGTGAACAAAAAAGAAAGTAGCTCTTTTCTTGAGGCCACCACCTGGATACTCCCTGTAGTTTTAGCTGCTACCAGTAGCAGAGGAGTCTGTCGCACAGTCCAAATCCAATTTAAACCCCAAATTGTCACATTCATGTGTTGGGGTTTGGAGAACAAAAGAATTGTGTGTTTTGGTGCTCTACTTTTGTGTCCCTTGAGTTGGACTTGGCCGCGATGTCTTCCAGCTTTAAACAGAATGTCATAGCAGCGATGTGAAGCTATTTTTATCATTTCATCGTGAGTCTACACTCCAGTCAGCCTGATTGATCCATTTCCACATGAACGACATGAAGAAAACACTGATAAAATGATACACAAAAACAACAGTAAATATCTGACTGTCAATTTAAGATAGGTTTAAAAGATGGGCATTTAACACAATGCTACACAAGTTGTTGTGATATTGTAAAGCTTCGGCCATCTGGTGCCGCAAGCAGGAATGAACAAACGTGAAGAATTATTTATAAAGTACTGTTTGACCTGAGTCTGAACCAGAGCTGTTTGGCTGAGACAAGACAGCAGTTTATTCCAGCAGGAAAAAAAAGAAAACGTGCTGCATAAACTAGCTCAACAGTGTTTTAAGTGTTGGTCTCATTTTAGTCACAGCAATTGTGCCACTGTGGCCATAAAGTATAAGTCCACTTTGATGCTCTTGACCTTGCCGTCAACATAGTATTATGTCGCACTTCCCAGACTCTCCAAACTTCCACACTCTACCAAGTGATATCTGCTCTGCACGCAAATACTGCAAGAAATCACATTTATTTACTGTAAGCAGCAAAACGAAATGCCAGCTCATTCTGGCTGCAGTATGACACTCCAAAACAATGACTTTGCAGACAGCAGGAATGAGAAGCTGCTAATATTGGAACAGAGTGTGTCTGGGATGAATAATATACCAGCGTACTGCATACAATTAAAGGTAAATTCCACCCTCGGGCGTTATTATCCCCTTGTCATGGGTTATTTTATGATGACGTCTTTCCCTTCCAGCTGCTTCATCTATTCCTACCTCCAGTCATTTCTAACATTTTCCAGAATGCCTTTAACAAACCAGTAATACGTGCAAGTGGCTGTAATGAGAGCAGGAACATAAGGGTTTTCCCAGTCATGAAAAAGTTAGAGCTGCCCACCCTGAAACTGGTCCTGCAGCAGCACTGCACTCTGGTCAACTGAGGCTAAACCCTGTGGAGAAATTGATCTCGCTGTGTCTTCTGCCGTGACTTTGTCTGTGTGCTGTTTGACCAGGGAACAGCTGGTGCCATGGAGTAAGTCTTCAGAGAAGCTCTCGCTCTTTAATTCTGAGGTTTACTGCTGATGTCTTAGAGGGACAATTTTCTACTACAGTAACTTCCAGCTGTGCGGAAAGTATCCGAGCTCTGCATTCTGCCTATTATCCATCAGGAAAACACAGCCGTAGCTTTAAGACAATGTTTGTTTTGCATTCCATAGCAAAAAATATAATTTAAAGGGATAGTTTGTCATTTATGAAAATGCACTTTTTTGTCTGTTTGCTAAAAGCTGCAGTCAGTAGCCAGTTAGCTTAGCTTTGCATAAAAACGCCAGACCAGAAACTCCAGGAAGTTATTGGCCCCGACCATGAAACAGTTGTGCACATAATGAACCATACAAAGCCATCCATTTTTAACAATTAAATTAAAATAAACAATTGAAATATAATAGCACAATTAGTGAGCTTTAAATGTGCAGGTACGTGGGTTTTGAAGCCAGTTTTTCTTTATGCTAAGCTAAGTTAGCTGGCTGCATATTCAGCGTACAGACATGATATTGGCATTAATCTTAGAGAGTACGTGCATTTCCCAAAATGTCAAACTATTTTTAAACACTGGAACTTTAAATCACATATTCCTGTGCAATTTTTTTAGCTGCAGTTCCTTTCTCAAAAATCAAATCTGCTTCTAACATTCAGTACAAGAGCAGTTCGTCTATTGGCTGGTTTGTCATATAGCTCTTTTCTTTAGTTGGCAACGGTAGCACCTGGATACAGAGGGTGACGCTAAAGTTATAATTGTTGTAATTATCACAGTGGAGGCGGAGAAAGAGAAAGAGAGAGGTGGTTCATCTGTTGGACCACTGCGCTGATCTGATCTGTGTGAAACATGTGCTGTATGTTTGTAGATAGATAGATAGATAGATAGATAAAAAGTGACAAAATTATTTCCCTTACCTTGAGCAAGTCTCCCTTGTTGAAACTGAGTTCATCCCCCTCTGTGGCACGAAACGTATAAAGTGCCACTGCTTCCATGCCAAAACCTCCCAACACACACACACTCACTCACACACACACACACACTCACACACGCACTCTCTTTCTCTCTGGGACCTCCACTAATGCCCCTGGCACAGGGCGACGGGGGGAGAACGAGAAATAAAAACAAATAATTAAAAAAAAAAAAAAAGATAAAGGAAGAGGATTCAATGAAACAACAGACAAGACGAGGTGAGAGAAAAGAAGAGGCGCAAGAGAGGAGAGGTCTCGTCTGTCCGCTGAGCCACAGAGCACGCGAGAGAGTCAGAGCAGAGGATGAGAGAGAGTGAGCTCGGCGAGGGGAAAAACACGACTAGCTGCTGCTCGGCAACACACTACCATGAGTAACGTTCAGAGGGAGAGAGAGAGAGAGAGACACACACACACACACACACACACACACTCACAGCAAGTAGGGGCAAGGGAGTGGGAGGCACTTCCTGTGTATATATTTGTCTCAAACAGTTGGTGTGGCTTCTGTGGATTCTATGTGTGTGTGTGTGTTTCTTCAATCAGTTGCCTGTATCTGTGTGTGGTTTGTCGTTGCACTTCTGTCACCATGTGACCCAGCTTTAGATTCTCACCTTGGAGGTGAAAAGTCAGCACGTGCTTGCTCTTTTAACACCTTTAAAGATGGAAACTTACATTAAGGTCAGGTGTAGGTGAGAAGTGAAGGAATAATACATCCAAAAAGGGAAACATCTGAATTATTAACTTGCTTTTATGAAACACAAGAGAAATTCATCGGCTATATTATTCACTTTCAGTGTGTAGTTCCTGGGCCAGCAGCCATAACAAGAACTTTATTTCCCCTTTGTTAAACTGTAGTCTCCTCTTTTAATCCCCCATGCGTACATACTGCTGAACACATTCTCACAGAAATACATGAAATGGACATGATCTCTTTGTGGTGGTGGGCACGAAATCTGTTAACATTATGTGCTGGGAACACAAAAACAATGCCAATGAAATGTTTATTATGCACAGTCACAGTTTAGTTGTGACATGACCAGAGTTTGGGGATAGAAAAACTGGCTTAGAGAAAAACTTGGTTAAGTTCAGGCTCAGATTGTGGTTTTGGTTTGAATAACTTCATACGAGACAGAAATGACATTACTTTTTTTTGTACTTTGTGTCGTTATGTAATGTACATTGGCTTTTGGTTTCACATGGGACCAACTCAGTCTCGCTCCCCTCCTTTAAATACTGATGCTTGATCAGTGGCCCTCGGTTTGAGATACCAATGCACAGAGGCATCCTTTAGTCGCAGTATGAGACGGGCCATGCGGTGGAGTTTTTTGACGCTCTGGGAAACTACCACAGTACAAAGAGTGAGAAAGTGATGTTATGACCAAACATACTTATTTTAGAATGTTTTTGTGGATTTAACATATGAAAATAAACCTGTACATTTCCTTTGAAGACAAAAGTTAATTTCGAAAAGGCGCCACAGTGGTGCAGTGGTTAGCATTGTCACCTCACAGCAAGAGGGTTCCTGGTTTGAACCCAGGGTGGGGGAACCTCTCTGTGTGGAGTAGGCTTGGGCGATTGGATGAATATATCGCCAGTCGCCCTTCGGCTGAGTCCATCACGGTTGGTTTCATTTTTGGCGATTTTTTTGGGCGATTTTTGTCATTTTATTTTGCTAAATTAATGGTCTGTCTCCACAGAATTAAACTCGGTACATATAGTCCATAATAACTATGTAGAGCACAATTTTAAGTGTGTGCCTATTGGAACTGGCAGCTTCACACGGATTTCCGACAAGTCTTTCACAAAACACCTCAGTGATGGCGGAGCTGAAAGTTACGGCCGGGGTCCACCGGCAACGGGAGCGGCGCGACAACTCTCTACTTTAGGATGCTCTTCTATTTTTGTCGCGCTACGCTCCCCTATGCGACCCTCCAGCAGATAAAAACTACATGAAATAGTGTGCTAAACGAGCACAATGTGTTTTTAAATGAATAAACAATTATCAGAGGTGATATGTGATGATTTTCATTTTCATTCATTTACCCATGTTTATCCGTGACATTGTGTAAATGTCCGTGGCGGACATTTGAAAGCGAGTAGATGACAAACAGTACAGTAAACTTGTAGATAACTCAAATATATGTAATAACTTGGGTGGAAAATGCTTTAACTATCATGGCTCAGCAAACGGTAAACAAGACGCTTGACGTGACGCTTACGTTTGCAGCTGGTGGAACCCGGCCGTAACGTGAATTCATATGCGCATATGGTTAACAATGTTACCAGCCGTGCTAAACACCCTCTCTGATGGCGTGCTTGTTGTCGGTATGCACAGATATTTCCGTGCCATGTTGGACATGAGTGGGCTCGCAAAGCACTCTGCATTTTTTTGCTGCATTCATGTGGTGTCGGGAGATCCGAGTTGCCAAGTTGTTTTTATGACATGAGGTGGCGTTAATGTGAATTATCCCATTCTGAAAGTCATTTTTCGATTCTTTCTGACATCACATGAATGCAACATCCCCCCTCTTTTTTTTTTTTCTCCGCCACACACACAACTGCCGAATATATCGGCAACCACCGGTTGATGGGCTGACAGTGGCCGGTCGGAAATTTTTAACATTATCGCCCAACCCTAGTGTGGAGTTTGTGTCAGCGTGGGTTTTCTCCAGGTGCTCCAGCTTCCTCCCACAGTCCAAAGACATGCAGGTTAATTGGTGACTCTAAATTGGCCGTAGGTGTGAATGTGAATGTGAATGGTTGTCTGTCTCTATGTGTCAGCCCTGTGATAGTCTGGCAACCTGTCCAGGGTGTACCCTGCCTCTCACCCAGTGTCAGCTGGGATAGGCTCCAGCCCCCCCCCAGTGACCCCCAACAGGATAAGTGGTTACGGAAAATGAATGAATGAACGATGCATGTAATGAACATATATTAGCACACCGTCCTTTCATGTTCAAAACGGACACAGGGCACCTAAAGTGTCATAGTTTGATGTTTAATAATATTGAATCAGAATGTGTGGACAGGACACAAACAGTGGTCTCCTGGTTGGAAGTCCATGTATGTTTGACCCATCCACTGTTCCTTCCTGACCCATCCACTGAACCTCCTACCCGCCATATGCAGAGTGTCTCGCTTTTTATACTCATCTTGTATGTCCACCATGACAGTAGTTGCATTCAAGATCTGCAAGGCATCCAGGGTTAGAAGTGGAGCACTGAAAGAGAAGACATGTCCACCAATCAGAGACTTCCATTCGCACATGCCCACATGGCAAAAAGAATAACTGGGCAACTGGATGAACATTTTCAAGTCTGAGAAAAAGAGCAAAGGGTGGAGGATATAGCCAGCATTGAGTTTGCACATTACAGTTTGGCTTCTCTCACTTACTGCTGTGAGCCTGACAGCAGCAGCAGGTAGCTAACAGTGGACAGATCACACAACCCAGCTTTATTCATTCACTGAGTTGAATTCACAAGTGCCCCGGAGTCAAGTTGGAAGTAGTGGAGAGTAAAAAATAAGGTTTGCCAGAGAAGAGCTTTTCATCTCAATACTGGAGGGACACACTCAGGATCAGAGGAAATTATACTGACACACTGTGGGTGTAACTGAAGCCTAAATGCAACTTCATTTTTTCTCGCTTCACCTGCAAGATTTAACCAAAACAGAAGTTGAAAAGTCTGCAGGCTGGAGAGGCAGCGAGGACAATATTTGTTCCTGCTGAAATTGTTCTTCCAGTATGACAGTACACAGCTAACCCACTGGTTTGGAAGACAAATGGAGATCAGAATGTCAAGAAACACGTTGATTTATAGTATTTGTTGTCAGCAAACCACCAGAACAAATATGGATATGTTTGAAGTTCATGTTTCTTTATGTAGCAGCAACACTATAGTTCACATGTAGCTAACATGTGGCTATGTTTAGGCACAAAACACTTGGTTAGAGTTGGGAAAAAGATCATGTTTTGGCTTAAAGTACATGGCTTTGGTGACACAATTACTACTGGAAATGCCACCGATGTCTCACTATAAAACACCCGTCTTTGGTGGCACAATCACCACTAGAAATGCTGCAGATGTCTTGCCAAAAAATGTCTGCAGTTTAGCAGCGATCTCGCCTACGTGTCACGTCATCCACCATCCTGTCCTCTTACCGAAGACAAAGTTAGCTGATATAGATAATCAGGAATATGGCTCTTTAGAAACGATGATTTGATATGTATGACACATATAAATGTAGCATATCAATGCTTTGCAGAAACTTAGAATGCCAACATTTTCTTATGGTGATCACACTGTTGTCAAACTGCATTACAGATAAACTATACCACTTATTAATACCAAGACGTCCTCTGGGTGTTCCAAAAAAGTCTCCAACAGTTACGTCACTTACACCATGCAGAAACCACACACAATGTGACTGGTCAGGATGGTTTTCCCCTACAAGTCTCTGACGCCAGTAGTGATTGTTGATAAATCAAAACTAAATTGCAGTTATCTTCTTGTGACACACACACATCTAGCAATTTGAAAGAGTCTCAATACAGCCACGACACGCAACAGTATTCAGTAATAAAACCCAGCAGACTCAGGTGTTGTGAGCCAAAATAGTCACTGATTTTTTGCTCTGAAAAGTGTAGAATATTGCACAAGCGGGGGCATCAGTACTTACTCCAAATGTGATACTTAACAATGATAGTTAATCTCTTTTTGGTGTAAGATACAACATGCAAACTTCAGCTCTTTCTCGTGAGGTCTAAATTTTCCACACTGCACATCGAGGCCACGAGCTGTCACGGAATGAGAGAGCATTCGCCCTTTTGCCTTGTCAAAATGTGCCATGAGAAATGTTGCTGCTTTCAGTGGCTGCTCAGAATCCTGAGTTATGTGTTTTTATTTGTTCTTCACGAAATTATCCTGCAGTGCAATCCATTTGTAAACCCCCAAAACATAGACATTCTTGAGACTAAAGCAGAAAATTCCCTTTCATTTTTAATATACAGTATTTAAAACTAGTTAGCATGTTGAAAACACACAGAAAAATGTGAGAAAGATTGTGAGATGATTATTTAGAAGAGAAAAGCTGAGGAAAATGAAGAGAACTAAACAGATCTGGGCAAAGCAGAACAGCAGGAAAGCATGGATGCACTGTGGTTTGAATAGCATGACCTGTCCAGGAAATCCCCGGTCAGCTGGTCACTTGACTCAGCCATGAGAAGAGGGCCTGCAAGAGGAAGACAGGCGGGCTGGATGTGTGGTGGTGGAAGAATAGAAGAGGAAGAGAGGGAGAGGAAGTGGAACTGCGGTTAAGCTCGAGTGCCAAAGCACAAGCTTTACTTTTTGGCCCCTTTATGATTTCCCCTGAGGTCCTACACATCAGGACATATATAGAATCTTAAAAAGGAAGCGACCCACCACACATTTGACAAAGCATCAGATGATTTAGAAATCAGTCTCCATAGATGTGCATCCACCTGTACGCTTACGAAGCTAATTTGTTCCATTTCTATGAGCAGCTTTGTGCTAATTGGTCGCTGCTGTTGTGTTCCTGTTGGCACTTCCCAGCCTCACTTCTCAAACAAACAGCGTGGGCGCTACTTTTGTATGTTTTTTTTTTCCTTTGGATTTTGTTCTTTGTTTGCCAAGTTTTCTGTAGGTGGTTCTGTTCTCAGCCACGGTGCTGTTCACTCCTCATACCCTTTTCTTCTGTTCACTTAACTCAGCTGATAAACTTACATCACTTCCTGTCCATTTCCAGTGAAGACAACACCGGATGTTTTCAACAGCGAGTGTTAACACTGTGTAGTTATTATCGCTATACTGCATCAACTGCCCAGTAGCACATTGTCTATTAATACTAAGGGATTTTTACTTCATAAATCTATTGAATAAAGTGTTTAACTGACATTTCATTGTCTGTGTGGGGAAAAAAATCAGTAGCCTGCAGTTGTGGTGCATGAGTATGTGTTGCCCACAACACACAGGCACATCCAGTATGCAAGCTTTTCTGCTTGAGTGATGAAAACATTTCATCCTGTCAGGGGCGCTGATGCAGAGGGCACACACAGATTTGCATGAGTGTGTGTGTGTGTGTGTGAGAACGGAAGCAAGTGGGCAACGACGGAAAAGCAGGTGGGCACAAAGTCTCTCAACTTCCCTTCAAAGACAGCGACAACTCTGCCTTTCTCCATCTGCTTAGTCTGAAGGCCCAGCTCCTCATTAATTTGCTCTTTTCTTCTTCTGTGTTTCCAGAAAAAGAAAATCTCACGTCTGTGTCCACTGATTCTCTTCCCCTCTTGTTCCCCTCACATTAAATTGTCCTCTTGATACTTTGTTATCTCCAGTTTCTCTCTTCCGCTCCCCGTAATCCCCCTTTTCTCTTCACGTCTCTCACTGGTTTTGCAAGGAATTCAGATTTAATGATCTGATTATTTACTTATTCATATCTTAAGTTGGCTCGAAAGATTCTTGTGAGCTCAGTTGGAAACCTTTGGATCTCCTGAAACACTGAGCAGATGGAGCAGATGCTCACTCTTCTGTTCATGTTTGAGTGACATATTTCATCACTGAGTCAGCATGAGAAGAAGCCAGGAAGGTTTTGTTCATTTAAAACATTGAAAAACTGATGCACAGAATATCGCAGAAACACAGATAAAGTGTGTAAAGGAGACCCGCTGTTGTGCTCACCCTTGAAAACTTATATGTCAAGTAAAATAGTAATTACTCACAGCCTGTATGTAATTATAGAGATTTTTGTAGAAACATCATTGACCTCTGTCTGCATCAGCACTTTCACAAGGATAAGAGTGTGTTCGGTGATGCTCAAACCACAGTGGGTGAAAGCTGTAATGATTTATAGTAAATGAAACACTAAAAATAAATCACATTTTGCATCAAGTTATGCTGCTGTATTATTATGGCTCCTTGCAGCAGAGTAAGATTAACAGTGTGTATTATTAATGTTTCCTCTGTAACTGTTGGTTCAGATCACATCAGTTAGTTTGAGGGTGAATGGTAACCACCAGAGAGTCTGTTAACAACAGTGACGGGCTGGAAACGACACCATGGTGTGCAAACAAAAAGGCAGACTGATTCCCCGAGAGTCCTTGAATTATAGATTTCAGGATGTAATTTTGTTGGTTTTCCATGATCACTTATAAGAGTTGTATACTGGTTGCTGATGGCTGTTGGTAACCAGAGGGTTCAAGTTAAACTCACATCAGCTATGTGTGCTCCAAATGTGTAAATGCAAATCATGGATATGTAGCATTTGTATGTCACTATGTGGTGAATATGCTGGAACTTTGTGTTACCTCACATTTGAGCAACACTCTAGGCACAAAAACTACATGGTTATGGTTAGGAAGATCATGTTTGGGTTGGAACACCACATTTTGTGGCAGTCATGGCTGAAAATGCCATAGATGTTTCGCTAAACAATCACTTTTGATAGCACAATCACAGATGAAAATGTCACTGATATCTTTCTAAAATACCCACTTTTGGGGGGCACAATTGCCGCTTGAAATGCTGCTGATATCTTGTTAAAAACACACTGCGTTTGGTGGCACAATCTCAGCTGGAAATGCCATAGATGTCTCCCTAAAGACTTACTTTTGGTCGCAAAATCACGGCTGGAAATGCCACAGGGTCCTGTCAAAAAACTCACTTTTGATGGCACAATCACAGATGAAAATGCCTTCGATATCTTTCTAAAAAATACACACTTGTGGTGGTACAATCACAGATGAGAATGCCACTGATATCTTTCTAAAATACCTATTTTTGGGGCACAATTGCTGCTGGAAATGACGCCAATATGTCGTTAAAAAACACACCGCTTTTGGTGGCACAATCACAGCTTGAAATGCCATAGATGTCTCGCTAAAACATTTTTTGGTAGCATAATCACACTGGAAATGCCACAAGGTCTCGTCAAAAAACTCACGTTTGATGGCACAATCACAGATGAAAATGTCACTAATCTTTCTAAAAAATACCCACTTTTGGGGCATAATTGCCACTGGAAATGACGCCAATATCTCGTTGAACAACACACCACTTTTGATGGCACACTCGCAGCTGGAAATACCATAGATGTCCTGCTAAAAAAATTCACTTTTGGTAGCAAACTTACCACTGAAAATGTTGCAAAGTTTTGTCAAAAAAACTAATTTTTGATGGTACAATCACAAATGAAAATGCAACCGATATCTTTCTAAAAAATACCCACTTTTGGGGGCACAATCGCTGCTGGAAATACAGCTGATATCTCATTATAAAACACAACGCTTTTGGTGGCACAATCACAGCTGGAAATGCCATAGATGTCTCGGTAACAAAACTTACTTTTGGTAGCAAAATCACCACTGGAAATGCTATGAGGCCTCACTTTTGATGGCACAATCATAGATGAAAATGCCGCAGATATCCTAAAAAATACCCACTTTTGGGGGCGCAATCACAGCTGTAAATGCCACCAGTATCTACTTTTGGGGGTACAATCACCGCTGGAAATGTGGCTGATAACTCCTTAGAAAACACATTGCTTTTAGTGGCACTATCAAGGCTGGAAATGCTGCCGATGTCCTGCTGTTTGTAGTAAAATCACCACTGTATATGCTGCCCATGTCTTGCTAAATAATACCTGCTTTTGGTGGCACAATCGTGGCTGGAAATGCCACCAATGTCTCGCTAAAAAACATTTGCTCTTGATGGTAATATCACGGCTATCACAATTATCAAGAAAAAACTTGTTTAATGGTACAATCCCTTTTGAAAATGCCACCAATATCTCACAAAAAACACCAAATTTTGTTGTTTGTTGGTCTTAAACAGTGGTCTGCAGTTTGGCAGCCATCTCGCCTTGATGTCACATTATCCACCATTACCTCCATCTCAATGACAAATATAGCTAATAACCATGACATCAGAACTGTGTTGATATGATATGTATGTGACAGACATAAGTAACATGTCCATGGTGTGCAGAACATTTTCTTCTGGTGACTGTGCTGGTAAATGTTACAACAGTTAAAGCACTTTTGATTCTTGCTCACCTACTTCAGGTAGAATTAACAGCAGCCCCCAGCGAGCATGATACCATTTGCACGTATCAAAAGATTTAGCTAATAAGCTGGCAGGAGTGGCAGGTATTACACATGATCCTGTTTCACGCTTTCTGTCTTCTTCTGCTTTTCTGATGATTTGGAACCACGTGTTCCACTGCAGGCCACAGACTGAATCCTGCCAGTCTTTCCTCCCTTTTCCACATTACATAACTTTTTAGCTTTTGAAACTGATGCATCAGTAATTTATGCGGCGACTACCATGACCTGTTTGTCTGCCTGCAAGTTTCCTTATGTGAACCGCTATGCTCACACATGCTGCGGAACGATATTCAAATGAACATGACTCACATGCGTCGCTGCATTTCTAACTGTGATTTTCTGCAGTCTGTGCTTGGAATGCTGGAGTGTGACACTGGTAATGATAATAATAATGATTAATAATGGCATGGACTTTACGATCCTGGTCAGATGCTTATGAGACTACCTCATGCTACTCTACCAATCCTATACCTGTGGCTGTGCTACTAATTATACTTGTATATGAACAGCAAAAGCCTCGGTCAGTGCATTAGACCTAAGGGTGCAAATAGTAAAGCTAAGGGCCTAGTGAGTCTCTAATAGGGTATGAGTGTTGTGAACGGGGGTAATTATATGAAAGCAGGCAGGCTGTGGTGTTTAATGTTAATTAGCTTTAATGACTTTTTAAATTAAGGGTCACCAGCACTAATCACATATTAAAGGACATACATGGCTGCAGGGTTCAGTTAGAAGGACTTCCCAAGTTACCTCCACATAACAGTGTGATGGAGTCTTGTGATAAAAGTAGAACACTCCTGACCTCTATTGGCTGAAACTGGACCTGCAGGGGAATGATATGATCTGGTCTGCAGGAGGCAACCACACATTGTAAGACATTCCTGACCTTCACTGCATTCACACTGCAAATATTTTGCTGTCAGTGGAGCAGCACAGTTCAGGTTTGCACCAGCTTGAGCCAGCTTGATAAAGCGCAGAGGGAAATATGATAACAATCAAATAGCCTGCCCTACAAAAGCAAGACACCTGAACTTCCAACAGTGCAGACCTTAAAGAGAAATAACCTTTAAGTTGTGTTGGTGCGCAGCTATAAATTAATTATAGGTAATTATTGGACATGTGGTATTTAAAAAAAAAATGAAACAATGTATCTGCATAAAAATCTTGAGCTCCAACTTCACCTTTGACCCTAAACTTATTCAGGAGTTAAGGTACTCTATGTTTGTATTGTACTCTCACTTTGTGGTTGATTGCTGTAAGCAATACACTGTAAAATGATAAAATCTAGTGATATATCCTTACACCTTACAATTATTTTCTTAACCCTCAAAACTGTTTGTTGCCACACCAAAAACAGTAAATTCATGCATGGGTACAAAGCAGTCTAAGTGCAACAAAACAGAGGGGATTTTGCCTTGGTTTCTTCATAACCTTGTTAACAACCCACTACTTATCCATCCATCCATTTTCATAACCGCTTATCCTGTTAGGGGGTCATGGGGGCGCTGGAGCCTATTCCAGCTGACATTGTGCGAGAGGCGGGGTACACCCTGGACAGGTCACCAGACTATCACAGGGCTGACACATAGAGACAGACAACCATTCACACTCACATTCACACCTACGGACAATTTAGAGTCACCAATTAACCTGCATGTCTTTGGACTGTGGGAGGAAGCTGGAGGAAACCCACGCTGACACGGGGAGAACATGCAAACTCTGCACAGAAGGGCACCTCCACCCTGGGTTCGAACCAGGATCCCCCTTGCTGTGAGGCGACAGTTCTAACCACCACACCACCGTGCCGCCCCCACTATTTATATTGTATTTTATTTCATTGATTTTTTTATTTTACAAAAAACAACAGTGAGTGGAAGGGTGTATAAGATTTACAGGGATTTGGTGGCATCTAGTGGTGACAATTGTTGCAGATTGCCACCAGCTGAAACTTCTACTAGTTAGAATTCCTTCAGCGTTCATTGTTCAGGAGATTTTTACCGGGAGCCGAGTTATCCGCAGTGGTCTCTTCCTCTCCAAAACAGACAGACCGGCGGATTTAAACTGGTAGAAACACTGAATCAAACAGTTTCATGTTAAAAAAAAAAATCTACATTTTTCAGACACTGCTTGTTAAAGAGCATGTGCTAACTAGGGTGGCTGATGTGAAAATGTGAATGGACCTATCTATAGCTAGTGTTTGGTTTGTCCGTTCAAGGCTACTGTAGAAACATGATGGTGCAACATGGCACTTTCCGGACACGTGGCCCCGCTACCTATGTATTAGAATCAGAATCAGAAATACAGAGAGGATCTTACAATTCGTGACAGTCACTCCGATGTAAAGAACAGAGAATTATAATTAGTAAGATTAAAGGTATGAAATAGACGTATGTAAATATAAAACAATGAAATAAAAATGTGCATTATGCTACAGTGTTTATCACTAGTGCTTACATGATTAAAATGTTATAAAAGAAATAATAAATATAATATTGTAATGTAGATATTAATGGCTCATTCTAAGGACATACCTAAGAAATACACACTTTTTATATTACATGCTATATCTGAAAATATATCCCCCCAAATCCTTCACACTGGACCTTTAAAATGAAGTCAGGGTCTTTTGTCTTTGCATAACATTATAAGAAAGCAGTATGAAACAAATGTTTTTATTTTGTATTCTATATCCACACACACAAACACACACATATATATTCAGTAACACAAAAATATAATGACCTCCGTCTTCGGTCACCTCTTGTGTTGTTGAACAAACCAGCTTTGGTTCATAATCCTCTTCTGAATAAGATCATTATCTGAGCTAAATATTGACTTTTCCACTGTGTTTCAGGAGTTGTGCTTTTAATGTGGATGCCTCCACGGCAGTGAGTCATCTGCTCACATTACTGAATTCACACCAACAAAAAAAAAAAAGCTGATCCAAGATGATAGTGAGAGCAATTGCCAGGTTTCGGTTACTATCAGTGTGTAAAAAAACACAGCTAGTAAAACATTTTTGGTGAAGGTCTTGCGTTAGTTAATAATCAGTAACAACAGTAATCAGTGTTTTTCTTGCATCCTGGTCTGCAAATGTCAACTGTGTTTTTTTGCATCCTGGTCTGCAAATGTCAACTGTGTTCTGTTTCAAGCCATAAAACTAGTGTGCCTGATAACAGAAAGGTATTGTTTAAACAGCCTATTCGCACCATGACGTCCAAGTCTGTCTTTCTCTCCCTTTCTTACTCTCTCATGCCCAGGCCGACGGACACAATTGGCTTAGGCTTTCTTTGGCTTATCCTGTGCTCTGAACATAGCAGAGAGTGAAGCTCTGGTGAGACGATGAAAGGAGAAAAGGACCAAAATAAAACCTCACTGCCAGTCAGGAAGCACAGCATATTAATAGTGAGCCAGAAAAGTTTACAGACACCATCATACTGCAGTACACAGGTGGTATGCAGGTGTTGGCAACTTCTCTGCATGTGACGTTTTGATCCCTACCTCTATTTTTAATCATCACACCCTCCATGTACACATGTAGACGTCTATTCATAGCTCACTGTACACTTTTCTGGGAACCTTTCACGTCTATTCATAGAACCTGATTTGAATAAACGACTGTGTGATGTGTGTGTGTCTGAAATGTGTGAAACCGTGTCCCTCCCTCTATTTAAATGATGAGACGGTTGCACAGAGACAGTGGAAAACTCTGAGTGATGGAATGCTGTCCTGCAATGTTTGCGGCTTGTTCGGACACACCTGTAACACACACAACACACCAGGCTATCTTTGACACTGACAAACCATGACATGCACTTGATTTCCTACTAAGCCTCCTATTTTATTCCCTATGGCTGGTACAACTTTAATGATAAAGGAGGAAATTTTAGTTTCCTGAGAGGAACCTGATTAACCTGAAAGGCCTGCCCAAACACAGCTAGAAGACAACAGACAGGAAGTGTGCTTTAAAACAGAATATCCTTGTAGTTTTCCATTTTATAAGGCTTATTGTGTCCTCTCCCAAAAATCAGGCCCACCCTGCATGTCACTCTTGTGGAAATTTGGGATGAAATATATGGAAGTACCATGATGGTGACTCTGAAACAGGTCTGCCCTGTTGCTGCAACGTTACATTTATGACTTAATGGTTGACATTACTGCAGTTTTCACCAGGGAGTAAAGGGATTTTCTGTGCCCCTGGCAAGTCAAGCCGCCTTGGTCACACCCTTCCCAGCTTCCCCCCCTCCCGCTTTGCCCGCCATGTTCTGGAGGAGGAGATACGTGTAGCCTGGCTTTAGCTGGCTTAGCATTAGCAACACATAGCTAGGCGGAGGCGCAACAAGCTCCCTGAACGCCGAAATAAGTACTCTATTTTGATTTTTTTCCTTGGAATTCGCGCAACTAGTTTATGGTTTTATAGCCCTGGACTAATAATTGAACCTGACGTGGCCCAAAAAAGATGGTAAGTTCACGTCGGCTTTCAAGACAGTCGAGTTGTTTTGTTTTTCCAGGGTGTCCTGTAATCCAGTTTGCTCTGGTGATGTCTCCACCGAGCACCCGTCTTGGCTGCTAGCTTGAAGGAATGCTAACTAGCTTAGCATGCTAGTTGGATGTCTTAGCATATAAATACGTTTAGGAGCTGGCCGGAATGCTCGTGTATTTATCAGTTAGGTATGGAAGTGACTGTGAATCCAAAAAATACAAGCTTTGTATTAAATATAGATGCTGAGTGTGCAACAGTTGTTTTTTTTTAGCCGAATCACGGGAGAGAGCAGGTCTGCCGCTTGCTAACGTAACATAAGCTTTGCTAGCTTTGATCCAACTTTTTTTTCCCAGGGCAAGTTTTGATCTCGTATTGGAAACGACCGTTGGTCAGTGATTGTGTCTACAGTCACTAATATCAATCTCAGTGGCAAACAGAGTGGGTCACAACATGCTGGAAATAAAAATGTAGTCGGGATACACACTTTTCCAATCACCTGAGTTGACTAACTAAACCAACGTAAGCAAGTTAACGATGTTAGCTAGCTTATTTTGCTAGCTAGTGACAACTACTTGCCGCAAGTTTGCTCAACTTGCTAACGTTAGCGGTGACTGTGAGTCGCAAACGGGCTAGTTATTCCACCCAATGTATTAAAGTGACGTTTCATAAAGTTAGGTGTCTGTTACACTCAGGTTTATCCCGCAATTCAAACAGGTAAATACATTGGGAATGTGTTTGAGGCAGCGTACGCTACTTTAGCTTAGTGCTATCAATCACATCAGTTCAATGAAACGCTGTGATTTGTTGCCTTTCTTCCCGTTTTTTGGGAGCGGCTTCATTATTATTTCCTCCACCAGTTAAGCATGCTTTGAAAGAGGCGACTGCAGAGTTCATGCTGTTGTGAGTCATCAAGGCAAAACTTGACGTGCTTATTTGCGATTTTAGGGAAATTCTTCACGGTGTGGGCGCTGTCTGTTTACTCGCTCCGTTTCCAATCGACTAACCCCGATGGTAGGTAGGCAGGCGTCAACACCTCAACACACTGATCGGTGGTAAGGTTTGGTTATTTTGTGGGGTACAGTGGTGTTCGGATGTGAGCTTTGTACTCAGAGCTGCACATATAAACGTGGCCTCAGAGAGGGGCAGGGCTTTGTCTATTGTCAGGATGATCAGTCAGTCACAGTGGGTGACAGATGCATCATCACCGTCCTCCTCCCTTCCCTGACTTGGCTTTGTCTCACAGCCGGCCAGGGAGGACAAAAGGCGGGGTGACATGCCGATCAGAAGGTGGCTTCTCCTCCCTGCGTCAGGCTTGATGCTCATCACAACTCATACACACTCAGTCACATTAAAGGCTTTTGAAACACGTTGTAGTGGTTGGATTTTCCTTGGGTTAGACTTGATAGGATTGTTAGTTTGGCTTGAAGGAACTTAATCTTCGAGTAGCTGAGTGGTTTAAGATTAATTACGGGTGTATGCTGCTTGTGGTTACACTGAGATTAAGTCCAAATGAAGGTGGTGAAGGAACCAGCTGGGTAACTCGGTGTCATGCTAGATATTGTCACACACAGGCACTCGGTTGTGCAAGCCCTCTATCTCCAGATCAGCTTTACACTTGTTGTTTAGGCCTGGCAAGGCAGACCTGTTCTTGGTGTACTGCTCTCAACCCTTGTTGCTAATCACAGTTTACCTGGGGTTTGCCAAGACACACCCAGACACTGGCGCGCGCACACACACACACACACACACACACACACACACACACACACACACACACACACCCGTGAGAGGTTTGGCTGGTTGTATCCTAGCGATGAGACTGCTCTCTCTCCACTTTCTTTGTGGTTGATATTTAGTGTCGTATTGGGATGTTCCTGGCAAATATCTGTAGGTCATGACATTGTCCCACACACACTATGCCTTCCTTTCCTCAGTCTCTACTCTGTTTTTTTCTGTACTGGCAACACTTTGAAATCAGCACAGCAACAACTGCTGTGAGTCCTCTGCTAAGCCAGATTTATGCTTCTCCACCGATGTGCTTCTGTTATAGACGTCAATCATGTTTTCCTGACTCATGTCCAAGTACTTTGATGTAGAGCGGTTGGTGACACAGACCCTGAGCTAATTATTTGTATAGTTTTTGACATTGCCGTGTCATCTACTTTTTGTGTGCTTTGCAGTAAATGTGTAGGTCATTCATTCACCATGCCCAGTGTTTTAACTTTAAGTGTGATCTGGCATATTTGATGGCTGTCATCCTGGAAGCATCAAACACTACCGGAAAGTTATCAGACTTTTTATTGTTGATGTGATCCATTAAACACGGTCTGATGAACCCCAGTAACGATCCTGCAATTGAGTCTTGATGTCTCCTCTGCCAAAGGAATTGATTTACATTTAAGCAAGTTGATAAGCACCACCAGAGCACTTCATGGGTATGTCAGTCTGTTCCATACATTATATACTTGAAATAATTGTGTGAGGACTGTTTTACTATATGATACTGATGAATGAACCAGTGACATTATTATCAGATCTATGCCTTGTATGGAATTGCTTTTAAGAGACCAGACTTTACTATGCATATGTTGTACCCTAATGACATGACGCAACATGACACTGTGTCCCAGCCTTCACTTAGCCTAATAGCCTTGGGTTTGCACAGGAAATGGCTTTCCTAGATCACTTGTTTTTCATGTACAGTAAAAGTTTCCACAGGCATTTTATAGTAATTGCCCTTTTTTTCTGTAGCTGTTTTTTAAATTCATTTTTTAAAATGTAAACATCACACTATCAAATTATCTTGCAGTTATTTTTAGCTGTGGCATAAGGCACAGATCTGATAATGTTGTGAGTTGATTCACCAGTATCTTATTTGGTTAAAACGGGACACCACAGGAAGGTGAAATTTGAATTTTCTGACTTTGCATGTAGTGGTGCACGCCACCGTGTTTTCCTAGTCCACGTTGGAGGTCATGTGGTTACTGTTTTCCATGACATAGGCTATATTTACAAGGTAGTTTCTCTGCTCTAATCCATTCAAAAAACTCTGACCTTGGAATGAGCCCAAATTTTTATGTTGTTGCAGGGCACTGTCAGTTTTCTGCTGATGCCATGCTTCTGTCCATCCTATGCATTGATAGTCAAAGATTTCTACACGAATGTGACAGCTCGGTGGCAGCAAAGGCAGCCAAAGCGAAACACAAAATGGAAATAGTGGTAGAGGATGTAGAGAAAATCTATAATGTTGAATGTAATCCAGTATCAATCCAGTATTGACGATAGGCAGTCTGCATTGCAAATATTCATACAGGTATACAAGTAATCCAAGCCAGGAGCACGACTACTGATTAGATTATAAAGAGTATTATTTTAAATGAGGGAGCTGGACTGCCATTGAGTAGATGCCGTTATTTGTGTAATTTTGTTAATTTCTTCTCAAATTTCCTTTAACCTCCGTGTGTGAGTCAGACAATGACAGGCAGAAAGAGGAGGAGACCGAAAGCGTGGCTGCTCATAATAGGTGTGTGAGTTCATCTGAAGCTGCAAGAAGTAGACCCTGGACTAAATGATTTTTATGGTTATCCCTCTGTTCTTCCAAGGACGAGGCATAGTGGCAATTTGACAAGAATGACGGGCTCAGTCATTCAGACATGATGAACCTGCACTGACACATGAATAGCCTGTGTATTTCACACAGACACACACATACAAGTTTTGTATGCCGTCTCCTCTGGGCCTTGGGGCTCGAATGATCTAAGCACAGAGGGGCTGAAGGAAGGCGGGCCAGCGGTGTCTTCTGGTGGGGGTTGTTCCGGGGTGTTTGGGGGGGCTGGGATGGACAAGACAGACTCTCCTCTCTTCTTCCTGTCTGCCATGGGTGAATAGGTGATTATAGCAGCAGATGTGTCATTAGGTCTGGGCTGTATTCATGCGGATGCAGGGTGCAGGAGGGTGACGAGGGAACGCTTGAGAGGGGGGCATGCTCCACAGGAATCACATTTCACCAGCGTTTAGTAAATTTAGGGGATGTGCCAAGTTGTTTTCTTAACCCCTTTCCCCAACACATACACTCACACTCCCCCTCGTGTCCTCACCCTCGTCCCTCCCAGCTGTCTTTCCGTAGCATTGCTAGGCAGGAAGCTTCCTGGAACAAATGCATACACATGCATAAATAAATGTACATTGCCATTTGCTACTTTTAAAACTAAAACATCGAACTGTTGCATTTAACACGGAGTCTGCAATGACTGTTAATCACTTAACACTCGTCCTCTGTTCATGCAGGCAGCAGGTCGTGGGGCATGTTGGTGCACGCTTGGTGCAGGGATCAGATTACTGAATGCGAGAAGTCATCTTAGGTCTAGATGAACAGCCCTGGGTGGCAGTCAGAGGAACAGTGGTAAAAAAAAAACATCAGAAAAAACAATGAATTAAATTAGATTTGGTAAGTTTGCAGCTGATGTGAATGTGTGTGAATGTGTCATAAATGAAAGTAAAACAGTCTCTGTGCTAATCTCACTAAATTATCAAGTTATATAGATCCTGCTGTGGCGTGTTTGCATCACATTTGCATCACATTTCATTGAATCGACTTTTCTTTCTCAGCACCCCGTATCACATAAACATGAGGACACGACTTGATAAATACAAGGCCCATAAACAGTAGCTGTGTGTTTCTTATCTTAATGTCACACACTCAAGTAACATTTTCATTGAATATGGAAATGAGATGTCTAGGTCACACAGCTGTGCGTGTCCACACACTTTCCATACTTTCTTGTGCGTCAGGAAGTGATCAGTAACTGGGCTGCCGCTGATCTGTTAGAAACAGGACAGAGGAGTCATCAGTCACTCCTGTAGTCATCGTCAGACTGGAAATGGTTTATCTCCCCTGCCACCCACCAAAGGGTGGAAACACATTTTTACTCACTCATTGCGCTGGCGTCTCTCGTGGTGATACACTGACTGAATGTTAATACTGCGGTGATGGGAAAGAGCATGGATAAAGACATATTAAGATCTAAGTTGTTCAAGAATGATGCTGAAATTGAATTAGCAAAACTTAAAATCCGGCTCTGCTAAAAATAGCGATTGCTTTTGTGCTGCCGTGTGGTATTTGCATATAGTGCTGGGCGGTGTGCCCAAATATTATTATCACAGTACTTTATAAGATTCTGGTGGTTTCCTGTTTTATCACGGTATTTTTTTTCTTTTCTCATCACTGGGCGTAGTGGCTTATTCCACTGTCAGTACGACATTAAATCTAAAAACATTTCAGTGTCATTTTTATACTGAAGTCTTTGATTACTATTGCGTTTGCTTGGTCCTACAATGATACAATATATGAAGAAATCAGAGTGCATCAACCAGTTGCAGCGTATAAACATTTTGTTATTGGACTAATAGATAAGCCACTAAAAATCTATATACCTTAAGTATTTTAGTGTTTACAGAGATAATTTGCAAATATTCGATTGCACAGGTCTGAAGTATTTTTGCCCCAGTAAGACATACCTCGAATCCACCGTTTCAGTCATTGCTCTGCTCTGAACCTGTCTTTCTCGACAGTCTGTAGCAGGACCATGACCTTACATAGGTGGATTGTTTTTGCGTTCATAATATCCCTCTACTGCTTGCTTTTCCTGTCACATGTAGAGTCTTGAGCAAATGCCGCTTAAGGCTATGTCTGACCCTCTGGTTTCACTGGCGCTGCTGATGACCTTGAATCTGACGACTGTAGTCTTTCACTCTTGGTATTCCAGGAAAAAACTGTAGTTTTGACTAGTCAGAATTACGTTATGGATATCTTCAATTAAAATGCATACTAGTCAAAATGATGTTGATATCTACAATGGTAATTCTGGATTGTGAAACTTAGCGTTTAGATGTTAAAACGGCTTGCCATAGTTTTCTGCTGAGGTGATGGTATAAGTTGCAAGTGTTACCAGGGCCTGCAACAACAGTGGCTAGACAAAGTAACGTAATGGCATATTTTTTAAAAACAAAAAGCTTCCACTCGGCAGACACATCTCTTTTTTTTGGGCACAAGTTCCTGTGGTGCATCTCTGGTCTCTTTCTTCATTCTCACACCTTTCTTTACCTCTTTGCTTTCTCTACCCAGCAGTGTAATTTTGTTGTGCGTCATTGTATTTCCCTGTTAAAAAGAGTAAGTGTGGGTTATCAGATGTTGTATTATTAAATTACAAACATTCGTAAGAAGGGTATGCAGTTGATAGGGTCCCCCTCTCCCACTCTACATGGCATGTGTAGCCCCTAGTGCCCTCAGATGTGCATTGAAGAGTTATAGCAGTTGTATCATTTATTCACCGGTAAGACAAAGTATGACAAATTTATATCATGGGGAAGAAGGAAACCAGTATACTTGAAGAACCGGTATACTGCCCAGCACTTCTTGCATGTCTCTACAAGGTTGCCCTTTTGTAAAGTAGTGTATTTCGTACACCTGCAAACAGACGGTGTGTTTGTCAGATCTGCCTTGAAAACTGAGTAAGACCTAATACAACATAGAATTTGTGACATTAATCAACAAATGTAGATGTAATTTTTCTCAGTAACTAGAAAATCATCACGTCACTCACTATCTACGTAGAACTGTAAACCTTTTTGATAGTGAAACACTGTGACTAGGACATTATTATCCCACGAGACACTAGTTATATCTTAATATTGTTTGTGCATTTTTGATTACTATTTTTATGTTGTGTCTTTTCATTGCACGGCTCTTCTAATTCGTTCCAAGTAATCTTGTGTTTGCTTTCATCTTGCATTTTCTGCTCCCATGTCTTGTCCTCCCAGCCCACCCAATGAGCAACTTTTCCATCACACACACATACCGCCCTGAAATTATTCATTTTCATCACCCTGCCTTGTAATTTGCGATTGAGTCAGATTACTGTAAACTCGAATGTGATTACAAAAGTGGAAACACAATTCTTGGTCACAACACTCTGGCCCTCCTCAATAAGAAGGAGGCAGGCTCTGTGTAAGTGCATGGAAATTGCTTATCTAAGCGTGAAAGTATGAAGCATAATGTTTAGTCTAGTTTCATAAAGGAAGGCTCTACAGCTGCTCCTATAAATACAGATTATCTTCACAATCTCATTGTTTAGGTGTGGAAATCGGAATTACGCCAACACCTTCAAGAAAGAAACTCTGATAAGACCCACGACTTTACCAGATGTTTCGTAGTTTGTCTTGTCATGTAATTCGAAAGTGTCAAAAATATTAAGGACTTTTTTCCTGAAGTGTTTCTCTAATGAAAGGTAGGTTAAATGTGATACATGCTTTGAAGACTGCTTAGGGAGGGGGAATTTGATACGTTAAGATCACTGGTTTAAAACGTGAAGTTGTTATTGTGCTGTAACAAATACTAAGCTGCTGGCGTATTCAGACGTGTGAGAGTTACTCAGAAACTGATTATAACAAGGAAGTGTTGAGGTGTTTGCTCTTTTAGTATGCATCAGTTTTTCCCGTCTTTATTCTGTTACATATCCTAAATGTCTTTTTTCTTCTCTTCCTTCCACTAACCGATTATTTGTCTGTCTGTCCCAGGTGATGGCGTCGTCATGTGTGCAGCCAGCACTGTGTGTGTGGAGATGGTTTTAACAGACGCTGTTCTGGAGGACTCAGGAACACTGCACTGGCCTGGAGAAGCCTCATAAACAAACACGCACACGTACACAACACACACCTGCACACAAGAAGATTTACACATACACCACGCCACCGCCGTGCCTTGAGAAAGGACACAGGCGCACGGATACATAACACAAGCTTCACCGGAAGCACGCACACACATTTAAGCTCTTGGTGTGTGTTAGACTCTCTACCCATACATCATTGGTGTCCTATCTCCTCTCCTGTGTGAGAGCGTGCATTTTATTTCTTCCCATCTGTCCCACCCCCACCGCCACCATGCCGAGGTCCACCATCCGCCGGCAGATGAAGAACATGGTGAACAACTACTCTGACGCCGAGAAGAAAGTCAGAGAGGCCACTTCCAACGACCCCTGGGGCCCGTCATCTTCGCTCATGTCCGAGATCGCTGACCTCACTTACAACGTGGTTGCCTTCAGCGAGATCATGAGCATGATCTGGAAGCGGCTCAACGACCACGGCAAGAACTGGCGCCACGTCTACAAGGCGCTCACTTTGCTCGACTACCTGATCAAGACAGGCTCAGAGCGAGTGGCGCTGCAGTGCAAGGAGAACATCTTCGCCATCCAGACTCTGAAGGACTTCCAGTACATCGACAGAGACGGCAAAGACCAGGGCATCAACGTCAGGGAGAAGAGCAAGCAGCTTGTGGTCCTACTGAAAGATGAGGACCGCCTCAAAGGAGAGAGGTAAGAGCTTTGTAAATCAAATTTGGAACAGATACACAGTAGTTAAAAACCTTAGGGGTCCACTGATTCTGCAGGGTGTTGGGTGTGACAGTGACAGAACTTTGCATTTGCCCTTGTCCCTTAAAAGGGCTCCCTAAAAAACATTAATTTGAATCATAAGTTTTGGAGCACACTGTTCGTTGAAGCACTAGACTTTATTCACCCTTGTCTCTGCTCTCAGCTGTGGTGTCGAAAGCTAGCGAGGTCGACCAAACGGCTCTGACGCCACACCAGACCCTGGCACCGCTTCCTCTACTATACAATGACTGGTGCTTTTGGTGTGTCCAATTTTATTACAGCTGACACTGTGTTTCCACACCTGTTGTTGCTTAGCAAAGATTGATCCCCAGGGTGTCGTGCTACTCCATATCTCCATATCTCTACTGTTATGCCATTTACAGTGGATCTCTTTCACTGATACGAGGTGCACACTAGGGATGTCCCGATCCAGCTTTTTCACTTCCGATCCGATACCGATATTACAGCCTTGAGTTTTGGCCGATACCGATCCAATCCAAGCACGTATTATACATATTCACTTATTTTGTTGTCAGTCATGTTAGAAAAGGTTTGATCAAGCGATATTACTCAAGAACAACTACTTAATCAGGTTAGTTAGAATGATCCACAACAGTTGGTATGAGAAACTGACCTGTTTATTGTTAACAGGGTTAAATAAATAAACTTTAAACTTGAACATTAACATTAAATAAAAAATATAGCTGGTTTGCTTTGGCTGCTTTGGCCCCTTAATAAATAGAAAATGAATCAACACAAGCAATCTTTAAAATGTCTAACAATGAAATTAAAATAGCAGCAAGACTCCACACACTTGTGCTTTGCCCCCTAATAAATAAAAAATAGATTAACACCACAAGACACTGTTGGCATTTAACAAACAATGCAGCCTTTCCTTTTCAGTTATTTTAGTAGTGTTTTTGTAGTCCATCCATGGCTCCAATTTCACTAATTGTGCCCAAAACAATGCCATCAGTGCTCTTTACTTAACCCATTTAGACCTAATCTCGCCTGGAAAAAAGGCATTATAAAGCCTGTATAAAACCCCTAATCCTGAGCATATTCTGAAAAATGTAAAAGAACTGACCTCGCCTACTAAAACCTTATTTTTTCAGGCTCTGGAGCAGATAGAAACATGAAATAAAAAGCATTTGAGAACTTACAAGTGTAGCGTTTATTTGTACTTACTTGTTTTACAGTAATCTTCAACTTAGATTTTCAGAAACTCAATAAACAACAAAAATATCAATAACAGACAACCATAAGACAGAGAGGAGAGTGTGTGTGATTCAGATAACTATTTATTCATCATCAATTGTTATCATTGTATTTCTATTCATTTATTTATTTATTTATTGCTGCTATGTATTTATTTATTGCTGCTGTTTATTTATTTATCTATCGTCAGTCACGTTATCATTATATTCTATGTATTTATTGCTGCTATTTATTTATTTATCATCAATCATGTGTTATCATTGTATTTCTATTTATTTATTTATTGCTGCTAATTGAGAGCTCTGTAACAGCTCAAATACAATTCTTAAAAGTCAAAGGTCCTCATTTATTATAGTCAGTCAAGCCATTTCGACAAATCAACATAACCCCCCCCCCCCCACAAAAGGTGGTTGAATGACACACACCCCCGAAGGTGGTTGGGGGGGTGGGTGGGCGGTATGTTGATACCGAAAGGAAACAGGAAACTGGCTTCGCCTCTCGGCGCCCATGTTAACCGCTTGTGTCATCCACACCAGCTGCGCCGCGGCCGGCTCGCGCCCTGCAGCGATCGTTTTGGCGTCTTGTCTATTTTCTGCGCGAGCCGCGAGCGAATGTGTCAAGCCGGGCAGGAAGTCAGCTGGTTAGGGAGTTGAACCGCTTGTCGACCGGCGTGGAGAAATGCGCATCTGATGTGAACGGAGGTGCTCCGGCTCGCACGAGAATTTCAGTGCGCTGCGCTTCGCAGCACTTCCGCGGGCGGTGTGGCCCTGGCGTAACCCTAACCCCTCGCTTGACTCCATGATTGACAGCTGTCAAAAGACCGATCTGTTTTCCCGGGAGAAAATATAAACGGGGAGGGGTCAGGTGCAAGCATGCTACACGTGTAATTCAACCAATAACGAGGACTTTGCGTTACTTTGTTGTTGACCTATTCTGACCAATCACGAAGCTTTTTTTCTGTCACGTGACCTCACTGACAAATAGATAGACATATCATCAGTCACATGCCTCGAAAAAGACGATAACGTGGAAATACACACACGTGTATTCCGTCCTTAATCCCTTTCATTCATGGGTATCCCGTTCTTAAAGGGATATACACATAGATGTGTATTCCGGTCTAAATGGGTTAAACAGTAAGAGTGTAAACCAAATAAAAATATCACTCTCAAAAAACCAGAGCAGAAAACAAATAGTCAGTTAACTAAATTGACCGCTACTCTTCCTAACCTCTGTGTATCTGCCGTCTGCATGTTGGCCTGGTGGATTGATAGTAAGAGCTGGAGCGGATCACTGGAATGGACTGCTTGAATTGCGGAGCGCTCGGAGTTCATGGATCGGCATTTTTCCGTGCGGTCCGATCCGATGCCGATGCCCGTTTTTTGCTAATATCGGTCGGCCGATACCGATCCGAATATCGGATCGGGACATCCCTAGTGCAAACAAGGTTACTGCGCTTGAAAAATGGCGGCACAGATGATGTGTTTTCCAGATGAACAGTCCTAAGGAAAACCTACTATGGACATGAGTTGCCTGCTTCAGTGACTTTCTGTGACTGTACTGATTTGCTGTATGATTCAATTTAGGCCCTGTCTACACATGCACAGATCTTTTTGAGAACTTATATTTTCTTCTATGTTTTGGCCCCTTATCCACACACTTTTAGGTCACCAAAGTGGCATCTATTCTCCATTACTATATATCAGTGTGGACATGTAAAACAGACCGTTTGGGGAAACAATGATATCATCTCCCCAATTTGCGCATGCCCGGTGTTGCTTAGTGTAATGTGCTTGTGCTAGAGACAAGTTTTTTTACGTTTTGTTAACACTGCTTTATCTAATGACAACCTTACATCTGAAAAAGGATGAATGGAGGCCTCTACTGTGCCCAATGTTACATGGCCATCCTCAGCGTCTGCGGTTTGAAGTCCACCAGAAACAACGATTTTTGAACAGGCCCAATTTAAGTAGCAGATGGTTGTACAATTTTGAAAGTGGGATTGTTATCGATGAGGAGTGGAAGGAAAACTTGCCCATGTCCAGAGCATCACTTGTATTTTTGAGTAAGCTTCTCTGTCTTCATATCAAAGGGGATAAATGGTTATTGGATCTCCAGTAGGTGTTTTGAAAAGCGTAATGTTGACCTGTTAACACTGCACTACCTTTGCAACAAGGGGAGACTGTAGCCCCTTTTACACTGCCAGATTTTCCGCGAATGTTGGGCCGTTTTGCCGGCAAGCTTTTAGACACACAGAGCTGGATTGGCGAGTTGATCCGAGGTGCCCAGTATTCCGCCTCGGAGGGTAGTCATATTGGCGGAACCCTTTTAGTTTAAACAGACTGAGGCGGCCTTTCGCAACGGGAGGGGCTGTTGAAGACTTGTGGGAGGAGCTGTTCATGACGCTGCACGTGCGACCCACTGGTGGTGGATAAACAGGAAACAGATGATAGCAGGAATTAGCGTGCAGCTAGTAGCAAGAGAGAAACGCAAACCTGACAGACACTGTAAAGATGAGCAACTGGGGAGACAAGGAATTGCGCGCCCTCCTTGCCCTCGCAAACGAAGAGGCCATTAACCGTCAGATGACGGGGACGGTGAAGAACGGGCCGACTTACGAGAGAATTGCCGAAGGACTGACCAGCCGCAGCTTCCCTCCCACGTCACTGTTTACGTCACACACTGAGCTACACGTTTTGTTACTTGCTCAGGCCCCCCATTGCGCCGAAAAAGGCGCATTCTGTATAAATAAAAGTAGGTAGGCGGCACTTTGCCGCACTCCCCAGTTTTGCTTTTATACTGCCAATGCTGAAAGAAGACTGATTGGGCTTTCCTGCAAATTTGCACAATTCCTATCTAAAAAGGGCTTGTGTTAGACGCTAACTCCAGCATGAGTTTGCCGTCGTTTTTGTAAAACAAAAGTTGTATGGACTTATTTTTTTGGATGGGAAAATACCAGTTTTCAAAAAATGTCTGTATATGGTTTGCTTTTTTGTTTATCCATCTGTTTTCTGATTTGATTTTTTACAAAAAACAGGGCATTGCATCATTTCCAGCACTAGTTGGCCCAAGGGGGTTGCTTCATCATTTGTTGTTGGCAGCATGTTTAACTCTAATTAATGATAATGTTGTGGCATTTTAGAATGAGGGTGGTTTTGGAAATAGACTCAATCTCATAATTGGTGTGCTAGGTCTCCAAAGAGCAATTAACCTTTTATACCTCATGCTTATTTTGTCCTTTGAACATTATGCTAAGGATGATAAGAACCTTAACTTTAGTCAAGATGACTGATCATAGTATTTTTTTGTCTTACTAGGTCTCAGGCTTTGAAGACCAAAGAGCGTATGGCCCAGGTGTCCACTGGGAGCAGTCAGATGGGTTTTGGCCGAGGCTCGTCTCAACCCAACCTCTCCACTTCCTACAGCGAAGAGTACGGCAGATCAGAGGGCTCACCTGCATCCTACCATGGCTGTAAGTATTAGCCGCCACAGAGGCTGTAACACACCCAGGGCTCATTCCGTATGTTAAAACAACACATGTAATACAGAATATTCCCTTATACTGTATTGTGTCCCAGTTGGTGTAACTTTGGCCTACATCCTGAAACCTCCCCCTCCCCCTGCTCTGTCTCTGGCTTGCAGTCCCGCAGTAGGGTTGCATTCCTCAGCACACACACACACTCACACACACACACACACAGACAGAAGAGGAAGCAGAGTTCACCCCCCTAGCTTCTATCATCCACATGACAGAGGAATCTGCTCGTCTTTTCAGTGATTCGTTCACTCCTCCAGAGACACAGGGAGAGATATAGAAATGCACAGTGACAGAGTGCAACAGGAGAGACATGGATAGATGAAGATTGCACTGAGAGAGAGATATGATGGAAAGAAGGAAGTGAATGGAAACCAGACTTGGATAGCCTTGAATAAAAAGAGGGACTAGAGAGGGAATGTCTTTCTGTTGATGAAGAGTGCAGCGACATGTGTGGGGATATTTTCGACGGCTGCACATTACTATTGCCCTCTAACTTTATATTAATTAGTCTGGTATCTTCATCATGCAAAGCTAGGAGTCCTCATACTTAGTGACATATTCTGTGATAAGTCATCGATGCTCTTGAGTTTCTATTAGTACTCTTTTTTTCACGAGCTTATTCTAACAGAGAATAAAGTCAGAGTTTAAATGTATGGATAGAAAGATGGAGTGGGTGAGGCGTAGTCAGGCAGTCAGGAAATGGGGTAATGCAGAAAGGGACGGAGAGAAAGAATGGAGAAGTTGAAATGAAAGAGTGAACCTTGGCCTCTTTCCCTTTCATCCCCTGACCCCCAGTCCTTTGTGCACAGCAGGATTGAGGTGTGTATGCGCCTATGGATGTGTGTGTGTGTGTGTGTGTGTGTGTGTGTGTCTGTCTGTCTATTGACACACGTGGTTTCAGCCTGCATGGATCCTACATGTTGCATGAAGCTCACGTTCATCTTTTACTTTGTGGCCCACATTCCTTCCTGTATGTTATGTTTGAACGTGTGGCTCAGAGGCGGAAGCTCCAGCAGCTGAGTCATCAGTTGAGAAAACTGAAGGAGAGACCGGCCAATAGGAGTGAGGCCGGGCTGTCGCTGTGGGCGTTTCCAGGGGGGGATTTTTGGGATTCCAGGCGAACTTTCCGAGTATTGTTGTCCAGACAGGGTGTGAATGAACGGTGGGACAAGTGGGACTGTTGGTGTTAACCTAGCATGCCCCCCACCCCCTAGTCTCCTACGTATCTGGAAAGGTCTGAAATATGTTTGACCTAAGGCAATCGGATGTCATGAATTCCAAATTTGTGATTACAGGTTGTTATTTGTAATTTGTCTCTACCTTGTCAGTCTGCACACACACCTGTGTTTCTGTGTGTGTTAATGTTAACCTGTGCATGTTTGTGAAAGAACCTAACTGTCCCCTTAGGCTGTAGTGTCTCTGAGGTTAACGAGCCAATAGTAAAAGCTGGTTTTGCTTTAGTTTCCATGTTTCTGGTTCAATGATGCCTTTTCGTCTCACTGTAGATGTTCAAATAGTTTAGTGCCTCTGAAGATCAGCATGATTAAAGTAAGTTGACATAAGTGGTGTGATGCTATTTGAGCAATGCTAAGCAGTGTGTAGTGTTGGGTTATTCACATTTTAACTGATAAGGGTACCTGTAATTTGGTACTGCTACCCAACGGTACCTTTTTTGGTACTTGACTTTCTCTGTTGTAACAAAAATGTGATTTTTTTTTTTTTTTGAACAAGCTGCTGGGATGGCGTTGATGACGATCTAACAGTGATTCTAGGCTTTTGCTTAAACAATCTAGGAACTATCGTGGCAGTTCAGCGCTGCAGTGCTGGTTTTGTCTTGCTGGAAAGCCAACGGAGTGGCCGCAGAGCTCCATGGCCGATTTGCCAGCTTTGGGTTGCTTCCTGTCTGAAGGCGAACCCTGGTCACTCCACTGTTGCCGTCCTTGGAGCTCCGTGGCTAGCTTCCAGGCTTTGGGGCTCTCACAGCACGTCTGCCTCTTGTTTAAACTCGGCGTTTTCACCCAGATGTTCTCTCGGGTACCAAAATTAGGCACTGATTGGTAAATTGGTACTCTGTTGCACTGATGTAATTTGGTCAGTACCCTAAAAGTACAGAGTTTGGTACGCAATCCTAGTTGTGTGTCTTTATGTATGTGCATGTGGGGTCTAAACAGATCAGAGTCAAGGCCCCAGTGCTCCTAGCATTCTCTCTGTTGAACACTTAAGTGATAACGCAGGAGCATGCAACACTCAAGTCTCCCACAAAGGCTGGGAACAACATACATTTTCACAGTTTCACGCCACAAGTCTGGAAAACATATAAAGAAGCAATCTAGAAAGTGCATTCAAGGAACTGCCTCACTCACCAGGTTTCAAACAGCCACTTAATTCTTTATCTAGAGAGAGAGGAGACTGGGTGTCTGTGAATGTTGCGGTCATTAGTGGTTGACACCCTGGGATAAAATTCTCTGCGCTGTTATCACCACATAAATCTACTACAGATGACACCAGTGGTCATCAGCCCATTTCGCCTTCTCCAAAAATCTCCATTTAGAGCTTGAATTGCAGGCTGACCTTAGGGTCTAAGCTTGGTTTGAAGGAGTTTTGTAAGCTGAAGTGTTTGTTCAATTCCAGTTTTGTGTTTATTTGCTTAATTATTAAAAATAGCAGCACAGAAAATTATGATAAGATGAGACACGACTGGACTAAACAGCCTACACAAGCGGTAGTGGCATGTATTAGAAGGATTTTTTTTAAATGTATTTCGCTCCTAGCAGGCAGAGCTGTGCCTGTGAGGAATGCCAAGAAATTGTGACTATCCATATATGGTCCATTCCCACAGTGGTGGGCAAGAACCTGGTGTGTTTTAGTTGGCTTTGAGTTTTGTTTATTTGTGCTGCTGACTTGCTACTATCAAGTGTTGCAGTGTGTGTTATGTGTTGCCAGTTTTCATATCTCTTTAGGCTTAGGGGTTGAAAAACCTGTTATTTAAGACCTCCTTTGGTTTGCAGTTGGTTTTGGTGAGATTTAAAGAGAGCTCACGGCAAATATCCCTTTGATAAAGGAATATAATGCATCTATCAAACATGTTAATGGAAGATAATGGTGAGGTGTCACATTGTCTGAGCATCAGTGAAGAAATTTACCCTCTGCTGCTGTTTTTTTATGGTTAGACGTCGTCCCAATTTCCCATATTACCTATCATCCCTGGATATTTCACAGGTTCACATTATCTCTGTATAGGCTGAAGCACCCCTGTGTGTTCACTGTCTATTTAAGGCAGATATGTAGTTGATGTCGAAGCCATGGTTCAAGTCCAGCCACCAGCTAACTAAACACACCTTCACCCCTGGTACTTCTGGTCCCTTTCCCTGGAGACGCACAGTCTAACGGAGCATGGGAGACATGGGTTTGAGGATCAAGTTGGGCAGGAACAGAGCTAAGAAGTGAGCAAGGAGGGAGGAAAGGAGGCAGGGACAAGATCTTAGCCTGGGATTGCAAGACGAACAGTGAATTAACATGCATGGTGTCATTATTGGTCATTCTTATGAGGTGGCAGTGAGGCTGCGTCCTCTCTCTGCTTCTACTAAGGGTCAGTATGTCGTGATCGTACTGGCATATTCCTAAATTAGCAACCATTTCTTTAGGGAAGGCCAAGCTTTTAACTGTGAAAAGAACTGTCAGGGTATTCCTTTTTAAAAAGAAATTATTTGATCCTCATCATGGAAACATTTGATGTGGCAGATTTTCTGTGTAATGTTTATAGAAAACCGCTGATGTGACGTCTGCTTCCTGCAGACTTCAGTCAAAATGGGAGGTTTCAGATTTAATTGTGTCACATAGTGAAACTAACCTACAGTGTTTCCCTGAGTCATATCTGTGTCACTGTTGTTGTTTTGTCTCTGCACCAATGCCTTTGGGTTTTCTCTCTAACCGTTCGCTTTCTGAATAACTCTTTAAATGATGTAACACTACACACAAGATCATCACAGTGCGATGGGCATTGAGTGTGTGTTTGGGAGTGTCCACATCAGCAGTGACACATGTCATGACTGGTCTTTATTTGAATCAGAGACGGAGAGAAAAGGATTAGGCAGGCAGAAGGAGAGAGACAATGTTTATTATTTAAGTAGGAGAACAGGGGCAACCTTAAAGTCTGAGAGAAATCGTCTGGCCAAAAATTAAATTTGCACACCAGTGTTTTTTCCAATGCTGTTTATAATGGATAAAACAGTGTTGTATAAGGACGTATGCGCAGAAAATCTTAAATCAAGCCCAAGAAAACAGGTTTAGTGCACCAACACCCACAACATTCACATGCATGAAACTGCACAAGCTGATGTAGTGACATTATACAGGAGTAAGAGTCAAGAATTACATTAAGAGATGAGGTGATGTCACGGTTACTTGTCATCACCTCCCACGCCATGGTTCCCACTAAAACAACAAGGTTACTGTTTCCAAACTCACACAGTCAAACTTTAAATTAAAGCATACACTTCAGGCTACTGTAATGAACCTAATCTTTTGGCGCTGTAACTTCTCTTGGCGAGATAGCTGTGTGTGTGTTGCCACGTGCAGCGTCTATGTGTTTTTGTGCTGCCACATGGCCTGGTCTAATCCAATAAGCTGAATGGACCTGTCATCCTTTACAGGCTCACTGATGGCCTCTAATCACACACACACACACACACACACACACACACACACACACACACACACACAGAACAGATGTATTTCAAATATGACTTGCTTCACGAGACAACACTGTTTATATGTATTTGTATGATTGTAATTATCACACCAGATCTTGGTTTTGGACAATTAACACAGAGAATTTCCACAGCCAGTGTCACTGCTTTTCATTGTAATTGTAATATACACAGTGTGTGATGGAGTCCCATGTGGCAGTGATGTTAACATATGTTCTGAATGTGTGTGTTAGCCACGTCTCCCAACGCCGGTTCAGAACTGGAGCAGGCCAGACCTCAGACCAGTGGAGAGGAGGAGCTACAGCTGCAGCTGGCTCTGGCCATGAGCAGAGAGGCTGCAGAGCAGGTACATACACACATATACATTAAACATATGATGACATGGCAGAGCGTGAATCCATGCGTGTCATTATCTTTATTTATTGTGGGTCTGTGTTTGAAATTTGCAGGTAGTTTACACTCGTGATAACCAGCTTATTTTAACATGTCAGTAAATGACTTTACAGTAAAGGCAGTTTTGAATTTAATTATCTTCATTGGATCATCACCCTGAAAGTACACATACTCAAAAACCTTTCTGAAACCCTGTTAAGCATTCACATTGTTAATGAATATTTTTCTTAAAGCTGCTAGGGTTATCTAAGCTCCTGAACTTCAGAAATTAGGTTTCTTATGTACATAAACATTTCTGATGTCAGCTAAATATCAAAAGATAATTGTTAGGGTTAGGGCTTGTCGATTAGAGCAGACAAGATGTACGAAATACTCAAGGTATATGGATTTTTGCACATGTATTTGCGTGATACTGTGTTCCATTATCCTCATCAGCTGTAGTTGTATGGATAGCAAAATGGAAACTGTTTCTCTTTACCCATCTAAGTTTCCATTAAACAAACTGATCTGCAACACCAGTTTATAGACTTTATATGGATAAATAGGAATTGAAATTGAAATATATAAAGACTATTCAGCAAATGTCATGCTGCCCACAAAAGCGAGACCAACCTGTTAAGAAAAAAAATCATAGAAAACTGCACGTTCTGCTTCTGCTAACTGTCCTCTGGGTGTGTGCTTAGGAGGAGCGCATACGCAGAGGGGACGACCTGAGACTACAGATGGCCTTGGAGGAGAGTAAGAAAGGAGGCTCAGATTCAGCAAAACTGCCCAAGAAGAAGAGAGAGGTAAAATTTGCACCGTCATGGAGACTGGAGTGACTCAGTTACTCCATTGTCATGACCATGCCCATGAAAAAGCCTCGTCTCTCTCCATCCTCATTTTCTGCCTCACACTGCCTACTGCATCATGAGCAGTAATGAGCCCACTAACGGGCAGCAGACTACCTAGTTTACTCATCATTATTCTGCTCGAATAGCTGGCTGGCTGAAGTTTGAAGGCACACAGAGCTAAAGTGAAGAAGACGTATGGCTGCATGTTTTATTTTAGGATTATAATGACATGAACGCTGTCAGTATGTTTGAATAGTATTGGTGCCGCAGAGGATAATGGCTGGCCAACAGATGGTACTTCCTAACGGTTTCCTCTTTTGTCTGCATTCTTTGTTCTGTCTTCCTGTCTCCTGTCACTTGGTCACATCCTCTGGCTCTTTCTAGCCACAGTCGTCTTTGATGGACCTGATGGATGTCCCAGAGCCAGGTGCCAGCGCTGACCCCTGGAGCGCAGGGGCCAGGGCTGGTGCCGGAGCCGGGGCAGGGGCAGCCGCTGCATCAGAAGACCCCTGGCAGTCTTATGGTATACACCTCACCCACACTCTTCACTTGACATCAGATATTTACACACTGACCATTGCTGTTAAGGATTTGTGTATAGAGGTAGTCTTTTTGTGCGTGTGTGTCGTGTCTGCTTTCCACCTGCAGCTTGCAGGACTGTGACTCTTTGTTAAATAGGAATGCTGCTCCACTGGCTCAGCAGCATTACTGCACAGAGAGGAGGTGGGGAGGATGTTAGAGGAAGATATTGTGAAGGAAAGGAGTGTTAAGGGACAGGGAGGCAGGGAGAGGAGGCTGTGGGGGAGTTAACATATGTAAACGTTGAAGGGGAAACAAAGAGGGACAGATGAGCTGTAGTTTAAGAATGGGTCAGATCAAATACACGCCTGCTGTCAGCACCTGCATGAAACCACCTTGCTCTTATCTTACCTTATTTCACCTTTCTCTCACTCACTTCTTCCTCTTATCCAATTTGACCTCATGTTTTACATCCAACCCATCATCCTCCCTAACTCTGAACCTCTCCCCAGGGTCTGCACCTAAGCCAGCAGCCCCAGTGGACCCATGGGGTGCTACTCCTTCTGTCCCACCCATGAAAAGCAGTGATCCCTGGGCATCAAACTCTACCCCTGCTGCTGACCCATGGGGCTCTGCAGCTGCCCGCCCTAAGACTTCCAACACAGGTGACCTTCAAGAGAGAGTAGCTTTTTCAGGACATCCATAAAACTCACAATTCACCACCACAACCTTACCTCCACCAACAAATTTGTTTTCGTCAGCTAGTTTGTCTGGGAATTATGTGTTTTAGTCTTAAAGATTTTGGAGAACAGTTCGCACTCATTGAGTTCTCTTTGGCTGACTAGTGTCTCAAAGACTTAATAGCTGAGTCAAAAGGGGCACATAAAGCACACATTACCAAATGCTTACACACATCTGCATGCTTTCACTTGCCTATTGTGTTCAGTTTTCTCAGTTTACCAGATTATCCACACTCATTCATACCTGTGTTGTCTGTCTCCATCTGTCTGTGTATGTTTGTGTGTATTTGCTGTTTGTTTTATGTGATTATGTCTGTATGTGTGTACATGTGTTGTCCCCTTTCAGGTAACTTTGACCTGTTCAATGCATCCAACGGTACGTCTAAAGAGGACTTCTCAGAATTTGACAGCCTGCGCTCTTCCTCCTCTGTCCCCACTGGTACTCACCCTTGTCTTCGTCTCTCTAATGACACAAACTTTGTTGTTTTTTTTTCCTGGGTGTCTGAAAATGATGCCTGTCTGCAGATACAATGTCTCTGCGGGGCACAGACACACTCATGTCTTGTCTTTGTATGTAAATATCACCAGACCTGAGCAAAGACAGTGTTAGAATTTGCACTCAAATGCAGCAGTAATCATATCAAAAGGTGGGAAAAAGCTGTTTGCTCTGGTCTGGTCCCATGTCACTGTGGTGTAATGTGGTGCAGCTTTTATGTGTTTATCATTAAATTTATCACAAGACCTGGGCCATCCAGTTTATGGAGTTTCTTATAGATTTTTTGTGATCTGCCTGGTGCATCTGAACCATCAACAAATGCTCCAAAAATCTGAATTAAACCCGCTTACAACTCCATTCAGGTTGGTGTGTAAGAAGGTTCCAGTGAACAGGTTGGCACAGGTCTTGAATGTATTTCCCATGTGGTTTGGCAGTCTGTGTGTGTGGGATGGTGACATTGGTGTCTAACGTTTGCTCGAGCTCGACACAAGCACTTCTGATACAGTCAAGGACAAGTCAAGAAATAACAGAAACACAGTCATACAAAGTTACTGTTCTCAGAAGGGACAAGTCACCACACTGTGGAGAGGACAGGGACTTAGGTGATGTTCAGGAAGCAGACCTCTGCAGTATGAGTTGGTAGTTAGTAATAATAAAGGTAAATAAAGTACTTTTACAATAAAGGTAAATAAAGTACTATTATAATGTAATAATACATTTTAATAGAGTACTTTTATAATTAAGGTAAATAAAGTACTGTTACACTGTAATAATAAATGTAAATAAAGTACTGTATACTGTAATAGCAAAGGTAAATAAAGCACTATTATACTTTAAAAATAAAGGTAAATAAAGTAAAGTTACTGTTCTCAGAAGGGACAAGTCCCCACACCGTGGAGAGGACAGGGACTTAAGTGGTGTTTAGGAAGCAGACCTCTGCAGTATGAGTTAGTATTAGTTGGTAAAGTATTGTTATATTGCAATAATAAAAGTAAATAAAGTACTTTTACAATAAAGGTAAATAAAGTACCGTTACACTGTAATAATAAAGTTTAATGAAGTACTTTTATTATAAAGGTAAAGAAAGTACTGTTATACTGTAATGATAGAGTTCAATAAAGTACTTTTATAATTAAGGTAAATAAAGTACTGTTACACTGTAATAACAAAGGTAAATGAAGTACTGTTATACTTTAAAAATAAAGGTAAATAAAGTACTGTTACATCGTAATAATTACGGTATATAAAAGTACTGCTTAAATGAAATTTAAAAATGA
The DNA here is from genome assembly GCF_041903045.1 of Epinephelus lanceolatus. Lineage (NCBI taxonomy): Eukaryota > Metazoa > Chordata > Actinopteri > Perciformes > Serranidae > Epinephelus > Epinephelus lanceolatus. Next base: position 32,395,065 of record NC_135751.1, read on the forward strand.
ACTGTTACAAAAAAATTAAATGAAACACTCTCATAATAAAGTTAAATAAGGCACTCTTATATTTTAGTTTAAAAAGTGCTCTAATAATAATAAAGTTGAATATATTATTGGTATAATAGTTAAAGTATGGTCATAATAAAGTTAAATAAAATACTGTTGAAATAAAGTTTGGTAAAAGTACTGCTATAATAAAGTTAAACTACTGTGATAAAAAAGTTGTACTATTGAAATAATAAATAAATAAAGTTAAATGAACTGTTGCTATAATGAAATGAATCAAAGCAGAACCACTGGTGCTTTTATTCTGAAGCACCCGTTGATGTTTTGTTTTAAACGTGTTGATGTTTTGTTTTAAACGTGAAGCTTCTGTCATCAGTTAGCTGTTAGCAGTTAACAGAACGTTAAACCGTCACAGCAGCACCGCAAAACTTGACCCACTGTGGGTGGGGGAAAAAACAGCTCTTCAGTTCATACATAAATATTTACAAGTCGCACTGGTGCTCCATGGTCGCAAAATGCTACCTAATGGCAGCGGTCTGGAACCCTGCATACAAAACACACACCTCGCCTCACACACTACTGCCCATGCCCGTGTTCTGCATGAGCGGGGGAGTGTGTGTGACGTATCCTGTTTGTATCAGTGGCTTAAAGAAAGAAATGATGTGAGAATTTATATTCAATGATTGTGATGTAGTCATTTTATACATCCCACGTGGAACAAGCCATGATACATGGAGCTTAATAGAATAATCGCCCACCCCTGGTATGAGTTGTAGAAATGTTACTGTTTGAATCAGCTCTGGCTGAAACCGACAGGATTTATGGGGCGTTAATACACATCATGAGCCTTTTATTGTGGCTGTGCTGCGTCTCAGTTTCTGTTCTGACAAGACAAGTTTCCATCTTTGATGTTTCCTCTTGTGTATGTTGCTGCTGGCATGCTAGGTCTGTGCATATTCATGTGTGAGTGCAATAACGAATGTCTCCACTGCTGTCTGACTGCAAAAAACAAAACAAACAACACAAACAGCCAGGCTGTCTGCCTCTGATGTCCTCTCATAAAAGCATCTTCTAATCATTTTATTGCATCAACTCAATTTGATTTCACCGTAAATGTGAGTGTGGGTGCTCACGTACAAGTGGGCATGGTGTGTGGGTGTAGTGGGGGGCTGAATATCTGTTAGACCTTTTTATAATGCAGAATTTGAGTGGACTTTTGTTTTTAGTATCACAAATATGAGCAAACCATTCACGTACTCAGGCCATGTCAAACTCAGGTTTACAGAGTTGTTCCTCACAGTTCAAGGCCAGATAATAAATATTCTGTATTCATGACCTCTCAGTGTTTTATTTTTTTGTTTCCTCAAAGAGAAGTCCAGTTTCATCAGTGAAATCCAACTGCTCTTCGTTCCGCAGGTGACGGGGGCGTAGCATCCTCTATCCCCTCCCAAGGCAGTCTTGCAAGCAGCGGCAGCCTAGACCTCTTCGACCCCCTGCCCACCTCCACATCTGTCACCACAAATCCAACTAGAAAGACCCCGGAGTCCTTCCTGGGTCCTAATGCTGCCCTGGTCAATCTGGACTCTCTGGTGACCAAACCAGCCCAGCCTGCACCAGTCATCAACCCGTTCTTAGCTTCAACAGGTGGTGAGTGACGATGAGGAAATATGAGGAAGTTGATTTCAAAACTTTCATTGTTCTTACACTTAATCGCTTTCTACTCAGGTATGTTTGTTTAGTAGAATAGTTTTTATATAAACGTACAGACTATTTTACGGGCTATTTTGAAGCAGGTAAACACACAGGTTTATTCAAACTGATTAGATAACAAGAGTGTGGCAGCCAGAAGTGTAGTCGCTAAGCCAAGAGACATGGATGTACACGTGCAGGCCTGAACGCACAGGAAGACACACCCATCTACACAGTTTAAGGCTGAGTCACTGACACTGCACTGTCGGTGTGAGAGGTAAACTCTGAGGCAAGAAAGGTGAATCATACAATTCATAAAATGACTGTGTTCCCACGGTCATGAAATTCCTGGAAAAGTTATGATATTAGATTTCAGATTTATTTACAGGCCAGGAAATGGTTAAGAAATAATAGAATGTTTTTGGAAAAAAATATGGGTAAAATATTATGGAAAAGTTTTGAAAATTCAATTTTAAAAATATGTGGGAACCCCGAATGAGAGTATAGTAGTGTAGTGTAGTTCTCTTTGTTCCCGTTTCTGGCGCTCTGTGAGCACAGTGACATCTGCGTCCTTCCTTTGTTCAGGTGCCGCTGCTCCAGCTCCAGCAAACCCCTTCCAAGTGAGCCAGCCAGCCCCTCCGACCCTCAACCAGATGCGGGTCAGCCCCATGCCCCCCGGCTTCGGCATGGCTGAGCCCATGGCCCTCTCCTCCCTGCCCGCTCAGCCCATCACCATGGTCCCCCTGGCAGGCATGACCCCCATGGCCCGCACGATGCCCGGAATGGGAGTCGGCACTATCGGAGGCGTGGGGATGTCCATGCCCCAGCCCCTGATGAGCATGCCACCCCAGGCCGGGACGCAGCCCACCGGAACCACCAACCCCTTCCTTTTGTGAGGGGGCGACTGGGGGACGACTTGCCCCTGAGTACCCTCTCCTCTCCCTCTGTCTCCCTCGTTCACTTTGGCTCCTTTAGAAGCTTCAAAATGAACAAGGAGATCCCATGTATCCCTTTATAACCAACTCGGCCAGGTCGTAGTCCCAGCCTGGCCTCCACCCCCCCCACCTTAACACACTCCTGTACTCCTTCTTCCTCCGTGTCTTTGTCTCAGTGCTACAAGCTGCCTAGTCCTGTGTGTTCCATACTGATCTGACGATGATGTTGATGACCACAACACGTTTGCATCTGTCTACAGACTTACAGAGTAGCAGTGGTGTTTACAGTTTTTCCACAGAGGCAGGACAGGCTCTCCCCTCTGTCCTCCTCTCCTTCACTCGCCTCCTCTCCCTTACTTCCTCCCTTAGGACTGCTCTTTTCTTCTTCTGTGGTGGAGTGACAGGAGAGTCTGACCATACTAACGCCAGGATCTTATCTCTTCACTAGAGCTAATCTTTTATAAGCCCTGTCAGCCGGCGTGCGAGTGAGTGTGTGTGCGCGTGTGTGAGTGAGTGAGCGCACATCTCAGTACTTTTACACTGTGTATATTCCAGTGGGTTTTACTTACACACACTGGAGTACGGATGAGAGATGGTCAGATGTGTTTTTACTCTTGCGTGTGTTACTAAGCAGGGATTTTGCACAATTTTTTGTCTTTTTATTTTTTCTTTCTGCGACTGTTGGGCTCACCGTTACACCTTAGCTAAGGGAGGGAGGCTCGCCGCTCAAAACGGCTCCGACAACACACACACACACACTGCCTCGGCTCTCGGTACCACTCAGTCAACAACTCTCGTCTGGTCACTTCCCGTCAACTTGGACCTTTTTTTTTTTTTTTTTTTTTTTTTTAATTCCCGACCCTCCACGTGAACTTTGACCTCCAGGGGTCGCGGGATTAACAATGAACACTTATCAAAGGGGGTGAACCCCTTGTTTTAGGGGTTGGAACGTAATTTTCGTCTGTATGTGTGTGCTCACGCAGGTGTACTGTTAATGCTCGTATACTAACAGCCACATGTTGATGTATTTGTCATTAAGGCCCCCCCCCCCCCCGTGCGTGTTTTGAGAAAAGACATGAACTGTGATGGCATCAGTATTTTGCTATCTGAACATATGGATGCAGTGAGGCATCATGGGACAGTTTTGTTTATTTTTTAGTTTGTTTTTAGGGTCAAAGGGAAGAGGGTGTGTGTGTGTGTGTGTGTGTGTGTGCGTGCGTGCAGTTTGCATGAGCGATACGTTTAGCTTCCAAGTGAACAATAATACACAGTAAAGTGGAAACTGGCTCAGAAATGGCTTAAGTTTCTGAAATACAAGTCAGAGCAGGGGTATAACGTAGACTGCAGCCTTAAGTGTGTGTGTGTGTGTGTGTGTGTGTGTGTGTGTGTGTGTGTGTGTGTGTGTGTGTGTGTGTGTGTGTGCGCGTGCATGCATGCATGTGCTGTTTGCAACTATATATCAAGAAGTGTTACTATGGTGACAGGGCTGCAAAGAAAGCTCTGGGTTTAAAGAGCACGTCAGCCACTCAGCATCGTGAAGAGAGTTTACCTCTGGGTGGATTTACTGCGGCTAATCTATCCCACAAGAACATTAGCAGGTGGACACACACACACACACACACACACACAGGGTTGTTCCAGGATCGGTCTATTGATAGCACAGCGAATCCCGCAGCAAACAACAGTGAGACATGTCATGTAAACAAACAGTTGTTAATTTTGTTGGTTACATTTTTTTTTTTTCCGTTTTTATTTACTTGTTAGATGTAAATCCATAGCCAAGCCTTTCAGAGTTTTGGAGCTGTGTACTAGCTAAGCCATGTATCATCTTCACTCTCTTTTTGTCTATTTTCTGTCATTGTAGTTTGGTTTTTTTTCACCCTATGGGTAGGCTATGTAATTCTCTTCTCTTAGAAGCACAACTGTTACCAAAGTCATAGCGACTGTGATTTCTGAGGATGTCGTACTTTGAGTAGTTTGAACAGTAGGGTCACACTTCACTGACAGTTTTTTGTTTTGTTTTATGGATCCGTTGTTATCATTTTTTTATATTTCAGAGCTATTTTACTGTCTGTTCAGGAGTTTGTTTAAGAAAGTGTTACTGTTGGCTGAATATCGGCACATTTACTGACAGCAAGCTGAGCGGCTCCGTCTCTTCTATCGGTTGAGAAAAGTGGGTTAATGAAACGCAGCTGATGAACTGCGCCCGGTGTTTAGACCCGTCTTCTTCTTTAGGTCACTGTACTCCCGTCTCCAGTTCTGTTGATATCACTGCCAATGTTATTACTGTGGAAAAGGTGTTTGTTTTTTTTTTTTTCTTTTAGTGTGCGTTGGCGCCCTCTCCTGGTCTGCTGTGGTATCATAGCAACACCACAGACCCCTTGGTATCTCCACTAAACGCAGACCTTTCATTTTTCTCAGGCAAAAGGAGGGGCAGCTCCAACTGTGTGTATGATTTTGATGATGCTGAGGGTGGGGATGATGACTTTTATGCTTGGGGTCTTGGATGAATGGATGTGACACTTCCTTGCAGACCAGCAAACATTTTTAATCTCCACTAAATATATGCAAAAATTGGAGTATGGAAAAGTAAAAAAAAAAAAAAAGATTTAACGCTTGATGTGTTTTGCAAAGTTAGATTTGCTAATAAAGTTTTGTTTATAAAAATGCTACTATGATATTCTAGCTAAGACGTGTCACTTTCTTGCCGGCCTTCATTTCACTGCGGCCTGACCTTTAACTTGACTCCAGCGATTGTTGAAAAGGTTGTTATGGATGCATTGAAAAACAGAAAAAAAGGAACTTTACTGTCTTGAACAAATTCAGCACTCCTGAACAGTCAGATGTCACTGCAGTTGAACACTTTTTCTTGATCCTTGGCAGCAGTTTCACAGTCGTGGCTATGGTGCAGTGAAAATGTGGCCTGTGTGTAGCGAGCTCCTCTGCGTGTTACTATGTATTCACTATGCTTTTATCAAGAGGACTAACTGACCTTATGGACTGTCTGTCTTTATATGCATAAACAGCCTCCTTTAATCTTTTCCATGTCTGTCTATTTACCCTTCTCATAGTACTGGGAGCAGGCTGCTTTTTTTTTTTTTTTTTTTATTGGATACGTGCTCAACCTGTTGGCATTATAACTGTATAATATAATTTATCATTTGTACTATTGTAACATACTGTTCCTCTGTATACCTTATTATTCTGTGTAATGGGTTTTTGTAGGAAAAGTCACCGTGGTATTTTAACGGCATCTAAACGAACGCAGCAGGCCGCACCCTGTTGGATGAGGACAACTGTAGCTGCATTGGTTCAAAATAAAATGTGTATCACTTCAGCTCTGTAACTCAAGTGTGTGTCCTTGTTTTTCTTTTAACCAACCAATGTTCAAACAGGATATTTTCTCATGAGACTTTGGGTAGAGTGTATTTCAATTTGCATCCGAACAACCACAGTGATGTATGTTTTTGTCTACATATGCTCAGAACATTAAAAGGCGAACAATTCAGAGGTAAAGTCTGTTTATTTACAAAAGTAAAAAATATAGTAAAACTGAAAAATTCAAGACAATATAAGATTTTTACTAAAAAAAACACGAGATACACGAGTGTTTGTGTTCTGACAGATCAGAGTGACCCCCTGCATTCATGCCACTTAAAGTGATAGTGGCATAACAGTTTTGGGAATTTCACACTAACTGGAAGTAAACAAGTCCTTTTATATGTAACATTAGTATTGTGCTTTCATTTTGGCTTATTTTGTTACATGTTTTATGGTTGTTCCTCCGTCGACCAGCCAGATGTGGAAGACGGTGTGTTTGCCGGGCCTGATGGTCCTGTGTCGTAGCCTAGTTTCTTCATGTCTTTAGTCATAATGTGAAAGGAAACAGTGACGAAGCCTTGGGAACGAACCCGCGTCACTGCAACACAAATAAAACATGACATGTTAATGTATAAAGTAAGAATTTAAAGAGATGTCAAAAATTACATTGAAAATGTTCAAATCAGAACTAAATGGGGATTGAATTATTCAGGAGTTTATTTTAGTGAATTGTTCAAACAATTTCTACCTCTAGTGACAATATACATGATCAGTGTCTAAAACTTGGATTATACTCATCTACATCTCTTTAGTAGAGAGAGAGCAGGGTGTCTTTGCTTTGAGACCACCATTCTTCATTCTGTTAAACTGGTTGAGATCTGCTTAAAATCAACCTACCTAATGATGAATGTCTGGTTCAATGAGTTGTCTGTTTTTTTGTTTTTCCCTTGTTTTGCTACATCAAATGTTTCTGTGAGAAGGTGAAAGCAACTACGCAACTAACATGTCACTGTTAACAATATTTTAAAAAATAAATAAAAAATGACAGCTGCTGCACAGCAGTGGGTCGGGTCCAGGCATTTTTAGGCAATTCTGAGCAACAAGCAGAAGAATTGGAAGACATTTAGGAATTTAGCAACACAAGCTGCCTTTTGCATCAGCTGAGGCTTGAATTCTCAACCTCTGGGACTAAGAATCAATTTCTATCTCACTAAGCTAATTAGTCAGTGACAATTCATGTGTAGCTTCACAAATTGACTAAGCCAGACGTGCAGGTGTAGCAGCTGTCCATGCATGGAAAAGCAGATTTCAAACCACTGTAAAAAATTCAGTTATCGAAACAAAAATCTGAAAATACACATCTTGCATCTAGACATGACTCTAGAATTTTGTCATTCTTTTTCATGAACATTGAAGATTTATTTAGCAAGAATTTGCATGTATATGTTTACAGTACTGTTTACAGTCAAACATTTTGATGCACTGTAGGCTCAATTTTTGATAAATCAAAAATCTGAGAAAAATAGTTTTTGTAGGACAGTCTGAAGATGCTCTGTAGCAAGTTTGGTGTCAATTGAGCAAAAATTGTGGGAGGAGATAGGTTTAAGAAGTTTTACAGTTTTTGAAAAAAAAAACAAAACAAAGTGATGAACTTCATAATTTTTAATAGGTTTAAATGCACTGTTTCTTCAGTATTGGGGCTACAGTTTGATGAAAGTTGTGAAGCTGTAGCACATACGGTTGATTTGTTATGAGTTTTCAAAGTTTTGAACTTTAGACGCTTGCTGTAGCGCCACCATCAGGACTATTGGCTTGAGTTTACAGCTGAGGATATCTGGCATGAGACTGGACCTTTGTGCAAAGTTTGGTGAGTTTTCACCCATGGGAAGTATGATTTCCTTGGAAGAAGAAAGAAGAAGAATACCTAGGATTACAATACCCTAAAATAAAATATAGCAATACCAGCACAGATACATGTACAAAACAAACCTTCTCTGCCTTCACCCTGGGCCACTACTTTAGGGTCTGTGTACTCTGGCCGCCGTCCCAACAGCCAGCTAAACAAGAGAGGGAAAAACATGTTAAAAACAACTACCAATATACCATATATATACTGTATACACACAATGATTAGACCAATATATTATTAACATTATTTTTCTGATGAGTTTTTCAAAGCAATTTTCGGACTTTCTTTTTCATAAAGATAAATCTTGCCCTGGTGTTAAAAACGGATTAAACCAATCATGGAATATTATGGGCTTGCTACTCTAAATCGCACCCATGTGAGGTAATCTCTGGCAAACAGGAAGTGATGCATTAATATAGTGTTAGCTTGATACTGCAGTTTCTAACATCAGTGCCTTGATCAATTGAAATATGTAGATGTAATGTAAAGTACAACTCAGAAGAAGGCATGAGCAAGAAATCCCCACCTACGTACATCAGCTTGTAACTTTCCCAAATCAAGTGGAAGAACAAAACATGCTCCCAATGTTGCTATCTACACTGCAGATCCGAAAGATCCAGTTGAGCACCTCTGCATCTCTAATAGCCCCCTGTGTTTGTGGGAGTTGAAAGGAACTGTGAAAACCTTTGTGAGTGTCTTTCCGTACACTGATAACAGCAGCTGGCAAACAGTGCATACTGATGTGCAGCGTTCTCACCACAGAGTCCCCAGTAAGACTCACATGCACACACAGAGGAGCAGTAAACATTTGCTATCGCTCAGATATCGGCTGCTTCCCCCAGCAGGCACAACTCATCAGCCGCAGCACCACAGCTGCTGAGACAGAGAACTGAACACGCACAACTGTTCATCGCACCTCGTGAATTTCTGAAGTCTCCACGTGGGCTCGGGAACAAACATGGGGATGGTTCGTGTATGTCTGAGGAATACAAATAAATCACAGATGCTACTCAAACAGACAGTAACATTTAAAAACACATCAGTCAAAATCAAACCCAATGTCACTACAGTATGTTTAAACTTAAAGACATTTCTAAAAACGAAGAGGAAGTATATGGAGGTAATACTTACTGTCCAGGTGTGAAGGGGATGTGTGTTGCTCCATAGCCCCTGACCACATCATTGCCAAACACATCTGGACCGTACACACTCACCACAAGCTGAGGCCCTGGGAAATTAGAATAAAGTCTTCAGTTTGTGCTAGTTATATATTCAGGCTTTCAGTGTAGTTTCTTTATTATATCAATAAATCGATGAAGACAACAGCTACCAAACCACTTTGTGTGATATGTTTGTGTGTGTATCACTCACATCCAGAGGGATTTGTGCTCTTAAACGTTGTCTCCAGTGGGAAGTTCCATATTAATTTGTGTGAGGACTGACTGCCTTTACATGTTATCTGAGTGATGCCTTCCTCCAAACCCTAGAGAGAAACCATCAACAGACACAAAGACTTGCTAGTAAGATCATAACCAGACATGACTTTAACTGTTCTATACTTTATTTTGTAGATGGTATGCATGTGAAAAAAAGTTATAAATCATCTGGACATTATGACATAAGCCTTAATGTTTTTCAATCCTTTGGAAATGATCAATAGTTTCTTTAATTCAATGCCAATGTGCAATTCTGCAGTAAAAAGCACTCCTTTTATTCGAGACTATTCTGCTTGTTGCTTTGCAGAGGAGCTGAAACATGCAAACATGCAATGCTTGAGTTACTAACCAGTAGTAGACGATTAACGTTGTGTCTAATGTAAATAAGAACATTAAAATACTATTATAACACTGATCATAATGGTTCCTAATATGAAGTAGCCATTTAAGGTCACTCACCGCGGTGGGAGCCCAGTCGTGGCCGTAGACAAAACAATACTTGCAATACAAGTTGTCATACTCTGGAAACTGAAATACACCATAACAGCACAATTATACTTTGGAATAATGACACACAAACTCAGAATTGAGACAAACTGACGCCACGGTTAACCGTTGCTAATGCTGGTTGAAATTAGCTGCTAGGCTAAGCTAACCCCCCGAAGCACCACTCACGTTTGCTCCCTCAATTTGTCCGTTCACCGTGAGAAGAAACACCGACGGGTTGACTGCCGCCATCAGGTTTTCAGTTCGTAACCTGAAAAATTAAAGGCGTATTTGCTTTATGAGTAATTCAATCCAGTTTAGAGGAATTTTGCTGCTACTCAATGATCCATTCCCTATCCGTTGCTACGGCGACGCTTCCTCCTACCTACGGTAACGGACGTGGTTCAAACTGAACGAAAGCGCTGAAGCGGTTCAGAAACAATCCACAAGATGGCGGCAGCGTAGCAAACAGCTTATGCGAGAAGTTTTTCTTGTAGGTTTTCCTCAAGAAAACCCCTTTCTGGCAGGAATTTATCAATTTCCACCATAAACCACGGGTTTTTATATTAACCTTGACCAAGATATTATTTTCTAGTAGGAAAGTCATCGCGGAAAATTCATACAACTGCGTAGCAAACACGGTCCAGTGTTAACTGAAGCAAAGGATGCATCCACCTGCGCCGGAAACTAACTTCTACGACATGTTCACCGGTGTCACAGGGCCGCTTTGAATCCAAACCAACCTTTCCAGATAGAAAGGTCATGGTTGCTTTTTCTTTAACCCAATTACTTGACAACGGAGCATCTCCACTTCCCGAGGAAGGCCACGAAATGTTGTGGGAAGCTCTAGAAACACAAAGTAAGTGGACTTTGTCTTGAGATACTTTGTCAGTCAAATGATTTTGCTAATGCTGAGAAGTGAAAATGCGCTGTTGCAGTTTTTCAGGACAATTAAATGCAAATTTTGTACCTAGAATTAGATAACAGTAATAAACAGACACATATTTCCCCCCCTGTGGCCCAATAAGTATAATAAGAAAATTTACAGCAAAATATGTACACAAGTCTCTGTGCTATCTCTACAACATAGAAAATGTACCCTGAATGAATTTATAAGGCTAACTTATCCCTATTTTTTTCAAGTAATACTCGCAACTTTACTTAAACAGTATTACACTCAAGATACCAATCTTATTAAGTCCCAAAATAACCACTCAGGTATTAAAGTTCAATAATAATGTTCCTTCAGCTAAACACAAATGAGCAATTTTACAGTAGATACCTGTAGTTGTTTACCATTGAGGTTAACCAAGGACGTGTAAAAGCTGATTTACATCACAGTATTCTTAAATTTGTTTAAAAAACACACACATTAGGTCTATTAGTATCTCATATTTTACCACCAGTCATATCTATATTATCTGGCATTGCAGAGAAGGCTTTCACACAGCTTTTAGTCCTATGCTCTAGCAAACAATTACAGTAGGCCACTGTGATGTATCCCACAAGGCACAACACCATATTGCTGTGAGGAGCGTGGCCCGTTACAAAGGCCTTCCTCGAAATAGCATACACTTAAGCGTAATTATTAGGCGAAGTATCCATTTGCATCCTTTGTTCGGATAATTAGCTATGTTGTAGTTTTACTGTGGCAAATCAACTGTTTCTATCAGCTGTGTCACACACACCAATAATTTCCCCTTTCTGTCTGTCTCTCTGTCTGCCTGCTCTACCCCCACCTCTCCAAAAGTGACACTGGAAAAGGCCCTCTGTGTGATGGGTTGCTGTGTGTCCTGCTGTCAGACAGCAGCGGGCCCCCTGAGTCTCTGACCTTTTATTACTGCCCAAACAGCAGCTCTCTTTCCATCCTCCATCTCTTCACTACGCTGTTCATTCGCCGTCCTCGAGGCTCGTGATGCTTTTGACCTATCTTTCCCATCTTAACTCACCCTCACCCCCTCTCTCTTTCTCCTGTTGTAATAAAATCAGGGAAGCAGTAAGTTATCATTAGTAAACAGGCCACCATTATACAGTCAGCAGACAGACTTCAGCCATTCCTAAAGACTCGGTGACATTCAAGTAAATGCTACGGAAGAAGAACTCGTATGATGACACTATATGACACACCTCTCCTCCATTACAGATTCTTCATTCCCTCATTCTCCTATCGTCCCCCTTTTGACTCCTTAAAGAAGTATTTCACTGCTAGAAAGATCGTATTTTCATGAAACGGCTGTCTACGCAGAAGGACCCAAAAACTTTTGAAAGTGGTGCTACATGACCAGAGAAAACCAAGGGAAATGTCTGTGGCATTTACTTTTGCTCAAGAGGTAGAGAACCTACAACTACCAGAATTCACTGTGCCGCACCAGACCAATAAACACTTCGCCTAGTGGGTGACGTAATGCAAGCTTGACCGTTTTGACATAGTAAGCAATATGGTGGCCAGCTGGTAGCGAACAAACTTGAATTACAGTAAAACAGGAGGCGAAAATGTCTCTGAAAACATTTAAAGCTAAAATGTTTCTGAAAACATTTTAGGTGAGAAATAGGTGACACAGTAACATAATCTTGGTTCATATTTGATCAGCTCTGTGTAGTTTTACAGTTTAATCTCATTTTTTTCAGCAACAAAATAACAAAATATGTCCTGATCCTTTCCCAAACGAGCTATTGAAAGCTTGATCTGATGCTTTGTTTCACGTCAGTTGTCCCACAGGTGTTTAGTTGCGAAGCTTTCATGCACAGCAATGTGGAGTGCTGCTGTCTCCAACTCTTCACTGTCTGTCTCTACGACCTCCCGTGTGTAAAAGCAGAGGCTGAGTCCTGTCTGTGGTGAAACACCACATGCCTTAAAAGACAGCAAAATGCAGTGTGACACTGTTTGTTTATGCTTTTTTTTTTCCAAAGTCATGAGCACTTGTTTCTTTTCAGCTTTTCAGCCGAGAGTCTCTTGCATTTTACTGTCATCTACAGTGCGTGATGTTTGACAGTGGACAGAGAAAAGACAGAAAGTGGTGCAGAACCGATGGCAACTACACTCACAATGCCAGTGCAAGTACAAAAACAAAAAAGACACACGAGTAAAAAGCGAATAATATTAATTCATTAATGTCCCCTAATTGGCACAAAATATTTAGCCTACAGATGACTAAAATAAACATTCAATGAAATACAGTTCATTCAGGTAACTCACTGAGGCTGCATCAAAGCAACAGACACCGGAAAATACTCTCTTAAAGGCATAGAGTAGAGAAAGTCTGTTATTTTATACTTTATTTTGTATAAATAACTAAATAAAACATTAAGGAACAGCTTGGATACAGGAATTTTTTTCTTACTGCATAGCAGAGTCTGTGGTGGCCATTGCTATCCTCTATGCTGTTGTGTGCTGGGGCAGCAGGCTGAGGGTGGCGGACGCCAACAGACTCAACAAACTGATCTGCAAGGCCAGTGACGTAGGAACGGAGTGTGACTCTCTGATGGTGGTGTCAGAGAGGAGGATGCTGTCTAAGCTACGAACTATCTTGGACAATGTCTCACACCCACTCCACCATGTGCTGGTCAGGCACAAGAGTACTTTCAGTGGGAGACTCATACCACCAAGATACCACTGAGCGCCACAGGAAATCATTCCTGCCTGTGGCCGTCAAACTGTACAACTTCTCCCTCTGAGTGGCCCTGAGACTTTTTCACACACTGCAATAATTTAATTTAACTTGTGCAATAACCCCATTTCACCCTGACTGTTTATATTCTGTTTGTGTAAATAATCTTGTTCAGTTTACAATATATATATGTATATATGTATATATATGTGTATATATATATATATATATATATATATATATATATATATATATATATATATATATATATATTTACGTTTATGTTTGTTAATAATTCCTGTTTATTTAACTATATATTTGTTAATACTATTGTTTAAATTTCTTATATTTTCATGTATCTTTCCTCTCTTGCAAGGAGCACCTGTAACATAAATAATTTCCCCTCCGGGATCAATAAAGTATTTCTGATTCTGATTCTGATTCTGATTCATCTGTCAAGAGGCTGTAGCCTACGTTGGCTTGATTTCAATAACTTTGAAGTACTTGAAGTGTGAACTGAGCAGCTGTATTATCAAGGAAAATAAAAGCCTGGGATCAGGACTTGGTGTCGCCCGATACTTAATATTAAATGACTCAGATCGGAATTGGGGTCAAAAAAGTTGACTGGGACATCCCTAGGTTTTCCAATACAGGAAACATTATTGTACCCACTTTCCTTCACAAATTCTCGCATTACAGCCAAACAGTGCACTAAAATGTATTTCTGATGACATTTTAGGCAAGAAATAGGCAGTACAGTAACTGAGTGCTGGTTTATATTTGATTATTTGAGTTTGGTCTGAGTTTGAGATAAATAGAGAGGTGAGGGTCTCTCTCTCTTGATCCACGACTTTGTGTGATCTAGAGGTTTTGAGCTGGGAGTTAAACCGGGAGATCTGGTCTGAGTTCTGAGATCTGAGTTCATTTACACATACTGCCCATATTTGTTATGAAAGCTGCAAGGAATCCAGTTAAGTCGTCTTTGCCTCTCTGTCTCATCTCTTTCCTTGCTGTATCCCCCCTCTTCTTCCAATCCCTCGTTTTCTGCCTGCATATTTTCATCCCGCCCGTTAGCCCCCCACTAACACCCTATCACTTTTCATCTCCTTCCCAGCATCTCCCTATCCCTCCTTCTCTTCATCATGGCACGTCACTGGCCCTCTTTTCTCCCTACCTGCCAATTCTGTCTTTTTGTTTCTCCACCTCCTGCAATCCCTCTGTCCCGTTTTCATTTCCCTTTTGCTTTTGCTCCTGTTGCCAGCATCTCCCACCTCATTCTCCCCAAGGTCCTGTCTATTTTATCTTCCTCTTATCCTCCCTCCTAAATCAGACTCTGTGTCTTTCTCCTCATTTTAACATTCCTCTTTCTTGTTCTTCTTCAGTCTCTTCTTCTCATTCACCTTTCTCCTCTCCTCCCACTCCCCCCTGTCCCTCTTTCTCCTCCTCCCCCATCTCTCTGACCCCCTTTGTTCCTCTTCCATCTCTCTAGTCCTCCTTCTCCCTGCCAAATGCCTGATTTAGAGTCAGACAGCCTCACGACTCACGGCCCATTTAAAGTCGCTGTGGAGTGGCCGGTCCAAAAGGGTCATCTGGCCATATGGGATCTCATTTGCTTTGGACTTTATACCTGAAAACTCATGCAAATTATGAATGCTTATTATGAATGTCTTACACAGCTTGCATATATGTGTTTCCAAGCCCACCATTTTCAGGTTTTATCCCATTTCTCTGTACACCATCTTATTGAAAATCTGCCTGGAAGCTTTTATAAGACAAAAACACTCAATGGGACTGTTTGTTAATCACTAAACATGAGAACACACTTTTCCGGTCACCTAGTGCTCTTCACAGGTGCGTACGTGATTGAAAGTGACACTACATGTATTCCTGATGGAGATTTTTCCTCTGTCACAGAGTGCACAATGATCTCATGCCTGGAGGCTGCAGCATCTTGGAGAAAATATGTCGCTGAAGTGCCCTTCACAGGTAGCTACTGGGTGAGTGTGATTCATCCAGAACAGGGATGGAAAATAGAGGAATAGAGCGAGAGGGAGATGGAGAGGTTTACTGACAAAGACCGCTTTCCTATTTTAGCTTAAACACACATACACTCACCACACAGAGTCTTTGCTCACTAACAGACTGTCACAAAATATTATGTATGACAAGCATAATTTGGTGAGTCATATTTATCTAATTTTTTCTTTTTTTTTTTTAAATGGCCGCACACACATAAGCACACACGGAATAGGCTTACAGAAGTGAGAGATGCTGATGGAGGTTAATGTCTTAAACTGTGTGTGACTAATGGTGCATGACCACTGGTGTACAGATTTTGCTCCTAGAGGAGGCCCCGACAGTTAACCTGCTGACAAAGGAGCAGAGGAAGTGATCTACCCATTAAAAAATGACATTAAGGACAAAGAAGAAATCTAAGGGGGGTAGATGAAATATGGAATGTGTATTGCATAAAACTTTTAGCCCATTAGTGAACAGATAAAAAAAGAAATTGAGAGTGATTTTGACAATTAAGACTTTGCCGAGTTAGACCTCTTTCCTGTTAGCTTTTTTGCATTTTTTCGGGGTTAGACAACAAACACTTTCAGGGATAGATGCTAATATTTTTAAGCACTTGCAACATGGGCCACCAAGCCCCTAAATGTGGTGGCCAAAGTATGTTTTTAATAGCCCAAATATAAACGTATGTACAAAGAATAGCCAACAGAAAAGGCAATTTAATGCCACTTAATGCAGCCTTCCTTTAGTGTGAAACTTCTGTAAATTCACTAAACAGTATATAGAATAAAATATGTTTGGAAACACATGGTATATTCTCTTACAGTCTCTTAGTTCACCGTCTATTGTTTCTTTACCTTATTATCATCTATAGTTTTTGGTAGCATAATAAAATAATCATTAAAGTGTCGAGGCAATAAATTGTTATATTTATTCTGCTAGACCTACAGAAAAAAATTGCATTTTTGGCTCTAAAAGATAGAGGAGTGATTTTAGAATAATCCAAATTGTAACTGCTGTTTTTATTTTTTCATATTTAGTTTATGTAAGGCACTTTGTGATTTATCAACAGTTACATACACCTTTTGTATCATAGTACAAGTACCTCAGCGGTGTACTTCTGCGCAGAGTGGAGAAAAAGTATCTGTTTACTTACTTTAATCTCCGACAGATGTTTGGTTAAACATAACACTGATGTACAGTGTCTTTAACTCCAAACTCACAGTACTTTTAACGTTATCTCCAAACTGTCCTCAGCTTTAGTACTTCAGTAGAGTTACATTTATTTACTGTAAACTAGTTGTGTTGTCACGTTAAAATGCAGTTCATGGTTTAATGCTTCATGTTCCTGTGAACAGAAACGCTCAGTCCTGCTGTGTTTAGCGCGGTTAGCTGTTAGTTCTAGCTCATTTAGCTGTTATTTTTGTTAGCTAAACACACCACAAAACTCTGTTTCTCACTGGCCGCTAACAGCTAACTAGCTCCACTTCCAGTGATAACAGAATGAAGATGTACTGCATTGTAGTCAATCGATTCACGCAAACATAGGAAAACTACTTTTGTCTCGAAGGCGCTCCGGGGAAGATTTTTTTTTACTTCAAAAATAAAGGTTTTTTTTTTTTTTTTTTTTAACACACATTTGCAAATCACTCGCTGTCTATTCAGGATGGACCCACGACCCATCAGTTGGGAGCACTGGTCTAGACTAGCTGGCGATGAGTACTGTTTGCTGTTTTCTTCTATAGACTATAATCTCATTGAAACATGCAGTCTCATTCTCGATGGAGGCCTGGTAAAACTAAGTGGCCACAGGGGGCCACCAACAGGTGATATTTGGTGGCCACAGAGTAACTTTTTGTGGACATGGGCCATTGGGCCATGGTTACTGTCGAACCTCAACTTCTATTATTCGTTTTTGGCCTTTATCACATGACATTCTGACACATCACAGTAGGAAAACCACAGGTGCAAATAATGAAATTAATGATCGCTGAAAGCTGCTTCACTGTCAGGGTGCTGCTGTTGCGAATGCTGCCTCTCTGGCACACAGCCATGGCTTACTAAGTTGGTTGCAGCCGTGGAAGGAATGAGGGAAAGAAAGAGGGAGGAGACAGATATGGTTTGAAAGGGTTAGCGGAAATATTTCCTGAGCATTTCTTAGCTTCTGATGCCAATGTGCTGGCGCTACAGAGTCTTCCTTTGTTGTTTTTTTCTTGCACCAGAAATGCAGTCCTAGAGTAACTACCTACATGTACCTAACAGCTAAAGCTGTCCATTAATTCCACACCAGTCGTTCTCGGTGGCTTTATGAGGACAACTCTCTGTGTAATGACACCTGCAACAGTTGATACATCCAGCCTGTCAAATAAAAAAAACCCAAACTGTCTGTTGCAGCCCTTCACATTCAGTTTAATGAGCTGTTCCTCTGGCTGTCTCCTCCTCAGTCGAGCCTCTGGCTAAACTGTCTGCAGAAGTTTCTTGTCCAAGTCGTCTTCTTGTCTGCCTAACCTGGACTCCTTTCTAGCATGGCTGAATCCACAGTTGGTTGTTTGTGTGCTTGTGTGTTTGTACACGTGTCTGTGCGCTGCATGCATGTAGGTGAGTGTGTGTGTGGTCCGCCTTTGGCCCACTTTGAATCTTGTATTCCCTCTGGGAGAGCCACCAAAACTCCACATCATATTTTTAAACTGCTCCACTCCTCCACCCAGCATGCTGTCCCCCCCTCTCTCTGCCTCTCCCCAAATGTCTCTCTGCATCAGTCCCAGAGTCCTCTTGGCTCCCAAGGGCCCATCTGTCCAGAATCAGGCTGGTCTTGTTTGGGCAGAAGGCTTCTTTTGAATGTTGTGATCATTACAGCAGGTTTCCCAGTAAAGAACAGATTTCATTCACACTCAAGTCAAAGAGTTTTAGCCTTAAAGGAGTGTGCAACATTTTGGGAAGTTATTGCACTACATTTATTCATTTTCTTGTGGAGAGAAAACCAGTGTAATATCCTTCTACTAAATATGGGGCTATAGCCAGTGGGCAGCTAGCTTAGCATACAGGCTGAAAACAGGCGGGGTAGCATGTAGCAAAATCAGCCAGCTAGCATCTCTAAAGCTCACTGATTAACACAGCATTTGTTTAATCCATACAGAAATTTGAAGTATAAAACAGTGGGTTATTGTTATCACTATTACTAGCTGCCATTTCCCATTGGAATATGTGTCATGTTTGCACGCCAGGACCAGCAGATATCTAGAGTGTTGTGTGTGTGGTAAAAAGTTTTGGAAATGCAAGCATGAGTGCTGCATACACATGCATCTCTAAATGTTTTTCTCCTGCTTTGTTTCCACAGTAAATAGACTATTGAAAGTCCATACATAAGCCATCATGTCTTTCTGGTAATCATTGTTTTACCGTCTGCTGCGCACTTATCCTTGATTGTGTGTAAACAGGAAGCTCATCTATAGTCATAATTGCTTTATGAGTGGATGAAACTTGTCAATTTTCTAACCACAAGTCTGCCCTGCTTTGCCACAAAAACTTCAAATGCATTTAGTCGACAGTAAAATCAGCTCTTAAGGGCTCTGTGAGTACACGAGTGGTGAGGGGAGGCACCTACATTTCCAGGCAGCATCAACCTCATCTTCCTTTCTCCGAGAGCCTGCTCTGCCCGCAGGCTACCACACAGCTCTGTAACCTCTGCCGTCCTTCACTGAGGAGGAGACGAAGAGAGCAAGGGGAGGGGGGAGGAGACAAGGTGGTGGGAAAGTTACGAGGGACTAAAAATAAGGAAGCTATTGGTTGAAAAAGATTGCTGTTTTAAAGTACCATTAAGGAGTGGGTGATGGCGGGGAGAGGAGAATATCAAGCAGCAGATGTGGGGGAATAGGGAAAGGAGCGATAGATTTGAAGAACTCAGAGGGGAGGTTATTTAGATATTCATCACTGGAGGAAGTCTTTAAGGTCAGGCTGGTCTACTGAGCTCTCCAGCGGTGGAGTAATAAGTCATGATGCTGTTGGCTCTGCTTGGGGGAAAAAGGAAAACAGTTACCAGGGCGAGCTTTTTATGTATTCCGGCCTGTCAGATAGGAGCAGGTTTTCTATGCGTCACATTGGTTTAATGTACACAATTAAATCTCCTTTGCTCCTATTTGTTTAACCAGCGCTGTTACTTGTTCATTCCAGGCTCATTTTGTACATCTACTTTAAAAGGTCCTCTGTGCCATACTATTGACTTCTTGTAATGTAGTCGATCCAGGAATTAAGCCTTTTCTTTTTTCCCTTGATCTTTTGTGCTCAGTGAAATTGAGAATCAGCTGCAGTAATAATGCCTACAATATGGAATAAACGCACAGTGGGTATGAAATGATTGTGTGACACATTAACTTGCAGCCATGACGGCTGCAAGTTAATGTGTCACACAATCACATCCTCTATAAAGCGCCGCAGTAATGACGTTTTTCTTATGACATTGCTTGCCAACTGGTCCTACCCTGGAAATCCAGAGTTCTCGCAAGAGCACAATTTGAATTTGCTCAGCGAGTCACTCTGGCAATCAATAATGATGCTCATTACCTAAGTCCTTGGAACTGAGCTGCACCAATCACATTGGTGTATCTGATATAGGTGGGCCAGAGGTGAGCTAAACAGATGACGACAGCGCTGCGACGACGAAGTCCGGAATCAGTCAGTAAACATTGCAAGATGGCTACGGATGAACACCAGTTGTTTGAAACGGCTTTGGCCGCTACAATGAACGAGTTAGACTTGGCTTTTTCTCTAAAAGAGGAACAGAAGACAGCGCTCAAGTCTTTCCTTTGCAAGAAGGATGTTTTGCCACCCAGTGTATTGTTCTGATTGGTCATAGTGTTATCCAATTGTGTGCAGTGATATTTACAAATGCATGCTTGGTGCCGCCCCTCGAGGTGGGCCATTTTCATTACTCATGGCCAGACCCTAAATCTTTCTAGATTTGGGTCTGGATTTCCAGGCTAAACTGGTCCAGCCACGGGGTCCAGATTTCACCTTAGTCATTAGTTCAAGGTCCAGACAGTCAGGCCATGGTCCTTGATATGCTCGTCACTTGTGGTCCATTCAGCAAGATCATCTTTACAAATTAACTTTTATGATTTTTGAGGCTTAAATGCAATTGACACAAGTAAAAAGCAAACTTTAGGCTTTAAACGAACAACACCAGGGTCGCATGACTTCAGCGTCGCCACTAGGGATGTAAGTTCTTGGTTAATTTGCTTTGGATAGCCTGACACTGATTCACGAGGAACTAACCGGTTAATCTTTTAAAGAGAAAACACAAGATTATGGGTAATACAAGAGGCTTTTCCTTTAGTTAGCCACTTGTGAACAAGTGCCTTTTTTAAGACATGTAAAAGCTTGAGAGTGGAGTGGAGTATTTACTGATGTATTTTATGTCGTAGAACAGAATATGAAAATCGTTAGCTACAGACCTTTTTACAGACATTTAACCAAAAACCAATTAGAAAAAGTGAAAAAATGGCAACTCATTTACATGTTTTAGGACTCATTCCTGCAGCACTTTACAGATTATCATTTTTTTCTTTTTTAAATGTTCAGCAGAAAAGGAAAATATGGCCCATGAAATTCAGTTTGCCAAGTCACTGAAAAAATATCTAAATTTGCATATTATAGTCTTATTGTTAGAACATCATTAACAATACTGGCAAACACTTTTTATCTAATAGTCATTTTATGTAGTAGTCTTTTTTGTGCTGTTTTAGCTTTGTTATTTCTGTCACAGAGGTGTCTTGAGTCACATGACTTGGACTTGAGTCACAAATTTGATGACTGTAGACTCAGCTTGACAAAATAAAAAAAAGTTGTGCAACTTAACTTGGATTTAAACACCAATGACTTGTGATTTCACTTGGACCTGAGTCTTTAGACTTGAAAATACTCGATACCTTCACCTTTACAGCATCCAATCATAGCAGGAGAGAACCATGAACAACTAACATGTAACTATGTTAAAAAATGAACCAAAGATGTATTCTTTTATGTACAAAAACTACAAGCTGGTCAACCAAACACGAATTGCATTATGCAGAGCACGGGGGTCAAAAATTATAGATGGAGACACAACAACTTTCAACAAATATGTTGTAACAATAAGTAAAGTAACACAAGACCACACTATGCCTTGTTTAGGACTTAAGACTCTTTCCTCTGTCATATCAGCTTAAAGTCTCAACTTCAGTCTACTTGGGCAACATTGTGTGTATTTAAAAATATTCCAATGCATTTTTTTAACTTTAAAACAGCTCAGCAGACCTGAACAATGTTTGTAAAGCTGCAGCATCCAGCCCTACTACTGTTCATCATTTGCAACAGGAGGGAGAGCAGGAAGGCCAGATAGGTGCTGTGATCTGCTTGTACATTTCCACCTGCTAATCTCCCACATCTGCTCCAACACCTGGCATTCCTACTGCTGAACTGTTGCTCGAGGGACACCTGGTAGAGTGGCTAAATATGACAGATGATAAAAAAAATATACCATTATCCGAAAAGTAATGAAAGAGCAACAACAGCTTTTGTGGCCTCTTTTTGTTTAACATTAGAAGTGATGTAGAAGAAACCTAGTTTAAGGATAACCAAGCTGCAGGCCTGAGCAATTGCCCCCCAGCCTCTCCCTGACCCTGAAAACAGGCAGGTTTAGACAATGGATGGTGCGATAAATAGCCTGAATGGTTATCTTTCACTTTTTTCCTGTATCTGGACAGATGGAGGAAGCCAAGGAATGCCTTAAGCCATGTGTTCTCAGCTGTTAAATATGATGCATTGGTTAGGTGTCACCTCAGGATATCATTAGATGACTTGATTGCGCAGGTCGGAATTGAACCCAGGCTGCTACAAAGGCCTCAGTCTACATGAAACTGAATGGTGAATGCAAACTACCTCATGATTGTCCCTTATTCTAAGGCAATAATTTGCGAACTTACACTGCTAAACTAATACAAGACTGTTTTCAAATGACTTGCGGTGCTCCCCCAGTCACCTGATCTAAACACCACTGAAACTTAATGGGAAATGATGGAGCCTCCAGTGCTTTTCTTGTGCAGTTTCTCCATTCCCTTGTACCTCCGCTCTGCTCTGGGAGTCTGAAGCCCATTTAGAAATTTTAACCTTCATTTAACCAGGCAAGCTGTTTAAAGACCCGTTCTTATTTACAGTAACAGCCTGGGGGGAGTAGTTGTAGAAGGAGGGTGGCTTACACACACTCAAACACTCATCGGTTAGCAGTTAAAAGCTGCAACAGTTTCACAGCTAGGGGTTCAGCAGGCTTTTGCTGAAATGACAGAGGTCTGGAGAAATGCATGTTTGATTATTTAGGAGACTTTGGTGAGCTAAAAGGCAGCAGTGTACGACTTGACTTTGAATTTAAGATTCTTGAGGCAGATGCATGCTTGAAACTAAACAATTTGTACAGAGTGTAAGTGGCCACTGGTGAAAATAACTGTATATACTGTCATATAACGTTTTTCTACCAAAGAAGCGCATGTATGCAAGGTTTTTAAACATGGGAAAACCTGCAAAAATAGACAATATTCATATTAAAGTGCATGGGTATGCCTTTTCCTTTTTTTCTGGTGTGTCACATTCAGTGTCACGAATACAATGTAAAAAGGGTTAGCAAACAGTATAAAACTGCATGGAGGCCAGTTAAAATGTTGTGGTGTTACTTCTTTTTCATACCTGTTACTTATTCAGTCTTTCTTTCAAACTTGGTGCAGAGTAATTTAGAATGGTGTCGCTGCTCAGACGGAGATGGATGGAGTTTGTTGCTGCGAGGACAAAGAGTCGCAGAAGTTAGGACGGTTGCGCCGGAAAAGGGGTGAAAATTAGCTATTCCTTCTGGGTGTCATGTTTCCATCACTGCTGATCTGAGCTTGAGTACATGAATGCTGATTGTAAACCACCTAAGATAAAGCCAGATGTTAGTGGGGGTTGAGTTTTCGGTCGTCGGGGTTGATGTCAGCAAAGGCATGTGGTCGCAAGAGGTTCCCACCGCCGAATCAAATGGGATCAGATTCCTTATCTGAGCCAAGTCCTCAACGAGGGCGCATCTCAAGCCCGTTGTAGTCGGGAGGTTCCAGATGTAAAAAGTGGACAGAGAGTTTTCGGTCCCCCAGTCAGAAAGGGGCTATAGAGAGGGATAAATGAGATACTCGTGTCAATGGCGCCCACTTTTTAGTAGCTTGACCTTGTCAAAATGAGACAGAAAAATCACTTGTTGCACTTGTTTGTATGTATGAAACATGTCCAATGTAGTCATGAAAAAAGAAGATAAAGTGCTTGACAAATTTTTAATCCTGCATACTTTCTCACCTCGACACACACTGCTTATTCCTACGTGACGTGGGCGTGATTGTCAGATTATCTGTTTTTGAAAGTTACAAAAATTATTGGATGCACCCCTCCCTAACCCGACATTGAAAAGGTGCGAGGTGGTGGGTGGTTTCAGATGCTGTTTGATGTTCTGACAAAGATACAAGCTCCACAGTTGTTTTTTTGCCAGGTTCATTTCCTAACACAGTTTCGGTAATTATGTTTCTTGTCAACATCGCAGTTGTAATTAATTAAGAATGTGAAACTCAGGACAGCGACATACCCGACTTGGTGTCTGATGATACACAAGTGCCTGATAGCTAAACAAATAAAGACGACCCACATCAGACAAAGACTGTTGCTGAAGGTAATAAAACCCAAATTTAATGAGTATAGTGGTTTTGTTAATGCACATATTTTGAACCGTCACCTTTCAGTAGCATCCATACTATATAATATGAATGTGATATTAGTATCTTGTGTAAACCACCTGCTTGACAACAGGTGCTGAGAGCATCTGTTTTTCGTTGTGACCTGCCTGTCTGTTCTGTGCAGAGTCACAGCACGTAGTGAGTAAATGGTGGTGTACTTCTTATCTCAGGGAGCTGACGGGCATAAATGACATTTGACTAATATTACAGGACAGCCAAAACAAATAAATGACCATACTTGGACCTGACTTTGTCTATTGAATTTAGTCTTTAATATTAAAGCTTCATAAACACGTAGATGACAGTAAACTTAGTGAATAAGATTTTAATATTTATTGAAAAATATTTTTAAGTGACTAAGAGCACTTACACTCTTCTTGACTCCAAATAGTTAACTGTGTCTTTTGGTTTTTGATTAATAATTTACGATTGGTCTAGACCTCACAAGTACCCTTTTGCAAGTAGAAAGAGCTCATCATGAGCGTTTATTTGATATGTATAACTAATTTTTGCCTAAAATGTCACTTATACCACTCTGGTTCTCACCCCTTCAGTTGTATGTTACATTTTTAACAATTTTATAAACCTTTTAGGAGCTTTTTGATCACGCATTTCTATTTAAATTAATGTCATGTTCTGCAAATTCATTTTCTACACTGTTGTTCTGGGTCACCAGCGTATTACAGACCTAACCCAGTCAAACACATTCAAACATACAGGCAGGGGTGTAGTGGAATGTATACACAGGTATGCAGAAAATGTACACGTCTTTTTCTGGCCGTTGACAGTATACCCAACTATCAACGGTAAAAAGCCATTGGAATATATAGGAGAGTATATCCACTTCTTCAGATAACCTATCCATCTGCCTAATAGTGCACCCACCTCATCAACTACCACTGCACCACTACATATAGGGAAGTAAGTCTCTGATCCACTTGACGTCTGTCTTTGAAATGTGGGAGATGGATGGAAGGATGGATACACACATACGGGGACACTACCTGCTGAGTAGCTCAACCCATTTACCCGTCTATTGATCTGTCCTCCCAGTAATATTTCCTTTCACTGACATGTCTGACTTTTATTATCAGCAGGAGCAGCCGACCAGTGCTCTTCAAGAAAACACACACGTACACACATGCCACATATGAAAAACCACACAGGCTTAGCTGCTACATTCAGCCAGACTTAAACACAGGCATGTACACGCACATACAAAAACTGATACCAGCATACACACACGCACACTGACCCTAAATATACAAACACAGTTGCTCTTTACTGTCAGCTTTTTAGCATTCGTGCTTAGTAGCATTTTCCTGACAGAGAGAAAATCATGATATGACTGATAATGATCTCCATCTGCTCTGTGTACAGCATGTTCGCTTGTGCATGCAGCTGTGTGTGTGTGTGTTTGTCACGGATAATGTCTATTAAAACGGCAGACCTTGGCATCTTTTTGCTTACAGATAGTAACTGGCCTCGATAAAAGTTTAATCAATAGATGAAATGACTCAGGTAAACAGAGCTGCCGTGAGCATGTGTGTATCTTCGCAATTGTGTCAGCGAACGGGTAAAAGAAAGGAGGTCAGGTAAAAGTGTCATCGATTTACGGCTGGCGTCTGTGGAATGAGGAAGCCATTTATTATGGAAGCCCATTAGTAATGTATGCATATCTGTATGTGTGTGAGAGGAATAGAAGCGAGAAGAAGAGCGGACAGTGCATCATCATTTATATGGCTCCTCCATTAGCCTGAGTGCTTCCGTGACAACATAATGGCGGTCGCCCAGACAACAGGGTCACCATAGTTATGAACACACCCGGCAACCGCTGATGTCAATGTAGCAAAGTGGGTCCCAAAGTCCCACTTGGCTGGAATGCTCACACACACTCTCAGCTAGGGCAGAGCAACTCTTTGGGATCTGAGAGGTTTTTGAACTAATCAATAATGAAACAAGGGATGATGGGAAGTGAAAGAAAAAGCTGAAACGAGCGAGTGAATGAAAAAGACTGTAGGGAAACGGTGAGTGACTGAAAACGAGAGAGACGGAGAGCGATGGAGAGCCCTCCCATGAGAGTTGTTTCCAATACAGCGCAGTTACAATGGAGTTATACAGGCCCATTTTCACAAAAAGCATCTCAGCGGTAAGATTATCTGTTCCATTATGAACCGATGGACTGAGAAGTGCTCGAGATGTTTTTGTGACTTGGCTTATATTTACTGTAATTCGGGTCAAATGGCTTCTAAAGTAACAGGAACAAGACGGAAGACGGGCAGACAAACAGATGTAGAAAGAGAGAAAAGTAAACTACTGAATGGAGCGATAACTAGAAAGTGTTGGAGCGCTGAAGTTTTGTCGTGTCTGTAGATGTCTCAGACCAACAGCTATAGTCTTGTAGGTGAAGAACATGAACACACTCCCCTCCCTAAAGCAACAAAACTAGGATTTAGTGTAATAGCTGATGACAGATTATTTCTACAAACAATTTTCTGTGTTTTTTCCCCTCTGTGATTTAAAAAAAATCAGAGAATTTCCAAATCATGTTTGGCAAATCAGAAGAAAATTGAGCCTTCCGCTGTTGGAAAACAACTATTCACACTGCTTAAACAGAAGTTGCCTCCATGTTGCTCCCTTTGCTGTCTTTCACTGACTTTGCTTGAATTTTTTCTGTCAATCGATTTATTGTTGTTTACTCTTCATGCTCGGATACGCATCCTCCACTAATTAGTAAAAAGGTCAGTTTTGTTTTTGTTGCTTGATACATATTGATTTTGGCTTATTGGCAGTGGTCTATAAATGCTAAGAAAGGATGAGCTGTGAATTGGTACCACCCTCAAAATGTTGTTAGTCACTCTAGCTCTAGGGATGGCAATGTTGGTCTGCCGGTCCATCCATCACTGTGGTCTAGACTGAAAATATATTAACAAATATTTGATGAGCTGCCTTGTCATTTTGTGCAGACATTATTGGCTCCCAGACCATGAATCATACTGACTTTGATGGTCCCTTAACATGATGTTCTTGGGTGAACTCCAGCTAACCTTGTAGAGTGTGTGCCCCATATAGACTGAGGCCTTTGCAGCAGCCTGGGTTCGATTCCAACCTGTGGCGCTTTGATGCCTGTCGTCCCTCCTCTCCTTCTATATGTACTATCAATAAAGGGAAAATGCCCCCAAAAAATAATCATTTAAAAAAACAAAACAAAAAAAAAACAACAACAACTTCATGACATTTCCATCCATAGACATTTGCACATAGTAACATTATACCTGCTAAACATCAGCAGTAGGCCTGGGTGGTATCACAGTATTAGGTATTTAATTCAAGTCAATTAAATTCAATAGAACTTTATTTATCCCAAAGGAAATTCTTGTGCCAGAGAATGCTTCAAATTACAGTAACACTAAGTACAGTAACCACAATTTTAACGATTCACAACCATTGCCAACCAGACAACCAATGGGTCCCCCGGGTCACTCACTGGGCCCAGTTTTGGAACAATATAGTATTAAATATCTGGCAAAATATACAAATATACAAGATAGAAGTGTTTTCATGGAGCAAAAGCAAAAAACAGTGACTAATAGAGTAATAACAGGAGTATGATAAGTACAAGAGTTACTATAAGTGAACTAGAATGGTGGAAAAAATGGACTGCTCCTGTAAATCAATGTTATAGTTAATATGATATAACAATGAGAAGTAGTATTGCACATGACTGAGAAAATGATGATACACTACACTGACAAGTGAACATGATATTGAAGAGTAAAATTGCACATGATGTTATGAAAAATATTGCATAATATATTGACGACGGGTATACCAGGGTTCTAGAAATCCTAGCTATGATTTGAAATACTGTCAAAAAATAAAGATGCTGCTCTTTCTGTTAAACTCATACAGAGAAGCTGTGTTGAGGATGTGTTGTATGTAGTGCACATATTGTGCCACTAGGGGTCACACTTTACAGGTGGAGCAGGCAGCTGAATAGAGAAATAACTGTGGGTGGTGGGGATAACGTTACAGGACTGTAAACAGTCAGTTAACAATAGCACTGTGGGGAAAAACTGCATATTTTCACATCTAATTTGGTGAAGTAAGAGCATATTGCGACCAAACCAGAGGTGGTGATTGCAGGGACATGGGAGTAGCGGTTTTAAGTAGGTAAATGTTTTATTTTGCTTCTGTCGAGTTTGAACGAAGTTTGTTTTACGATGAGTTAACAAAGCAGTTAAAGGAAATTGCCACTTTAGAATGAAAATACAGGCAGTACTTACTAACCCTCATGCCGACAAGAAGTCCAGTGTAGTTTTTTAATCCACAAAACTCATTTGGGGTATCGGAGGATAACAGCTAGCCTAGCATTTCAAAAACGTCAGAACAGCTCGTCCGTCGTAATCCAAGTGCCCTGAAGCCGCGGCATGCAAAATTGACTTGAAAAGACGTAATTTACTCCACTTTTATAGCATCATTTCTCACCGTGGTCAGTTAGCCTACCCTGCAGGCCTGCTGTGTTTACATGGCAACTCGCCTGAGACTAGCTGATGGCTAGTGGTGGTGCTAGTTCTCGAGTCCCGCGTGAGTTGCCATGTAAACACAGCAAGCCTGCACTGTCTAAGTGCTGTCTGTATTTTAATTCTGAAGTGGCCATTTTCTTTAAGCTAGTCTTAGTTCGGTAAAAGAAGAGAAGCTTTAATTCAGAAGGTTTATTGTTGTATTTTTCTGTTTAGTAAGGACAATAGGTGTAAGAATATTACCCTTCTTGACACCGATATATACTGTGTACCTGGTGAAATTTCAGGAAGGTATGAAGGTGTGGAAAAAATAGATACCGCCCAAACCGAATCAGCATCATTGACATTGTGAGCATGTTTGCTTCCAAGCTAAATAGGGTTGCAGCGCTATACTGCTTTCATGGTATACTGTGGGATGAAAATTGACGGTTCTCATGCAGTGTTCTTACTGGAAAAAAAATGCAGCTGGACAGAGGGTCCTTTGGTTCAACCAAAAAATAACCCTTCTGTTTTCATTCCTTTAAGGGTCATTGTAACTAATGATAATGCATAATTGTACTGTGACACCGTGAAACTGATAAGACGATACAACGGTTATTGTACCGTGAAAATCTCATACCATTGCAACCCTAGTACCAAATTACAGCCTCACAGAGCTGATAGTGTGGCTGTAGACTATTATTCCTGTGTATATTTAGAGAGCCAACAGATAGTCATCAACAGCAGTGATCGTGTAACCTTATAGAGAAGTGTGGAGGAGGTGAGAAAGATATTAGTAAAGGTTGCAGTTCATTCCTCACTGATCAGCTCATAACGCTGAACCACTGCAACACTACAAACTTTATTACAATGGGACATATGGAGAAATGAAAGATGTTACGTGTCTGTGCGTATGTGACTTTATGAGTGTGTGTGTGTATGTGAGGATGTGCACTGCAATACATACAGCTGTATCAGTGTGTGTTTTGTGTTAGAAATGTACAGAGCAGCAGGCAGGGTCCCACAGGCAATAAAATCTATATTTCAAGAGCTGCAGAGCTGCTGTAGACTTCTGCTTGCTGCTTTGAAGACCAATACTGGAGGGGTGGGGGTGAGAGGGGTGAGGGTGGTGGTGGGAGAAGGGGAGGAGGTTGGAAGTGGAAGCCAAGGACTGGGGGGATAGTGACGGACTGGGGAATATGACATATTTAATGAATAGAGAAGCATGGGAAGGAAGACAGAAAAAAAAACCCTAGAACTGATCATGATCACCAGATGCACGCAGAAAGAACAAGTGCTGGTGAGGCAATCTTGCCAGATCCAAGGCTGGAGAATATCGCTGCACATGATAGCTGGCATCAGTCAGTGCTTCTCAGCAAATTACTGAAGAGATTAAATGGAAGTTATGACTCACTTATCTGCTGTCCCTTCATTGTCATTGTCTACAAGTACCCCCTCGACACACTTTGAGCATTTGCGAGGGCATAAATTACAGACAGGGTTTACAAAAGATGATTGCCTACATGTCTCTTTGTCCATAGCATTGTTAAATAAAGCGCTGTGATATAGAACCACCCTCCCACTCCCATCCAAGACTTTAAGATGTCTGACTTCTCACCATGTGACTCATTCCAAGCTGCACAAATAATCAAATAACAGCTAATTGAGTTGTGAGAATAAACAAAGTACGAGGATTAATGCACGCTTTGATGTGGTGTTGTGATAGCTAATTCCTTCCTTTTTATGGTTAGCCCTAATGCCTTCTGCATTAGTCATTAAATTATACTCCCTCTACAGTATAGACTCAGACTGTTTCTCTATCCTCTGCAGCAAGTTTTTATTATCACTGAAAACTGATAGTGTTTTTTTAAGTGTTTAAAATGTCAGTGCTGTTACTGGAAGCCAACCACTGACTCCAGTCTGTCATTCAATATGTTGACATAACCTTATAAAAGACCTACATTACCTGCCAGACCAATAATATTGTGTTAGATATCTGCTTTTCGTCATGTTTTGGAAGTATCGTTTTTCCTTGGCACATTATCCCGTCAATGTTTGCTCTTAGCTAGAGATGTTATTGAATTGATAAAGTTTCAGGGTGTTGATGTGGACATTGTAATTACTTTTTTGGTTTGTTTTATCTGTCTGTGTTAGAATGAATGAACCTTTATTTCCCTTTTTCCATCATTTTCCTTTTTCTTTTTAATGAAGGACAACTCATTAAACATAGCGGTAGTATCCTTTCCCATTGCCAAGTATGCAGCTCTGTGTTAGACAAGGTTACCATTTGTTTTTCTTTTTCTGGTGTGTCATGTCCAACATCATGGACTGGGTGGAAAACAGGTTAGTAAACAGTAGAAAGCATCATGGAGGCAAGTGAGAATATTTCAGTGGGCACAAGACGAAGTTCAACAAGAGGAAACTGTTCTAGAACGTTGCAGAGAAAAGTTGCAGCGGCGTGAAGTGGCCGTCTGTCCTTGACTCAAGGTGGCTGATGGCGTCACCTGCAACTCCACTGGTCAAATCGCCAGCGGCTGGTTTTAGAACGTAAAGCAGGTCACCTGTTTCTACAGCCAATCGGCTTGTAGTGAAGTCCGCTGGTCAAGTCAAAATGACCACAGATGGCGTGTTCGCTTGCTGTGGCAGGTGCTTCGTCCCCACCAAGCCCCCCTTCTGTCCTTACGGGGTACCGGTGTCAGACACACCTCCCACACATGCAGTTTCTCATTCACTGATTAATTGGTGCTGGTTATTTATATTATTGTGGCGTATTTATTATGAATACAGTCCATCTGATGCTCGTTTCGTCACTACTACAAATGCAACTGTAGCCAGTATCGCACTATCACTGTCCTCATTCATATTTTAAGAAGCTACAAATTATATTCAGCTAGAAAATAAGCCTGGAAAGCTGGAAATCAGAACAGAAGCACAGAGAATTGTTGCATCGAGATGATACACAGTCTCATCTAGTTGCATTGGTGTGAACCAGCACGGTTTTTAGAACGTTGCAGAACGGTGCATTGCAAGAAGTTGGATGTTTCAACTCATCTAGTTGTGAATCTTTGGTTTGAACTGGGCTTTACTTATTCAGTCTCTCTCAAACTGTGTGCTGACAAGAT
The DNA here is from genome assembly GCF_041903045.1 of Epinephelus lanceolatus. Taxonomy (NCBI): domain Eukaryota; kingdom Metazoa; phylum Chordata; class Actinopteri; order Perciformes; family Serranidae; genus Epinephelus; species Epinephelus lanceolatus. The sequence goes on from NC_135751.1 coordinate 32,426,866, forward strand.
GTTCAAGCACTGCTTGGACAGAGACAGACAGTTTTGTAGCAGCCCGTCATTGCATCACGCTGGCAGAGGGGCGAAAATGAGCACATCCATCCTGGTGCTGTATTTCCATCACTGCCAATTGAAGCTGATCAGGGCTGGAGCCGATAAACAACTGACTACTGCAGATTTATTTGTGTCAGGAGTAAATGCTGATAGCAACCTTTCTCATAAAATACAAAAGCCAGATGGTTTTGGGTTTTAGTGGGTATTTTGCCCAGTGGGAAAGGGGCTTTCGATAACTTATGGATTTCGTATGCATGTTACCATGTTGTTGTATGTCAGTGCTTAAAGTTCCTCTGCGGGCATTGATTAAACCCCTGAACACTCATCTCTGTTCATCAGAATTACATATTTAGAAGTTTTGTCGTGAAAAGAAAAAAAGTCTTTATACCTAAAAATGTTTTAGATGTCACTCCACACCTTTGCCTAATTTAGTGTGCACAGATTTATAAATATGCAATTAGCCGTACCCCTCAGCATTTGCCTGCAGGTCGAGCGTACACGCTCACCTTCAACTCTGCTCATTACTCTCTACAACGTTAGAAACATGACAGAGATAACGTGAGCCTTCAGCTTGACTACGTTGTCAAACAGCTAATGTTTATAAACCTTGTTCCTGATTTCCAGCTTTGACAAGTTGAAGTGAGAGTTATTCATTTAACTTTTATCTTACCAGGAATATTGCCACTGAGACTTAAAATCTATTTTGCAAAGAAGTCCTGCTCAAGACAGCAGCATTAAGAATTTCATGTAATACAACAAACAAACTGAAAACACAACAGCAAAAAGTTAAAAAGCATAAACATTTTGCAAACAAAAAACAACAAGCAAACAGTTGAAGTGCACTGTTCAGTAAATGGGCATGAGCATTTGTTTAGCTTGCAAAATACTGATACATAACTTTGCTTTTACTCCGATACCCCTTGTTTCGCTGTAGCGTTCTTGGTATTGGTTCATTAGGTTTGTGACGTAACAAATCCTGGAAGTCAGAATAGGTGTTTTTGAGACCATTTGTAGACCACAGTTCCAAAGCGGAAATGCACACTTATGGCATTGATGACATATTTCGCTCCTAACATTTCTTGTGGCATTTAAAAAACACCATCAAGAACTGTTAACAGGGTTAAAAACTCTAATGAGTGACTCAACACCCCCTGAAAATCTTGTCTTTGCTGACCTTCAGTGGTTTAACTTTTCATCTCGCTGCGGTGATGTACAGACGTTCTCCAAGACCCTGTGACATCACTGATTGAATGTGGTCACAGTTCAACATAGCACACCTCTGATCCCAATCACACCAATCAGTGATGCTGAGTGTGGTCAGAGTTGAAACAACCTTGAAACTTTGGACCAGAGAGGGCAGATAAACAATTCTTTTCAGCTTGGTGTTGAGTTTTAAAGATAATTGGTTTTACTGATGTCAGTATCAGACTATACAAAGGCTGCATGTGAAAGTCCCTATACAGGATGTGGGAACAGATCTCACCACAAAAACGTTCCCAACCCACATTGTCGCTTAAAGTTAGCCTAAACACTGTGATTCACATCCAACCTGGAGAAGACCTTTTATTTTGACAACATTGGGTTTGTTCCATGTTTGGTTATCTCTGGTGGCAAAGCATCTTGTAACACCATATAAATGAATAATTTCATGGTGGTAAAATGGGTGGACACAGTGGCTAGTAGCAATGCTAGAGTGTTAGCAATGCTGGTGTGCAGCACACAGGGGGCTAGATGTATGAGCTGATATGTGAGGGGTGTTGAGATGGTCTCCCCACTGACAGTGAGTCTTTAAAACATGCAAATTTAAGGTATAGCAGTAACTGGAGGATAACATCTTGGGACAGGGAGTTGGAAAAGAACTGGATAATAAGACACATTCACATGATTTGTCCTGGTGGGTCACATGAGAGCCGAATGATACTTCTGCTGAATTTACAATATGCCTAAGGTCATTTTTCCACACTGTTATCCCTGGAGGGAAATTCTATCACTCCGATGAAAGGGGCATTATTCTGAGTGCTTTCAGAAGGGACCCAGTCTCTGATAACCAATCAGCAAAGCAGTTGTTGAACGCAGAAACATGCATATGAATTAGAGACAAAGAGATTCTGACGTGACGTGAGTACACACATATCAAATTTTTTTATGTGTCAGAACTCTCAGTGGGAATCAACCATGGGAGTCTGTGTCTGTGTGTAGATTCCCACAGTTCTTGCATGGTGCGTGGGTGCATGCATGTGTGTGTGTGAGTGTGTGCGCAGGCATGCATTAACTCATTGCAGAGTGGATGGTTATGCTCTCAAACAGCACCGTCTGGTTGCATAGCAACAGAGTCACTCCACTCCCCTCCGTTTCTTCTTCTTCGTCTTTTTCTTCTTCTTCTGAGTAACCTTTCAAAACATTCTTCAGGCTTTCACACGCTCACCTCTGAGTGCGCCGCCTTGCTTAAATGACACCACAGCACGCGTGTGTGTGTGTTTGTGTGAGTTATGTACGCCTGTTATCTATGGATTCCACAGAGCTGAACACATGAAAGAGGAAGAGAGAGGAAGAAGTCCTCCTCCCAGCTCCGCAGTATCACTGACTGAGAGAGACGGGGAACTCAAATCAAGCCCGCAGTTTTTTTTTCTGTGGCTGAATATTGATGTTTTTACTCTGAATATCAGAGAAGGCTTTAAAGTCCGCTCTGCTCATATACAGTGGCGTTTTCATCTTCTGCTCTTTCTTGTCCTTCATCTTCTCATTCTCTCTTCTCTTTCACACACACACACACACACACACACATGGTCCCTGCTTGCACAGCAAAGTGGGAATTCTGCATGTCTTGACAATCACATTGCCCCCCTCTCAACCACCCCCTGTTCCCTCCCCTCCTTCCCTGTGGCCTAGATAGAGAAATATGCATAACTTCTTCATTTACCCCTGCAGCTACAGTAGTACACTAGATAATTCACAGTACTAACAGATGCTGCAAAACTCTTTATCATCCACTCGATTGCTGTAATATCCTCATGATGTCGCCGCTGTCACCGGATAAGATGCCGCTCTCTGATGTATGGATGTGTGTGACACACGCAGCCTAGAGGCATCATCTCCATATTGAACAGTAACCATGACACAGAGTTTAATCATGGACACAGTTCAGAACAGCAAAACCACACAACTATAGCTCCAGATTAGGCTTTTCCATGGTGTTAATTGTGTGTTTACAGGTGTGACGCTGTGTGCGTGTCTGCTCGGTGTGTTTAATTTGCGCAGGGTGAGCTGAAGAAGTGAAGGAATGCCCCACGTCGGCTGTGGCAGTATCTGTACAGTTATAGGCGTTTGACAATATGAGAAGATTGGATTTGGATAAACACAATTGTAATGTGGTATCTCACTGTGCAGCCAGCAGAGATATTGTTATGACCCAGTAATCCAAACATTAATAAAAAGTTAAATCCTGCCAGAGGAAGGCAAAACAAAGCAGGATTGGTGAAATGCTAATACTGTCAGCTGCACTGCTCCGTATCAAGGCAGGCACTGTAGATAAAAGGCAGTTCATAACATCCATAATGAAAGTGTTGTTGTTTTAATGACTCCACATATTGCCTGTTGCACGTCACGCTTGGGCATCATGATAAAAATTTGGTATGTTTACGATATCCAGCTTTTCCCACAATGAGAAACATGCTGACATAGTAACGTAATGTCTCTAAAGGGCTTATTTTGTCTGACAATCTGTCCCAAAGGTCTTAACAAGTTCAATTAATACTGTTACGAAATGAAGAAAAGCAATCAAAGCAGCAGACACTCCATATTTATACCTAATAACTGACTTACAATTTCCAAATTTGTCATCAAAGAGCTATAATCAATATTTTCATAAACAATGGATCATGTAACTGGGACCAGTCATGTCCTGCCAAAAAAGAAAAACCCTTAAAATTATAACTTATCAATACATATTGTTTTTCTGGTTTAAAACATTATTTTTAAAGATTTATTTACATGAAATGGATATGATTTATAGAATATGTTGATCTGCTTTGATTTTTTTAACTTCTAAACACCTGTGTCCCAGACAAGAATTTGCAACCTTAAACAAACTAAAAAGCTTTAAAAGCCTCAGTGTAAAAATGTACTGTTATATTTATCTTGGTTTTAAATTCTGTATTTTAGAAAAATGAAAAGTGTCCTAGATTTTTGTCAGCTCTGTCAGATTTCGATAAAAACATAATTTAATCGACCATTAAAGGGGTTAGCTATATCCGAATGACTCCTGATACACTTCCTGGTTTCCAAAAGGGCGGGAGTGCTGCTGAAGTTCTAGTAAGCTTTCTAAATTTTGATAAATTAATTAAATAATATTGCCATCAGGTGTGTCTCAACCATAACATGTCAGCTCCTTAGCCCTTCTAAAAAGCTAAATAAGAAATGTGGTTTAAAAAGGAGTATTTTGACGAGCATTAAGAGATTTGTGAGCAACTTTGAGAAATAAAATTGCTACTCAATACAACTGCTGTGAAATTAGCAAGTATTTTACTTTTTGTTAACTCCGTAAGACATTAGCTTTGTCAAATCTTACCTCTGACATCCATTATGTATGCTATTGAAGACATTAATTAAATCACTGGGAGGTTGGCCCCCAACAAGGTTTAATAATCAAGACTTTGATCTTTTAAAATATATTTTCTTAGCCTAATTAAAGAGTAAAACTAAAGTAAACTCCCCAAAAAGTAAGTTTTGTCCCAATTCTCAAGAAGGAGTGAAATACTGGTGTGTGACAGGGGTCACTCATAGTGATGAACCCACAGAGAATTATCACCTGTTTTTAACAACAAAAAGCTCTAAAAGCCAACCGTGCGACCAGAGCCCAGCACCAAACAGCAGACAGATAAAGATAGCAGCTAACTGTAAGTGAAACATAGTGAAGCATTTAGCAGCTTAAGACCCAACATAGAGCACAACAGAGCTAAAGAATGGTGAATATCAGATTTACATTGACAATATAGACACAAAATGACTCACAATGAAGTTTAACGCCACCCTAGCTCTGCTTTTGTCTGCTTTTAATGAGACAACTTGATAGCAAGTTCCTCACATCTGCTTTATAAGGAGATACTAGTCTTTTGTGTTTACAGCTTGTTTCTGTTGCCCCCAGTTATTGCTGGTTTCAGTAATTTTCTGTGAATCAATTGGTCATTTTAGGTCTAATTTACAATATATTATTTCATAGATATTGTACTTTCTTAAAAAAAATATGCAAATATGCACATACTGTTAATTTTAAATGTTGTTCTATTCAGTATTTCTTAAATTAGCAATGGATAAAATTGCAATGTTGTAACAAATCCATAGAAAAGTAACACCCAACTCCTCAGTCTTTCTTTTACTCTTTTTCTTTCTTTCAGCATATTATTTTGGTTTAAGATCCACAAATATGCAACTGATACTAATAACTAACTAACTAACTACTAATACTCGTTGTTACTAGGGATGCACCAAAATGAAAATTTGTGGCCGAAGCCGAATAATATTAAACGCTTGGCTGAATACCGAGTACCGAATACCGAATGCCATTTTTTAGTTTTTCATTAGTTTTTGCAGATGAACCCCCTCCAGATTAGTGTTGTCACGGTACCAAAATTGGGACCCATGGTACGATACCAGTGAAAGTATCACGGTTCTGAGTAGTATCACGATACCACAGCAAAAATGAGGCAGCTGTGCCTTTTGTCATTTATAAAAGTTAAATCACTTTTCTATAATACATCAATGATATTTCAATGGAATAAATTACTCATTGACTTATTCATACTTCAAAAACAGCATCTATAAGTGATTAACATGGGGGGATCAAAATAAAATAAATAAATAAATAAAATAAAAATCAACCAGCCACCCTCCTCCCCTGACAAGTAAAGAACAGTCCCTAAAGTGCGCTGAGATTTGTGGGCCATTACCTGCCACAAAGACAAAGAGAGAAATGTGAACGGTTCGTTTCTCCTCTGATACGCCACATACTGTGTGCCGCCATGGCTCGGCTGTTCAGGTACTTTTGGGCAGTCATGACAACAAGTTATTCACCTGGAGTCGGACTTCACCGTCGCCGGTAAGCCGTTATCATGCGCCGCCGTATTTGACAGGAATACATTCCTGTCTGTGTCTGTGACCCCCGTTCAACCCACAACCGGCAGGATTCGCCGTTTCGTTTCTGCTGCTGTTTGAAATCTGTACTCACACAGCGTGCTGAATGATTTATTTTGCCCGCACAAAACTATTTTTAGTCACAAATGTGGTGACGGACGGAGTAAAATATCGCCACACTGCCGACATTTTACTCCGTCCATCACCGTACGCTGTTTGATTGCGTTATCAAAACATGCTGCTATTATTCGGCCTTGCTTTTCACTTATTCCACCGAATACCGAATGTGTGTTTTTTGCAATATTCGGCCGAATATATTCGGTTACCGAATATTCGGTGCATCCCTAGTTGTTACCGTTGTTACAACCTATTTAGTGCTTCTTTTTTTTTTTTTTGCTTTTCAGTGCCATTGTTCATCAAAAAACAAAAATAAAAATTGAATTTGTGAAATACTAAGCGTGTTATCAATACTTAAGTCTGACGACAGACACTACAATTCTAAATTTAAAATGTCTACTCTGTGCAGTAGTTGTAGCACAGAGCTCTGACTGCGCTCTGCAGTGGGCTTTGCCAGAAGCAAGGCAGGATCTGATGCTCAAGGCATCATTCATGGAATGACTATAGACTCACAAGTCAGTCTTTAGACGCTTTGCTTAACTAAAGACTGATGTCTTTCTCCCTGATTTTTTAGATGGGCGGATACAATTTCAGAGTTTAATAAAACTCCCTACGTTGCAAAACCAATAGTAAATCCGCAGGGCGGTCCTTTGGTGGCTCGCTGAACTCTTGTGCTCGTAAACATAGTCCGACTGCGTTAAAAGTTTTAAACAAAGTCACTGTAAGTCTTTCATTTCCACAATCTTGTGGACTGAGCACACGTTTGATAAAACAGAGTTAAATCTCTCGGCATCCATTTTCAAGCTCTCTGTGTGTTTGTTTCCTTGCGGACAAGAAAAGGGGGAGCGCACATTTGCGGGAGGGCGTGTCCTTTTAAAAAATGCAAGAGGCGTTGCTTTGTTGCCGGCTGTTTTCTCTGGTGTGTTAAACACACTTTAGAAAGGAGTGTCCTCAGACTGTCAGAAGGCGGAGATCTCTGATTGTCTGGTGGCGAGACTAGAATGACTATGACCTGAATGTTGCGGAGACCAAGATGATGATAGCGGAAGAACCGGTCATCTTTGGGCAGAGAGCATATCCTGTGAGAGAAGATGGAGATAAACAGGAGGAGGGAGCTGCTACCAAGCCTGAGACGCAGCCTGAAAGACAAAAATAACCAAAAGACTTTAGCAAGTTTAGTACAAGAAAAGCAGGTGCTGCTACTGTTCTACAATGTTCTTCTAAATGTCTACGGATATTGAATGTCATCTATGAATATCTTTTTCAAAAAATGTCTGATGTTGTCACAAGTTTATTAACCAGTAGGAAAATTTCCTCACCCTAGCATTCCTACCAATTGGTAACACATTTGCGTATCAACTTTATAAGGAGACAGTAGTGCCAGGCTTGGAAACTAAATTCACTGGGACTTAGACATACATATTACAATCATATTATAATTCTGCTCCTGTCTTAAGATATTTTCATGGTGAGGCGAGTTGAAACAAATGTGATTCCAGTTGCTATGAGTTTAGCAAACCATGAAGACGCTGCAGGTTCAGTCCAGAAAGCAAATGAGAATCAGTCCAGGTGGCAGTCTGACCACAGTTCAGTTTGTTATGCCAGGCTTTCTAAGCATGAGGACCTGCTGGCTCGTAGAAACTAACATCTGTCCAACCCATGTTTGTGGAGGCTGGTCGCAGAGGGTGGATCAGACCACACATCCACAGTTAACAAACTACACCAGATAGGAAGGTGAGAAGATGCTGTTCACTACCTGTGCCATCCTCGCCAGGTTAATGATGCTCTACACGACCCTGTGGAGCTGCAGCTTTATGAGGTGAAGCAGGCCTGTTCAGCATGTTTGATCACATCTAATGTTATACGGCTCATATAGCCAGCGTATAACCACCATCAGCATGATCACATATACATGTTCTTCTTCTTGTACTTCATAGCTGTAAATCATGAGATGGTAGTGTGCTCTTTATATGACCAGAGATTTATCCCTCTTGCTGGTGAGAGTGACTTTAAACCTCTCCTCATCACAAACAGCATGCCTGCTCTGAGACAGGTGGGTGTGGGTGAAGGAGGGATGGTGAGGATACAGGGGACAGTGGAAAGAAAGGGAGGAAGGAAACAAAGATGATGCAATGCGAGGACGCAGAGGAAGGGTCACTTCAGTGTCTAAGCTTCTCTTAAACGTTCCTGGGCTGGCTGACAGGACAGGCTGTCTCTCGGTGTCCTCGCTCTGTCTGCAGCCACTCACGCTGTCACAGGAGCCACCTTTCAAGCAACCTGCATTGAAATTACAAGACAGTTTTGGAGCCTGGAGTGTTTTTCGTGCTGCACTTTGCAGAGATCATTTGTCAAACACTGTCTGGCATTGTGACTTGAATCTCTGTGGGCAGCAAACAAGTTGCTCAAGCGCCAATTTGTAGTGACATGCTCTGGAGTTGTTGCTTGAAGCTTTTGAGAGAAGAAATCTGACTATCAGGTGACATGTTTGGCCACAAGGGGGTGTTCATCTCTGTGGGTTGCAAACCAGACAGTCGAAGTTCTGATGGAGAGTGCGGTCATCAAGGGGGGGCTTGTGCAGATAGAGTGCAGGTGGACATTCATATTCATGTTAAACTGAGCTGACATTCGAGGAGAAGTGGAATATAAATTTGCAGATTATGAAAAGATAAAAGCAGGAGGAGCAGGAAAGGAGAGGCGATGTTTATGACAGGTTTATATGAAAGGTAATAAGTCTACCGAGTGTACAATTGGTGTCTCGCCGACAGCACTGAAAAAAAAGTCTGAAGCAAGAAACTGCCCTGGTTGATGCTGCCAGAAATGAAAACTGTCTCATTTCCTGAGATGACAGTTTTTCACAGGAACACCCACCTAACATGGGAAAAAAAACGAGGTAAATGCTGTCTTGAAAAGTCAATGGGGCAGTTAGTGTCAGAAACATTTGTAATATCTGGAATTATTGAGTAGTACTCGGTCGGTGTGTGTCTGTGTGTGTAGAAGTGCCTTGATACATATTCATCAGCCACTGTCTAATCCAGACACACAGTGGCGCCTCATGAATTAAACATAACCTAATTGGGACTCGCACAAGACAACTAAGTGTTAGCCGATGTGTTAGCTCAGATAATGCACATTAACCACTTCAGCTGATTGATAGTCAGACATCAATGAGATTATCAGTATTTTTAGGATACAGAGAGGCTGAGGATACACTGTTAAAAATGTTTGACTCAACAGGTTGTCACTGTCACATCTGAATACCGTGAAAACTTAAAATTGCTTCATCCTTACTCGTCAGCAAGAGTGAGTAACAGCTCACTAGTTTCTGTCACTGTCTGACTGTGTGCACCGACAGCTTCTGGTTTAAATGGTGTTTTAAAAGCCACAGCTTTTACAAAAAATTGCAATGAATGTTGCGATGTTTAGTTTAGTGTTTTTTTTGTCAGTGATATTGCAGGGCCAAGTAAAAATTGCAGAAGTAGTTAGATGCTGTCTCAGATTCGGAGCGTATTATTATGAACATTCAGTGTTTCCCACAGAATTAAAATATATTTGTAATTGTAGTGGGATTGATGAGTGGCAGCAACAGCTAATTACCATCGATCAGCTGTTAATGCTGTTCAACGAAGCGCTTGAAAGCCCGTCCCCGCAAGAGGCTCTCCTCCTGCTCTCTCTGCCCAGTTAGCATGAGCTAACACAGCACAACGTGATCTCATCCTTGCTTGTCATATTTTGCAGCTTGGGCATAAGATAAGATAAGATAAGATACACTTTATTGATCACCAAGGGGGAAATTCAAGTATCACAGCAGCACAAGACAAAATCAAAGGACATTAAATAGCATAAGATTAAAGATGATGATAGATAAATAAAAATATAAATATTGCTACATCAGATGATCAAGACCAAGATGGCGGCACACAGCAGTGCAGCAGCTTCTTGAGCTCCTGGTGTTCAGCCCAACACCAATGTTTTTAACACTGTTTTTGAGACATAGCCGAACCAAACTTATCACAATAAGGGATGGTCCGGCCACAACAACGGCAACAGCGTCTCATCCACTCAGAACGAAGCTTGGCAGACTGCAGCTCCAGAGGACAGCAGAATGGCGTAGCAGAGTACAGCGGAAAAAGAGCAAGAGGAAGTAGGCTGCGTGGAAGCAGAAGAGGGGCAAGCGAAGTGGCCGGCTAGCCCAGCTAAAAGCTAGCTTCAGCAGACCAGTCCCACAGTATTGGCTAATATCTGTCACCAAAATGGTTCGACTCTGTCATTTAACCTGTTAATAACCGTTGGGCTAAGTTAGCCCTGTCACTGTGTGCGTTCCCATGACACTGTCTTAGAGGTCTGGTATGGCAGCAGTAGTCTTATGATGAACAGAAAGAAAGAGAGGGGGCTGAACGAATCAATACGCTGCACATAACTTTACAGTGTAATTGGATTTTAGCTATTTTAAATAGTCAAATTTGCGATAAAGTTGCAGTGATTGGACAAAATTTCAGGGCTGCACAGAATTCACGTTTGCAATGGGATTGCAGGCAGCATGATGGTGCAGTGGTTAGCATTGTTGCCTCACAGCAAGAGGGTTCCTGGTTCAGATCCATAGTGGGGTGTTCAAACCCTGGGGTGGGGAAGCCCTTTGGTGACAACTGTGCACGTTCTCCCTGTGTCACCGTGGGTTTTCTCCGGGGACTCCGACTTCCCCCCACAGACGTAAGACCTACAGATTAATTGGTGACTCTAAATTGTCCGTAGGTGTCTGTCTCTATGTGTCAGCCCTGTGATAGTCTGGTGACCTGTCCAGGGTGTACCCCGCCTCTCGCCATGTCAGCTGGCTTAGGCTCCATCTCCCCCGTGAACTCTAACAGGATAAACGGTAATGGAAAAATAAATATTGCAATCGCAACATTAGGATATACTGAAGGGGCTGATATATGAACATGTTTTCAGATGTGGTTCGCTTTTATAGTCAGAGCTGTAAATTCTAAAATGGTGCTCATTTTTAGATGACAGTAGCCTAGTACAGAATATGCAGAATATATACATAAGTATCTATAAAATTGATATATATACTGTATGTGAGTGTGTGTGTATATGACATGTAACGAGTGGGTAAACCATGGATTGAATAGGCATCGGAAGGGGCATATTATATTCGTCTGATGTATGAAGTGTCTGCACCCTCACTGCATTGCATTTTTATGAACTGATAATCTTGACATGGGTCACATCTTTCACCTGCGCCCAGGTGCTGGCCCACTTCCTCTTCATCTCCTTGCAGTTCGCATTCTTATACAGCTGAATTTACATCACATTACAGCCAGCACTGATGTCATCTTCCTTTGTGAAATGAAGCCACACTTTGGACTGTTTGTTCTTCTCCACCATGACTGCTTGCTGCAACTTTCCAGTAGCAGTAGTAGTGTGTCCCCAGTTTATTCAGCTCCAAATTTAAGGGCGCACCATCTTTCATTCTTTATTGATTTACCAGTTATTCTAATTGACTCTATTCAAGACATACACATTAAAAAGATGTGAAACCCTCTGTTAGATTTTATAGTAAACCTGCTTCTGGAAATGGCAGAGCTGAAAATCTCAGCCCTGGTGGGGGTATAATGTGTCCATATGAGCCTGTGCATTATGTGCAAGCGTCTGCATGTTTGTGAGCATGTGTGTGGGTATGGAATCATAGTATTTGCAGCTGTTACCCTAAAGAATCCAGGACAGAGAGATGTGGGGGTGAATTAGTATCCATGACTGTGGGAAGCCAGGCAGTTTTACCGTTATGGACGTGGATTCCACTGTGAGATTGTGTATGTGGCCACATCTTAGACTTCTTATGTGGATGTATGTGTCAGGTTTAGGGTTAAGGGTTAAGATTAAAACTCAGATTTAGCTCTGCAGTAGCAAAAATCTGCATGTATCTATGTTTATCTTAGCATCAGGTCTCTGCACCTGTTCTATTAAACACGTGATCAACAGAGCTGCAGAAATAATGAGACAAAATCTACAGACAAAGAAAGGCATGCTTTGTATTCACCTTAACACACCCACAACATGACTGCTCATTTTTCTCCCTCTTTCCTTTCCTTACGCTCCATTCCCCTCTCACATTGTCCCCCACCCTCAAAATGATCATCGCATGCAGTATGAATTTCATACAGCAGCTGGTTATTTGCTTTGGAGACATCATCCTCGTCGCGTCAGCAAACATATGCTCGTGCAAAAAGCAGGAACGTATGCTACACACAGAGAGCTAGCTTGATAGTAAACAGAGACATATTAAATGACAATATGTGTGTGTACCCAGTGTCAGTGTATTTTTAGTGGAACAAATAATGCTCAGCTTTTAGTGCTGCCATATGTAAATGTAGTGGGTAATTTCTATAAAGTGGCTTAACGCATCCATTCATGTTGTTACTATATTCCCAAGTCAAGCACAATAGTATTAAATGTAATACAGTCACATCCTGCTGGATTTATGTGGAGGGATATGCTGACCCATATTACAGGACTGAGCAGGCTCTCTCTCTCTCTCTCTCTCACACACACACACACACACACACACACACACACACTCATCTTCACTCTACGTGCTGTCATTTCCAACCAAAGAGAATGTTCTGTTCCTCGCGTCCACTTTACACCAACATGTTTTCTCCTCCCTCCCGGCCATTTCCACTATCACTTCATCTTGTTCCCTCCCTCCCTCCATCATTAACCTCCTCCCCTGTCTCCCTCCATCCTCTCTTCCTTCACTCCATCCCATGTCTCAGTTCAATTTGGCTCTGTTTGCTAGCACTAAGTGCAAATCAGCATGTGATGCAGAGGCTTTGTGTTCATCACTGTTGACGATAACATAAATAATGATCATTAACACCAATCAGCAATCTTAATTCACTTAAATATAATCGTGTGTGCTCTCTTTGCTCGTGTGCTCACATGTCCACATCTCCCCATGCATCAGGTGTTATCTGTTATTTAAGGGAGCGTGTGTGCGTTCTCTCCATCTCCATCTCTGTCACTGTGTTTTTTCTTTGCATCACCTGTGTCCTATCTCTCGCTCAAACTGCAAAGCATTGATATGCATAACATGAAACGAAAGAACAATTTTCCACAACACTTGCCATTTAAATTGAATCAGGGAAACATTACATTGTACATTATGTTCACGTTTTTGACCGATAAATCCAGAAAGGCCGCGTTTTTCACGCTCAACCCATTTCCCCACCCTTTTTTAATCCTGAGCTCAGTACAGTCCTTTAAAGGATAGGTTTCAGATTTTTATCATTACTCATTTTCCTCTGTCCTCACATTAGCTTTGGCTGAACTTTAAAATGCATTTTTCTCCAGAGCATGAACTGTGGCTTTTGTCTCTTATCTCTTATAGGGTGAAGTATTGTATTAAGATGGACTTTGTAAAAATCTCCAAGGTTTTATTCATATTTGATTTCCTGTTCTTGAGGGAACTTTTTGGGCGGTGTGTGCCCGACAGAGTGAGAGATCAAGACCAGTTTGAAAGGAGGAAAGAAAAATGACATAAACTGAGCCCAGAAGTGAAGAAGCAGATGTTCTTTTTTAAAGAAATGAATGTGCCATTTCCGCATGAACTCCCTGTCAAGGATAAAGAGAGAAGCAGAGCTAAGCCACTTGCACATGCAGACATATTCTTGCCATCCACCTCTATTTTTCCCTGAATCTTTTGACTCTGAGGCTACTAATTATGACCCCCTTGACACCTTGAATTAAAATCCGTTTTCGGTGATAGGATGCAATCGGGCAGTGCTTCACCACATGAAAGTAAAGTCTGTAAATGTATTTTGCGATGTGATAGTCCAGCCCACATTAGACACAACGGTGGAATTACGCGCCACTGTTTCAAAACAGCGAGATGGCAACAGTTAGCCAGTCAGCGAGCTAAGCTTTTAGCAAGAAAGCAGAAGGAAATGCTGTCTTTAACCACCTAGAAAATGCGAGGTCAGGCACTGGATGCTATTCTTGTCCTACTCAGTGCCAACTTTCATGGCCAGCAGCTTGCGTCTAAAGTTGTTAAGCGACCATAACCAACACTGTATCATAGCCTAGTTACCAGAATTCCAGAGCTCAATGCTGATTTTCTTCCGGGTGTTGTTTTTTAATGTGTATATGGCCAAAAATATTGTCTGTGGGACAGATGTAAAGCTCTGGGTAGCCCTGAACTAAAATCATCAACGACTTCCCCATGTAGACTGATATTTATGGAGGAAAGGGAAGATATCTACAGGCCATGATTGGTTGTTCCTTGTGTTGCTGCATTCCAAAAGTTGAACTTTGTTTATGTCAAGGAACAGCTGTTGTGCCCTGAGAAACAGGCGCTTAGGAACGCTTGTGTGCCGTGACTGCATCGCTCTTGTTTTTGAGCACGCCTTCCACGTTTCTACATTGGAAACAATAATAAACAGCATTCTCCTCTGCTTTCCTCTTTCATTATTTTATTTGTCGAAGACCGTTTCCTCCCCACTTTGAGAAGAGGGACATTCAGTTGTAAGCAGAATGGTCAGATCTCAATTGAATCTCAATGTGGATGCTGGAGCGACATTATATAAACCAGGTATAAATGTAATCAGTTCACTCATATCTAAATACAATCAGGATGCAAGACACATTCTGTCCAACTTTGCACTTTAATTAAAATGCATTTTGGGCGATGGGATTAAAATCAGATAGTGCTGAAAATTAAGGTGTGAATGCACCCAAAATGCATTGCAGACGGATTGTGAACCATCGGCCAGACCTCCTCCAGTGTATTGGAACACAAGTGTAAATGCAATTACGTTTTCAGTCTCCATACAACAACTCGGTGGACAGAAACACATTGTCACATGCGACTGTTTTAAACCAGTGAGGCAGCAGCGGCTCTTCTTCACCTGATGCTGAAGCTGCAGGGCACACAGTGGTCTGTCTCTCATCTGATGCTACAGCTACTAGGGTGTCTCCCTCATATGTAATGTTCTCTTCCTGTTGATGGCTGTTTTTACAACCAGATATGCCTGTTTCATCCTCGTCGACTTCGCTATTGCCTTCGAAAACCTTTTTTTTATACCTATAATAACAGTTGAAAGTAGGTGGGGCGAGGTCCATTTAGGCCGTGCTCAGTTGATTGAGCTGGACAGAGTAATCAGATCTTAATCGGCTCTCATTGTGGATGCTGGACATATATCAATATCAGGTAAATGTAATCAGGTTCGATCATGTCTAGATACAGTCTGGATACAAGACGGATTTCCATGCAGTGTGTGAAAGGCATCTATGAGAGGGCTACATCCTGTTCTGTTCCCAAGCTGATCTTTTGTCCCATCATATGAGGCCTTCATGATTCTGTAAAGACACAAAAACTCTTAAACTCTACTTTCAGTTGACAGGAGCGTACAGAGCAGCCTGCGATGAGTGCAACAGTGAACGACGCTCCGTTACCTTGACTGACCGAGTGGCCTGATAATATGAACGGGCTCCTTGGTGCTACAAATAGAAAATAAGAGGAGATAAGAGGAGGAGTTTTTTTTCAGTAAGATATATAGAGGAAGAGATTGACGGCGTGAGAAAGACTCACAAATTCATAAATCCCCAATGCGACAGCCCCTCGGAAGGGATTTTTGCCGGAGAATTGAGTCTAAGAACTCCCAAACCTGAACAAAATGAGAGCAGAAAGCAGATTATTGGGGATACAGCGACAGATGCTTTTTCCTTTTTTCCCTCTGAGAATTGGAGCACGCCATTGCAACTTAACACACTGTATATAACTGAGGGAATACATTAAAAGTATGCGTGCCAGATGGTTTTCCATAGATTGTTCGGCTTGAAGTTAAAGGATTTTCATCTTGTTCATTAGCATATACATTTGCTTTGCTTTGAATAAATAAGGCTTAACGTTAACCTTGTTCATTGGGAAAACCCCCCTGAGATCTCAATTTATGTGATGTGGAAAGTCATCTGACCATTAATATTTGATGTTTGGGAAAAGATGGAGCAGTAGACATACAGCTTTCCCCCCAAATCACTTTATGTTCCATCTGTTTGAATTAACGGCCTTCTGTATTCTTAGCACTCCTGCCAGGTTGACAGTGTTGTGGCTTTCAATGTAATTGTTACCAGGTTATAGGCTTAGTGCACTTTGGGGAGCAGAATTAAGTAATTTGACATGAAAATGCAAATTGGCTTGGCCACACAGTTTTGGCCATAATGTTCTCTGCACCAGCTGGTCATTTCTAAGCCTTGGCAATGCTGCTGAGAAGAGGAGACTGACTTGCACTGATGTGTGGTGTGAAGCTGCACAATTTGATTTCCTCAGTCAGAGAACTATGTAGTCAGCACAGTCAGTCAGACCTACAGAATAGAAAATCAGATGAGATCAGAATTAAAGAGAGTTTTTAATGAAAGAAGATATGACGTTTGATATTCCAGTCTTTGAAAATGTCTGCAAATCAAAGATATGTTACATTTGAACATTTAATACATATCATATCAATGTTTCTAAAGTGATGTAGTTCTGATTAGAGGTATATGAGCTGACTTTGTCATATGGAGGTGTGGATGGCATAGGCAAAACGGTTGCCAAGCTGCAGACCATTGTTCGAGACCAACAAACAACAAAAGTGGTTGTTTTTTCAATCAGCCATCAGCAGCACAGGGTGTTTTTCAAGCAAGACATCAGCACCTTTTCCAGTTGTGATTGTGCCACCAAAAGCAGGTGATTTTTAGTGAGACATTAGCAGTTTTCCCGCCGGAATGTGCCACCAAAAGAAGGTATTTTTTAACAAGACATCGGTTGCATTTCCCGCTGTGATTATGCCACTGAAAGCAGTTGTCTTTTAGCGAGACATCAGCAGCATTTCCAGCCACGATTGGGTGGTTTTAGCAAGATAGTGGCAGCATTTCCAGCTGTGATTGTGACACCAAAAGCAGGTGTTTCTTAGCAATACACAATAGCATTTCCAGCTGTAATTGGGTGTTAATTTGCAAGACATCAGCAACATTTAGAGCTGTGATTGGGTGTTTTTGACGAGACATCAGCAACATTTGCAGCCATCATTGTGCTGCCAAAAACAAGTGTTTTTCAGCTAGACATAGGCAGCATTTCCAGCCGTGATTGGGTGATTTTTTGTGGGACATAAGTGGTTTTCCTGCTGTGATTGTGCAACCAAAAACAGATGTCTTTTAACAAGACACTGGCAGTATTTCCAGCTGTGATTGTGACACCAAAATCAGATGTTTTTTTAGCGATATATTGGCAGCAGCTGTAATTGGATGTTTATTGCAAGAAATCAGCAACATTTGCAGCCATCATTGTGCTCCCAAAAACAGGTGTTACTTAGGGAGACATAGGCAACATCTCCAGCTGCAGGCTTTGAACCAAAAATATTTTTTCCTAACCATAACCAAGTGGTTATTGTGCCTAAACATAACCACATGATAACTACAGCGGTTATGAAATGTAAAGAAACATTACGTCTCAATATATCCAACGCATAATAAAGTACAAGTGTTGCATATCCATGGTTTACAGAAATGTACAGTGATATCATTTAACCTAGCAATTGGGTTGGTATTTTAAGATGTGAAGAAGTTTAATCATTATTATAATCTTATGACATGCACAAAATCCATGTGTCTCCCAAACTGATACAAACACTGTTTTTCTTACACATCCATGCATTTACAGCATTGTCTAAGCCTCCCTAGATTTATCCCAGCCACACTGAAGTATACTTTACACAGTGCAGGACCTTCTGTCTGCAAATAAATAATTAAGTGCTATTTCTGACTTAGCGCTGCCATGCCCCGCTGTGCAAAGATGGTCTCTAGGATTACAGGTTATCACTAGACACAGAAGTATTTATATTAGACCTATGAATCTAGGCCATCAGGAGTGCACGCCCAATGCTTTTCTAATGCATTTTAACAGTTTGAAATTTACTGCTGAATAATGACACTTATGTAAGGGAGGGCAGGGTTATGTAATCACTGTCACAGACAGCAGGAAGAACAAAGAACAGATTTCCTGGGATCCTGTGTTTGGGCCTAATCTGGCCCCTGACAGTTAAATATAGAAGAGTAATGTCATAGAACTGCCATGTATCAGACTAATGACAGATCAACAGCTAGACTGCATTGCCACTCAGGTTAAGAATGTAAAAAATCATGCAGAATTACCTTGGACTTTATAATAATAGGATTATCGGTTGGATCCTGACCTTTATCCGGATGAACCTCATATAATTCCATGTTACAATCTGTGTTGAATACAGCCATGCATGTTTCTTTACACTCTGAGCACACACATACAGTGCATGGTAGAAACTGAATAGAATATTTACGACGCAATTATAGTTTAAATTTATGCTTAAAGTCATTTCCCTTAGATGCCTGCTTTTTTATCTTTTTTACCCTTAAGCTTTTCTAAGCAAAATGTCAAACCATTACACCTTTTGTGATTATGATGAGCGTCATTGTCAACATCAGCAGACGACAGGCAAGGTCAGATCAGCAATTGCAGCATTTAGAGAATTTGAACTTGCTGTATCCGATAAAGGGCGCACAACTACATTAGTTAAGAAACGGGGGGTTTAACCTCAAATCTGAGGCCAAAAAAAGAAATTTGCCAAATCCGGGTACGGTGGTTTAGCGCTGTGGCCTCACAGCAAGACGGCTCCAGATTCCAATTCAATGACAGGGCCCTTCTGTGTGGAGTTTGTATGTTGTCCCCATGTCAGCATGGGTTTTCTCCGAGTTCTCCGGCTTCCTCCTCTAAATTGCCCTTTGGTGTCAATGTGAGTGTGACTGATTGTCTGCCTATGTGTGAGCACTGTGATAGTCTGGCAATCTGTCCAGGGTGTAGCCTGCCTTTCTCCCAGTGACATCTAGGATAGGCTCCAGCACATCCACGACCCTGTACCGGGATAAACGGTTACGGAAATGAATGAATAGCAATGCCTATGAAGGGATTGGCGTTGGAAATTGGCTTTAGCTACATACACGTGTACAATACATCGGACAATGCAGAAGCAGTGTAGTAAACAAAACTTCTTCATGTGGCGTAAACGAGGCGCCAATGACGTTTGATGGATTGTTAAAGAAGCTCCTCCTCTAACTCAACTGGCAACACCTGTTGTATTTAAGAACCAAGTCTGTTCACCTGAATAGTTAAGTTGGCAGAAATCTCAACATCTAATGAAGTTGTTATTATGGAGTGCAACAGTCTGACCCTTGGCCTTATTTTGAATAAGATGTTGGGCTGATTTATGAAGCTACACTATTAAAATGTATGGCAGTGCATATCTTGATTAACAAGTAATGACACCCCCTATTACGGTGCATGACACTTCTACTTTACCTGAAGAAAACCTGAGGTAGAGTATGTGCTGCATCCTTTATCAAGCAGTAGGATTCCCATGTGTCTTAAGAGAACAGTTCAGCATTTTGAAATTTGCTCATTTGCTTTGTTGAGTGTAGAATTAGATGGAAAGATCAATGCCACTTCAGTGTCTGTACGGTAAATACAGTATAAGGAACTGGAGAGCCCCCATAGGGTGGGCGGGAGTGGTGGTGGATGGGTCCAACAAACCCTGCACTTTCACCCAGGAGCCTGGTGTTCACTTCCTGTATGAATGTAGAACCGATCCATGATGGGTTTTTTGTTCCCTAAACCTAACTGTGTGCTTTCGTTAATGTCCCGGCATTGGTAGCAGCATCCTTGAACATCAACAGCAGACCCAGAAGAGTATTTAGTGTAGACGTGAAAGGCCACTGACAAAGCAGCGATATGTGATGACTTTGGAAAAGAACGTTTTGTTCCAACCATACAAAAACCAAAGTGTTAAAATGGCAGACTACTTCCTGACCAGGTGCAGGAACTTCCTTGTCATTGCTTGTGGGTTGTCAGGCAACAAATGGAGACTGATATCATAGTGTTGTTTTTACACTTTGTCTCTTTACGCATTAGACCCAGGAGAGCTGTTCCCCATTTCCAGGTTTGTGCTAAGCTAAGCTAACTGGCTGTAGCTACTGTTTGCTGTAGAAATGTGAAACATTCCTTTTTATATAATCAACCCTGTGATCATATTTACAGAGTCACTGGTATTGATCAGTGACCCCCCATAGGCCTTTCAGATGCATACAGTATGCTGTTATCATATTATACTGCTGGACAGTTAAAACTTTATTGGCCCTACTAGCACTGGCTGCTTCTTTAGCTTTTTGTGTGTAAAACATTCACCACCAGATTAATGGAAACCCATGTGTGTTACCAATCCCCATTGCACGCACACACAGATGCACACGCACACACACTCCCATTAAAGAGATTTAAGTAATCTAGGGAGTGATGTGTCGATGTAAGGTAAACGGGTTCTGAGAGATTTTACTGTCCCACTGTGCTGAGGACTGTTTTACACACGCGCAATAAACCTCTCGCTTTAATTACCCCGAGCTTTAAACTCACACACGCACACATACACACACCAACACACTTGCAGTCACACCTACAGTGAGTGTATTTCCCCTCCTGTTGTGCACTTAACTGTATGTAGCCTGTTTACACACCAACACACACCATTACTTACACTTCGTTTATTATTGACAGCTGAGTGACCGCATCTTTCCAGTTCTACTGTAACCAGAGGCCTCAGGGTTCAGTGACAGGTCGCCTAGAAACCCTAATGACATCACCCACGTCTGTATCTTGGGTGTGTGTGTGTGTGTGTGGGGCGCGAGTGTGTTTGCAATCATGCCTGTAGGTGTCTGTGTGAGAGAGAGAGAGGGAGGAGGAAGAAAGCACGAGTAAGTGAGTGATTGATTTTATTTGACACTCTGTAAGAAACATAAATAAAAAGACTGCAGGCGGGGAGGCCTGTCAGTGAGAGCAGGGATAGCTGACAGAACTCTGGTGACTTCACCGTCGCGCTTTAAATCCTTTAAATCCTGGCTCACAATGCACAACTTTTAAGCTTCAATTTACTGCCGACTCTCCCAGTGGTGTCAGGGTGCTAATTTAATGAAACGTCAGTAATAGATATGCCCACTTTGTAACATACCTCCACTAATGCTTTTTCAAATATCTATACCAGGCCTCTGTGGGACACAACATAAGGAGTAGTTCGCTTAGATTTAGTGTATAGAGTTTTTTGTGGTACTGTGACAAAGTAACCGTGACAACCACCGTGATATACTAGACGTCAAATTGGAGAAACTACACTAAGATAAAGATGACTCAGAACTTGTTTAGTTTACCAGAGCACAGTAAACTGTCTGGTCTGTTTCATCAGCTGTCAGTTGTAACTGGAGAGATGCAGCGGTGGAATGGACCATTTCAAAGTGATATTTTATTTATACTACGTTTTTGCAGTCACTCCCAAACTGGGGAGGTGGGCCCTTTAATGGTACACAGAGTTGTTGCAGGGGGAGTGTCTGAGACCAGGGGAAAAACATGGAGCACGGCAAAAGCTTAACGAAACTGATTAATTAGGGAGTTATAAACAAACAAGAGTGCTCTGATGTCTCCGAGGCTGTCAAGATTTAGATGAGCAAGATTCATCAGGGAGCCAAAATACATGTACAGTAAAATATAAGAAGATTTTTGACAGCAGTGATCATTGATGATCATCATCAATCATTTAAAGCTTTGTTTGTACTTGTGCCAGACACCATGGTGCGGGCCTCTGTAGATTGCATGCACAGATCAAGCGGCAGCCTCCGAGGCTGAAAAATGAAGCCGATGAGGAAGCGCCAAAAGCTGCAGTTTATTGAATGGCCACTTGAGGCTGGCTCCAAAACAGACCTCCATGTTAAAATGCCCAACTTTACGGCAGTAATAAACAGCCTGGTCCAAAAAAATGGTTTTGGTCTCTGTAGCTAATTTCAACATTCATGACAACTATACAGGGGGTACATTTTGTATTTATAACTCACCAATTTACATTTTATTAAAGCCCAAAGTTACACATATTTAAGGGCGGGGCAGCTTGGATGACAGGCTGTCTGTGAGGTCTTGCCACAGTGTCTGAGTCAGATCCACCCCTCACTCCTCCACAGCGCCAGCCTTGTCCAAATGTGGTCACTTCTGGCTCCAGTAAACAAGATGGTGACAGCCAAAATGACTCAAGGTTTCAAAATGGCAGTCCACAAAGTAATGGGTGATGTCATGGTAGCCCCATCCATTATTTATACAGTCTGTGCATTTATATTCAACACATTTTTCATTGCAATATGCACCAAAATGCCAGGGAGCATACAAAAATATTCCATGGATAAGCAAGAATTCAACAAGTGTTGAAGAACATTACCGGAAAAGTAGGCTGCCTAGCAACAGTAACAAACACCGATGTATTGCCAAATATTGCATTTGTGTACTGTAATTCTAACGGTTGCTTCCCTCTAAGTCGAAATTATGTTATATCGCTTGGTTTCCCATGGGTCGCCACTCTTTCCCTGATCATTTTTTAGCTTTTACAGCCATCTCTAATGTTCTTCCACACTGTAAGGCCATTTGACTGTACTGTGGTTTCTCACTGAAGAGTCGTTGAGATGTCTGTACAGGCCATCCTTCTTGGTCAGTCATCCCTGTTGAACTGAAAAGCGGAGCGGGAGGAGTGGACATCTAGTTACAAAAAGTCCGAGGTACATGACCAAGTGCCGAGCCACCTTTTGCAGCCTTTGCACTCGTTGCAGAAGGGATGATTACATCATTTTCTGGCAGCAAACCTTGTGCTAAGGTATATTACAGCAAGTATAAACAACTCGGGGGTCGAGGATATGTGCCACGTAATCGCAACATCCTGGTTTTAACTACTAAAAGCTAAGATTCCCCTCTAAAACATCTTAAATTAATCTTAACATTTAAAAATATGTAGACAAAGGATATAGTAACTTCAAATGAAATACTCAAAGTTCAAGTACCTATAATTGCATTAAGCTTTTAAGTATTTTTTTTTTTTTTGGGTGTCTTTCCATCCTGGAAGTCACATCAGGTTAGAAGGTTCGAATGGAAAAGTTTTGAGATGTCTGAAGGAGATGATCAAACAAAAGACAGTCATTGTGTGCATTAGGTTACTCTGCAAGGCAGCTGGAGTCTTCCTGTATCATGAGATCATCTGAACATACACGAAAATCTAAGTTTTCAGGTTTTAAGTAATGCTTTGTGTCTGCGAAACCAGTGGTTCGGACCAATATGCATCCTGTGAGGAGATAGTAGCAGCTAGGGGCATAGTTTAGGTGTGTGTAATGACATGGAGAGCTGACTGTTCTAAAAAACAACTCCTAAAGAGGTTAGCGGAGATGCTGCAGTAGCATCAGTTACATCAGAAATGGAGAGTATTTCTTCATTCAGATTCAGATTCAGATTCAGAATACTTTATTAATCCCTGGGGGGAAATTGTTTTTGTTCCAATGCTCCGTGCAAAGTAGAAATAGAAATACAGCATGAATGGAAACAAGAGATAAAGATGAAGATATAAATAAGATACTAAAATAGACAATGAAATAAATAAAATAAAAATTAAAGTAGACATTAAAATAAAATAAAATAAAATATTAAAGTAGACATTAAAATAAAATAAAATAAAATATTAAAGTAGACAATAAAATAAAATAAATAATAAAATAGTAAAGTAGACAATCTGAAATATATACAATATACAGTGAAATGGTTGTAGCGTTATAAATGAAATAAGAATGAGTAATTATATTGTGTGTTTTGTTTTATAAATAGCCAAATGAGTCCGATCATCAGAGGGAGGAGTTGTACAGTTTAATGGCCACAGGTAAGAATGACTTCCTGTGGCGCTCAGTGGTGCATTTAGGAGCAATCAGTCTCTGGCTGAAGGTGCTCCTCTGTTCGACCAGAGCGTTGTGGAGAGGGTGAGAGCCATGCTGAAGTATCGCCCGCACCTTTGACAGCATCCTCCTGTCTGACACTGCTGTCAAAAAGTCCAGCTCCACCCCCACAACGTCACTGGCCTTTCAGGGCTCGACAATGCGAGCGTTTCACTCGCATTTGCGACTAAAAATAGGTGTGTGCGAACTGTAAAAAATATTTAGGGGCACATGCGCGCATAAAAAAAATCAGCCGATGCAGCCTATATTTTTGTCAATAAAAAAATATGATAATCTAACCACAGATGTTGGAGGAACTCCAGCCGCCTTCCCTCTCCCCTGTGTGACACGGTTATGGGCGGTTTTCCAAGCCACTGTCGGCACAATGAATAAAAGTCCAGTGTTTACGCTACATTCATTTAGCAGCAGCGTGTCGCCGCTGCTGCTCCTTCAAAACATTTTTGCAAATGCACCACCACTCTGAGACAGTATAGCAGCAGCCAGTATAGTGAGGAGAGCAGCGGTGAGGGGAGTGAGGAGTGGGGAGTGGGGGAAGGCTCCTATTTAGGGATGCACCGAATATATTCGGCCGAATATTGCAAAAAAAAAAAAAACACATTCGGTATTCGGTGGAATAAGTGAAAAGCAAGGCCGAATAATAACGGTGTGTTTTGATAATGCAATCAAACAGCATGCGGTGACGGACAGAGTAAAATGTCAGCAGTGTGTCGATAAACAGTAATGGCGAATCCCGCCGGTTGTGGGTTGAACGGGGGTCACAGACACGGACAGGAATACGTATTCCTGTCAAATACGGCAGCGCATTATAACGGCTTACCGGCGAAGAAGTCTGGCTCCAGGTGAATAACTTGTTGTCATGACTGCCCAAAAGTACCTGAACAGCTGAGCCATGGGGGCACACAGTATGTGGCGTATCAGAGGAGAAACTTTAGGGACTGTTCGTTACTTATGAAGAGACTTGTCAGGGGAGGAGGGTGGCTGGTTGATTTTTATTTTATTTATTTATTTTATTTTGATCCCCCCCCATGTTCATCACTTATTGATGCTGTTTTTGAAATATGAATAAGTCAATAAGTAATTTATTCCATTCCAGCACATCTACCTCATTTTCGTTGTGGTATCCTGATACTACTCAGAACCATGATACTTTCACTGGTATTGTACCGTGGGTCCCAATTGAGGGATGTCTCTCTCACCCCTGCCCCCCCTCAATTTACATTGTACCCCTAAAGTTCTTTGTGCGCTCCTTACTTTTTCAACTTAGGAGCACATGTGCTCCTTGGGAAAAAAGTTAGCGTCAAGCCCTGCCTTTCTGATCAGCTTGTTGAGTCTGTTGGCATCGGCTACTCTCAGTCTGCTGCCCCAGCACACCACAGCAAACAGAATAGCACTGGCCACCACAGACTCATAAAACATCCTCAGCATAGTCCGGCAGATGTTAAAGAAGCGGAGCCTCCTCAGAAAATAGAGGCGGCTCTGACCCTTCTTGTAAAGGACTTCAGTGTTCTTAGTCCAGTCCAATTTATCGTCAATGAACACACCCAGATACTTGTAGTGTTCTACGATGTCCACGTTATGCCCCAGGATGGAAACTGGGGTCACTGGTGTCCTCGTTCTCCTCAGATCCACCACCAGCTCTTTTGTCTTTGTTGTGTTGAGCTGCAGGTGGTTCAGTTCACACCATGAGACAATTGAAATAAGAGCAAAGAACAGCACTGAAGGCTTTTCTCCATGGAAAAGATGTTTCGCTCCTCTCCTGACTGCTTCGTCATAGACAGCGATAGACAGATGGTTTATCCAATCGGCCAGGTACTTTGAACAGTTTACAATGATGGCGTCTCAGATGGTTCTGTATAACAAACCATCTGGCGCGTCAGGTTATAAATGAGTTTCTTTCACATTAAGACAGTTATAATTAATACATATTGGTGGATATACTACATATACTGGTTAGTGCATATTTGTATGAGACCTGTATGATATAATCATGTAAGGATAAAAGGAGAGGATCTTAAACTGGGATACCAAGACTACAAAAACAGTAACATTGACAAAACTGTTTCTGACACACTGTTCTCCTGCTGGCTGTCACAATAAACTCTTCAGTTGGACTCAAGTGGCTTCAGTGTTCTTTTTCTTTATAATCATCGCAAAAGAATAAAAAACCTACAATATGGACTCACACACTCTCATGATCAAAGACCAATCAGATGTAACAGTGGCGACATGCTGAAATCAGCCGAGATGTTCAATGAATTTTTTGTGTGCACAGAATAGACCCACATTATTTCTTCCTCTCTCCTTAGACACACTGTTACAATGCTCTCCACAGGACAAGCAGCCGCCACGCATCTCTTTTCTGAATTCTGCTCAGCGGAGCTTCTAACGTCAAAAAGGCTGATAGTGTCACAGGAGTGGGTCATTTGAATGGCAGAGATTTGTTTTCCATTGTGGCCCTGCGCAGTGACGTGTTGCCTCCAATCTGTCTTCTTGATTGTGACAGGACGGGCGCTCACACAGTCAATACATTTTGAACGTACAATAACACAAACACACAGGGGATAAAAGGGAAAACACTCTGGGGCAGGGGATTTACGTGCGAGTATTTGTGTGTTCACAAGTTGTGTTTACACACGATTGTGCATTTAATCGTGTGAATGAATCGTGTGTGTGCAGGTGTTGGTGTGTCATTTGAGGAGCCCTGTATCAGGGCAAACTGAAGGCTTCTGGCACAGCTTGAAGCCTGACTCACACTCTCATTCACATTTATTAAGCATCTTTAAAGGCTTTCCATAGTATGAGTTATTATTTTGCTTCATTTTAATGGTCCTTTTAGAGTCAGTGAACTATTGAGTCGAATATAAGGCTGTGAAGGCTCATGGACCACAGCAGGAAATGCTATTCGGCTCCCAGCAGCAGTGCCTCAGGCCTGGATCCAACAAACTCAGCTGGCACTAACAGTAGATGGTTTGAAGGAGGCATGCTATTATTCCCTGTTGCTGCACCAGTGATTTGAACTGGTTGGTCAGCATGTCTGTCCAGTGGTGTGGTAGGGTGGGATAGAGAGCCTGAGGGAGATAGTGTGAACTTGAATATCACTGTCCTGGTGAACGTCCTTGTTGTCCTCAAAAAAGATATAATAGTTATTATAGCTGTGCGCATTTCTCGTAATATATGGAAGTGGCTGCACACCAGAATCTCTAGAGGACACTCATGTTTTTGTTTTTGTCACCCATCTCCATTTTTCAAGTGTAGACACAATTAATTTAGGAAATGAATTGTCTTTAATATTTTCTCACATTTAATAAACACGTACAGCTTTGCAACCTAAAATGTGGCATTCTCATTAACAGGAAAAGAGTCCTGCACAGGTCTGATTCTCAAGACGTGATCCCTGCGACATGCAATACCACACCTGCCTCACCACCCTCACATGACCAATTCATTTGGCAACCTGACCCAACCCACCGACACAAGAACTGCAGCCTGACCTAAAACTGTAAATCTTAAAATAACCATGCACTCTAATAATATGTTTAGGCAGCATGCTTACAGTGATCATTTTGGAACATTTTGTACATGTGGAACTAAGATAACATATTTTAAAATGAAAGTAATTCCGAAAGCAATTCAAATTAATCTTTTTTTGCGTAGAATATTGAGCAGCACATCTCCACAGTTAACGCAATTAGCTTTCATATTTCGGGTGGTACAGAAGACAGAGCTGATACACAAAGTCATTTAAATATTAAAAAGTTAAATTCAATTATTATTTTTAACCCTTTTATTTTGGTATATTTATCATCCAGCACCCATGATCCAACCCATGATGTCCTTGGTTTAATGTAGAGCCAAATCCAGAAATGAAATGAAGACACAAAAAAAACCCCACATACACTTGGTGCAACCTCTAACGCGGGATTTATACTTCTGCATAGAATCGACGCTGTACCCACGTGGCCCTGTGTTGACACAGAGCCTACCCTGCAGCCTTACATGCACCTCCCCATAAATGTATCTATATGTTGTCCATTTTTTGTAAGCTGAAAACCATTTCCCTCAGTGGAAATGAAGCTTTTACTCACTTTAATTTCCTGTCTTCATATGAGTAAGGGAAATTTCTGCTAGTTGCTAGGCTAATTTATACAATATAAAATGCTGTAGGCTTGTGCTAATAACACTAGCATGTTATATTTGTCCGGAAAACGTGTTTAGTATCCACCTTATTTTTCACGGAAACACAGAGGCAAAACAGAACGCAGCCAGCTTCCGTTTTTTTGTGCGACACTTCCGGTCCAGCACTCTTACCACTGTGTAAATGGGAATCCCCTTGTTGTTTACCTTGCTGAGTTTAGCTATATATATGTATATATCACATTTTTCACGTCACTATATCACCGTTTAGAGTAATCTGATGTTTGTAAAGTCTATAAACACAATGACTGAACAAACATTAGTATTTTCTCTGTGTGTAATTAATAACACGGTTATCGTAGATTAGCTGGGCTAACCGTTAGCTGTTAGCCGTTAGCCGTGTCTGTAATAACTCACTAAACTCACAAAGTGGCCCGTGAAAAAAATATTTTCTCCAGCGGATGTCTTAGTTACAACATGATTGAGCTAATTGGAGTAGTTTCGTGTCGTATCCGACAACGGGAGGCTTTTAACGGATGACGATGCTGATGTTAGCTTTGCTGCTAGTGTTAACGTTAGCTGTCCCTGTCAGCTGCAGCCACTGATGCTTTCTAGACATTGTGATTTCCCAAAACTGAATAAATACCACACATAGCAACACAAAACTGCTTTGCTAGCTCAATCATGTTGTAACGGCTGGATGGTTGATGCGTATATGCTGATTCGGGTGCTATCAGAGCCGATCCGCGCATCACTATGGCTTAACGATCAACTCAGTCAATTAAAACAACCCGTCCTGTGTTAGGAGTGTATGTCGCTGACAGAAAGAAAGAAAGAAAAGGGAAAAAAAGATAGAAAAGCAGCGTACACCTCAAATATTTATTTCTCACAGTTGCGCACACGTGTGGCTGGCATGCAGAAGCACCGTCTGTGTGTCTGTGTGTCGAGGGTGCGAGCTGCAGCTTCAGCTGCTCAGGTAGAGAGGCTGTGTAGCCCGGTGTGTTTTTTCGCTGATTCGGTTCTGCAGGTTCTCTGCTGGTACACTGGAGACGGGGATCAAGCAGTTTGTCTCACTCGGGATAGATTGTGCTTTTTTGGTTCATAGTTTATGATTGACGTGCGATTTATTCGCGTTTAGAGGGAATACATTTCCGTTATAACGGAAACGTGGGCACAGTTACCTAATGTTATACAAAATACACAGACTAACTAACTAACTAACTAACTAATTGACTAACATAAACAACTGAAAATTGAAAAAAAAATAGCTTGCACCGTTAGCTCCGGTAAGGGAAAGCATGAGGGAAAGCAGCTGACCGGAAGTCATGCACAAAAAAACGGAAGTTGATCACTGTTTACTTCCGTGTTTGAAAATAAGGTGGATAAGACAGTTGTTTTGTCAGTGAACCTTGTGAGTTGTAATGGAGTAGAATTTTGTAACGTTACCTTTGTTAAATGTTGCTGTTGTCCCTGGGTAGAGAAACATTCTGCTAGCTGCTAGGCTAATTTATACAATGTAAAATGCCATAGGCTTTTGCTAATAACGTTATCATGTTGTATTTGTGGGGAAAATGTGTCCAGATAAAGACAAGTGTTTGTCTGTGAATGCTGCGAGTTATAGTGAAGCTGATTTGTGTACCTGTGTTTGAAATTGTCTCTATTAAGCCATGTTTAATGTGTGTTTAATGTGTGTTTTGAAGCAAGTAAACTTTACAGCACTTCACAGAAACCTCTGCTGCTGACTAGTGTTTTGGAGGTGTAACTGCAGAGTGACACAGACACACCATTACACAAGTATAAATGCTCACAATGGTGTAGGCCACGTGTGTAGGCTATGGCGTAGGCTCTGCATAGAGCTGACACACAACTCACCTGGCAGATTGTGTGCCCCCTAAAGGCTGAGTCCTTTGCAGCGGCACAGGTTCGATCTGCCTACCAGCACCTCTGAAGCTCACTAATTAACTGCTGGTTGCCTGTCAACTTAACGGTGACAACAGGACTCAAAGTCACTGCATCTAATCAAAAAGGCTGGCACTTAAAAAAAGCACATTTAATTTTTACACTTAGCAAGATATAGCATTAATAAGATTGCTTTAGAGGCACTGGTAGAGGATTATGTCACCTTTTTATAGAGCTGGACGGCTCGTTTCCTCCTGCCTCTAGACTTTGTGCTAAACTAAGCCGAGCTATTCGGGTGGTGGGTGTAACTTTATGCTCAAAATGTCAAACTAGTCTTTTAAAAATACCAAAATAATGGGAAAATCTTTAGCCTGGCCCTTACAGCTCCACTTTGCCCTATATTAGTTTCCTTCCTTCTAAAGTCATTATACGGCATGTCTCTGTTTTTCATTACAACTGAGAGACCTCTGACAATACATGCCACAGTAGTGATAAGCAAATTGCAATTATACGAAAACTACCCATTTAGGAAACACCCCAAGGCTTGAAATTAGCCAAACACGAGCAGTTAGACATATTATGTTCATATGAAATATTTTTGGGGTAGGAAAGTAGTTTTTCTAAGGAACATACCACCACAGTGATTACATTTTTAATACTGAGTATGACCAGGCAGTGAGGTATGAACCCAGACGATTCAGAGCAAAAAGCAAATGAACACAAATACTAGGTTGGATCTGCATTTCCAGTGCCGCTCTATCTCTCTCTGTGTTGGAGAAATACAATCCTGCGCTGTGCTCTGAATCACAATCACTTTATTTTACAGAGTACATTTATATGTTGGAAGAAAAAGCGGTGCCAGGCGGAAAGAACATGAGCAATAAATTAAAATAGCAAGCAATATACGAAAGCACAGTTTCTGCTCTCTTGATGGCACCACTCGTCTGCACACACACAGGCTCACACACCTGTCAGAGTGCAGTGTTTACCCACAGCGTGATCTCCCTGAAGGAGTGTTTTTCCTGGTAATTGGACCTGACCATCAGTTGTCCTGCAGCCCTGCCTCTGTCTGTGTAGCTGCTCGTGACAGTTTCTGTTTCTCTGGTTTTCTTGCCGTCTCACACGTTATATGACTCACACTCATTTGATGAGTTCATCTTCTTAGTTCATCTAAATTCATCTTGTTTTGCCTTTGATGTCTTGTTCCTGCTGCTGAACTCCTGTGGTTTCTTACAGAGGTAATTTAAACGTGTTTCTTCATTACTGAACATCTAAAGCACCATATCAAATTGGAATTCACTTCCCTTATGAATATTTCCTGAAAGCAGACATAGGTCAATGGCATTTGTTGTTATTTATTTAAAATGCCCAGTGGGTGGAGTTAAATGTATATCAGAAAATCAGACAATCAAAATATTTGAGACTTTACTGTCACATACTTCACATACTTTGTAATCATTATCTTAAATTGCATAATCAGATACAGTAAGCCACACCCCTTTGGCTCTCCAAGTAGTTTAAAGTAAGTGCCAGGAACTATTTCCTCTCTGTATCTTACCCTGGCTTCTTTTAAAAGCTTGTCTTAACCCTCCATTACGCTTCACTCCCCTCCTCCTCTGACTCATCCTGTTTTCTCTGACCGCAAGTTATCCCACAGTCCCACTTCTGTCTCGACAGTCCTCCTGACACTTGGCACCTGCCTGTCTCTCCTTTGTCTCCCCCCTCCCTCCCTCTTCTCTTCCACTATGCATCTTCCCTGGATCATCAGTTGCTCAAATGTTTTTGTTTGTTTTCTCTGCGTGATCACTTCCTCTGATACATTTCAACTCTGTACTACTGTTGTTTTTTACATTTTATTTTAGCAGAACATGTGCTCAGTGTTTGTGGAATAACTATTTATACAGATCCTGAACAACACTGCCATAAAATGAGACAAACTGGAAATAAATTATATATTATGGAAGTATTAATTTATGATTTAAATAACACAAAGAGTCACTCAAAATTAAAAAGGATCTTTAAGCTATTTTATTCTACTGTCATAAATGCTGCCACATTCAAAGAAGAAAAGATGGCTAACTTTGTGTTAACTAACAGAAGAACAGCGACTAAAAACAACATACTGTTGTTGATGAACATTATTGTCCCACAATGCATTGCACAAAGGAAAGGAAGAGCTACTCACAGCTACACTTTTTTAAATTGATTGTACAGTTTAAAATGAATGTACAGACCAAAAATAATTCAAAGGTCGACATTCAAAAGAACAACAGAACAAAATTAAGTTTGAACTAAATGTTATACTTCATACTTTCCTTTTTACTGCTAACTTTACATATTGTAGTGCTGGGACATCTAAAAAATGAAAAACATTGACTTGGATTTTGACCACTTTGCATCAGTAAAGCAAAATGGACTGCACTTGTATAGCGCTTTTCTCGTATTTTGACCACTCAAGGAAGGCACTTTTACAGTACATGTGACATTTACCCATTCACACACAGCCACCTGCTACACAGTTATCATTCACAAATGGAATAGCCACTGAGAGCAATTTGGGGTTCAGCATCTTGCCCATACTTCGACGTGTACTGGAGAAGCCAGGCATCGAACCGCCAATCTTCTGATTGGTTAATGACCTGCTCTACCTCTGAGGCACAGCTGCTGCCGATACTTTCTCAGTAAAATAAAACACAAAATAAGAAATAAGTTTCAATGTCAAAATGTTCTCTAAATCAGCCCAAAACATCCTGCAGACAATACATACACTGACAGAACAAGTACAGGGTGGTTTTCTTTTTCTGCCCACAAAAGTCACACCTGTTATCCATATAAATTTAAATCTCAATTAAATTTTATTTCACAGCAATTGTATTTCAGTAAAACAGACTGCAAATTATGGTGAGGCCTCTCGAGGAAACATCAAACAACAAAGCAAAACATTTAGCTTGCTGATTGTGAGTTTTGTAGTTGTAGTTTGGGAATGGCGGTTGGACTGACACATCTCACATAAGTTTTCTGTTTTTGTGCATTCATTTGTAGCATCTTGTAAACTAAGAACAGTGTACTACGAACAAAAATATAGGACTGTGTAGTAGTGTGTAGTGTATGTGTACACATTGTGAAACCTCCCTTTAAACTCCTGCAGGGGTCTCTGAGCTGTGTGAGCGAGTACAGACAGGCTTGATTGACATCTCCTTGACTTGAGAAGGGCACTGGTGACCACACCATAGCTCTTTCCAACTTTAACATGGTTAATCAACAGTAGATTAAAAACATGTGCATGGGAGTGCAGAATATTAAGTTCTCAAGTACTGTAAATAGTTAAATTTAAATTAGATGTGTATATAAATTTATGCTATCAAACTCTTGCTAGCTTTGCCTCTTTACTTTTGCTCCTTAGTTAAAGCACTCTTCTGGACTAAAAAATATTAGTATATCTGTCACCAGAGTCCTGTACTGGCCCATTTTTGAAACCCACACTAGGGTTGCCACGATTAGTCGACTAATCGATGACTAATCGACTATTAAAATAATCGGTGACTATTTTAGTAGTCGACTAATCGGTTTGAGTCATTTTTCATAGAAAAGCACTATAAAAGTTCCCCAAAATACTCTTACTGCAGCTTCTTACGTTCAGATATTGGCAGCTTTACACACTCTCCTGTGACAGTGAACTAAAACCCTTTGGCGTGAGTAAGAAACAAGACATTAGATGACGTAATTTTGGGGTTTGGGCGAGACAGACCGACATTTTTCAACATTTTAATACATTTTTCGATGAAATGATTAGTCAACTAATCGAAGAAATAATCGACAGATTAGTCGACAATGAAAATAATCGTTAGTGGCAGCCCTAACCCACACTTGTCTATACCTGTAAAGCTCAGTACCAGAATCGACCCGTTATCCGTCATTATGTCTAAGTGAGGGCAGCACCCGTTAATAAAAGTCCTGCGATTCGACCTGCACCTGTAATTAAACACGCACAGGCTACAGTCCCTCACATTAAGCTGGTTTCTCCATTCTTGAATTGCAAGTCTAGCGGAGGGAAAGTCTCACTGACTGCGCTCAGTGTCGTGATGGCGAAAACATTCTGCGCAGTCACTGCCAGATTAGGAAACATTTTAGCCTTTACCACCATAAAACCTCAAAAGGATCCTCCTTGGGTGTCTTGAATTTGATATAGGCTGCCACCTTACCTTGGGCTGCAAAGTTACATCGCTGGAGTCCCACACGTCGGTGACAAAAGTGACAATGGGGTCAATGTTTGACTTGTGTCATTGACTTTCAAAATAAAAGGAAGTACGGCTTGATAATAGTGATTTAAAGATAGATATTTTTGTTCTCATCTGCTGCCTGCCTGCATGTAGTTTATTTTTACCCGTGCCAGTACTGAATTGTTATGTATATTCAGTTTTGTTTTTTTTTACCCATTACACAGCTTTTTTTTGGGTACCCAACCGGGTGCAGGACCCTGAAGTTTATTATTTTTTTTTACAGCTGTTATTATTCTTGTAGTTAATATAATGAGAAAGTTTGCTAAGTTTCTGTTTAGGTGACTTAGTTGGAAGGGGACCCAATTTCCCCTCAACACCATCTTTGTGAATGAACATAATGTTAACTGGTTTGTGGCTGGTTGGTACGTTTGCTTGAAATTTATATTTTTTGTTTCTATTTCTCATAATCAGTACACTGCAGGATGGGTGGAGTTGTGGTTTGTGCATTGTGCATTGTGTGTGTTATTCTTGAACTTCCGAAATAGTGTGAATGCCTACTGTATGTAAACTGAATGCTATTAGGTGACTGTAGAAATGGAGTGTGGTGGGGCAGCTTTTCACAAAGTCTCAGTATCATATCTCCTCAACAAAATGCTGTTTAGACACAAAGTGACACAAATCTTAAGCTCGGTTGTTCCCTGGAGTGGTTTTTCAGTCTCTTGGCCACAAACAGTGTGTTTAGTTCACTGATTAATGTTTGCTGTGTGGTCACGAGCAGCGACTGCGTGTGACAGCTCAGACAGACTGAGTCCCAAATTCACACGGAAGGCCAGTTTCTCATTTTCCTCCAGACTGCCTCCACTTTTCTTTTTTTCTCTTGCTTTTGTCTCGTTGCATTCATACAACCTGAATTAACCAGTCAGGTTGAAACAGTTGAGACTCAAGCTGATGTTTCCTCTCCTCCATTCACAGCACTGACTCTCTTTACATTCACTGTTGATTTTGTTGGCATTCATGGCATCTTTGCTTTGTAAAACGCAACTGAGCTGCAGCTTTCACCACATTTACTTTGAAAACTAGGATGTGTGGTCAGCTAAGGTGTTTAAAACACCATAACATTATAGCATTTGTTTTTTTTTTATATTAATGACAACATTAATGATTTATATGCTTTAGTTTTCATGAAGATAAGGATGTGCTTGTAAACCAACTTTAATGGATATAAGGAGATATTGTTGGCATTTTGCGCCGCACCCCAAATGACCATTTGCATATCAGTTACTCACCCAGTGTTGCATTTAATGTAAAAAAAAGAAAACTGTGTTTTTCTTGCATGCTTCCACGGTGAACGAAGAATCCAAAACCAAGAACATTCGTAATAAATTAAAGTAAAACTATATCAAAACATCCATTTACATCCCTGTGCCTGTGCTGTTAATGTGGAAGTGTTTTAAATAGTGGGGTAATATTTTAGCAAAAAAAATGCATGTGTTTGGGAAGTACTAAGCATACGACTGGATAAATGAGACTTCATCTTTTACTACTACTTTTTTATTTTACTGTACATGTAGTGTTATAGAATGTTTTGAGATAGTTTTGCTGTTTTTAAATGTAGAATTGTCTCAATTTTTTTGATCAACACATTCTCACACCGACCATATCACATAGCGACATTTGTTCATGGACTTTTCATGTCCAGATATGATGTGCAAGGTACCCTGGGTGCATTAGTTGTTGACGTGGGACGCTGTGTCAAGTTCTGACTGTTAAATGCATTGTCTTTCTTCAAAATACACTTCCGTTATTACAGGAAATTTACCCTTTCCATACAGTATTTTTCAAAATAAACACGGCAAACTAACATTTTCTTTCCTTCAACAATAAACACATGTGGTTATGTTTTGCCAACACACACAGACGTGGTTGGGTTTAGGCAACAAAAGCACCTGGTTGGCTTTAGGAAAAAAGAACAGGGTTTGGCTTTACAGTCTTACAGGAAGCAAACACCGGTCTCCTGGATGATAGCTGCTCTGCGACATTTCGGCAGTCTCCTAATAGCATTTAGTTTACATATAGCATTCATACTGTTTCAGACTTTCAGGGATGACACACACAATGCACAGCCCACAACTCCATCTATCATGCTGGACACCGGTGAAAGTCAGTGGTTGTTGGACCCATCTAAAACCCCTCATGCCCACCCTACTCAGACTTTTGCCACCTTAACTTTCGTTCTTGTCCCGTCACATTTGCCCCTGATGCTGCCGGGCATCGTTATACTATGTTGGTGACTGGCTGCGTATCAAGCAGACGTGAAAGAACGTCTTTTTTCATCGGTGTCAAAAGCCAGAAGTCACTGACCAAGCGTTGGATTTCGACGACTTCGGAGTGAGACTGGGTTGTTTTGATTCTTCATTCACTTTCCTTCCAAATTACACATCACCATGGGGTGAGAATTTAATACAATTGAATACAATGATCATTGTAATTGATATACAAATGTTCATTTGGTGCAGGGGGTATATTCCTTTAGAAATTTATTAAAAAAGAGTCCAGTATTTTTTGAGAGAAATTAATAAGGATTTTGTTGGGGGGGGTCTTACAGTCTAACAAAGTAATTATATGATGATTGTATTGTTGTAGCTCTAAAGGCCTGAAATGGTTATAGGTATGTTTCACTCCAGTACCATGAAATAAAGCAGATTTTGGTGCTCAGACTCAAACACACACTCTCTCTGCAGCCCTTTAGAATTACCAGGAGTGGTTTGGTTATTTCATGTCTCCCTATTAAAGAAATGTCAGCTGTCTAGGAAAATAATTTCTCCTCTGGTAAATGTCCCATCTGAAATTATTTACTGTGGCTGAGTTGACTCTGCTGTCCTGGGGTGATTTTTACTGCCATCTGGATTGACGTCTGCTGTTTCGCAGAATTAGCGACTGACGCATCAATTGGATTACAAGGGCTACGTAACCAGCAGCAGCAGCAGGGTAGAGCAGCATCGTTCTGTAGATGAGATTAGATGATTAATGATCAGCATGAAATAATGGGCTGCAGCAGCAAATGCGGTACAAGGAAGGGAAAGATAATGGAATATATGTAGACGCACAAGGGAGTGTGCAGCCATTTGCAAGTTTATTAGGCACACCTGGCAGAAATCTAACAGAAGAGCACTATTATTAATTGGATGTCGCATGGACAAAACATTAGAAATACCACTCAGTATAACACCAGACTATACAACAATAATGTTGCTGCTGTGGATGTTGTCCGTAATTACAGTATGACGTTTGTCATTATCCGTCTTCCAGAGAAATGTGTAGTATCATAAGTGCATATTTAATGTCTTTCTTTTTATAGATTACATGGGTGGCCCCTGTTGGAGGCCTCCTGATCCTGTCAGTGTTGGTTTAATTCTGAGCTGTGGCTTTGAATTAAACCTGCTGAACACTGTGAGATCTAAGGATCAATCCGTCATAGCAGAAGCATCTTCTGAAGTTCAGAGATTCAACCCAGATGACATTAGTGCAGCAAGCTTCATTAAGTTCTCCGTTCTTCTGACTACGTCAACCTTCCCCTCCTTCTCCATCCAACATGTCCTCCCCCTCCTCCATCCAGCCTGCCTAGGAATCCCCTTTGATCTGTGGTATGACAGCAGCTGCACTGTGCAGCTTCCCAGAAGCCCGTATATCAACTGACAAGCGCTCTTGCTCTCTCGCTGCATGCACAAGTACACACACTGGTTACAGCTTTCAGAGGAAGTTTTATGGAAACCAGCCTTCTGGTCAGCTTACAGCATAAATGATGAGAGCATAAATAACAGTTGAAGTGCATACTAAGACACTATAAAACTTGGGATAGACGTGGATGGACGTAACGTTGGAGAACAGTGACGTCAGGGAGATTTATTACCTGTTTATCTTCATCCATGTCTAGCTTACATTTACCCAATTACTCTGCCATGCATGGAGCGTCTGTGGCTCAGGTGGTACAGCGTGCTGTCCATTAGCAGTTGGGTACGTGCTTTGAAGTGTCCTCGAGGAAGATGCTGAACCTCAGAGGTGCTTTGTTCTGCTCTCAGGTTAAAAGGGACGTAGGAGTAGAGTCCATACTAGAGTCAACCCTAAAATGAGGATATCCAGTGTGTGAGAACTGGTTCTGGATAATTCTGTGTCAAAGGTGAGCATTTGCGGCACTGTCCTGATTTGTGGAAGTTAATGCTCCAGCCAAATTTGTGTTGCATTTGCCGAACACATCGTTTAAACCCTGTTCAGACCAAAGATTCAGGACGAGATGAGTTGGAACTTGCAAAAGGAAAACCTGCCAGTATACACCAGTGCAGCTAGACAAGATGTGTCATTTCCATAGCAACAATTCTGTGTACTTCCTGTTGGAAATTTACTTTTTTGGAATCAACCTGCCACAGTGGCTGGTGGATTCCAAAATCTTCCAGCCGCTCAATGGACTACCATTGTCTTTTTGGCTGGTGACTGAAGCAAATCTAGCAGCCAGTTGCATATTTTATAAGCATATAGGTTGTGGCTGGTGCTAATTTCCAACTTGACCAGCTCACTTTGCCACCAGCTGATTGGCTGTTGAAACAGCTATCATGCCTTAGGTTCTAAAACCAGCCGTTGACGAGTTGACAAGCTGAGTCACAGGCAACACCAGCAGCCTGTTTGAGTCAATCTGAAGCAGAGTAGTTCATGTTCAGCGTTCTAAAGCTGTCTCATGTCGTTGCAAATCTTTGTTCTGACCTGGGCTTTAGATGTCATCCCAAAAGCTCCTTTCCATCTTATATTGTTAAAAATAATTGACGTAGCTACTCTGACATCACCCATTGATTCATG
Organism: Epinephelus lanceolatus; assembly: GCF_041903045.1. Classification (NCBI taxonomy): domain Eukaryota; kingdom Metazoa; phylum Chordata; class Actinopteri; order Perciformes; family Serranidae; genus Epinephelus; species Epinephelus lanceolatus. The sequence continues at coordinate 32,466,114 of NC_135751.1, forward strand.
GACTCCTGTTTGAAACCTCTTGTTTGGCATTTTGGCCGTCACCATATTTGGGCCAGAGGCTGGCATTGTGGAGCAGCGAGGGGTGGATCTGACTGAGAAGCTGAGGACACTGTCAGCAGAAAGTCTGTCATTCAAAGGAGACCGCCCAATATTACACATAACTTTAAGCATTCATAAAATATAAATGGGTCAGTTATATAAAAAAATCACCCACTGTACAGTTGTCATGAAGGGGGGATTTAACTACTGAGACCAAAAACGTTTTTTTTACTAGGCTGTAAACATGTTTATTTCTGCTGTAAAGTAACATGAGGGTCTATGGTATTGACTGGTTTCTGGACACAGCCTCAAGTGGTCATTCAAAGAATTGTGTTGGCTTCACTTTTTAGCCCTGGAGGTTGCTGCTTGCTTTCCTTATAAGGTTACAAGAAAGTAAATCTCATAACCATCATGACGTCAATGTTGCTTGTCATTCCTTGAAGCAAAGCATTTAAAAGGGGTCATATCAGAAATATTAAGACAATCAAGTGGTAAGTCTGTCCCTGAGTAAACTGCATGCGAGAGTGGAAAGATTTACAGGCTTAGCAACAGTAACTAAGGAAGGCGGGGCTTAGCAGCCGTCAGCACAGTCGGTGGACTCAAGGGGTCGTGTTTACTGTGTCAGATTGTCCACCTTCAGCAAGTTTTCATCAGTTTTTCATAGCGTTTTAAAAATTAATGGCAGAAAATTCCTGAAGACAGCATCCAGAGTCCTGACGGCTGATCAGCTACATTTTCTGCAAACGCCACATGACGATGTAGATGATTGACCCACATATGCCTTAACAAAAGCAACATATCAGGGCCCACCTAGCAGAGCGTACCCTCCATGTACTAAACGCTGAGTCGCTCTCTCTCTGTCCCCCATTTCCTGTCAATCTTTAAATAAAGGCAATAAAAGTCTACCATTTTTTTTTTAAAAAAAAGAGAAAGGCCACATATCAAAGCTCAAGATAAAATCATACCACCAGATTACAGAATCCACGCCATCTGTTCCTAGAAGCAGCGCTCTGATTGGTTAGCCATATGGGAAGGTGATTATCATTGGGTGATGTGTAGTCCAGTGACCCAGCATGGCCAACCTCATTACCCCTGTAGGTCAGGACTGTGTGTGTGTGTGTGTGTGCGTGTGTGTGTGTGTGTGTGTGTGTGTGTGCGCGTGTGCATGTGCGTGTGTGTAATATCAGTACCAGCAGGTCGTTCTCCTGCGAGGGCTGTATTCAGATTAGATCACACCACTGGACAGTAATCCTTCTTTGATGAACATATGTTTTAATCCCACACCCACCCACTTAACCACCCACACCCACACACAGACACACACTGCATACTGTACGTGCCAAAACATACCGCTTAGACAAAAAAAAAAGCTAGCATTGGAAAAAGAAATAAAATGATCAAGGCTTTCTCTTTAAGACACAGAGAGAGAGGAAAGTATTTAGGGAGAAAGAGCGAAATGGATAAAGAGCGCAAGGTGCCACAGGGAGAGCGGGAGATGGGGGGGATTAACCACGAGAAGCTGCCAGGACGAGGACCTTTTGCCCTCACACACACTCTCCCTTACTCTCTTACACACACACGCACACTTACAGTCCTGGAAATGGATTAGCGAGTGGGGTTGTTTGGAGGCAGATCGGATGAAATGGTGATTCACTGTGTCTGTTCAGAGAGTTTCAGAGAGCTGCTCCTGTGTGTGTGTGTGTGTGTGTGTGTGTGTGTGTGTGTGCGCGCGCTACTATCTCATTAGTGAGAGCAGTCAAGCCAGCTCCATGGAGGCGATGCCGCCACAGACCTCGTTAGGAATCCTCTCCTCTAACCTCGTGATCCTCCGAGTACACAAAGTCACGTACACACATGTGCACATGTACTCCCTCACACAGACACACACAACAACACACACAAATACCGTACGTTGTAACAGAGGGTAATATTTGACACTCGGATCTAATAAGCCGTATTTACTGGTTTTTAGGGGCTCCACACACTTGTGTTTGTGCCTTTTGTGTGTGTGTGTGTGTGTGTGTGTGTGTGTGTGTGTGTGCGTGCTCTTTTTGAACAGAAAGGCGGATGATGAAACTAAGCTGAAAGTCTAGTGAAGCAGGGTAACCGAGGCAGAAAGATGATAGCAAATGAGAAGGAGCGTGTCCTGTTCCTGACTTTTTAATTGTAATCCATTATGTCGTTGATTATATAACACTTTAGTTACTTAGGTGTCACATGTCTACATGCATCCCAACAAAGTGAAAAACAAAGTGATATAATATTCTTTCTGCCTTTTTTAGCTTTGTAATTTTTATTGTAACAGTGGAGGGTAGAGTGTGCAGGTCAGGATGGGTGTGAACTTCAAACCTACAGTATGACCCACTTTCAGTTGACAATTCAGGAAAGTTTCTCTCTGTGAGTTAAGCATTACGCTTTTCGGTTTAGGCCTGCTCAGGGCCAGAAGTTTAATTTTGCCTTAAGTTGTCATAATTGTTAAGCCTTGAGAAAAACTCTTTGAAAGTGTTTTAATCTCTGTGTGGTTTCAGAACTTTTCAAAAGGCTGTAATAATTTCCATCTGCTGGGGCTGGGAAGTATATCAATATTATATCAATGTCATGATATGAGACTGGATATTGTCATAGATTTTGGATATTGTAATTGTAATCATAAGTGTTGTCTTTTCCTGGTTTTAAAGGCTGCATTACAGCAAAGTGATGTCATTTTCTGAACTAAATGGACTGTTCTGGCTGTTTTATTATTTGCCTAGTCATTATATCCACATTACTGATAATTATCTGTCATCAAATCTTATTGTGTTAATATTTTTGAGAAAGCATCAATAGTCGAAACTCGAAACGATCGATGAGCACCATGGGAGGGACTAAATTTAGCTAATCAGTGCCTCAAATTGGACCAACATTGTTGTCAAGCTGTGTGCCAGAACCAATGAGGGACGATAACAACAATGGCGAGCACTATAAAGAAGAAGAAAGCTGCTATTGAAGCTGCTCAAAACTGACATGTCTTCTCAGTGCTGCCCGACATTGTAGTTTGTTTTACATGCCCCGCTCCTCTCTTTTATCCCTGGCAAAACAGGTATCTTGGCATGGCAGTGTGAAGTTAAATTGACGTTGGATTCAGACGGATACGCGTGTCACAAGTGATTGGTCAGAGAAAATTGAATTCCCTCCCACACGTCAATCAATTTCAATGGACATAATGTCAAACAGAGTGTAACCGTTAACAGTTCTGTAACAGTTCCCTACAATATAATCCTGTTATCGATATCAAGGTATTAAGTCAAAAATATCCTGATATTTGATTTTCTCCATCACCCAACCCTATGAATTATTATCAGCTGTTTCGAGTACTTTGCCAATCTTACCAGAAAAAAACTGAATGCTGCTTTATGCTTATTTTGCTACACATTTCTGCACTGTGTATGGCTACAGTTTTGAGCAAGTTTGTCCTTGATGTCACTTTTATCTCAAAAGCTAACGGCAATTGTTGATGGTGCACTTACTGTACAGACACAACATCTTCTTGAAATCTGGTGCTGTAAATGTTTATTAATACCCTTAAGCATTGTACCTTTTCTGAATTCTATGGTACTATTTATCTCTCAGTAAAATGTTGTTGAAAACAGAAAAATAGAGTCTTGAAGGTATACTATGCAGGATTGGCCTAACAAGAAAAAAACTGTATAGACTCATACAAAAGTAATCCCTCTCAATCATCACTTACTAGAAATGTGTGGTGGTGTATTTATTTGCACTTTTAGACCTTGCACTCTGCCAGTGTTTTCTTATTTCGATATGTTCAGGATGTTTCTGGGTATGTAGCCCCCAGCCAGTAACATCATGCAAGTGAGGTCAGAACTTTAGAAAAATGGTACGAAAATTACTGACACTGTAATGTAAAAAAGACGCAAATATAGCGAGTTGTGGTCAAAAAATGACGCACAGTTGGCCGGTTTTCTGTTGGACAGATAGGTGATGGCGATTAAGTATCAGCTACAGTAGTAGCTTGTGGTGTACATAAAAGCAGCGCAAGGAGGAGGGGTCAAGTTTGAATGTTTTGTTCACAAGCAGTAACCCACAGGTCCTGCATAGCATGTCTTTTATAGTGGTTTGTTTTGGTCTGCAGTGAAGTTTGAAAGACTCAGTCGTTTGTTAAAAAAACAGAAATACTTGAGGGAGCCTCTTGAGGTGATATTTTGGCTCTCTGTAATTTGAAAAGGTTGCTTCCACTACCAATTATATTGAGAATTGACATCTCAGTCTGTAGCTCGTAACCTGTAGGTTAAAGTGTGAAAGGTAGCCAAAACAGACAGACACAACAGAAGATTATATCGGCTAAATGATAGCTACAGCTGCCAGGAGTAGATTTAACCTGTAAGTATTGTTAGTAGATGGTCGATGTTGGAAAAATCTTGTAAACTGACAAAATCTATAAATCAATAAAAACAATTTTCTCTGCCTTAGCATGAGTCCGCATTTCTTATCAGCTGTAGGTCTGTTATGAGACAGTGCGGCGGTCAGTCGTGTGAGCCAGCTGAGCATTCGAGTGTTTGGATTTTAATAAAAAGCCAGTTGTATTCTCTGTGGTTCAGGTTTACATTAGGATAGCAGGGGGTGACATAAACCAGCTAATTCTTCTTTCTGTGGATCTGAGACGAGAGGCTGGAGGCAGACAGATACACACACGCATGCTGACTGGTAGCAGTGACTGGTCCAGATGGCAGGAAAGCAGAGGGTCTTAGTGGATAATGTGAGGGAGCTGGTGGGGGGCGGGGGGTGGGGCCCTCAGCGGGGGCGAGAGGGTTAAATCTCTTAGATTGGAATGCACAGCTGCACCAGCGCACACACAAACGTGCACAAATGCGCACGCATGCCGTTACACAGCTGAGTATGCGAGGACTGCACAGAAGTTTCTGGAAGTGTAGTGAGACTTCACAGAGCTGTGTGACTCAGCAATGGAAGTCTGCTTCCCTCCTCCTGTCTGTCTGTCTGCTCATCTTTTTTATTTATCTCTCCTTCCCTCTCCATCTCCTCCATTCCACCGCCTCACCTTTATTAGTGCGTCTGTGTTCAGCGCACACTCCTATCTCAACACACACACGGTCTTATTTACTGTCTTTGACTCACTTTATGTCTGTCTCTCTCTGCAGGAGCTCATAATGTGACAGACAGGGCAGACTCATCTCACAACTGTTTCAGACACACTTAGTGGGGTGGAAAGTCGAGAAGAAACACACAGTGATGGGTTTAAAAGACAGAAGGTGAGTGAATAAGGGTAAAGCCACTTAAGACATGTTACCAGCACACCTGTAGTTATTGTTTAACAGTGTTAAACCACCACTTTTAAAGGAACAGTTCACCCCACAAATCAAAAATACATATTTTTCCTATTACCTATAGTGCTATTCATCAGTCTAGATTGTTTTGGTGTGAGTTGCAGAGTGTTGGAGATATCAGCCACAGAGATGTCTGCCTTCTCTCCAGTGTAATGGGACTAGATGGCACTCGGCTTGTTGTGCTCAAAGTGCCCAAAAAATACTTTTGAAAAACTCAACAGCAGTGTCACTTGCCAGCAATCATGACCTGCTGACTTATGATACTCCACAGACACTGTTGTGAGCAGTTTAATGTAGGAACTACTTTCTTTCAACTGTATCACTGTGCAGGACGCATGCATCTGAGTGGCTCGTGCTTATGACATCTGGAGGTGTAAACATGTTTTTAAAAATGTTTAATTTATATATTTTCATACATGTCACCCGACCCCCACACCCTTACAGATGTACAATACAAAAAGAAAATAAGGCAACAAAGACCCCAAAAATTGCTCTTATAGAGAGTATGACCAGCAACATGTTCAGCACCAACTACAGAATGGATGTTTGTAAAATGTGCAGGTACACACATGTATGTCTAACACAGCATGAACAAATATTATACATACATGCAAACACTTTAGGGCATTCTTGATAAATAGGACATGACTGGCTGCCATGTTTTATCAAAGATTACAGAGCTGAGGGAAACGCTGTATCTCCATGTGTAACAAGTTGATGATTTTTGCCAACCAGGTCTTGAAAGAAGGTGCATCCCCTTTCCAAAGAGTTGAAATATTCCTTTATGCCAAAACCGTACAGGTGGGACGGAGCTAATAGATGGCAGTGTGTGGGTTTGGTCACAGTTATATACTTCTGAAAAGCACTTAAAAATATCTGACCAGAGCTTGGATTGGGGGAAGAGAAAAAGAGGTGGCCCAAGGTGCCTTCTGCAAGATGAAACATTAAAGCTATAGTGCGTAACTTCTGTCGCCCCCGCCCCAGCGGATAATGCGTTATTACAACAAATAAGCTGGCACTTCCATGTACACAGAGTAACACTCGCCACACACCGTACACAGAATAACACTCGCCACACACCGTACACAGAATAACACTCGCCAGTCACCACACACCGTGTACACAGACTAACACTCACTTCACACCGTGTACACAACACAACGTGGCGACGTGGCAAACACCAGGCTGCTAACATTACATTACGTTCATAGCACCATTTCCAAGAAAATAATAAAGTACTAGGTCCAGTACATGTAACAGCAACACATACTACTCATAATATAATTATAAACCAAGTCACTTACTTATCCAACAGCAGCAAGGCAACATCCGTGTCTGCCCTCAGCCCAATTTCTTCCTTCAGGGCTCTCCACCGAGGAAAAGCGACGCCAATACAAATCCTTGTTTGCCTTCTCCGTTGGTCACTTTCCTTCTTTGCTAACCTTCAGCCGAACGTCCAGGCTTTTTCTTTGTGGTAGGATCCACTTCTGAACCGTGTCTCGGCCGCTTCTCCGCCATGTTGCTTTCTCTTTCTACCTGCGCTCTACCTCTTGCTATGAGACTCTCCGCTCTTCCTCCCCCTCCCTTCTTGTTGTGAGGTAAAACGCAGCATTTCCTGTGCGCCAGCGCGGGAATGTCGCCGGTCGACACGCAAACTAAAAATGATATATATTGAAAAATACCGCGAGATGTTAGAGGAGCCAATCGGCTTAATCAGCATTGTGTCATCTCCCCTAGTAGTGGCTTGGGTGAAACAGACATTTACGGACATGTAGAAGTTACGCACTATAGATTTAATGGTGTCCTCTTCTGCTGGGCTGTAGCGTTAGCTAGCTTAGTGGTGCCAGGTGAGCTAGCAGTAGATTCACGCTTCCTTCTGTGCGATGATACAGTTGGCTACTGTAGTTTAGTAGAAAGAAAGTACATGAGGCTGTGACAGTGTGAAATGGAAACATTAATGGTGTCCTCGTCAGCTATCTCAGTGATGCTACATGAGCTAGCAGTAGATGCACACTTCCTTCTGCGCGGCAATATGTTGGCAGATGTAGTTCCGTAGAATGAAATTAGTTCCTACATGAAACTGCTCACAACAAGGTCTGTGGATTATCTTGAGTAACCAGGTCATGATTTCTAGAAAGAGGCATTGCTGATGAGATTTTCAAATGTATTTTTTGGTGCTTTGAGCACCACAAGCCAAGTGCCATCTAGTTCCATTATATTCAAGAGAAGGCAGACATCTCTACAGCTGATACCTTCATCACTCTGCAACTCACACCAGAACAATATAGATTCATAAACAACACTACAGGTAAGAAGAAAAATATGTATTTTTGGTTTTGGGGTGAACTGTCCCTTTAACTGACATTAATCTCTATGAGTCTCATGATAATCACAGACAGGAGGTCATAGTTGGCCTACATTGATGTTAACTGCTACATCACTGGTTTGTACATGCACACAATAAACGCAATAACAACCACATATGCACCAACTAATGCAATCCAATACAATAGCCCTGCTTCAATACCACCTTGTAAAGCAAGCTGCATTAAATTTCTGGTGACATTAGGGGTATTGAATGTGTTAATGTATGAGGCTGTACTTTGTGGTGCTGTGGACTGCATCATATTATAAACTGTGTTACTGAGGTTAAAGTTACCGTGGCACAGGCTCACTCAGTTACACAACCAACAATCCTCCTGCAGACAAAAGACAGTTAATGTCATATAAAAGAAGCAACAAAAATAAGATTGAAATCTGTAAAACTGAAATGTAATCGAATCAGTGTTTGGCACATTTCAGTGATAAATGGCCTCCATGCCCTGTAATGTATGTTAGGTAGCTGTGTTTCAGTTAAAATAAAAGTCCAAAGACAAAGAGACATTATTTACAACAGGTAATTATCTGAACCTTCTCACACAATGGTTATATTTTAGGCCATGTTGCTTTTATGTAACCATCCTGTTATGTATTCTCCTCTGTTCTTTGTGTCCCCCTATTTTACTGTACGTTGTGAAAATGACACATCCTTTTTTAGGAGGGTTGTGTAATGACAATGCCGTCATTCCCCAATTATATAATCCAATTAATACTAAAGTCAGACAGGGAGTTCTTATTTTATAATTAAGCTTGCTACTGATTGAATTTCAATAAATGGATAATCAGGAAATTAATTGCCCACTGCTCTGTTATGGTATTGTTCACACCGCAGCTCCAAGTGTCCCAGTTTAATTTTATTTCCCCCTCACAGATGTGAAAGGGTTTAAAATCTGGATCTGGACTTGATTGGTTCAAAATTGGTCATAAAGCAGGAAACCTACATGCAGATTTCTTTATCAGTCAAATAACAAAGCATTTAAGACTTAGTGCATTGTCATGAAAACTAAGTCACTGACCTGATACAGCTGACATGAAACTGACACTACAGTAAGCTTGGCAGCACTATTAGCACTGCTAGACTGAACAATGGGAAGGACGTTGAGGTCCCAGGGGTCCAAAGGGTTCCTGTAACCAAAAACTCAACTTGAGCCTGGTCAAAATGATTTACTGCATCTATTGCAGAAAGTCTGGGGTCTGTGTGTCAATATGTCGAATACATGAGTAAGTGGACTCCCTATCAGCTCCAGTCACCAGTGCATCATATATCCCTAGGGCCCTTTTACAAGTGGTTTAATTTTTAAGTGGTTTAATTAAGGTTTGAGTTTAAGCTGACTTGACCAAGTTTAAAAGGACAGTTCACACCGAAAATCATACCAGTAGCGCTGTTCATCAATCTAGATTCTTTTGGTGTAAGTGTGTTGGAGATATCTGCCATAGAGATGTCTGCTTTCTCTCTGATGTAATTGAACTACATGGCACTCGGCTTCAACATGCGAAAAACATACATTTGAAAAACTCAACAGCAATGTCTCTTTCCAGAAATCATGACCTGGTTCCTCAAGATAATCCACAGACCTCGTTGAAAGCAGTTTCACATAGGAACTACTTCCTTTCTACAGAACTGCCTCTCTATCTCCAACGTATCACCGCCCAGAAGGAAGCATGCATCTACTGCCAGCTCAAGTAGCACCACCGAGATAGCTGACGAGGACACCATTAATGTTTCCATTTTACACTGTCACGAGCATGAGCCTCTCGTCCATGAGTAGATGCACACTTCCTTCTGTGCGGTGATACTAGCCCCTTTTACACTGCCAGATTTTTGGCGAATGTTGGGCCGTTTTGCAAGAAAGCTGCGAGCGTTTAGACACACAGTTGATCCGAGCAACGATCCGATTCCGCTGCGTAGGGGTAAACATATTGGGGGAACCTTTTTGGTTTAAAAAGAACGAGGCGCCCCTCCGCCACAGGAGGCGCTGTTGATGATTTGTGGGAGGAGCTGTTGATGACTCCGCACGTGCGACCCACTGGCGGTGGATAAACAAGAAACAGCTGATAGCAAGAATGAGCAGCTAGTAGCAAGAGGGAAACGTAAACCTGACAGACACTGTAAAGATGAGCAACTGGGGAGACAATGAATTGCGCGCCCTCCTTGCCCTCGCAAACAAAGAGGCCATTAATCGTCAAATGACGGGGACGGTGAAGAACGGGCCGACTTACGAGAGAATCGCCGAAGGACTGACCAGCCGCTGCTTCCCTCCCACGTCACTGTTTACGTCACACGCTGAGCTACACGTTTTGTTACTTGCTCACGCCCCTCATTGCCCCGAAAAAGGCACATTCTGTATAAACAAAAGTAGGTAGGTGGCATTTTGCTGCACTCCCCGATTTTGCTTTTATACTACCAACGCTGAAAAAAGACTGACTGGGCTTTCCTGAAAATTTGCACAACAACAACTTTTTGTGGATGAAGAAAAAATTGTTCCTGTAAAAATGAAAGTGCTCACTTAAATTCTGTGGATTATCTTCAATAACTAGGTCATGATTTCTGGAAAGAGACATTGCTGTTGAGTTTTTCAGATGTATTTTTGGTGCTTTGAGCACCACAACCCGAGTGCCATCCAGTTCCACTATGTTCGGGAGACAGCGGACATCTCTACAGCTGATATCTCACACCAAAACAATCTAGACTGATGAATAGCACTACAGGTAAGAGGAAAAATATGTATTTTGATTTTGGGGTAAACTGTCCCTCTAAGAGATACACTCTTGCACCGCAGTCGAGTTATTTGTTGAAACACATACCACAATATTTACAATATGGATGAAAAAAATGTGATATGTAATGCATGTCAATTTGATGATGCTGTTTTTCGTCTGAGCTCAAGATTATGCGGTAAAAAAGTCTTACTGACATTGTGCGTTTTATGTACAGGTGTAAGGTTGTTGCTTTGTATGTGATTGTTCATGTGTATGTGTTCATATAATGTCACCCAGAAGGCTGCCAGATGGTGTTACACCATCAGATTATAATCCAGATGTTACTTTCATTACTGTTCATCAGCTCACTCTCCCTGTGTCTGTGCATTCAATACGCTCTCTGTCTCTTTACCTCTCTATCCCTCCATCAAACTTTCTCTTTGTATATCTCTCTATTCACTCTCTCCCCTGTTTTGGTCTCTGTCTCTCTCTCTGAACCGGTTTGAAGTCTACCAGTAGGGGTGTGTGTGGGTGAGGACGCCCTGCAACCTGCAGGTCTTTGTATTGAAAATGAGTTTTATATTTTTCAAGAGGCCAGCAGGCAGTCAGCGCCTGTGTGTTTATTCTTTTTTATTTTCGAGAGATGAAAGCAGACAGAGTGCAGACACAACAGAATCACATCACAGAGGATACAGCAGCCAGGAATCTGATCCACGTGCACATAAAAAATATTGAGATATGAGTCCATCAGATTCTTAGCTATTCAAATGCCCAGACGCGGATATGATAATTTGTTGCTCCAATAAACAACCTAAATTATTAATTCATGAGAAAGTTACTCTCAGCCAGCATTACGTAAGAGAGATTGAGTTATTTATCTACTTATGTGTTCATTAAACAGGGACAATACAGATAAACATTGTAATGTATGTAGGGCGTCTAGCTGAAGCTAATTTACAGCCCCTATAAAACTTCTAAACAAAACAGATACAACAGATTGAGGATAAAAAGAACATAATAGATTAAACAGACTGAATGCATGTGTCTTTGTTGTATGTACTGTAGATGCCTGTGTATTTATGCAGGCATACATGTATGTGACAAGTAAATCCTTTCAAAACTCACTCAACATTCACATATTTGTTGTTGTTTAAGCCATTGTTTCACATAATGTTAACTGTGTATCAGTAGAGACCCTGTACAAGCAGTGGCCATAACGGCTAGTATAGTTACAGGCATAGACAGGAGTGGATGAAATATTTAGATCTTTTACTTCAGTAAAAATGCCAAGTAACAGGTTGTTAATACTAATGATAGAATATATAATCAGCTCCTTCTGAAGGATCACAAGAGAAATCTTGAGATTATTTACTGGGTAGAAAAGAAGAAAAAACAAAGTATGCTACACAAATCCAAATTCTTCTTTTGGACTTTCCCTATATTGTGTTTTTGTGCCTGAAACAATTATTTTAATGAAACCATCCGTGAGGTCGCAAGCCAAGAAGGTTTTAAACCACTGGTTATTGTAAGTGGCATAGCCAGACCTATCTTGCACTGGTCCAGTGGTGAAGAAAGTCCTGATTAAACCCTTCAGAATTATACACTAAAGGTCAGTAAAATCCCTCTGGCTCGTTTGTATTTCTTTAAACCATTCACAGTCGTCTTGGGTATAGCTAAGCCCAGGATGCAGTGATGGTGCCCTTGCAAAATAGCGTCGGGAGGAAACCTGTTTTGGTGGAGAGGTGAGCGCTGGCATTACAAAAGCTAGATCCATGCAAAAAAAACAAAACAAAAAAAAAACCACATAAAACTTTCAAGGACGTTTCAGTGTGTAGATTGCTACCTCGGAAGTTGTTTCACTCACAGTGCTAAAACTAAGTGTGCAGATAGGTCTGGCTATGGGAGATTAGTTTCACATAGCAAACAGGAATCTTGGAAACGGTAACACATATGAAGCGTTGTTATCGTCTGAGATAGGCGGCCAATAGCAGACTTTATACCTTCAGTCTACATCCTGTGAGCCAGACTAATGCAGAAGAGTAGAAGTATAAAGTAGCACAAAATGGAAAAATTAAAGTAATATACAAGTACCCCAACATTCTACTTACAAACAGTACTTGAGAAAATTTACCTAGTTACACTCCACCACTGGACAGAAGCTGACATCCTACACAACACTGGATTTGAACTGTGGTTTCACTCGTTTAGAGCATTTTATCAGTCCAGGCAGACAGTAGACATCGGCAAGATCAAAATAATACCTTTGAAGATTCAACTCTGTACTAGTTAAAAATAACGTTTTGATTATTTCTTTGAGGTAACTGGAGGCAAAACAGTGTGACCAAATCACAGAGCATCATAGTGCTGCGGTCACAGAGGGGCCAGTGTATGCACTGCTTCAGTCAGATCTAAAAGATGAGTTTATGGCTGTGTTTTCTACATCAATTGTGTATTTGGGTATGTGCACACAAGCCTGATTTTCACTCATAAATGGATGTATACACGTAGTCCTTAACACCTTCGCTTGGTCATCAGCAGTTCACAGTGTTTTGGGGTGTGGTGAACACGTACATTTCTTTTTTGATATCTTTTTTTTTTGCAATAAATTAATAAATTCATGAATCAGGACTTCCACAAATTTCCAATATATTTACATGTGTTTGCAGTTGTTATTGTTTTGTATTATATACATCTGGTGAGACAAACAGAAAGAATGAACATAAAGTATGAACACATACATTTATATGTACATATAGATTAATGCATTATACAAATACAGCAACATCCACATATACCCAGCCAACATTTGTAAGTGAGGCCCATGTGTGTAGTACGAGCTGAAAAATGGGCCCTATATAGGATTGTCCATGGGTTCCACATTGGTGGTTTTACCCAAGTGGGCCCCGTGTGGGTTATGCTACGGCTATTCTCGTAGATAAAAATCGAGGACCTTTGCTCATCAGCCTGGACCAATTGCAGTAATCAAATTCAGCAGATCTGTTTGTAAATCCTGATGTTAGGGTTCAGATTCCAATTGGCCACCAATTATTTATGTGATATATAATGATCCCCTCTAGAATCAAGCCTATAGGGAGTCAGATCAATCAGTTTGAGTGGAATTGACCTGTTAACTTGATGTGCTCATGAGGGCAAAGTAAATCTGGGCTCAGTTTTGCTGAACTTTGATGCGAATGTACACCACAGTCCAATGATCAATTGTCGTATTGTCTTAACAGTGCTGACTTTTGAGCGGGGGAAGAACTGTAGAGTCAAAAACAGAGGAAGGTATCATATAAGCTGTGTTGTATCATTATTACTCTGTCTAGGTGTGTCTAGTTAGCAACCAAGTTAGCATCCAAAGAAGCTTGAAGCTTGGAGCTTGGAGTGGTGTTATGGCTGGGTGGAGCTAGCATGCTCCCAGCTGGCTGTCATGTTACTGTTGAGCTGCCCAGCCACAGTCGTTGGCCAACTAAAGTAGCTCCTCAGGTTGCATCACCGAGCTTCCAGCACCACATGTAAGCAGCATGAACAAAGCCTGCCATCATCCTGAGAATTAACTGATCGTGACTTAGCACAGACACACATGCCAAAAGATAACACGTGTTTACATGTGAATGCAGATGAGCCGACAGATGATGCATATGTACAGGCTGTATGCAGATGAAAGATGGTTTAATGCTATTCATGCCACACACACATACACACACACAGGTGAACCTCACATGTCAACATGTATGACTGAGCTGCATGTTTGAGTGCACTTTGTGGCATGACAGATTTTCTTCTAAAGCTGTCTGTGATGCTGCTCTGTACTGGTGTGAGTCAGAGTGTGCGTAAAGCGGTCTGCTGGTGTTTGTGTGCCGTTATGTAACTGTTTACTCTGTTCCCGTTGTGTTTATGAATGCACAGATATTTTTTTCCCTCTCCCGTACCCTAATTAGACTGATTACTTTGGCATGCAGCTGGAAAGAGGGATAAAAAAACACCATAGAAGTCTGTCATCCCTTTTCTCCTCCTATCTCACCATGCCACTCTCTCTTTCACTTTGCTATGTATCTCTGTACTTTTCTTAGCTCGATTTCAATAATACATCAAGAATATGCATATTTCAGTGGCTTTGTGCAATACACTGGTGACACGCCCTCGTGCCTGCACATGTACAGTATAGAAGTGCCCGTGCTGCTGCAGGGGGAAGCCCTCCGAAAGGAGAAATGCAGTGGGTCTCCCCCGCCTCACATACGTCAGCAGGGCCTAATGAGAAGACTCCAGTCTCCAGAGACTGATAGATATAGAGAAATATCGGCGGGGTAGATGGATAGATACATAGATCAGAGGACAATGTGCGGTAGAGCAGGAGAGAAACCGAGATAATGCGTAAATCTTTAAGAACCGTTTCTCGACTTTGTTGTTTTTGTTCATTACTTTGAAGACGTCTTTGATGTTTGTTGTGTTTCCACCCTGCACATCTCAAGGGATCGCTTGTCAATCAGACGGCGCAGGCAGGACGTAGACATGGTTTTCCTTACTGTGTCTGTCAAAGTTTTTTGTTGGCACTGTGGTTTTTGTGTTCAGCCATTTTTACTCTCCTTTAACATCATGTGACACAGTGTATATGTACTAAACCAAACATAATACATCCAGTATCATTCGTCACATAGTGTGCTTTATTTAAGAAAGAAGTGAAGAAAATGATTTTTATATGACGTCTTATCCCGTAAAATTGAATGTCTGGATCGGATGTCTGGTTTTTCACAATCATGTAGCATTTGAAATGAAAACCCATCCTGTTTTGTGTGTCCAGCGGCTTTCCTCTTCCATTCTCTGTACTTCAAAAATATCCCACCCAGAAGGATCACGTAATGGTTGCTGATGAGAAGGAGATGGGAAAAGCAGGAAGACAAGGCTGGATGATGAAAGCGTGGGTGTCAGAGTGGAGGGGAGGATGGGAGATGATGGGATGGGGGGATGGGGAAGTGGTTGGGACAGCCAGGGAATGGAGAGCGGAGAGTGCAGGCTGACGGAGGAGTATTGATTATCTGTGGGAAGCGCACGCCTTCATATCGATTAAGACTGGTGGCAGTACGTATTGTATAAAGGAATTAAATACATTATGTGAAGAGAGATGTTTTCTTCCCTTGATACAGCAGAGTTTATTATTCATCCCCTTGTGGAATTTGCAACCTAGTGTGTACATATCATTGTTTTCAAATCAGCAGGAAAGTTGTGAGCATTTAGGAGCGCACTTTGTTGTGTAATGAAAGAGAAGTGAGCAGACAGAATCAGATATTCTGCTTCTCTGAGGCAGAGTGTGCTGCTGAGGGTTGGTTTAGTGCAAATTGAGCAAATTCAAACCAGGCTTTTAGGCTTTGTACACACAGCTGAGAGTGGTGTGAAACTGGAGCCAGCATTATAGCGAAAGCCTCATGGGAGCCATTTTGGGGCCAAGCCTACAGTAATGAGGATATGAGCTCCAACTCTGTTCATGGTCGAAAGGCAGGGGGGGAGGGAGAGACAGACAGGTGGGAGAGAAAGACAGGTGACGGAGCTCGGTCTGTCTGCTCACAGCTGAGAATGGACACACACACACATGCACAGAGCATTTAACTCCTGTAATGACTTCAGCAGGTCCTCATGATAGACATTACTTTAGATAACGTAATGTCCCAATCCAGAGGCAGATAACGGGAAAGTGTGATTCAGCGTGACTGGGGGCTCATGTAAACCCCATCTGTAGTCATCACAACTCTCCCTCAGGACACACTAGCTTTAAAGGAGTAGTTCCAATTTTTTAAAGTGGGGTTGTAAGCAATGTTCTGCTGTGAAGGGTAGGCAACAAAATGTATTTTAGCCACATAGGAAAAAAACACCCTAAAGTATCAATATCAGTTTAAACATACACTTTTATGTAGAATATTTTCACTGCTTTATGTTGTTGTCAGACGGTGATTTCCTGTATTCCTGTATTGCTCTACTCAAAGCCAGACTCCTTTGAGAAAAACAGTGATTTAACATTGCTGAACACAGGAGCTGCTGGTTTTACTGCTGCCTTAAACAGTGATTTTGTTTGTGTTATTGTGGGACTTTGGCATTTGAAAGGTTTAGTTCAGACTCACTAATGACACACAATAACACAAACTAACTAACGGATCGAAGCACCGGTAGACCAACGGCTCCTATGTTCCTTGAGCTACAATTACTGCTTTTGTCAATGGAGTCTGGTGGTTTTGACAAAAGTTTCAATGGGGAAATGAAGCTCTTAACGGCTTCCGTGTCAGAGCAGGCTGTCTGACAGAAAGGTAAAGCGGTGAAAACACTCTCAATATAGCATACACATAAGCTAATATTGATTTTTCTAGGTGTGACTTCATTGTGTTGCTGACCACTATCCACAGCAGTAAATTGCTTAGCTACCATGTTGTAATTCAGCCTGCTTCTCCAAACTGGGGGTGTGCCAACTGACATCTACTGTGTAATATACTGACTATCGATAATAACCCCATACAACCCCACTTCAAAAAATCTGAACTGTCCCTTTAATGTTATAAAACCGTCAAAATGCAAACTATCCTCCTTTCCAACAACGACAGATTAAACTTAGTTCACCTCTTTGAAACTGAACCCACCAGCGTCTCCATTGTCCCCTCTGTTTCACTACTTCAAACGACTCCTTAATTGGCTTTCAGGGACACGGCTCCGCTGCCAAGGGTCTTGAAGGAGAACATCAACCTTTTGGCAAATTATTATTTTGATCAGCTTAGCCGTGTGCGACGAGAAGCCTGGCAGCAGCCTCACGTTTGTGTGCCCAGCATTTATTCGGTTTGTTCCAGCGTAGCTGATGCTTTAGAGTGATCTGTGAACTGCACAAGATAGCTCTAGGGCAGCGTTGTTCAATAAAAGGCTGAATTACTGGCAGTGTGTTTACAACAAATCATATTGTATCATGTTGCATTAATCAAAGGGCCCTGTTGCCAAAAGGTTGGTTGACAAATCTGTGAACATTTCCTAACATAGCTGAAAGTCCGTTATGCAAAAGGTCTTGGCAAAATGGTTGTTGCTTTTGTTATGTGGGCTTCCAGTGGATTTGGGGTTTGAGCTATTTGGTGTCTTGACAAGGTGTTTTAGAAATACAGTTCTGGCATTTTAAATAAGGAAAGATGGAATTGTGGCTTGGGGAGGTCTGACGTTTCATATCTGATCTACTATGGCAACAGAAAAATCCACTTCTTTGCTTTTGTTTTTATTTGTGACAACAAAGTATCATAAGTCATTGTGTTTACAGTTCACATGTGCATGGGTCTGACTGCTGCATCATTCATTCAGTTAGTAAAGCAGAGGGTTGTGATCATCAGGTGAATGAGTTTACTGCAAATCATGTTGAATCCAGTCACCATTTTCTATATGTTCATGTTTAAGCTAACGGGGACCTGCTCTATTTTTTCCTTACTTTCTGCCATATATATTATATTACAATGTCAGATGTTCTCACATGAAGCCAAAGTATATAACGAGGAAAACGTATGTGGACGTAATCTCGGTGGGCACAAAACCTCAGGCTTCAGACCGTTTTCTACTTACGAAACAAGCTGAAGTTAGCTCATGACGGATTTCTTTATATGGTCATCTGCCTCAGTCTACTGCAAGTCTTGTAGCTACATGCTAATTTAAGGGTAACATGTAATCTGGGTTGCTTTTGTTGTAAATTTCTGCCCGATTTCAGATCACATTCCTGATGGAACATGTTAGATTTTGACAATTTTGGTTTAGAAGCTTTTATTGGTGATTTTTCGTAGTGCAAAGTGCCACTATAATCTGCCACTGTCTTTTCCCCAGCTACAGTGCAGAGCTGCCACAAGTGCAGATAAAGAAGACCAGGAAATGCTGACCAATCAGAGCAAGTGGAGGGGGGCTTAAAGAGACAGGGGCTAAAACAGCATTTTGGACAGAGAGTGACTATAGGTGTTCCAGCACAGAACATATGAGGAAAATAATGTTTTGAACAATATTTTTGAACATTAAGGCATGTAAACATGTTACAAAAGAAACCCAAAATACAGGTATGAACCTGAAAATGAGCATAACACATCCCCTTTAAAGTTTTACTTAATTCTACAAATATTAACCCTGTTCAAAAATCACTAGTAACCAGGTAATGTGAACAACCAATCTAGAAAATACAGTAAATGCGCTACATATAAACATGAGAGAAAGGACAACAGGATCAGGAATCGTGTGTAGATTATGGGCTTCATATCCCTCTGTATGTATGCACACAAAGATTAAGGGATTACATCAGGTTGTCAGAAGATTGGCTTGCCGGTCTGCTTGTCCATTAAGAGATATGCGCACCAGCACCAAAACAATCCTGCCCTTTACCTTCCCTAAGAATAGTTTATACTGACTACAACACACAATGTACAGGAATGGGTGAATAGCATTATGTAAAGTAAAAACGTTAAACTTGTAGTTAAAGGCATATGATTTTTTTGAAGGTTGTATGATCCATTGTCAGTGTGTCAAGCAAACTACCAATCAAGGCAAGGATAGACCTGCAGCTCCTGTGTTCAGGGAGGTCAAA
Source organism: Epinephelus lanceolatus (assembly GCF_041903045.1). Classification (NCBI taxonomy): domain Eukaryota; kingdom Metazoa; phylum Chordata; class Actinopteri; order Perciformes; family Serranidae; genus Epinephelus; species Epinephelus lanceolatus. The sequence goes on from NC_135751.1 coordinate 32,485,146, forward strand.
TTAGTGTTTTTGTTTTTTAGTCTGGTGGCATTGAAGAAAGCCATGTAATGGCTTTAGTTCTCTGTTTGAAAGGGCTGTGTGCTGGCAAATCAAAACAGTGAAAAAATTGTTAATATCACATAAAATTAAACTGATACTGATATTTTAAGGTTAAGATATGTTTTGCTGCTGCCAAAGCAGTGCATTGCTTAGCTTGTGTGGCAGTATTCCAGTCTGCTTCTCCAAACTTGGGGCGTGCTGCCTGCCATCGACTGGAGGTGATACACTGAATATGGATAAGTACTTCATACAACCCAACTTAACTTGCAGTACCTCAAAAGACTGATTTTATATTTTTACCAGAGTAACCAGTGTATTCATTTTTTACCACTGTCTGAATGAGTAATTACTGTATGGGCTTATATTTGTTTTGTGCACTGACTTCTGCTCCCTCTCTTTAGTTTCCAGTGGGAACAAAAGCAGCACTGGTAGTTCAAAAGAGTTTTATTGGTTTTTCTGTGAAGTCGAGAAGAGTGCCAGAGTGAGCGATCCATCAGGAACACATGGTGGACGTTTCAGACCGTGTTGCCCTGCTGAAAACTCCCACAAATTTGGTGTGTCTAAAAAAGAATCCACTTTTTCTGTGACCACGTTTGACTGATAAGATTCTCGTCCTATCAGCTGTCAGATCTAAATGAACCCCGAGGGATTTGATTTAAGAGTGGAGCTCTTGGAACTCTTTCATTCACCCCATCGTGATATCAATTACTGTCAAGTTTTTGGCTAGTTCTTTTTATGGTGTTGATGTCAGCAGGGTTGACCAGCGTGAGCACCGACAGTGAAGCTGCTCAGGATCCAAATGTACGGTATTAAACCCTACCCCAGCATAAACCTCTGTCCAACACCCTGTCTTCTTCACCCTGTGATTTTCTACCTCTCACTCCCTCCGTCTCTCCGTCTCTCTTTCTCTCACTGAAACACTCTTCATTAAATATAGTGTATGTATTTGTGATCAATCATCCAGACAGCTTGGGAGTTTAAATTGATTGTCAAGATCAAATTGCCTATAAAGACATTGACATGGCACAGAAGCAGCAGCAGTTGCCTGATTGAATACAGGTACTGAACCGTGACGAATATGCTAAAGAAAATATGAAGGATAATGTTGATTAGGAGTGAATGCTGACACAATCTTTAACCTAACTTTTTAGCTTACAATTACATAAGATTTAATTTAACATACTAACGTTAACATGAAGAAGTCTTTGCACATACTAGGTACATACTACGTAGTGATAGCTCCCCAGTCACATTGCTTAGAGGGCACATATCTGTTTCTGGGTAAGGTGACTTTCTGCTGACCCCCATTTGGCCCTAACATACGAGTCCCAGATAGCATAAGTTGACTCTGGACTGAATCAGCTCTGAAGGTATCACAAGTTCCTGGAATCTACTGGCATGGCAGTCTGGCTCCAAAATGGGAAAAAAAAAGCTCCAGACCAGGTCCAAGTAACACAAATCTGGTAGAGTGAAATGAAACAATCTGGGTCCATTATTCAAAGTAGCTCATCTGGCCCCGGTCCTGCATGGATCCGTTCCTCAAAGTGACTTTATGGCTTAAATCAGAAATATTATAGAGCATATCAGCCAAGTTGCCAGAAGAAAATGCTGGCATTGTATGTTTTGATACATTTCATACGTATTATATCAGTGCTTCTGAAGTGATGTAATATGAGCTGACTTTGTCATCAGGAGGAGAAGGGGATATAGTGGATAGTGTGACACCTAGGTGAGACACCTGCCTAGCTGAACGCCACTGCAGACCACTGTTCAAGACCAGCAAACAAAAAGGGTTGTGTTTTAGCAACCTGTTGCTCCTCTCCCAGCAGCATTTTAGCCACTATAAGTAGGTGTTTTGTAGCAACCTGTCACTGTTTTGCTGCCACTAAAAAGTGTTTTTTTTCCCCAAGACATTGCCGCATTTCCAGAGAAGTTTGAGCCCTCAGAGCTGGGTATTTTAAGCCAAACCAGCCGAAACTTAACCACATGTTTACCACAGCATTGTTGGAGCATAAAGTTTCAACACAGCTGCTACATCAGTTGTTCCCAACTGGTGGATTGTGGTCCAAAAGTGGGTCATGGGCCCATTCTGAAAGTACATTTCCAGCACAGAGTTTTTATTTTGAAGTGCCATTTTCTGCTGTAGAGTGACTGACTAACAGACAGCTACTTGACAGAAACAGCAAACTAGCCCAAGGACATGGCCAAACACAAGGATGACGCTGAATGCACTTAACTGTTGGACCTCAAACTAATGACTGGGGAGAAGTCTGGACCCTGAGGCTGGACTAGTTGGGAACCACTGTGCTACATATAGTGTCGTCATGATACTGGAATGTCTAACTTAAATACAATACCTTAAATATAGATATTCAACACCATTTTCGATACCCCGGGGAAAAAAATGATATTAAGGGCATTTAAATTTAAATATTTTGTAGAAAGATGAATATAGCAGGATATAAAATGACAGTGAGGAATTCTCTTTTCTTGGTTAGTAGCAGAGAACAGCAGAATGACTTAAGGGAACTAACAATAAGAGAGAGCAAGAAAACGCAGCTGTTATGATGGATTGATACTGTGGAAAATGAGTATTGATACCCTTTCAAATCTTCAGAATCAATATGTATTGATCAGTTTTTTTGAAACAGTGCTACATAGTACCAGCATGCCAACACAATGCCAACATTTTTCCTAGTGATTGGGTTGAGCTTGTCTAACCAGCTCTGCTCTGTCACCAAAATGATTTATTGTGATGTCTTTTTAAGACTTTTTATTGTTATTGCATTGATCAGTGAAAGTCATTTTGAGGGTTTGGTGCTTGGAAAAATGTTTTTACTATTAGCTGTCTCTTTTTGTGCATGGGCAAAGAGTCTTTGGGGCAAGTGGGCGCCATGTGTCCTGTAATTACAAGTGTGTCTACTGCTCTAAATCGCCTTGCAGCCCATTTCAAGGTGAAGTGGAACACCCAAATTTATCAGTTCAGCCCAACAGATATCAACTATTAACTCCATGGGGAAATATTATTAGGGACCTCGGCCGAAAACGAGATACAGACACACTTCCCTTTTTCTATCGTCTTTTTATACCGTACTGTTTCTACACTGGAGGACTTTGTTACTATGGCTACATATCAGAGGAATAGAATAAAACAACTAATAAATAAACTAACAAAATAATAATAATAGTGATCGTTCCTTGTGTGTCTGTGGCTCACACCCACTGAAGGTATGGTCTAATACATGTTTCATTCCGTTTCCATTATCTGCCTCTGACTGCATGGTGATGCATGAAACACCGCGGGGTGTGCGCGCCCGGCTTGGATCTTCGTGGCGATTTTCGCGCGCACGTGTGTGTGTCTCCCACTGTGCGCTACGTCCCTATAGCCGGGCATCCACGTCACGTGTCAGGACTCCCGGGTCCTGGGCCAAGTTTCACCGTGTCAGATCATCCACGGAAGCCTCAGCAGAGCGACCCACACACACATACACACACATACACGGCCCGACCCTCCCGCGCGCATCTCCGCTCCACGCTGCGTAACCAACACCTCAGCGAGGATGGACGGATGGATGGATGCATGGATGTGGATAGATGTTCCCGTTTAACCCAACGCGCAAATGAAGACCACTTTAAGTGATTCTTTAATTACTTCCATTGATTTTTCTCTCGGATTACATTTGATCTGTGAAAAGAAGTGAAGAGGGTTTTTTATTTTTGAAGAGAGAAGGAAAAAGAAAGGAAAGCTCCGGGCTGCTGAGAAAGGCTGGGTGCGCTAGAAACACGGAAAGTCACGGATCATGCTTATGGGAACTTCCGATTCCGTCTCGATAAGGTATTTTAAAAGAATAAAGTTGTTCCGTTTGCCTGTAATGTTCTAATACCCATCGAGTCCAGGATTGAGTCCACTTTTTTAATGGCGAGAAAACAAAAACACAGGTGATGGGCGCTCCGTTCCCTCAGGCGGTTTTTATTTCCTTTGACACCGAAATGCCTAAGTACTTTTTAAACGGCTATTCCAATAATTGCATGTTTAACATTCCCCACTCTTTGTCTCACAATCCTTTCAGGGGAGCACACAACTCGAGCGTCAGATGCGCTTTACTCACATAACGGCAAAACGGTGGGCAACAAAGCCCATTAAAAAGCCTTTAAAAAAGAAAAGTCTGTTAGCTGGATTATGATGACTAATGTTTGCTTCTCGATGTTATTGTACTTATTATAATAATCAGGATTAGTGTGGCATTTATTGTGTGTGTGTGTGGTTGTGTGGTGTTTTTTTTTCTTTTTGCGCATTCCCTGCCCACCATTGCGTGGTGTGGGCTAAAAAACCTCCAGTAGACCAGAGACAGAGCAGTCCATCTGTTCAATCACATAGCAACAGGAAGAGAAAGGGAGACAGAGTAAAAAAAAATCCCCACTATTCTCCTAATATCACAATGTAATTCTGAAGCACTGATAGAGTTTATTACTTTATTGTAATGGATGCATTTATGCGTTTCTAACTATATGGTGTCACTAAAACAGCAGATAATTGTCTGTGTGTGACGCTCAGTAGTCAGTTAACTGTATTCATTTATCTTTTTCTATCATGTTCACCCAATATTTGATGTTCCAATAATGAGTCTTACTCGTGTGTGATCATTTCTATCATAGAGATAGTTAATTTTTAAGTGGAGAAGGAGGCAGAGAGAGGAAATGTTTGCAGTAAATGCTCAAAGCTTCAAGTGCTGCCAGGTTAGTGAACGAATATTGATAATCTGTGTCTAGAATTATTGGAAGCAAGTAGTTTTGCCGCTGAGGGATTGGAGGAGGAAACAGTCTGAGTGTTTATTTGGCTCATTATGTGATTTGTCTCCAGTTGCTCTTTGCTAAGTTGATGTCTCTCTTCCGCCCGCCTCCTTTTCTGTCACTGTTTTTCCTGCAAAAATCCTCTCCTCTGTCCATCTTTTCACCTCTCTCTAACCCCTCTCCCTCTGACCTCCCCTCAGAGTGGCTCTGCCTGATGCTCTATCATGACTGATGGCGAGGGGAGAGCGCGCTTTCAGTACGCAGAGTGCCCGGAGGGGCAGGAGCAAGAGGAGGTGCACGAGGAGGTGAGGCTCGCTATACCGACGGCCTACAGAAATGACGCCCCGGGTCATGATGTTGACCCTGGAGGAGGCCACGACGAGGAGGAAGCGGAGGAGGTGGAGAGGAGAGGGAGCGTCACAGGTCAGGGCAATGGGGGAGAATGGAGTCCTGAGGTTCGGGAGGAGCAGGAAGACCAGGAACCGGAGCTGGAAGTGGAAGTTGGACCAACATTGGGAGTTCGCATCAGGGCTCCTATTCGGGATCCAGACTGTGTCTCCGAGGAGGAGGAGCAGCAGCCGTACCCGGCCCTGGCCCCTGTGGCCTTCTTCTGCTTAAAGCAAACAACAAGGCCTCGCAACTGGTGTCTTCGAGTCGTCTGTAACCCATATCCTTTCACATGCTGGAAATCTTACTCTGTCTGACACCTGGTAAGACCAAATATGTCCTCACTCATGTGTGTGTGTGTGAGCGTTGCTAAGCTTACACATATCCTTTGATTAAAAGTTATGTGATTCATATGCTTTGAAGTCCGAAACATGATGCTGTTGCGAATGGCTGCAGCTTTCTAAAAGCATGAATATGTAGCAACCTGCCTGTTCTTGTGAGACTAAACAAGCACCAGTAACAGGCTCCACACTCAGGTCACAATTTGACAGGTCATTTGTCCAACCACTGGGGTTGATTCTCTTTGGGATGCCATTGTTTGGGTGAATGTGATGAGTAATGAAGTGGCTGAACATGTAGGAATGACCGGTCCTGCTGCAGTTGTCTTAAGCTCGTCTTCAGTGGGAAAATAGTCAGTTGAGTTTCTCTCCTGCGCTGGCTTGAGATTTGGATGGTTTATATTACGAACGTGTCTGTGCTTTTCTGTCTGGCTAAAAGATGATATTTGTCACCAAACCCAGTGAGTTGGTCATTCACTTAGCCAAACCACATTGGTGTCGCAAGGTTGAGGACGCAGTGTGGCCTCTACAGGGGTCACTAACAGTTTTTAAGCTGTCAAAAAGAAATACAGATTCACATTAAAGTAAACTTTACATACCACTTCAGTGTTTTTATGCTGCCTTCAAGTGGGGTCATGTTCACCGTATTTCCAAGAAGAGTCCATATAAACAGCCCCCTCCTGTGGTATTCACAATTTCCTAAGTGGAAGTTCTGTGAAAGCTTCGAGTTGTGACATGTTTGCTGATGTTTTTAGAAATGGCAGAGGCCATGGAGGTTCATTTTTTGGTGCTAAATATATTGTAATTTTCGTCATATGTAGTTTTTCTTTGTAATTTTGTATTTGTCTGAGTAAGATACTGCTGTTTCTACTCTGTCATTATGCCTCTGCATTTCTTGCATTGGGTCACCTGCTTGCTAGCTCGATAAATTGTTAGCCTCGGGGGTTTCCAATGTTGCCATTTGTTAGCGGCGGTGTTCTCATGTTTTAACCACTTGAACGCCAAGCATAGCTTCCAATGTAGTAACCAAGAGCGTATCATAGGGCTGCGCAATTAATCAAAATATTAACGAAACTTCACGTGGCAAAGTGCAAAATCCAAATTGCAGGAGCTGCAATCATTGATTAGGGTAAATTATGTCACGATAGAACATTATAAATGAAGTATTGTGGTGTGACAGAGATCGCCCAGCCTACAAATCATAATCTAGACGTGAGGGAACATGCTTATTTGGTACAGACCCCAGCAAAAATTGCATCACCATCATTTTTATATTGTTTTTCAGTGTAAATGAAATGCAAAATATTACATTCCCACTAAAATCGTGTCTCATATTGTCATCAGAATATCCCTCCAAAATTATTGTAATTTTTTTTTTTTTTTTTCCATATCATGCAGTCCTAGCTCACAACTTCCATTTGCAGACATTAGTAGACTTCCTTTTCCGACATGTTTCCCAAGTGTCAATTCTGCAAGGAATCCCAACACAGGGAATCAGACACTCTGCTGGTCACTTTCAGTAACATCTTTCCATTGATTATGTGTGTATCTATTTCAGCTGTCTGGAAGTTTACTGAGCAGTGTGTCTGGGTTTACTTTTATTCTTGTTTTGCCAAACTGTACCTGGATTTATATTCATTGTTTTGAGGTGCTGGGTAACATCACTTGAATTGTTCTTGGATTTAAGTCAAACATGATTCAGAGATTTCTGCCCATCATCACACACTGTACAGGCTAAATACTACCTTTAAAGTGACAGTGTCTCTGACATTTTCTGGCAGCCATTTTGTGCTCAAATCA